>NC_057800.1:310922583-311661370 GCF_018294505.1 Triticum aestivum | reverse complement strand
GTCGCCCTATATCTTTGACTTCCACACACACACAATTTCGATGGCTCTCTTCATCGATCTCGCACCGACCCACTTGATCCTCTCTTCGACTCTATCGATAGCTATGACCCCTCCCTCTCTTCTCGTGGATTACCCGACCCTCTATGTATGATATGGATAGGCCTCCATTTCACACACATTACATGCAAAATTTTGTTTGAGATGTCATCGACACATATTCCCACAAATAATTAACAAAACCAACCCCCCACCCCACCCCACCCCAAAACCAAAAACACTCATGAACGCGGTTTGTATCTCTCACACACACCCACGTAGGTGGGGACGTGCACGAAGAGAAGAGGTACATGCACGGCGCACGTACTCCCGTCTCTTTCCCAACCACACCCCCACGGGTACACGGTGGAGCTCATTTCTGTATGAAAAAGGCAGCCCACGTGGTAATTTGGCACATGTACTGGTTGTCCACTTGGTGGAGGGAGGATCGTCTACCACGGGTGAACAAACAAATTGCGACTTGACGTGTTATGTTAAAAAAGAGGCAAACCATGTGGGGCCTACCTTAGAGGCAAGGCTCTATACACTGGAGTACTTTTGGTGTGTCCCGTCAACTGGCAGAACGAGGAGAAGCTTGCTTAGTACGCCGTCTCCCCTGCCCACGGGCACGGTGGCTCGCAGGATGAGGTGAATCTTGCTTACTACGCCTTACGCCCGCTCCCTCGCCCAAGCGTGTGGTGGCTCGCAGGAGGATAAAACTTTACTACTCCCTCCGTTTACTCCTCGTCCTTATTACCTTGGTTATAGAGATTATATCATATTGTTTGGAATATATATGTCCTTTAGTAGATTTCAATATGAACTACTAGTACATACTCCAAACACTGATGTATATAAACGTATTTTAGAGTGTAGATTCACTCATTTTGCTCCGTATGTAGCACTCTCCCTCGCCCCTCGACCCTCGCCCGCGTGGTGGACGTGCAACAATTCATTCGGTCTCATATAGCTAGAACGATGTATACTGCACTACCATTATTGCTCGACTTCCCGAAGAGGCGAAGAGCCAATCGCAAGGTTAATATTTTGGAGATGCCAAGCGCAAGGTTATAGGAGAACGAGTAGTAGGTGCTGCATCATTTATAAACAAAGTTTTTTTCTTCAGTGGCACGTACGCAATATGATAGGTTCATATGGAGAGAAAAGGAAACTGCTCCACTATATACATAGTCAGGATGGGCCAGCCTACATGGTTGCTTGCTGGGGTTGCTCTCTTCACACTCTCTCGCACAAAACGACTGTGCCCACATCTCTAACATCCTGGCGGATCACGTCCGCTTGGGGAAGGGGTGGATGCTTAGTGTAGATGCGATGGCCGTCGCCGACAGCCAAAATCCACTGTCGGCACATCCCGATCAAGGGTACCCGCCGTTCTCTCTCACAAAGCCGGTGAGGTTGCCTTCGTCACTTGCTCACTGCCGCGACGTGGGCAGTTTCCGCCTCCCGCCGCCCTCCTCAAGGTTGAGCTACGTCCCTCAGGTACAACTCCCTTTACAGCCGGCTTGCACCACTGCTCCAGCTTCCCACATCACTCCCTGTGGATATTTCTCTACTTCTTTGCCCCGCACATACCTCTACTGGCTTCTACGTACTGTATTTGTCATGAGTTTATGTCTCATCAACTAGTCCCAGTAATCTTATTCTAATCACGCTTGTTCAATTTCTTTTCCACAGGGATGCTCATCTCGATTTTGGTGAAACTGCACAAAATGATCTGATGGTCAAAAGGTTGCAAACTTCATTTAATTGGAAGCTCGAACGTTACCGGAAAATTGAAGCCTGGTCAGGGTATATGTTTCAAGGGCTAGGGACTGCATGGATCGTTTTTTCTTTAGCTGCTTCTGTTCCAAAATAAGTGTCAACTTTAGTAGTAGTACAACTTTGTACTAAAGTTTGCACAAAGTTGAGAAACTTATTTTGGAACGGAGGGAGTACATATTTGCTATGATCTGTCAATCATTGATATGCAATAGCATGCATGTTAGTCTCCTTTGTATTTGATGACATGTTGCAACGGGCAACCTTGGACACAAGATACATGTAACAGAAGCTGGAAGCTTCATAGCATTGTACAAATTTATCTCGCTGATAAATTACAGTACGCACTATACTAGTACTTCCTCCGTTCCTAAATGTAAGTCTTTGTAGAGATTTCACCATGAACCACATGCGGATGTATATAGATGCATTTTAAGTGTAGATTCATTCATTTTGTTCCGTATGTAGTGGAATCTCTACAAAGACTTATATCTACTAGTAATAGCTAGCCCCCACTACTAGGAATTCTATATCCTCTCCTTGAGCCACGTCATCAAAATTGATGTAGCCGTTAGATGAAGTAAATCAGTCCATAATAGCCGTCTGATCTTGACGTTGAGAGGCTCTGCACTAAGCCACAAGCAAGCATGCAGAAATACCGTGCCACATGCATGTGAGTGGGTTTTAAATCACATCAACATGTCTGCATGCAAGCATGCACCGGTAGCATGCATGTAAGTGAGCTTTTAAGTCCCATTAACATGTCAAAAAGAAAAGTATAATCCCATTATGTAGTAGGAGTTGGCTGATCTTTTTTCCTTACGTGGGATGATCTAAATAATGATGGGAGTTTATTTAGTTTGGCTACCACATTTGTCAGGCGGTTATAGAGTTTTTTTGTTCTATGAAATCGATAATTTTGCGCAGAGAGATATACCGCTATTCCGCGCCAATGCGCGGGGACTCATCTAGTAATATTTAGGAACGGAGGGTGTACTATGTAAAGAGTTAGGTGTCGCACGGTGATAGTGTGAGGTGGGCCATGTAATCAATGAGCCTGCATGTTTTCACTGCTCTTGCACACCTCCGCTGTAAGAACGGAGAAAATTGTAATCTAGTAGTAGTATACCTCCTTTCGCCGAAAGCGTGGGACATCCAGCAGTCCTACCACCTTAGTAATAAAGACCAATGAGCCATCAAATCACATAGACCCAGCAGTAAGTTGGACGGACGAAGCAACCATCACTCTTGCGCCAGTGAGAGGTCGCGTCCGCTCTGCCCGGGCATGAATGCGGCACCGATTCTTTGGAGCGGCGCTGACCGTTTCGGGCGGGAAGCACGCGCGGGCGATGGAGGGGCTTTGGGTGGGCCAGGCTGGTCAGGAGCGGGCGTGGCAGCTGTCCGCATGTCCCTACCGGAGACGCCCGAAAAAGAGAGGATGCACCGACTCTCGCGGCTAAAATCGTACACTACACAACATCTCTCAGTAGGAGTAGGTCGATCTGTCGCTCTCTCTAACACACACATGGTGTTAAACACACACACACACACACACACACACACACACACGCACACGCACGCACCTTGGTCCCGTTTCACCTTCTAACGTGACTTATTACACCTATACGGAGGGAGTAGTAAGTATACGAGATACGGTGACACACTGACTTAAGTCGAATACAAGTGCCCAAAATTTGTGTGCATGTTATAATAAGGATTCACTTAAAATAGTACGTGAGCGAACAGAGGGATCAATTCGACAGTGTTCCCGAGCAGTAGCGAGATGTGTGAGGTAAGATACACCGCTGGCGCTTTTAATTTTTCTTATTAATTTTTTTGTTTCACCCTCTAACTGGTGGGACCCAACGTACTACGTGGAGAGAGGTAAGGTGACTAAGGCTGCATTATTTCTGCACCACTGTGGATAGTCTTACCACCAAAGCCACATGACACGATTATGATTGAAATCCCAATGACTCCCACACACACACAAAAAAACACGGCATGCTTGTCACACGAATGCAAGAACGTATAAAAGGTTATTTCCCTCTCGTTGAACATAACGGGAGGGTTGTGTAGCTGGTTAGCCTGTTCACTCATCAAACTTGAGGTCTCGGGTTTGATAACTCCACTTGAGCATAATTTTTGCCAGGAGGATTCTTTGACTGGTCAGAATGTTTTCTAGGGTTTGCACGCTCCACACTCTCTCTCCAGTATATATATAAATGCTGGAGCCTCAGCGCTTGTAGTTGCTCTCTTCACACTCTCTCGCCCTCTCCCGCTAGAGCCTCAGCGCTTGTAGTTGCTCTCTTCACACACTCTCGCCCTCTCCAGATCTAAACAAGACTTCGTTGGCCTCTCTCTCCCCTCACTGCTGCTCAAAGAGCCGGCAGGATCCGTCCGCCGGGAAGGGAAGGAGTCTTAACACCGTCGCTGTCGGCGAGGGACTACTGGCCTAGATGTTCACTTTCCACCCAGCGGCGGCGCGGGAGGGCCTCCGACCCCTTCTTCTTCGCTGCCCTCCCGTCGCCCACCGAACCATGCCCCAAGAACCTTAAGGTATAATTTACTTACTCCACATGCATTGCTCTAGCTGCATGTATACCATGAATCTAGGATGTTGTTCAAAGAGGAAAGGAGTGGGGGAAAGTAGTGGGAAAACTTGTATATAGCATGAATCTAGGACGTGGTTCAAAGAGGAAATGAAGGGGGAAAGTTGTATAGCATTAATCTAGGTCGTGGTTCAAAGAGGAAAGGAATGGGGGAAAGTAGTGGGGAAAGTTGCATCGCGTAAATGTAGGACATGGTTCAAAGAGGAAAGGAAGGGGTGAAAGTACTAGTTCAAAAAGGAAAGGAAGGGACAAGGCTATAGAGTTGGAGCAGGACTAGATTTGCTGCGCTCACATAGGGAAAGGTGTCTAAAGATAACAAAACTGGGACCAACACAAATATGCTCCTTGGTTCTTTGTTCTTTGTTGCAACAAACTATGCATGACCACAGTACATCGGTAGATGCACATGGTGCTGGTGTGTCCATTGTCCCGTGCAACTCATTAGCTGTTGTTATTCTAAGGCCCTGTTTGGTAAAAACTCCCTAGTCCCTACCTGCTGGGTTCCAGGGACTAAACATGGACTAGAGGTTCTTAAATGACATGCTAAAAGACCATGTTACCCCTAGTAATGAACTAATAGAGACAAGGTGTGATGCATGGCAGGGGCAACTGTTGGAAAAAGTCCCAAAAAGACTCCCTCAGGGTCTTATTTCTTTAGTCCCAAATGCCCACTTTTAGTCCCTAAAAGTCCCTCCTCTTTGGTTTAGATGGGACTGACACGGAGTTTTTTTAGTCCCTACACCAAAATGTCCCTGTAAAGAAACACCCTCTAAAAATGCCGATGGAAAACTGATGCAATGCCACAGTTAAAAGAAAATTACATGTTTAACGAATTTTATTGTTAATATAATCTCTATGTTAATATTAATCAATGCCACCGTTTGAGAAATGCTACTGTCTTGCTTTCTTTCCCATTTAGATATGGTAGATGCTTCTTTTTGTTGGCTTCTGTGTCATCCACCGTTATTGACCACTAATTGTTTCCTTTGCACCTCTGTGTAAACAGGGTTATCTGCTTCACCTGGTTGCCATTGTGACCTTTTGTTGCACTACACAAAACACTTTTGTTTTAAGAGTGTTTTGTGCAGTTCAAACAAAATGTCACACCAACAACGTTTCTTGATTGCTTGATCTTAGTGGAACTGCACAAGAGGAGATCTTACTTCCTATCCGTTAAGGCAAATTTGGTTCAGATCTTCTTCTTGTGAGTTGTTTGAATTGCGCATCATGAGAGGTCAGTACTAGCCTTATTTCACATGAATCTGCAGTGTGCATTCATATGTTGTGCTACTTGTATGATAATGTTGCTTGATTTTAGTGAACTGCACAAATGGAGACAAGACTTCCAATCTGTATGTGCACCGTAATATCCCATTGAGGTAAGATAAGGATATTTCACAACTGCTGGCATGTATTTTGCCACTTTCATCAGAAAATTAAGTTTAGTACTATACTTGTGCTCCCTAATTGACATGCGAAATCTTACATTGAAGGCAAAGCTTGTTTGTTATTGAAACAAGTGATGAAGGGGGAGAACAAGGGGAAGAAAAACAAAAATCAACTTCCGGTGCTGTAATGAAGCACTGGAACTGTGATGACACAAGTAATGATATAGTTTTGCATCTTAATTTATTGCTATGGCTGGAACGAGCAATTGTTTTGCCACTGATTTGATGCCACTCTTAATGTAATATGTAATTATCTCTACTTGTGCAAACAGGGATCTTCTTTGAAGGTACCATATATTTTAGTGGAATTGCACAAGAAGATGTTGGAAACATTAAACTAATCGAGGAGTATATAGTAAGCATGGCCACCACCGTAGATAGCAACAGATGGTTCCGGAGAATTGCTTCATCTGTATGCTCTACACAATAAGCCTCCTGACAAAGGTTGGTACTCGCCCACTGATTTCATCCATATGATTGAGCTTTGTCATCTCTATTGGTGTTGTGCTACCGTTTAGATACTGTCATGAAAAAGTGGTATTGTCCTTGAGAAGTGCTTCATCTGTGCTGTTTTAAATATTTCCTTTCCTTTTTTCGAGCAAATAGTGATGCTAGCATTTAGTAGTCCTCTTGTCTTTGCACAACAGGATCATCTTCCTCTGAAGAAGAATATGGAGTATGTGAAGTGACTAGTTCCGATTATGCCAGGGTGAAGAAGCCTTGTCTATCTTATCATCAGAAGGAGCAATTGAAGGATGGTTACATTACTCCCCACAAGACCAAACTAACTTCAGCTCAGAAGGATTGAAAAAATCTCCATTTTTTTGCTGTGAAAAATGTCCAAACTGATGGCAAACCCTGCCCATTCCACAATCGTAGGCATTTGATATTTTGGAATGGGACAACCTTGTCAAATTTTGCTCATTGATTTTAGCAAGACATGTGTTTGATATTTTCGAATGGGACGCCCTTTGCTGTCAGCAGCATCGATCAATTTTTTATTTATTCTTTAGTTGTGAAGTAAATATTGCCTCTGACATGTGAGTCGTTGAGATGCATAATCATCGATTGTTTTGAATGTTCTCTATGAATTGCCAGGCCCGTGTGTTTGATTGCAATGTACAGAAATGCTAAAAAGCTGTTCAAACTCTTTGTACTCCTTCTGTTCCTTTTTACTTTGCACATTGTGAAAGTGCATACTTTTTTGTATAAGATTGGTGAAAGTATAGATACTTTGACTGCAGACAAAACTTGTATGCAGACTAGAAAGGACCGGAGGGAGTACATGTGAAACTGCTGCAAACGAGGTAATCACCTTGGGAATAATGCTAGTACGTATTGTTTTGCATGTTCATCCAATGCCAGTGATACAGGAATTCGAACTAATCAAAATAAATTCATTCATACACGGTCGGATTTCATATAAACATGCCAGATTTCATTACATTTCATACATTCAACTAAAAAGGGGTGCGCTGGAGGTATAATTAATTAACCGAAGCTACCCACCTGTGTCCTGCTGAGCCGAATAGAAGCTTCAATGACTTAACAGTAGGTGCAGTTGCGTAATTGACATGTGGCCTATTGGGCCCACGTGTCTGTCAGCCAACTGCACCAGCAGTTAAGTAGAAGCAACGTTATTCTCCAGCAGAACTCCCCGACTCCACGTCGCCGCCAAGAAGCTAACCGGCCGTCAATGGTCAACCCGCCTAGCTTGGCTTCAACAGGAGGGTAGCAGCGGTGGCCTTACTTGGACCCGAGCGGCGGCGACCTACCGTGTTCTACTCTTCCTCGTTTTCTGTGTGGCGCGGCCTCGTTGGCAGCGGGGCGGGGCCTCGGCGGAGCCGGCGATGTCCTCTGTCTCGTTCCCGGCAGGCGGCGCCTTAGCGGAGCAGGACCTCGTCGACGCCAGCGGAGCGGGGACTAGTCGGAGCCAGCATTGTCCTCTGCCTCGTCCTCGGTCTCGCCAAATAGCGCCTCGCCCGCTTCATCGCCCTCTTTGCTAGCCTCTTTGTAGGCGGGTGCAGCCTCCGCCACTCGCATGCGGTACCGCCAGCACTCGAGGCGGCCCTTGCGGGCGGAGCGGTACGAGTCGAGCAGGGCCTCCTGCTCCGCCCGCTCCGCCGCGATCTGCTCCAACGCCTGCAGGTGCTCCTGGAGGAGATGGTAGTTGTAGGCGGCGTTGGCCTGCGCCTCATGGAACTGCTCATGACGCATCTGCCACACACTTTCCATATATTGGGCACGGGCCTAGCCGATGGTCATAGTGCAATGCACCGGCGAGGATGGCGCGGAGGAGGGGGTTGGCGCTGGATCGTCGACTACCATGTTCTCCATTGGGACGTCGTCGTCCTCCGGCTGCCTGCCGGCCAGCCGGTCGGAAGCAATGGCTGCCATCTGCATGTGGTCCGTCGTCCGCCCGTCCCGAAGAGTGCTGGAGTGCGAGGAAGCCATGGTGGGCAGTAGTGGTGTGGACAGGAGAAAGGGAATGGATGCGGATGACTGCAGCTATGGCCGGCGGAGCAGTTTATATAGCAATGGTGGGCGGGCGGAGGGACGGACGTGTGGCGCCGGAGTAGCCGCCTCGGCAACCGCGTATCATTAATGTGGGCGGCAGATGGTCGGACGGACGACACTTGTGTCGTTTGAAGGCGGAGCAATCGCCTGCATCGGGAAGTGGGGCGGGCGGCGCTGACTGTTTCGGACGGAAAGCGCGCACGGGCGAGGAGATGACTTTACTTGGAGAGGATGACAATGGGGACCCACCAGGTGCATAGCCTCACGTACGCAAGTGCCTCCTTATTATATATATATATATATATATATATATATATATATATAAAACTATACTCCCTCCGTCAAGGTGAATAAGTCGTATTAGAAGGTGCATCACGACCTAGGTGCAAGCAGATTGGTGGAAAAGAAGAATATTTCTCTCCTCTAAACACAACATTTAATCACAGCAGTTAAGAGGATGCCTTATTAGCTACCCATGCAGGCCATCGTAATTCATAGCATGCAAAGCGCTTTTATTTCCTGCCTAATAACCGCATGGACGTGTTGCATGCATTGGTCCTTGCCCGAGCAAAAAAAAGGGAGGAAAGGGGTTTCCAAGGGAGACAACGAGGCAGAGGTGGAAGCGCTCGCTGGAGTAATTTATTTTGCTTCCCCCTAGTTTCCTGACATCAGGGTCCCACACCATTGTCAACCTATGTAGTAGTCAATAAACGAGAGAATTGCACAAGAAGTGGCCGCCAGCTGGGACCAAGCAGCTCGAGCGGTATTTGTGTTTTTGAGGTATGAGCACTGCAGAGTTTTTTTATGTTTAGCCCACATATTAATTTTTCTCCTCTGGACAACAACGAAAACATCGCTGCAGGTATTAACTGGGCGAGCTGTGGCCTGTCTAACCCAGCCAGATATCCAGCCCAGATATTAATTTTTTTTCCAAGCAGAAAATGGCTAGCCCAGCTATACTTTTTTAGGAATACCCAGGCAAGGTCAAGTTGTTATTCGCTGCCCCGCTGGGCTGCAAATCTTTCCTAGGAGGGATGAATTAGGCTTAACAAGGAAATGGGCGTTAAGAAATAATAATGGGATGTAATTATAAAAACTGGGCAGTAACTATAAAAAATGCACCAAACACGTGATTACTTTATACAATATTATTTTTGGATATTGAAAATTTTAATTTCATTAATTGTTGCAAGCGCAATGTTTCGTTGGATTTTTACGTAATATAAATTTATGTTGAAATTTTATTTAATCCGACTTGATATTTCGGGATAAAAATATTTCGGATCCCATCAAAATGTGGGAAATTTTATTGAATTCTGTTTTGAACGGTTCGTTGAAATGGGTTGTACTTTAACAAACTGTAAATGGGCTGTAGTAAATTCCATCAGAATTCAAAAATGGGCTACACATTCTTACAAATCTCAAATGGGCTATAAGTTCTCTGCCACACATTTCTGGCTTTGTCAACTTATAGTCAACACACAGTTCTAGCAGCAGTGGCCGTTGGATGTCCATCCAACGGATGCCGTGCTTCTTCTTCAATCTCGGATATTCTAGCTTCACCCGCCCAAAAAATGATTCCTCCCCCTGATATCTGGGGCGCACTGTTTCGGAAGCTAACCAATGGGCCTACTAAGTTGTCGTACCAAGGGCTTTGTCAACTTAGTCAATATAAACGATTCTAGCAGCAGTGACCATACGATGTCCATCCAACGGCCGTAGTGCTTCTTCAACCTCTTGTCTTCTTGCTCTAGCCGCCCAAAGCAGTGTCGGTTGTGCCGCCTGCTCCTGCCTCCCGTGGCTGGCTGTGCTGCCGCGGAGGCCTCACCACCCCTACTATTCCCACCGCTGTCCAGGCCCTGCGACAATGACAGCCTCACACTACAGCCGAACGAGTGAACCCTCATACTCCTCTCCGCGTGGGCATCCACTTCCGCGTCTTCACCGGCTCTGCGTTGTCCCCTTCCTAGGCCTCGCCGCTGTCCACCGCCCAGGTGCTCTCGGCATGGTGTGGTCAACGTGGTCAAGGAAGGACTTCCATCGGACGTGGACTGTACGTCGAGAGGCTGACAGCTGGGTCCACGGCGGCAGCAAGGAAGTGCCTCCTTATTACGTGGAAAATAATGATTCCTCCACCTAATAGCAGGGACCCACCGGACGGGCCACCAGTATTTTGCGAAAAAATCATTTCCCCCTGACTGGTGGGACCCACCGGACGGGCCACCGTATTTCGTGAAAAAATGTTCCCCCCGCTGTCAGCTCGGACCCACCGGAAGTGCCTCCTTATTACGCACAAAAAAAATGAATACTCCCCCGGCTAGCTAGGACCCACCTTGCTGGGAGGCTGACTTGTGGGCCTACTAAGTTGATGGGGATGAAGGGCTTTGTCAACTTAGTCAATATGAACGATTCTAGCTCCAGTGACCGTACGATGTCCATCCAACGGTCGTAGTGCTTCTTCCACCTCTGGTCTTCCTGCTCCAGCCGCCCAAAGCAGCGCCGGTCGTGCCGCCTGCTCCTGCCTCCCGTGGCCGGCTGTGCTGCCGTAGAGGCCTCACCGCCCCCTACTATTCCAACCGCTGGCAGGCCCTGCGGCGACGGCAGCCTCACACCGCAGCCGAACCAGTGAACCCTCGTAGTCCTCTCTGCGCGGGCTTCCACTGCCGCGTCGTCCCCTTCCTAGGCCTTGCCGTCGTGCACCGCCGTGGTGCTCTCCGCGCAGCGTGGTCAACGTGGTCAAGGAACGACTTCCATCGGAAGAGTACTGTACGTGGAGAGGCTGACAGCTGGGTCCACGGCCACAACCCAGTTTTTTTGTGATTTGCCAAGTAAGTCGCTTTGTCAGGCCTGTTGGGCTGCAAATCATTCAAGACGAGGAGAGCTTTCATTCTGCTGGCCGAGAAAATGGCCCATTAGTAATGAGAAATGGGTTGTACATTTTTAAAACACATCAAACCGGCAATTACTTTCAAATATCTTTTTTTTCATTTCAAGATTTTAAATTACATTAATTTTTATGCGTGGATAATTTGTTGGATTTTATATTGATATACATTTATTTTTAAAATCAGTTTGAATGTGAGTCGAAATTTCAGGATTAAAAACAGTTCGGACCGCATCGAAATATGCAAAATTTCGTATAATTGTTTAACCGTTGCCACAATATGGGATGTAATGCTAACAAAAAGAATATGAGCTCCAAAAAAACCTCAAGAATTACCAAATGGGCTGTAAATTATTAGAAATAATGGCAGATGGGTTGTATGCTGTTTTCCACAGATTTGAGACTTTCCTAAAAAAAAGGTTGACGCACAAGCACTGACTGTTGGATGTCCATCCAATGGCCGTCGTGCTTCTTCAATCTCTGCTCTTCCTGCTCCAGCCGCTCAAACAAGCACCGGTGGGACTGCCTGCTCCCTCCTCCTCGTGGCCGGCTGTGCTGCCGTGCAGGCCTCACCGCCCAACCGTACTCCCATCGCTGGCCTAGCCATCCCTCTACTGACCCACACCTGCTGTTATTCTCCGGCAACGGCAGACGAACAAGTAAACCCTCGTACAGTCGTACTCCCCTCCGCGTGGGAAACAACTGCCGAGTCTTCCCTACCTCCGTGTCGTCCCCTTCCTAGGCCTCACCGTCATCCACCGCCTCGGTGCTCTCGGCGTGGCGTGGTCAACGTGGTCAAGGAACGACTTCCATTGGACGTGGACTGTATGTGGAGAGGCTGACAGCTGGGACCACGGCCGCAGCAAGGAAGTGCCTCCTTATTACGCGGAAAATAATGATTCCTCCACCTGACAGCTGGGACCCACCGGACAGGCCACTTTATTTCGCAAAAAAACGTTTCCCCTGACTGCTGGGACCCACCAGCTACATCTTCGCACGCAAGGAAGTGCATCCGGCAAAAAAACGATTCTCCCCCTGACTACTGGGACCCACCCGCTACATCTTCGCAGGCAAGGAAGTGCCTGACAGTTGGGACCCACCTGGTCGAAGCATACGTAGGGTTGTCATTCTGGTCGCGAACGTGTACGTACATACTGGTCGATGTAGAGGCGCACACGTGTCGTAGTAGAGGCGCGCACGTAGCATGTACACGTACGTATAGCAGCCAGGGTGCAAGAAAGAAAATACGGCCACGTATGTGTACATATGGGCGGGGTCTCGAACGCCTACTTGCGCATACTTATGGCCAGGGCTCGTGTACATGGTTGGGTCGAAACGGAGAAACAGCGTCATCGTCGTGTTCATGGGGAGGCAACGGAATGCGTCGTGTTCATGGGGAGGCAACGGAATGTGTCGTGTTCATGGGGAGGCAACGAAACGCATGGGAGCCAATCGGCTAGGTCGGAACAGAATGCGTGGTCGTGTTCATCGGGGGGGCTTGGACGGAACAGGCGATGGAAACGAGGCCTGGCGTACCGCAAAATGGAGGAAACAGCCTTGTGTTCGACCGGCCATGTTCGAAACGGGATCCTGTTCATCAGGAGGGGTCTGGCGTACCACAAAACGGAGGAAACGGACCTCCTACGGTTGAAACGGGGGTCCTGTTGATCGGGAGGGGTGTGGCGTACCGCAAAACGGACGAAACGGACTTGTGTTGGAGCGCTATGGTCGAAATGGGGGTCCTGTTCATCGGGAGGGGTGTGGCGTACCGCAAAACGGGACTCCACGGGATATTGTTCATCTCCACCGTCGACCCCCTCCAGCCTCCACGAGCTACTGTTCATCCACCATCGACATCCTCCAGCCTCCACCTGCGACTGTTCATCCACGGGCTCCTGTTCATCCAGCCTCCACCGCGCGCTACTCCACCGGCTACTGTTCAACCAGCCCTCTCCACGGGCTCCTGTTCAACCACCCCTCCACGGGCTACCGTTCATCCTTCCCTCCCTCGTCTACTGTTCATCCTGCCCTCCACGGGGTGGTCCTGTTCATTCAGCCCTCCACGGGGTCCTGTTCATCCAGCCCCAGCCGGCTCAATTGATCGGGGTCCTGTTCATCCAGAGGCAACACCACGGGGTCCTCTTCATCCACCCCCACCAGGAACTGTTCATCCAACCCCCCCAACGCTCATTGTTCATCTAGAGGCAGCATCGATCGGCTTCAGTTAGCAGCAGTAGTGAAGGAATCGCTCGATCGGGTTCTGTTAACAGCCATCGATTGATCGCTCGGGTTCAGTAACGCGTAGCCTGCAGTGCAATCGCTCGGGTTCAGTTAGAGCCCAACGGCTCGCTCAGGTTCAGTTAGAGCCAATGCCTCGCACACACGCGCGTACGTGTACGGGAGAAACGCGCATCACTCTGCCCCCGACCTTCCACCGTAACCGGGAACTCCCCGAAATTTTCCTCGCCCTCGCTTCTACCATGGTTTTTTCCGTCATGGACGACCCAAAGAATGTCATGCAGCTGCGTCTCCGGCCCGCCCAGGACTAAAAGCCCATTTTCTGTCATGATTTTTTGTCATAGAAGTAGGAGCCCACCACATCTATGATGATACCGGGTTTTGTCACAATTATCGTCATAGAAGTGTCATATGTATGACAGAAAAAAATTTCGTTCGGCCCAAAATGTCACGGATGTGTCTTTTTTTGTAGTGTGATATGCACGACTTTACTGTTGGAGTTGCAACTAGATGAGGTAAAATAACTCAGGAACCACTTTATCCTGAGGGACACCCAAAAAGAACTGAACAAGATTCACAAAGAGCCAACACTAGTGCACCTAGTTCTTCTAAAAAGAAAAGGAAAAAGAAAAATGATAGGACTTGACATGCTCCTAGTGAACCCGAAATAGAGAAACCTCCTGGCATAGATAGTGAAGTTTCTATATCTGATGCTAAAACTCAGTCTGGTAATGAACATGTAATGCCCCAAGACCGGAGCTTCAGATGCCTTCCAGGGTTTCTGGGTTTCGTCATGTGATTTGTTTGGCCCGTTGCATTTCATCTTTGCATCATGTGCATTGCATCATCTCATCATGCCACCATGTCATTTCTTTTCTTAACTCAACTAAACAAATAGCATGGATCTTTGATCCATTTAAACCGAGGGAATTCACGTGGTGATTTCTCTTTATAACATATCCTCCCAATACTATAGGGAGCTATAACGAAATATTCCATTAGTTTGGGATCACCTATAACACACTTGCAATAATCACATGTCTTTTCCGCTTCGAGTTTGCTCCTCAAACTTCGTCCATAAATTCTTTATCTTTTTCCGGAGGTCTTCCAAAAATCTCAACATTTTGGGTCCTTTCTAACGCCCACTTCTTATTCAAACTCATTTGAATTTAATTCAAACGAGTTCCAAGCCAAACTTGGTACATGCCCATTTATACTTTTCTTGGATCAAGATCATTTTTGCTTATTCAAACTCATTTGAATTTAATTCAAACGAGTTCCAATCCAAACTTGGTACATGCCCATTTATACTTTTCTTGGATCAAGATCATTTTTGCGAGTCCGGTAAAATTATCCCCATGCCCAGTTTCCATCCCAACCTTCTCTTTCTTTTCCTTCTCTTTTCTATTTTCTTTTTAAATGGGAAAAGAGAGATACTTAGGGAGAGAGGCCGCCTGCACCCCTGGCCAGGCCTACACCACTGCCCTCCTGGGCTCCCTCCCTCTTGCGCCGGCCCAAGGCCAGGCCCAATCAGCCCCGCTGCTTACCCTAGCCGATCCCCACTCGCTACCCTCTCCCGATCCCACTCCTCGTTTTCCTTGCGCCGCCAGGAACCGCTGCCCGATCCCATCCTCCTCCCACGATCCCATCTCTTCCCCTCCAGTGTCGCGCTCGACCCCGCTCTCCTTCTCAATCTCCATCTTCCTCCTCCCGATGGCGTCGGACCGGCCTCCCGCGCATGCATAGAGGGACAGCACTCTTGCCTCGTCCCCAGCCGCCTCTCCCCTGCTCCTTTAGCGTGCTTGCCGCCGCTGCCTTCTTCCAGCGTCGCTGGAGCCGACCATGGAGCCATGACCCGTCATAGTCGACGACTAGCACTGCCTCGCCCGATCCCCATCATCGTTAGCCCGCCCCCGTCGCCCGGTCGCCGGACCCCGTCTCGACCCGTCAAGCCCCGCCTCGGGCATGGCAATATGCTTCTCCACCGGCGCCGTCCTTCCCCGCCGCCTGGGTATGCCCCCGCCTCGTCCTCCGGTGGGGGTGCTCCAAGATCGCGGCCGCTGCTGCAGTTCGCAGTGTCTTTGCCTCCTCGACATGGCCCCCTCGCAAACCTCCCTATGGCATCGCGCGCCTCATGCCCATGGCCTCCCCAGCCTCCAGAAGCTCCGCCTCCTTTGCTCCGGGCCAAGGCCTATGCCGTCCACTTTGTCCTGCTGCTGCTCTTCTCGTGTTGTGCCGCCGTCGACCCCCTGTTGTTGTAGGACCCTCCTCATCATGCACCGTCGCCATCTTGTCTCATCTCGATCAAAACCTAGACCGCCAAGTACCTCGCCGGCAAGTGTACCACTACCATCGAAGTGAAACCAGCAAGTCCGACGACCGCAAGTACCACGACGACGCGTATTGTTCATCTACCATCATTTTGGGAACCGCTAAGAATGGCAAGTACCTTGACGCCCGATGCATAGAACAACTACAGTCGCCGACGACCCGAGTACAACTACCGTCGACCCTCGAAGACTCCATGGACGTCAAGATCCTCGCCGTGACCTCGAACATCTACGGAATGTGCACGACTACAAAATGGGTACCACTACCATTGCCGAAGACCCGTGTAACGGTATCGTCAAGTTCGATTACCATCACGTGAACAACTACTTCCTCTACCACGGCCGAGTACCACTACTTCCCACGACGATTGTGAACGACTACACCGCTTGACCCGAACCGCTCCGACAACGCACACTTCGAAGGTATAACCCCGAAACGACCGCTCGTGGACGAATGCGTATGTTGTATGAAATGCTCGCGGTTGCACCATGTCCAACGTGTTTCTTGCATGTTCCCCATTGCCATGCCGTTGTCTCGTGGGAACCCGGTTGCCGGGATCACCCCACCTTCTATCGCATGTCACGCTCCCGTCACTTTTCCTTTTGCACCGGTATCTCCGTGAGTTGTCGGATCATCCGGAATGTTGCTGTGGCACCGTTTCGTTATCGTCGCCGTGGCACCCCTTTCTTTCTACTACGGTGACAAATGCTTCCTAATGCTCTTGTCAACTTTTAATAAAAATTGCATAAACTTGAACATGTCATGCGCATCATGATAATGACATTTAAATGTTAAAAATTGTTGTTGCACCAAATTGATAATTGCATATGGGGATTTACCGGATTTGTTGTTTGTTATTTCTGGCCTCATTTAAACTTGCCTAAATGTTTAGATTTCTTATGCTTCCCCTCTTGCCATGCTACCAACATTTAATATTGTTGAGTACCTAAACGAGAGAGAACTAAATAACTTGAATGTGGTGTTTCGTCAATATGCAACGGAGTTTCATATTGAGCTCCACTTAATTTGTAGTTTTGTTTGTGCACTTTGCCATGCCATGCTTCTTTAAACCGGACATGCATCATACTTGTTTGTGCATCGTGGCATGATTATGTGATGGTTGTTTTACTATATTGTTTGCTTTCTTTTCGTTGTTGCTTCTTTGGGTTGGTTCCGGTAACGTCGTGTTTGTGAGGACACGTTCGTCTACGTCCGTTTGTCTTCTTCATGGACTCGTTCTTCTTCCTTGCGGGATCTCAGGCAAGATGACCATACCCTCGAAATCACTTCTATCTTTGCTTGCTAGATGCTCGCTCTTTTGCTATGCCTATGCTGCGATACCTACCACTTGCTTATCATGCCTCCTATATTGTTGAACCAAGCCTCTAACCCACCTTGTCCTAGCAAACCGTTGATTGGCTATGTTACCACTTTGCTCAGCCCCTCTTATAGTGTTGTTAGTTGCAGGTGAAGATTGAAGTTTGTTCCTTGTTAGAACATGGAGATGTTGTTCCTTGTTGGAACATGTTTACTTGTTGGGATATCACAATATATCTTATTTAAAAAATGCATCTACATACGTGGTAAAGGGTGGAAGGCTCGGCCTTATGCCTGGTGTTTTGTTTCACTCCTGCCGCCCTAGTTTCCGTCATATCGGTGTTATGTTCCTGGATTTTTTTCGTCCCTTACGCGGTTGGGCTATTATGGGAACCCCTTGACGGTTCTTCTTAAGTAAAGCTCTTCCAGCAATGCCCAACATTGGTTTTACCATTCGCCACCTAGCCTCTTTTCCCTTGGGTTTCGCGGACTCAAGGGTCATCTTTATTTTAACCCCCCCCCCCCCGGGCCAGTGCTCCTCTGAGTGTTGGTCCGAACTGAGCTACCTGCGGGGCCACCTCGTGGAAACTTGAGGGTTGGTTTTACTCGTAGCTAGTCTCATCTGAGTGTGCCTTGAGAAAGAGATATGTGCAGCTCCTATCGGGATTTGTCGGCACATTCGGGCGGTGTTGCTGGTTTAGTTTTACCCTGTCGAAATGTCTTGTTGTACTGGGATACCTAGTCTGATCGGACCGTCTCGGGAGGAGGTCTATTCCTTCGTTGACCGTGAGAGCTTGTCATGGGCTAAGTTGGGACACCCCTACAGGGATTTGAACTTTCGAAAGCCGTGCCCGCGGTTATGGGCAGATGGGAATTTGTTAATGTCCGGTTGTAGATAACTTGAACCTTAACTTAATTAAAATGGGTCAACTGCGTGCGTAATCGTGATCGTCTCTTTCCGGCAGTGTCCGGGAAGTGAACATGGTGTTGGAGTTATGTTTGCTGTAGGTTGTTTTAGGATCACTTCTTGATCATAGTTCTTCATTCGTGCTTTGCCTTCTCTTCTCGCTCTCTTTTGCGAAATGTTAGCCACCATATATGCTAGTCGCTGGCTGCAGCTCCACCTCATACCTGTTACCTTACCCATAAGCTTAAATAGTCTTGATCGCGAGGGTGCGAGATTGCTGATTCCTCATGGCTCACAGTTACTTCCAAAACCAGCTTGCAGGTGCCGATGAGTCCGTGCAGATGACGCAACCAAGCTCAGGAGGAGCTCGATGAAGATCTTGTCCTTTGTGTTGTTTCGTTCTAGTTGGTCAGTAGTGGAGCCCAGTTGGGGTCGACCGGGGACCTTTGTCGCATTTGGGGTTCTTCTTTTATTTTGGCTCCGTAGTCGGGCCTTGATTGTATTTGGATTATGTAATGCTTTACTCATGTATTGTGTGAAGTGGCGATTGTAAGCCAACTATGTATCTTTTCCCCTATTGTATTATATGGGTTGTTTGCGAAGATTACATCACTTGCGACATTGCTTTCAATGCGGTTATGCCTCTAAGTCGTGCTTCGACACGTGGGAGATATAGCCGCATCGAGGGTGTTACAAGTTGGTAATCAGAGCCTTCCCCGACCTTAGGAGCCCCATTGCTTGATCGTTTTTAGCGGCCGAGTTGTGTCTAGAAAAATGTTTTGAGTCTTCTAGGAATTATATATCGGAGAGTTTAGTAATGCTTTTTACTTCACAATCTCCTCATCGCTCTGGTAAGGCATCCTGACGTAGAGTTTTGACTCTTCTCTTCTGAAATTTCACTAAAAAATATTTTTAGGATCACGCGGGTATCTTGGAATCGTTCCGATGGTTTTATGATGAGAACATTGTCTTAGTGCCTCCTGTCAGGGGTTTTGTGGAAGTGACCCGGGGAGTTGAGCTCTGAGGTGTTGTCATCATAATTTTATCGTTGCAGTTCTGGAATACCTGAGTTTAGTACGCTGACATCGAAAATCTCTTTTATGCAGTTCGTTGGTGAGATAACCTCGACGCCTCCCAGTACTGGGGCGGGAGTTCGGGAGTATTGCCATAACTCGTATAACGGATGCTTTTAGAAGGTTGAGGTAGACGATTTCCAAAGGTTTCTTGGTTATGTGTTGAAGGATGGATACAGCTGGATGTAGGACTTGCTAGATTTGGGTGAGATATTATGCTTCCCCTGTATCCCCAACACCTGATTGCATAACCGGAAAGGTTCAGGAGTTTCATAGGTGGGAATTCAAGTAGCTCGTAGGATATCTTTCCGACAGATGTATGATATGAAATTGGGGTTCGACGTCTAGTGGTCCGCCTATTCACGGTTGGTTTTATAGTGGTCTCGTTGTGTCTTAAAGAGTCCTTGGCTATGCCGACTCGGTGACGCTTCGTATGTCATGTGCACTGCCTTGTACATGATGGTGCTGTACGATCGAGCCCGTGTAGGCCCCACCACGAAAACTTTGGACGAAATCTCTATCATATGTTTGTTCCGGTTTATTCTGCAAGCCAATCCTTTGTTTTGTTTTGAGTTGTGGTATTCGAGTTGCTTCGAAGTCAAATGTGGATTCCATACCTTTCCTAAGCGGTGTTCTCATATTTCTTTGAGAATACAAATCCTTCTTGTTTATTGAGATTGTCATGTCAATCCTTTTTCATTGGTGTGTTTATCTTCAAGTGGATCCGATCATTTCAACAACCGCAAGTCAAGTATCAGTTCTTCTCAATGGTGTTTGTTTCATTCGTCTCCAAGTTGCCTTTGTTTTCCCGCCCACCCTCCCTTTTTCTTCGAGGACTCAGATTTCTTATTCAAGTATCCTTTTACTAATGAGAAGTCTCTCCATTCTTTTCCATCAATGTTCTTATCCGTTGATTCTCAGGAAGATGCTAACGAAGCTTCATGTTCGTCTCTCGTCACTCATTTCTTCTCCGGTGGATTCAATTCAAGCTTTCGGTGTAATCATATTCTTTTCCGTACTTCTAATGTTTTTCTTATGCCGGTGCACCTCATAATAATTCATTTCTCGCTATTCATTTGTTCCGGAGTGCTAAAGATATCTCGAAGATTCGTGTTTTTCCACTCTGCTTTTGTTCAAGCTCTTTCGAGGATGTTATCTCATTCAAGCCATTTAATTCTACCGGTGTAATCTCTCCTTCAAATCATTTCAACGGTGTATCTTTCCAGTGGGCCCTAACCCACAGGTCTTTTCCCAGGATCTTACCTGACTCTTCTTATTCTCCTGGAGTTAATCTCAAATTCATTTCAAAGTTTGACGTAAGAATGAGTTATCATCAGTCAAATGCCTTTCTACAAGATCTTTCCAACTCTTTTCATCGTTGGCTCAACCTTTCTAATTTTTCATTCCGGAGTGCCTCAACAATTCTTGGTGGTGTTTCTCGTTATCTTTCTCTGCATTTGAAGACCGAAGAAGAGTTTTCCCTTGAATCTTGTTTCGTTCTATCAAAGATTCGTGATTCTAGCTTGTTGCCATCCTCTCATAATTGTTCGATTGTGAGAATTCTTTTATCCATCCGGAACAATTCAGGAGCCTTTTCAGTTTGTTCATCCGAAGTCCATCAATGCAGGTTTATTCATTCCCAGCTTTCAGTTATCGTTCTCCTAATCTTACCGGTACATCAATCAAATATCCTCTAATCGGCTCGTGATCTTGTCGTTCTCATGTATCTAAATCCTCTCAAGCATCCTCGTACATTTTATAATTCGTCACGGTGTCTTCTTTATCTTTTCTTTGTTTATTTTTAATTCTTACGGTGGTCCGTTCAAGAGTTCTCTTCCTTGGTCACCATATCAATTTATTCGTTGTTTCAACCCTTCCGGTGGTTCGTTCAATACCTTCTCAAATTTATGTTATATCTCTCGTAATCCTTGATACGAGAATAAGTATTGTGCCAAATCCGTTGATTGTCATCAATTTAATTGGTGAAGGATAAGCATAATGTAATTCTTATTCTTGTTTCATCGAGTGAATTTAATTCTTTATTCCGGAGGCTCATCAAATTCTTGATTTTCTTTTGTTCATCTTTTCTTTCCCGGAGTTCCAAGTTCTCTCAATTATATCATCATGGAGATCCATCTAAATCATTACAAGGTTTTACCTTGTGTTTTCAACTTCCCTTTCTTCTCGTTATCTTTTGGTTACCGGAGTTCTTCATGGAGGTTCTACTTGTTGGTTCATAGAGGATTAATATTCCTTCTTGAAACGTTCATCAACTTTCTTTTCAGAGGAGCTCAAGTTTTGTTCATCTTGCAATCCGGAGTTCAATCTTTCTTCCGTATCATTGGAGGTGGTATTATGTCATTCTCGATAATTTGAGTTCAAGTTTTCATGATTCACATGTTGCCATGTATGAGATATTTTAAATCCATCAATCTCTTCGTTGGAATTATCTTGGCTTATATTTCACCTAAAGCCTTCCCTGAGGATTGTTGCTATTTATGGTGCTTATAAATGATCCAAGATCTTCTTTATCCTCCTGGTGGAAATATCTTTCTCGCCAATTTGTTCATACCAATCCAATTCTTTTCCCGCGAGTGGCAGGTTGTCACCTCTTAATTTGAGATGTATTCCATAAAACCATATCAAGCTTATTCCTTTCGTTGTTGGTTTTCCAACAACACCATTCTAGCTTTTGTTGTAAGCATGCTACCTCGAGATCTTGTTGCCCTTCGTTCATCCCATTCCATTCTTAGTTTTGTTCCGGAGGCATTGCGTGTTGTTTTCTTCAACCCATCATCTTGGTTGTCAATATCATGTTCAGTTCCTTCCATTTTCACTCGAAGTGCTGCCCAAATTATACCATTCTTTTCCCCTCTATATTGTTTTAACCGGAGTGTCATACGAATTTGTTCTTCCTTGTTCCTCTTCCCTACCGGAGTGCTTTCAACTTTGTTTACCTTCGTTGTATTCTTTTCTTAAATTTGTTCAACCTCTCAAGGTTCTTCGGTTTCACTCGTTTTTCAAAGGAGCAACTTAGTTTTACCTCTTCTCTTCTCTTCCGATTTTCCCTCCGGTGCCATTCTAGATCTCGGGACGAGATCCTCTCATAGTGGTAGAGTGTTGTAACGCCCCAAGACCGGAGCTTCAGATGCCTTCCAGGGTTTCCGGGTTTCGTCGTGTGATTTGTTTGGCCCGTTGCATTTCATCTTTGCATCATGTGCATTGCATCATGTCATCGTGCCATCATGTTATTTCTTTTCTTAACTCAACTAAATAAATGGCATGGATCTTTGATCCATTTAAATTGAGGGAATTCACGTGGTGATTTCTCTTTATAACATATCCTCCCAATATTATAGGGAGCTATACCGAAATATTCCATTAGTTTGGGATCACCTATAACACACTTGCAATAATCACATGTCTTTTCCTCTTCGAGTTTGCTCCTCAAACTTCGTCCATAAATTCCTTATCTTTTTCCGGAGGTCTACCAAAAATCTTAACATTTTGCGTCCTTTCTAACGCCCACTTCTTATTCAAACTCATTTGAATTTAATTCAAACGAGTTCCAATCCAAACTTGGTACATGCCCATTTAATCTTTTCTTGGATCAAGATCATTTTTGCGAGTCCAGTAAAATTATCCCCATGCCCAGTTTCCATCCCAACCTTCTCTTTCTTTTCCTTCTCTTTTCTGTTTTCTTTTTAAATGGGAAAAGAGAGATATTTAGGGAGAGAGGCGGCCTGCACCCCTGGCCAGGCCTGCACCACTACCCTCCTGGGCCTCCCTCCCTCTGGCGCTGGCCCAAGGCCAGGCCCAATCAGCCCCACTGCTTACCCTAGCCGATCCCCACTCGCTACCCTCTCCCGATCCCACTCCTCGTTTTCCTCGCACCGCCAAGAACCGCTGCCCGATCCCATCCTCCTCCCATGATCCCATCTCTTCCCCTCTAGTGTTGCGCTCGACCCCGCTCTCCTTCTCGATCTCCATCTTCCTCCTCCGGATGGCGCCGGACCGGCCTCCCGCGCATGCGTAGAGGGACGGCACTCTTGCCTCGTCCCCAGCCGCCTCTCCCCTACTCCTTTCGCGTGCCTGCCGCCGCTGCCTTGTTCCGGGGTGGAGCCATGACCCGTCATAGTCGACGACTAGCGCTGCCGCGCCCGATCCCCATCATAGCCAGCGCGCCCCCGTCACCCGGTCGCCGGACCCCGTCTCGACCCGTCAAGCCCCGCCTCGGGCATGGCAATATGCTTCTCCACCGGCGCCGTCCTTCCCCGCCGCCTGGGTATGCCCCCGCCTCGTCCTCCGGTGGGGGTGCTCCAAAATCGCGGCCGCTGCTGCAGTTCGCAGTGTCTCTGCCTCCTCGACATGGCCCCCTCGCAAACCTCCCTATGGCATCGCGCGCCTGACGCTCATGGCCTCTCCAGCCTCCAGAAGCTCCGCCTCCTTTGCTCCAGGCCAAGGCCTATGCCGTCCACTTTGTCCTGCTGCTGCTCTTCTCGTGTTGCGCCGCCGTCGACCCCCTGTTTTTGTAGGACCCTCCTCATCGTGCACCGTCGCCATTTTGTCTCATCTCGGTCAAAACCGAGACCGCCAAGTACCTCGCCGACAAGTGTACCACTACCGTCGAAGTGAAACCAGCAAGTCCGACAACCGCAAGTACCATGACGACGCGTATTGTTCATCTACCGTCGTTTTGGGAACCGCTAAGAATGGCAAGTACCTCGGCAAGTACCTTGACGCCCGATGCATAGAACAACTACAGTCGCCGATGACCCGAGTACAACTACCGTCGACCCTCGAAGACTCCATGGACATCAAGATCCTCGCCGTGACCTCAAACATCTACGGAATGTGCACGACTACAAAATGGGTACCACTACCATTGCCGAAGACCCGTGTAATGGTATCGTCAAGTTCGATTACCGTTGCATGAACAACTACTTCCTCTACCACGGCCGAGTACCACTACTTCCCATGACGATCGTGAACGACTACACCGCTTGACCCGAACCGCTCTGATAACGCACGCTTCGAAGGTATAACCCCGAAACGACCGCCCGTGGACGAATGCATATGTTGTATCAAATGCTCGCGGTTGCACCGTGTTCGACGTGTTTCTTGCATGTTGCCATGCCGTCGTCTCGTGGGAACCAGGTTGCCGGGATCACCCCACCTTCTATCGCATGTCATGCTCCCGTCACTTTTCCTTTTGCACCGGTATCTACGTGAGTTGTCAGATCATCCGGAATGTTGCCGTGGCACCGTTTCATTATCGTCGCCGTGGCACCCCTTTCTTTCTACTACGGTGACAAATGCTTCCTAATGCTCTTGTCAACTTTTAATAAAAATTGCATAAACTTGAACATGTCATGCGCATCATGATAATAACATTTAAATGTTAAAAATTGATGTTGCACCAAATTGATAATTGCATATGGGGATTTACCGGATTTGTTGTTTGTTATTTCTGGCCTCATTTAAACTTGCCTAAATGTTTAGATTTCTTATGCTTCCCCTCTTGCCATGCTACCAACATTTAATATTGTTGAGTACCTAAACGAGAGAGAACTAAATAACTTGAATGTGGTGTTTCGTCAATATGCAACGGAGTTGCATATTGAGCCCACTTAATTTGTAGTTTTGTTTGTGCACTTTGCCATGCCATGCTTCTTTAAACCGGACATGCATCATACTTGTTTGCGCATCGTGCCATGATTATGTGATGGTTGTTTTACTATATTGTTTGCTTTCTTTCCGGTGTTGCTTCTTTGGGTTGGTTCCGGTAACGTCGTGTTTGTGAGGACCCGTTCGTCTACGTCCGTTTGTCTTATTCATGGTCTCATTCTTCTTCCTTGCGGGATCTCAGGCAAGATGACCATACCCTCGAAATCACTTCTATCATTGCTTGCTAGATGCTCGCTCTTTTGCTATGCCTATGTTGCGATACCTACCACTTGCTTATCATGCCTCCTATATTGTTGAACCAAGCCTCTAACCCACCTTGTCCTAGCAAACCGTTGATTGGCTATGTTACCGCTTTGCTCAGCCCCTCTTATAGCATTGTTAGTTGCAGGTGAAGATTGAAGTTTGTTCCTTGGTTAGAACATGGAGATGTTGTTCCTTGTTGGAACATGTTTACTTGTTGGGATATCACAATATATCTTATTTAATTAATGCATCTAGATACTTGGTAAAGGGTGGAAGGCTCGGCCTTATGCCTGGTGTTTTGTTTCACTCTTGACACCCTAGTTTCCTTCATATCGGTGTTATGTTCCCGTATTTTTGCATCCCTTACGCGGTTGGGCTATTATGGGAACCCCTTGATAGTTCGTCTTAAGTAAAGCTCTTCCAGCAATGCCCAACATTGGTTTTACCATTCGCCACCTAGCCTCTTTTCCCTTGGGTTTCGCGGACTCAAGGGTCATCTTTATTTTAACCCCCCCCCCCCCGGGCCAGTGCTCCTCTGAGTGTTGGTCCGAACTGAGCTGCCTGCGGGGCCACCTCGGGGAAACTTGAGGGTTGGTTTTACTCGTAGCTAGTCTCATCTGAGTGTGCCATGAGAAAGAGATATGTGCAGCTCCTATCGGGATTTGTCGGCACATTCGGGCGGTGTTGCTGGTTTAGTTTTACCCTGTCGAAATGTCTTGTTGTAACGGGATACCGAGTCTGATCGGACCGTCTCGGGAGGAGGTCTATTCCTTCGTTGACCGTGAGAGCTTGTCATGGGCTAAGTTGGGACACCCCTGCAGGGATTTGAACTTTCGAAAGCCGTGCCCGCGGTTATGGGCAGATGGGAATTTGTTAATGTCCGATTGTAGATAACTTGAACCTTAACTTAATTAAAATGGGTCAACTGCGTGTGTAACCGTGATGGTCTCTTTTCGGCGGTGTCCGGGAAGTGAACACGGTGTTGGAGTTATGTTTGCCGTAGGTTGTTTTAGGATCACTTCTTGATCATAGTTCTTCGTTCGTGCTTTGCCTTCTCTTCTCGCTCTCTTTTGCGAATATGTTAGCCACCATATATGCTAGTCGCTGGCTGCAGCTCCACCTCATACCTGTTACCTTACCCATAAGCTTAAATAGTCTTGATCGCGAGGGTGCGAGATTGCTGAGTCCCCGTGGCTCACAGTTACTTCCAAAACCAGCTTGCAGGTGCCGATGAGTCTGTGCAGATGACGCAACCAAGCTCAGGAGGAGCTCGATGAAGATCTTGTCCTTTGTGTTGTTTCGTTCTAGTTGGTCAGTAGTGGAGCCCAGTTGGGGTCGATCGGGGACCTTTGTCGCATTTGGGGTTCTTCTTTTATTTTCGCTCTGTAGTCGGGCCTTGATTGTATTTGGATGATGTAATGCTTTACTCATGTATTGTGTTAAGTGGCGATTGTAAGCCAACTATGTATCTTTTCCCCTATTGTATTATATGGGTTGTTTGCGA
Organism: Triticum aestivum; assembly: GCF_018294505.1. Classification (NCBI taxonomy): domain Eukaryota; kingdom Viridiplantae; phylum Streptophyta; class Magnoliopsida; order Poales; family Poaceae; genus Triticum; species Triticum aestivum. Next base: position 311,634,793 of record NC_057800.1, on the reverse strand, counting down.
AGATTACCTCACTTGCGACATTGCTTTCAATGCGGTTATGCCTCTAAGTCGTGCTTCGACACGTCGGAGATATAGTCGCATCGAGGGTGTTACAGAACACTCACCTAGTGATAATGAAAAAAAATAATGTTGATGTTCATGATGACTCTCAACCAAATAATAAAGAACCAGACAATGATGTTGAGATAGAACCACATGTTGATCTTGATAACCCACAACGTAAGGATAAAAGGTATGACAAAAGAGACTTTGTTGCTAGAAAACAAGGTAAAGAAAGAGAAACGTGGGTTCAAAAACCAATGCCTTTTCCACCCAAGTCAACTAAAAATAATGAAGATGAAGAATTTGAATGCTTTGCTGAAATGCTGAGGCCAGTCTTTTTGCGTACTCGCTTAACTGATATCCTGAAAATGCCTCCTTATGCAAAGTATATGAAAGACATCATCGCAAATAAGAGAAAAATACCGGAAGCTCAAATCTCCACTATGCTTGCTAATTATACTTTTAAAGATGGTGTACCTAAAAAACTTGGAGATCCCGGAATACCAACTATACCTTGCTCTATCAAAAACAATTATGTGAAAACCGCTTTGTGTGATTTAGGAGCTGGTGTTAGTGTTATGCCTTTCTCTTTATATAAAAGACTTGACTTGAATAAACTAAGACCTACTGAAATATCTTTCCAAATGGCTGACAAATCAACTGCCATACCTATCGGTATCTGTGAGGATGTGCCTGTTGTTGTTGCTAATGTTAATATTTTGACTGACTTTGTTATACTTGAGATGCCCGAGGATGACAACATGTCACTTATCCTTGGTAGATCCTTCTTGAATACTGCAGTGGCTGTTATTGATTGCAATAAAAGCAAGGTCACTTTTCATATCAATGGTAATCAGCATACGGTCACTTTCCGAAGAATAATTCCAAGTGAATGGTATTAATATTATTGAAAAATCTTCGAAAATCACTATTGGAAGTTTTCAAATACCTCTACCTACTATCAAAAGGAAATATGAAATGCTTATTGTTGGGGACATGCATATCTCCATTAAGGTAACTTAGTGATTTACGAAAGTTCTTCGGTTTCATGCTAATCAAAAGTGGTTGTTAATAAGACCTGATCAACCTTATTAATGGATCATTTTTGAACGGTATGAAGTTGATGAATTTAGTAAGCACTACTTTCTATCTCTACTTTTTATTCTCTGTTTTTATTAGTTAAATAAAATAAAATACCATGTTTTGGCTATTTTCTGATTTTTCCCGTGCAATAAAAAATGACCCAAAAATAGAAGTTCTCAGAATACCCTAAAAATTTAATATGATTTTTTATGAATATTTGAGAATTTTTGGTGCAATAAACATCAGAGGGAGGCGCACCAGGTGGGCACAACCCACCTGGGCATGCCAGCACCCCCATGCGCTCCCTGGTGGGTTGTGTTCCCCACGTGGGCCCTCTCACTTATCTCTTCATACCACGTCATCACCTACCTCCAGAAAAAAATCTCCATTGCTCTCTCTCCCGTGTTCTTGAGCTCAAACCCGCAGATTTCGATCTCTCTGCTGGAAGCCCCATTTCCAAAACTATTTCGGGGGATTGTTGCTTGGTATGTAACTCCACCGCTTATCCAATTACTTTTTGCTTTAGTGGTTTATATTTTGAATAATTAGCTACTCTTGGTGCTGCTGTAGATGTGCTTGCATGTTAAATTCTTAGCGTTCTAAGTAGTTCGAATGCTTGCTATGACCTCTATGTATCCCTATGAGTAGTTGGTATCATTTTTGTGAAGTTTTATTGAGAAAATTTTAGGGGCTAATAAATTTCAGAATTTTGTTCATAGGAAAACCATGAATATCTTTAGGGAGTTTGGCTCCAATAAGAACTCCAAAGGTGTTATTGGGGAGTTATCTGATAGTGATCTCCATTCTCGAAGGTTGGCGGAGGTATGGCCATGCGAATGGCTGCACACCCCGTTCCTAGATGGGGTTGGAATCCTTCAGGAGTTCATGCAATATGCTGCGAATGCCGGCCTCACCGACTTCACTGCAGATAAGTGTGAACAGCACCAAATCCTCACAAATATTTGTGTTCAGAGCTTTACTTTCCTGTGTAGGAATAATCCTCCTGAAGTTAGCTTCGATTTATATGCTAAAAACCATCAAATACCACTTACTAAATTTTGTGACATATGCTTGATCCCTTCTGATGGGAGCTTGGCCGAGCCTAGGACGGCTGGGTTTGAGGAATTTTATCGTACTTTGACCATGGGATATGAGAGAGTGGTGTCAGCTACCACTGTTGCTGGCCTGCATTTTCCTGTTGTTCATTACTTTGAACTTTTCATTGCAAAATGCTTGCTCTCTTGGGAGATGGTGGGTGCGCTCATCTCACCAGACCTTGCTATTTTACATTGTGCATTGGAGGGCGACAACACTTATAGCTTGGGAGCTACTGTGGCTCATCGCCTCCATCTTAATAAATCTCAGGGTAAAATCCATGGTGGGATTTATGCTACTTGCTTGGCGGCCCACTTTAATGTTGGGATACGCCCTCATGATTACCCTCTCACCAAGGTTTACTTAGACCGTGCAGCCATGGAACACCAACATTTTCTTTCACAGGATTATCCTAACATTCCTATTCCTTATAACCTAGTCTTTAGTGTTGAAACTCATGATACTATTCCATTGCATGCTCCTGCTTTGTTTGATCCTGTTTCCAGGGGCAGATATAAGATCATACCTGCAGACATCATCGCCTATCAAAACGCTCAAACTGCTGAGGAGGCAGCAGAGGAGGAGCCTCCATAGTGGTATCAGTGGATGCCCGCTTCTCAGTACCACAACTACTATCTAGATTACTGATCGATTACCAAGTTAGGCCAAAAGCCTAAGCTTGGGGGAGTACGTGTTTCTCACCGACAATTACATTCATGTCCACTTATTGATCATGTCGGTGTTCACACATAATCATTGTATCATCCATGCTTAGATTTATTTTTCTTACTTTCTTCTTGTGTGTTTGAAAAACTTTAGAAAAACCAAAATAATTAGTTGTAGCTAGTTTACTTTCCATGCATGCTTAGTTGTTATATTAAAAAGAAAATCCAAAAAGACTTCCTTGTTCTTCTTTTGCTTGTTGGGAGCTTTCCCATGTAAATAGTTTTTCTTCTTTTTGCTTTTCTCCCTTATTTGCTTGCTCAAGAAAACCAAAAACTAAAAAAATATTTCAGTGTGTTTCTCTGAATTTCTTTTCTTTTATTTGAGTTGTACCAAGGAGAAGACCATGATGAAACTGTTGAGTGGCTCTCATATGAATAATTGTTGAACTAATAAAGAGCACATTTTACCTTGTCTTCTCCCATTGAATAAAATGTTCGTAGATTCTAGCTTACTCCATGGCGCTCTTGCACTATTATTATTTTCATATCGTTTGATCGTGCAAGTGAAAGGCAATAATGACGAAATTCGATGAACTAGCCGTGGCAGAGAAAAACTGGTATGAACTCAACTTGTTATGTTTGTGTAAATATGTTTAACCTAATATCCATGATTCAGCCCATTATAATTAAACATGTTTGCAATGACAATTAGATATTATAGTTTCGCATACCATGCATAAGTAGCTGGGAGTGGATAATGATTTATCTTGGATATCAACATTGTGTTAAAATGATTGGGATGTAGTATGATGATATGGTATCCTCCTCTGAATATTCATGCATGTAGTTGAATCAAAACCAACGTAGCCTCTATGATATTTATGTTCATGGTGTTCATATCCTGCTCATGCTAGTGTCCAATGTTACTTATGCATAATGCATGATGATGATCGTTGTTGCTCTCTAGCTGGCCACTTCTCAATCTAATTGTTGGCCTTCGCCTGTACTAAGTGGGGATTCTGCTTGTACATCAAAACCCTTGAACCCAAGGTTATTCTAGATGAGTCCACCATATATACCTATATGCGGTATTAACCTGCCGTCCTAAGTAAATATGCATGTGGCACCTCTAAAAAAACTTCTAATAAAATTATCCGTTTTGTGTGCCTGGATCGTTCATGGAACGACAGGAGGTGGTTGGTATCTTCCATGCTAAGTGGGTTATTCTCAGGACGAGTGTTTATTCACTCGCCATCGCACGAGAAAAGGGCGGTCATAGGGATGCCCAATCCCAAACTGCAAAATACAAAAAGAGTTAATCGCTCGAATAATCAAACAAAAACTCCCAATGGAGTCAAAACCTTTACTTTTATCACTTGGGAACCGCCACTAGCCTGTTTACCATGGGAGATATTGATAACTGATAGTCGTGAAGTGAATGAGAAGCGTGCATGTCTCAAAATATCATTTATCTCTGTTTTAAAACTTGAGCTCTGGCAGCTCTGCAAATCACTGCTTCCCTCTATGAAGGGACTTCCTGTTTACTTTTATGGTGTGTCATCACCCTCTAAAACAAGCACTAGAAACTAAGAGAGCATAGCTGTCATGACTTATGCATTGTGTGTAGATAATGTTGGATGCATCCTGATTGGATCTTTTCTACCTTGAATTACAATGTTTAGTCACTGCTTGGACTTTGGAGGTGCTCTGCATTTATGTTTTGCGATCTCAGAAAGGGATAGTGAGATACCACTAGTGTCAAATTATATCATAGTTGTTTTGACAACATGTTGCCATTTGAGATATCTTATCATTGCTCACTAGCTAATCATGTCATTGGTATGAGCTATTACAATCTTTAAGAGTTATTGACGACATGGTTAATTACCGGAATGGTGTTGTTTTTAGCAGAACAACCATGGTGTTGTTTTTGTGCAGAAATAAAAGTTCTCGGAATGGAATGAAACTTTGTGAGGATTTTTTATATAATATATAAGAATTTCTGGAGCCAAGACCTACCGGAGAGGGGCCCCTGGGTGGGACAACTAACCATGGCACACCCCCCTCTCCTGGCGCACCCAGGTGGGTTGTCCCCACCTAGTGGCCCCGCAGACCCTGATTACAACGCTATAAAATCCTATTTTCGGAGAGAGAAAATCATGGAGAAAGAATTATCGCGATCCATGAGACGGTGCTGCCGCCAAGCCCTATTCTTCCTCGGGAGGGCAGAGCTGGAGTCCGTTTGGGTCTCTAGAGAGGGGGATCTTCGTTCTTCGTCATCACCAACCCTTCTCCATCACCAATTCAATGATGCGCCCCACCGGGAGTGAGTAATTCCTTCATAGGCTCGCTGGTCGGTGAGGAGTTGGATGAGATTCATCGTGTAATCAAGTTATTTTTGTTAGGGCTTGATCCCTAGTGTCCACTATGTTCTTAGATTGATGTTGCTATGACTTTTCCATGCTTAATGCTTGTCACTTTGGGCTCGGGTGCCATGATTTCAGATCTGAACCATTTATATTATCACCATTATATTCATGTTGTAGATCCGATCTTGCAAGTTATAGTCACCTACTACGTGTTATGATCCGGTAACCTCGGAGTGACAATAACCGGGACTTCTTCCAGTGAGTACCATAGTTTGAGGAGTTCATGTATTCACTATGTGTTAATGCTTTGTTCCGGTCCTCTATTAAAAGGAGGCCTTAATATCCCTTGGTTTCCAATATGGACCCCGCTGCCACGGGAGGGTAGGACAAAAGATGTCATGCAAGTTCTTTCCATAAGCGTGTATGACTATTTATGGAATACATGCCTACATTATATCGAGGAACTGGAGCTAGTGTTGTATCTCCCTAGGTTATAACTATGTCATGATGAATATCATCCAACAAGTCACCGATCCAATGCCTACGAATTTCCCATATTGTTTCTGCTAAGTTACTACTGCTATCATCACTGTTACACTTGCTACAAAATTACTTCTATCACTATCACTGTTACTGTTATTGCTGCTACTACTACTATCAAAAATATCAAACTACTTTGCTACTGATCACTTTGCTTCAGATAATTAATCTCCAGGTGTGGTTGAATTGACAACTCAACTGCTAATACCTTCAAATATTCTTTGGCTCTCCTTGTGTTGAATCTATAAATTTCGGTTGAATACTTTACCCTCGAAAACTGTTACGATCCCCTATACTTGTGGGTTATCGTTGTGCTATTTGCTTCTGTCGGATTTTGGGTTTCGGAAAAAACCCTTAAGGTTTGAACACTGGGGTGCACGCGAAGATCTCTCCCTCACCGATCACGCCCTCACACACTTCGCGATCTCTAAGGCTAGCTCACAACACAAGGGACACATGATTTATGCTGGTTCGGGCCATCTTTGCGGTGTAATACCCTACTCCAGCGTGGTGGTGGAGGATTGCCTCTTGGGCTAATGATGAGCAGTACAAGGGGAAGAACAGCCTCCTAAGGAGAGGTGTTCTTGTGTTTGGTGAACTTGGGGTTGTTCGGATCGATCTCCTTCTTTTCTATGCCATGGTGGCTAGTCCTATTTATAGAGGCCCTAGTCCTCTCCCTGAATATTGAGCGCGAAGGGAGCCAACAAAGGCCAATTTGGAAAGGGGACAGCTAGTACATGTTATCCTGACAAAAGGTGGTCTTCGCCTACCAAAGGCTCTGGTGGTGATGCCGTCTTGGGCTCCAAAGTGACCTCTGTCCTCCCATCCTGTTGGTCTTGGTCTCATTGCACCGATATGGACACCTTTGCCTGATGCCTCGGAACTCCTCACCTGCGCTTTCCTCCTTGGCACCAAAGAGGGAACAAGGACACTGTGTGCGCTGTCGCCCGCCTGGCACCCACCTGGCCTTGGTCGTCATGGCTCACGTCACTGGAACGTCATGAGGTTTGCCTTGTCTTGATCTCTCCACCCCTCACGAGCCAGCATGGTGAGGCCGCTCCTGAGGAGGTCCTGTGTCGTCCACCTTGTGAGGCTTGGCCCCTCGCGAGGGTCTTGAATGCTTGTTGGTGAAGATGGGTCGTACAGGCCCGCTCGCGGAGCCACGCCGTGGGCCGCGGGCAGGCTAGTCTGGGGACCCCCGTTCCCAGAACGCCGACAGTTGCCCCCGGGCCCAAGGCGCACTCAGGCTTGGCTTCGAGGCGAAGCCAATGGGCAAGTGCAGAGCACTGTGGGCCCCAATATGCTGTGTCCTTGGTCGATGTGTGGCGGTTGATTGGACGTGGGCGACTCCGCTTCCCCATGCTGCCTCGGCAATTGCCCGACTTGACGAGTCCCTGCTGAATGCAAGGAAAAACCATCATTATTACCTTAGATCATGGAGGCCAGCGGTTGGCCTCCCTTTGGCTATAAATGGGAGGTGGGGGTGGAGCCCCATCACCCGTCTCTCCTCCACCTCTCCCGCTTCTTCTCCTTCCTTGCTCCACTCCTTGCTGGTGCAGTCATGGCGCCGATTCGGAGGTTCTCGGCTGTGGAGAAGGGCAAGGCTCCCCTCAACGAGCCCGAGCTGCTCCCGCCGAAGAAGAGGAGGTCTCATCGCCGCGAGATGGTCGTGAGGCCAGTGGTGTCGTGGCCTTGGTATGAGAGGCCGCCTCCTGGGTACCCGTTGCCCTTGTATGTTCACGCTAATGTTTCCGGAGGGAGGAGCAATGAGCGCCGCCCACGACCGTGGCCGTCGTGCCGTGGTGGCACACGCCGTCGCCCCAGGGGTCCATGCTGTGGACTCCTTGCTCGAGTTCATGCTACGGGCAGCGATGCCCCCGAGCACTTGGATTCGCCTTCCGCAGTTCTTCACCGCTGAGATGCCGCCGAGGGGCCCTCTCGAGCTTTGGCTGTAGCACACCGATTGCGACGCCCCGGCGACTTGAGCGGAAATTGAAGCCGTCGCCTCCGGGAGGATCTTCATGACCCGAGGCTGGGGCGAGATTGCCTGAGTCTGCCGCGTGAACGGCGCCCTCGCCATGCACTTCGAGTATGACGGTGTCTCCATGTTGCTCTTCAAGGTCTTCATGAGGAAGGCCGCCGCTTGGAGTGCTGCCCTGAAGGAGGTCACCAGGATGGCGCAGCAGCGGGCGCTGGGCCTGCCGCAGGCCTCGCTCGCAGCTCCTCCAATGACAGTGGCGATTCCTGGTGGTCCAGCGATTCTCCCGAGCTCGCAGAGACTCCAGAGATGAGCCACGACAGCTACGTTCCCCCGAGCTCCCGCCGTGCCCGAAGCAGGGCCGCGGCGTCCGGCCGCCATCATCGCTGATACATATGGGATTGGCGCCGGCCCTTCGCGGGCCATTGTTGATGATGGCGTCGGCGACATCCGGTGTGTGTAGATAGAACTCCTAGGAATTCCTGTCCTTTTGTGTCATGCGAGGAAGCGAAATGAACCCCGTGGGGGCGTGTAAAGCGTCTATAATGTCTTTTGTTCATATCATCCTTGTTATGAAAATTTGCAAACGCGCGTCCTCTTGAGGCTATGTCTCCCCCTTTCCAATCCCGCAGTAGCTCGGTGCTCTACGTCGATAGGTCCCGGTCCCCAGGCAGGCTTCAGCCATCGCTGGTATGTCAGGTCGCGATGTCATGGTCAATGCCAGGAGGTGAGCGGCCCGAGGTCCAGTAAGAGCTCCTGAGGCACGATGCTCAAGAGGTACCCTTTAGCGTGCAAGCAGCTACCTGAGGATGGGAATGGGAGGTGACGTTGCCGCAGCAGGGCAGCAAAAGGTGAGGATCTTATGCCGTAATGCTGGGTTGGTCCAGGAATGAGACTTATCTTGGCATTCCGGAGCTGGCTTCAGGCGCCACACCGGACTTACGTGTCGGCCGCTATTGGGTAGCTAGGTTAGGCCCGTGCGAGCTTCCCCCTCTTCTCCATGTTCTTCCTGGTGCCCTACGTCCTCAGGTCCCGGCCCTCGAGCAAGCTCAGTCGCCGCTGGTATACTAGGTCGCGATGTCGTGGTCAAGGCCAGGGGCTGAGGGCTGGAGATCCAGTAAGAGCTCCTGAGTCTCGATGCTCACGAGCCCCCCTTTTAACGCGCAAGCGAATCGCATGGAAGAAGAGAGAGAGTCTGCGGTACCACCTGCTGTAGTCCTCAGGAAGTTCCTGCAGATTAGTGCGAGGAAGGGGAACAGATCGTCGGGCAAGTCGCCCGTCCGTTGCCAGCTTGTGGGATAGGACTCCCTACCGCGGAGAGCCCCCGAGGCATGTACAGCCCTGCCCTGACATGTGGCTTTCACGGCAGGACTAGAAGAGGCGTGTCTGGGCACTCATGAGCCGGCACGGGACTCACGAGGCCCTACATCAAGGCGTGTTGCGCCTGGTCTTGATTCTTGTTCGCCGTGTTGGTCCTGCGAGGTGGTCAGACAACCTGTGCCAAACGAATCTCCTGAGGTTATCGCGTGAGAAAGCCAATCATCAATGGCCCCAGGAGGTGACGTGAATGGGGCCAGCCCACCAGAGAGAGCTCAGCCGTTGGATTTATCGACGCTGTAGGGATGGGCCCGAGCACAAACGCTGTGCCTAACCCTCTCACGCGAAGGGTCCTGAAGAAAGATGACCGACGCACGGCTCCCATGGTGGGTGACAATCGAGCAGCTGATAACCATAGATAGATTATGCATGGAAAGCAAACATGCCACTAGGTCAGGCCCGAGCGGCTTGGGGATGATGCAGCCCGAGGGACACCCCCAGCAAGGTAAGCTAAAGACATAAACTAGAAAGGATACATGCCACAGGGATGGACCCACGCGGCCTGGGAATGATGCAGCCCTGGGGGCGCTCCCAGCTAAATAAACATGGAAAGTGTCACCTGGTTCCATTGATGAAGGGGTGTTGAGGCAGCTGAAGGTACGCGTCGGAGGGGTTGCACCTCACGAGCCACCGGGGCCCTGAGCCTTGGGAGGCCCTGGGGGTCCTAGCGGTTCCTTGAGGACCATCGCTATCTCCGCCAGGACTGCGTGGTGCCTGGCCTCCTAACCCGCCATGATGCTCCACGGGTTGCGCTGGAAGGCAGCCGCCACGCTCGGCAGGCTGAACGGCATGCGAACGTAGCTGTGGGGGGGGAGACCTTCGCAGCGCCCAACACACGAAGGCCAGAAGTGCTCCTGAGATGCGGATCAGTTGAGCCCTGGGATGTCGATGCAGACGCACATCTCACTACCCTCGCCTAGGTGGGGAGCAATGCCAGGCGGGCGGCAGTCGCCACATATTGTTCTTGCTTCCTGAAGCTCTAGAGATACCTTGGTGATGAACTCCTGAGCATCGGGCGCTCCTTGCACAGTGTCTTCCTGAGAGAGATGTTTCGCAAAGCATGCCTCCAAGTGGTGCCCGAGCACCTCCCTCGTAATGTTGGCAAGGTCTGAGGCCCTCTAGAAAAGAGCCCCCGAGCCTTGCCCGAGGAGGGCACCGGGCACGCCTTCCTATGCGACAGAGGGAGGCACCCCAGGTCTGGGTGCTGATCCTGACGAGGTTCCACTTGCGGCGCTGCCCTCCCAAGGTCCGGCACAAAGTAGCTGCTTCTTCTTCTTGGGGACGACCTCAAGAGGGTACTGAGCTGCATTGTTGTCAGGGTCTTCATTTGACACTCCTTGGAAGGTGCGCTCGAGGGAGCACTGCACCTCTTTCTTTGCAGGGACTGTGATGATCCCGCCCCTCCCTGGTATGTTTAGGACACTCTAGCCATGGTGGGTCACCTCCATGAACTTAGCCAGGGCTGGGAACCCAAGGATGGCATTGTATGGCAGACGGATGTGGGAGACGTCGAAGTTGATGAGCTCGGTGCGGTAGTTGTTGCGTTCTCTGAAGGTGACTGGGAGGCGGACCTGACCTATCGACGTGGTGGAGCCTCGGTCACTCCTGAGAAAGGCTTGGTAGGCTGAAGCTAATCTTAGGGCACTTCAAGGTTGTCGAACGTCTCGACGGACAGGACATTGAGCCCTACACCGCCATCGATGAGTCTCTTGGTGACTTTGCCCAAGATGATGGGTGAACAAAGCATTGGGAGAGCACCAGCGGTGCGGTAGCCGCGCACTTGAGCTGATCTGCCGAACTGAAAGTGATGGCACACTAGGACCACCTGAGCAGGCGAGTGGCCTCGAGCTTGGGGAGGACCGCGTTCACCTCGCAAGCAAGAAGATACGCTGTGAGGCTGGGGCTTGAGCTTCACCCAAGATGCAGGCGATAACACGCGGCTCTTGGAAACCCCCAGCCCCCTCGTCTTGATGGTCGTCGTCGTTCCTTCTTGGTGGTGGCGGCAGCAGAGGAAAACTGGGGTTTCCCTGAGGGCGATCCTCGCAAGGCTGATCCCTCCAGGCGCCCTCGCGAGGCTGATCTTGCCAGCGGTCCTCACGAGGTCGGTCGCGCCACTCCTGGCGTGGGCCATGGTCATCCCAGCGTCCTCCACCAAGTCCTCCTCCTCGGCCGTAGCCTCGGTCGTTGCACTTAGGGCGTCGACCGAAGCGTCCATCAAGAATGGCCCTGAGCTCTTGACAATCATTGGTGTTGCGGCTGTGCATGTTGTGGAAGGCGCAGAACGGTCGGCTGCCCTTTGATGACTCGGGCTGGTCCCAGCCGCGCTTCGTGTCCAGCTCCGTCGCAAGCACGGTGACTCCCTTGCGCTTCATGTCGTTGGCCTTGGGTTTCTTCTCCTCTGGGTCGGCAGCTGGGAGCTCGAGGAGGGAAAGGCGCCCTTCCTCAGTCCTTGCGCACTTGGTCGCTAGGTTGAACAGCTGCAGGGATGTGCACAGCTCCTCGTGGATGGCGAGCTCCTCCTTCATCTTGACGTCGCGGACGCCGTCAGAGAACACAGAGATGATGGCCTCGTCCATCACCTTGGGGTTCTTGAGACGAACATTGTCGAAGCGCTGGATGTACTTCTGGAGTGTCTCCCCTGGTTGTTGATTGACGCGACGCAGGTCACCCGCGGCCGGTGGGCGGTCACGAGTGCCCTGGAAGTTGGCGACGAAGCGGTCGCGCATCTCATCGCAGGAAGAGATGGAGCCCGGAGGCAGGTTCAGGATCCACGAACGAGTGCCATCCTTGAGAGCCATAGGGAACCAATTCGCCATAACTTTCTCATCGTCGTTGGCCGCCTCGATGCTCAGCTCATAGAGCTGCAGGAACTCAGCTGGGTCGGCGGTGCCGTCGTAGCGAGGAGGCAGGTCCATCTTGAACTTGCCTGGCCATGCGATGCTACGCATCTCGGGGGTGAAGGCCCGGAAGCTGGTCGTAGTCACCGCGGCCCACCATGGAGGTGGAGCCTGGTCTTGGCGCCCGCGCGCCACCACGACAAGCGGCGCATGGCCCTGCCACGGAAAGCGATCCTGACGCGGTGGTGCGGCGAGCGGTGGAGCGTTCTCTTATAGTCGAGGAACTTCATGACAGCTTCCTTCTTCACGCACGGCCACTCGGCGCGATGGGTCGCGCCCCGGAGCCACGCGCCTTCGCGCCAGGGTGCCGTCTTGGTGCAGGGGTGGAGGAGGTGTTGCGTGAGCTACATCGCCCGTAGCTAGCGGTGGACGAGGCAGCGAGATGGACAATGCAGGGGAGCCCCCTGCGGTGCTGACGAGCTCAGCGATGCGGTCCAGCCAGTCCTCGTAGAGGTCATTGACTGGGCGGTAACGCAGGAGCTCGCGCGCCATGAGTAGCACGGCCCGCGCGTCCGTGGGAGCGGGACGAGCATGGGACGAGTAACCTGCGGGGGTCAGCAATGGAGTGGCAGTGCGGCCGTCCCGCCGCACCGAGGGGTGCAACGAGCATGCTTGCTGCTTGTTCCCCGCTGGGCCGGTGGCGGTGTTGGCGGCGGGTGACAGAGAACAACGGGGAGACCCGCCGACAGGAGCCGTCTGGGTGACACGAGCGGCGAGGGCGGCCCGGCACTCAGCTCGGGCGCGACGAGCGTCTGACTTGGTTGTGACGAAGCGGTGGAATGCGGAGCGATGGAAGGAAAGCTTCGGCGCACCCCTACTTGGCGCGCCAAATGTCGGATTTTGGGTTCCGGCAAAACCCTTAAGGTTCGAACATTGGGTTGCGCGCGAAGATCTCTCCCTCACCGATCATGCCCTCACACACTTCACAATCTCTAACGCTAGCTCACAACACAAGGGACACAAGATTTATACTGGTTCGAGCCACCGTTGTAGTGTAATACCCTACTCTAGTGTGGTGGTGGTGGTGGATTGCCTCTTGGGCTGATGATGAGCAGTACAAGGGGAAGAACAGCCTCCTGAGGAGAGGTGTTCTTGTGCTTGGTGAACTTCTGGTTGTTCAGATCGATCTCCTTCTTTTCTATGCCGTGGTGGCTAGTCCTATTTATAGAGGCCCTGGTCCTCTCCCCAAATATTGAGCGGGAAGGGAGCCAACAATGGCCAATTTTGAAAGGGGACAACTAGTACAAGTTATCCTGACAAAAGGTGGTCTTAGCCTGCCAAAGGCTCTGGTGGTGATGCCGTCTTGGGCTCCACGGTGACCTCTGTCCTGCCATCCTATTGGTCTTGATCTCGTTGCACCGATATGGAAACCTTTGCTTGATGCCTCAGAACTCCTCGCCTGCGCCTGCCTCCTTGGCACCAAAGAGGAAACAAGGACACTGTGCGCGCTGGCGCCCGCCTGGCACACGCCTGGCCTTGGACGTCATGGCTCACGTCACTGGAACCTCACGAGGTTTTCCTTGTCTTGATCTCTCCGCCCCTCGCGAGCCAGCCTGGTGAGGCCGCTCGCGAGGAGGCCTTGTGTCGTCCGCCTCGCGAGGCTTGGCCCCTCGCGAGGGTCTTGAATGCTTGTTGGTGAAGATGGGCCCTTACGGGCTCGCTCGCAGAGCCACACCGTGGGCTGCAGGCAGGCATGTCTAGGGACCCCCGTTCCCAGAACACCGACAACTTCCTCAACAAGTCAATTCATCTCTAAGTGCAAAAGTAGAATCTCTGTCTACCAATAGTTTAGCCTCTAGAGCATCAGCAGTTGGAAATTCGTGATGCACGATTGGGTCAGTGCCACTGCTATGGGATGATACAACGTCCATGGGACCTCGCTCTTTGATTTTGGGCTAACCTGTTTTTCCATTAAAGTTCCGATTTGATTCCGAAAAGTTGAAGTTAGCAAAACATCTCAACTGGAAGTTATAACAGCAAACTAGTTAAACAAACAAGGTATTAAAGAGTTTCAATTGGATGTTGAAAAGTAGTTATTAACATCATTGTAACCGGTTGCAGCAGCAAAGTAGTTAAACAAACAAGTTTGCCAAAAGGTACCTATTTTGGCATTGGAGTTTTTCTTGGATCCTGAAAAGTTGAGTAACCAGTAATGTGATTAGAGCAACTGCTTGCAGCAGCAAACAGTTAAACAAACAAGTTTTGCAAAAGGAACCTGTTGTGGCATTGGAGTTCTCTTGGATCCTGAAAAGTTGAGTCCTCGGTAACTTGATTAGAGCAACAAGTTACAACAGCAAACCTGTTACACAAATATATTTTTGAAAATGTACCTGTTGTGCAATTGGACTTCCAATTGGATCCTAAAATCTTGAAGTTGGTAAGATGATTATAGCAACAAGTTACAAAAGCTAACCAGGTAAACAAGGAAGTTTCTAAAAACATACCTGTTGTGCCAACGGAGTTTCAGTTGGATCTTGCAAACTTGAATGTTAGCAATCATAAATAAAGTATTGCAAGAACCATAAGAAGCTAACATCAAACTAGTAAAACTAAACATTTTTGGCAACATATTTAATTACACACGAACTACTAAAACTAACAAGTTCTTGGCAATGTATTAAAGTAACAAGTCAGTACCGTTTACCAGAAGCACAGACATCTGTAAATTTCTTTGATGTAAGCAAAATGATTCCAACACACATATATATAAGTTAAAAAGACGGTGTCCCTCATATAAACCTGACAGTTGTCTCTCTATGAACATGCAAACATTACTAGTGGTACAAGTGATAACAGCAAACCATTTAAACAAACAGAGTATTAGAATGTAAATTACACGTGAATTCTATTGCACCCTAGAAGTACATATGACCAGCTATCTATCTCCTTAAGTACCTATTTAAGTTCAGGAAAACAGGTAATTCTTAATAGTAAGTATCAAACACATAGAGAGGCACAGTCGATAATAGGATTAACAGGCTATGGCATTATGCAATCAGTAGCAAACTAAATTAAGCCAAGCAACATAATTGAACAATTTTGCAGTAAGTGGCTAACTAAAATTCTGAGAAGCAGGTAACTAAACTTACTCTAGCTCTTTGTACAGGCACACTACCACTTCTTTATCCCTTACAAGGTTCTACGAAGGAGTCCATGGAATCAATTGCTTGGATGCATAGTCAAAATACTTTTTTTCTTCCCACACTGCATTGGTATGTCGAATGGTTAATCTGATAAGATAGTGCGTCATTCATATGTTATATGAGGGCGGGTTGTCAAACTAGTTGTAGCCACACACATCACACTGACTTTTACTGTATATTTCATGCTATTACATTTGGCATATCGAGATCTAAGTAATGTAGAATAGGATGAAAAGACTGACATCCTTCACATTATTGGTGAACTCAAGTCATAGAAACAAGCAATTCAACCATTCTATGGGTAAATCAAAAGAGCCACTGGAATATTATTCACTACCCCAATCATACACGCAAAAAGGGGCAACGACACCATAGGGGCTGGTATGGGCGGCCGCCTCGTGTGGCTGGAAAGTGTGCACCTAGTTTGTGTCGTGCAGGTTGACCCAGGCTAGTTTTGTTCGTCCCAAAGCACGAGCATGCAATGTAAAAAACAAATAAAAACATTTCAATTTGGATGGGCCAATAACGTAAGTGCAAGGTAGGCCCTATAGCAGGCTCACAACCCAAACGGGTGCCTCCCATATCGATCAACAGCAGGAAAAATCCCAATTTGTTCGCTCCAGCCTCAAGTCTGGTTCACTCCTAACCTAGCTGCCGTTGGATAGACCGATACAGCAGTTCCTCGCGCCCTCGTTGGACGCCAGTCGCCGGGCTTCAAGCAAATTTAAAGACAAGAAGATGAAGATCCAACCCTGGGTGTAGCCTGCTTGGGAGCCAACGGCAGCAGCATGAGCATGGCATCGAGATTGTGCAAAGGAACAATCGCACCTTGCAAGAGCAGCATGCACAACGAGCAGGTACATCACATCCCTGATTATATCTAATTCAACTATTCAATTTCTGGCCAATTGTTAAACTTGACGGTGTTGTAAAACTGCTTGTATGTAGGGAATCCATGAGAAAATGAAACCATTTTTTTCTTATTTTATAACTTCCCCAATCAATACTGAACTAAATGAACCTGATGTATCTAATCAAGTGTCCGGTGCAAACATACAAGCTCATGTTGTTGTTGAGCCTGAAGTGTCTAATGAATAGACTGCTAATGAAGAATTTGATGCAAACATTTTACATGCTCCTGGTGATGAACACATAGTGTCTAATGAGGGATCTAATGCAAGGGTTTCCCAAGCTCCCATTGAAGCATTTAGTGTCTAATGATGATCTTCTATGTTGAGAGAGACATAGTGATTTGCAGGCATTGATGACAAGCAAATTATAGTACATTTTCAAGGCTTGAGGAAACGTTGAGGCCATTTACAAGAAAGTCCCCATATCATGACAACGTAGCATAAATACTTTTCTAATCTGTTGTTTGAAACTATTGGCATACTTATGTAGGATAGATATATTGATAAGCATATTGTGCACTGGTTATAGGTGCAATCACACTTCGATATTTTCAGCCAGAGAACGAATAATTCAGGCAGATATAGACCATGTTAGTAGCCCTTGCACACCATGTTGCATTTTGTGCTTTTTGGCCCTTACATCATTTAGTGTTTTATAATCTGAACTACTTTGGATCATTAGCTGGTTTTCAAAGTGCATGTAGCTTCAAATTTCTCAAGTTGTGTTTATTTCTGGAGTGCAAGTGCCTTCATATTTTTAAAGTTAAATTTTGACCCCTCGTAACTTGATTTCATGGAACCGCCACTGCACAAAAATCCTACGCGGAGGTTAGAACGGATTAAATGAAATGCAGGGACTTACGCTAGCTCGTTGTACAGGCTCACTGCAGCTCTGCTTGCGCTTGAGATGTTCCATGTACAAGTCCATGTTACCACTTACCTAGATGTGCATGCATTGTGCTGCTTGCATCTGCCTCTACATTTCCGACACGGCGAATGGTTGATCATGTAGGAGGAATCGACATTGCTGTTGTACCGGAGGACAGGTACTTACAAGGTTATACCAGTCTGCAGGATGTGTACCAGATCCTGTAGCACCGTCATGCTTCGCTAAAAAATGGTTTTGTTTGTTTCAAATGATATCTCCAGAAGAAATAAGAGTTAAAGCTAGACTTGCATAGGCATGTAAGCTAAGAGAGCGGTGAAAGGATATCCAAACATCGTCGGAACAGTGCGCAAGGGAGTGCTATGTGGAGACCTAGTTCGGGCCGGATTTGGGCATGCTTGCCTAGCTAGAGTGCAGGTCACTTGAGAACTCTTTAGGGTGATGCGCTGGTGTTGGCTGGCGACGCACGGATGCAAATCTTGAGTGGTAGCGGAGTGCTATGATGCGGTGGACGAGACCGTTGGTGAAGCCCCAACGGCCTCGGGGACAGAGGTGCGACGATGTGCTCGATGAAGTTGCCCAGGTGAGGTGGGAGACGGCGTCGGTGAAGCGCACCTGATGTGGTGGAAGTCGGTGTCCGTGAGGCACGTTAGTTGCGGCGGCTGACGTTGTCGGTGGACCACGGATGCAGATCTTGAGTGGCAGCGGAGCCCTATGATGCGGTGGACGAGACCGTTGGTGAACCCCAATGGCCTCGGGGGGCGGAGGTGCGATGATGTGCTCGGTGAAGTAGCCCCCGTGCGGTGGACGAGGGCGTAGATGAGGTAGGTCCGATGCGGTGGCGAAGTGCGACTGTCGTCTTCGTCATCGTCGTCCGGCATAGAGGTGGGGAAAGAGATGAGAGGAGAGGCGATTCGAACTTTTCTTGGGTTGGCGGCGAATTTGGGATTTGAGAAATCTGGACGCGGAAGGGGACGGTGGAGAAGGGAGATTTTGCAGGGCTGGAATTGGGGCCGCCATATATTTCAATCCGAAACATGGAAGCACGAACTTATTTTGTCGACGTTCTTTTTTTGGGGGCGGGGGGGAGGAGGGAGGGGGTGGGTGGCTGGGTGCTAGCGTCCGTACGACACGACCCTGGTTTGCCTGCTATGCCTACATTTGAGAATGCGAATGAATCTTCTTTCACTTGCAAACAAATCTGTATGTATTACCATGCCCGTGTTTTCCTTGCAAATAATTAGTCATTCAAAAAGAGATACTATAAATTAATTAATGAGTTATTTGAATTAGAGTTTGTATCACATAACGATCTCGAATTCTAACGTGGATTTCGCATTTCGCCGTATCCACGCTACTTTTTAATACAAAATCATATGTATATGATGAACACCATGGTAGTGAGAAAATTTGGACGGATTCAAACGTATGACCTACAAAATAGCACAACAATCGAGTCAATGTCAACTTTTCCAAACCTAGCTAGTATGGCATGAATTAGAAATAATTACCCATATGCATGGTCCTCAATTCAAATATTACAATATACACTAGATTGAAACCTCAATATTAAGTCTCGTACTATCTACATTCAAATTTTGTTTTTAGCCCCACCCCCATTCGGCACACACGCTACATACTTCTTGTATCGATCAATCTTCCTCTCCTAAACACCTTAGGAAGCTATCGGTTTCCAACACACGTTCATTCTTTCTCTCCATGTTTCGATCTCTAACTCTCTCAACTACACAACCCCCTTTTCCCACTCTGTTACCAAATGTATCTACCTCACACAACCGCCATTGCACCCCATGTCAAGCTCTCTCTCTCTCTCTCCAACCTTCTCTTGCTAGATACATGCATAGCCCCCCTCTTGTGTGCACGCACGCAGGTTCTCTATCTAGGTCACACTCTCGAGACTGTCTCACTCTTTCTTCCGCACGGTGGGCCACACTCGCCCAATATCCCTCTCTTTATCTAAGTCTCGATTAACCTCGCTTCCTTTCACACCCAAATGATATATCTCCCTATCTGGGCCTCGATCGACAAACTCTATACTCTCTCACACAGATTGTCTATCTAGGTCAGTCCATCCAAGCCGCCCCACTCTTTCGACCTCATGGCGAGCCACGCTCGCTCAATCTCTCTCTATCTCTCTCTTAATGTCTCGATTGACCTTGCTCTTTCTCGGACACGAAGGATATATCTCCATGTTTGAGCCCAATTTGACATATTCATATTGTATACTCTCTCACGCACATTGTCTATCTAGGTCACTCTCTCCAACCCATCTCACTCATTCGATCGCATGATGACCCACACTCGCTCAATCTCTCTCCCATTATATATGTAATTGATTGACTTTGCTTCCTCCCATGCACAAAATATATCTACATGTCTATGACTGGATCATCTCTCAAGCTCTATCTGACAATCCTCACCCTTCCCAAAAGCTCAATCGGACAATATCTCCCCAGAGGATATACATATACATATATATATATCTTTTCAACGAATGCCGGACAACACTCACTTTGTCTCTCTATCTATCCGTGTCTCGATCGACCCCGCTTTCTCACGCCGTATCTTCCACACATTGAAGCTACCTCTCCATCCCTCGCAGACGCAAAGCTATTTACATTGCGAGGGGGACTCAAACCTTGGATTAATTGGTGAAGGCATTTATTCCAGTGGGTTTCGTTTATATATTCATAGCATTCGGCCCACAACTACTAAAGACAACATTGTAGCCCCGACACCTCCCATAATTGATTTCCTTCTGGATTGGTCATCACTCCCTCGCACGTCCTTTCTCGCCATCAACGTCGCACCATGGTATTTTTGCAAAAACTCTGTTCTTCTCTTTATTTTTTACTACAAATAAGCTACAAAAGTACACACCAATAGTCCACCTGTAATGGAACAAATTTCGACCCATAAATTAAAGTGCTACAAACTACATACCGAGGGTCCCACTTGTCATGAAATACATTTGGACCCATATATAAATTAAAATTAAAAAGGATGAGGATCAAACATGCGACCAGGTCCTTCAAGCCGCACGTCAATAGGCAACATAGTATAACAAGTTTTGTTGTACCCCCCTTTATTGATATAATGTTTTTATATTACCACAGCCTATTTAATGGATAACATGTTTTAATATTATTTTTAGTACATTAGTGGGACCAGCTCGTTATCACACTTACTTGTGGGTTCCATGTCTGTTCCCTCTCTCTCCCTCCTCCCCTTCTACGTTTACATGCATGGGCAAATACGAAGAACTCGTGGGCGATGTTGCCGTTGACCATATCTGGACACGTTCACAAGTTACGGCACCAGTTTCACGCACTAGTACTAGTCAATGTGTACGCGCAATGCACGTTAATTTGGAAGTATATTAAGTTCATGCAGTTATTAAGTAGGGTATTATTTGCGTGTTATTATGTGATTAGCACTATTTTGGCATGAAATTAGCTGCACGCTAAACATTGAAGCAGTCTAGGTCATTGGATGAGAAGGAATACATGTGGCTTGATGATGTTTTATATTAATTTGATACGGCTCTAGCAAAACATTCAATCGATCAAACCAGGGATTTCATTCAGTCTGACTACGACTTTACATTCATACGACAATCGATCTAAAATAAATGTAAGTGATAAACGTTTGGATTTTAAGCATGGCAATCGAATGTTTTTCATGGCAAATTTAGATTACGTGGCGGGGGCGGGGGCGTCTTGCGGTTGGAAGCGGCTTCTCTGTTGTGCTATATGTGTTGTCGGGCCACTGACCGACGGAGACGGCAACGGCGGCGTCTTGCACCGTTGTTTGCTTACTCCTGGACTTTGGACCTAGCTTCAAGGAAGGCCAGAATATTCTGGACATCGGTCTCCAGGAGCGAGTCAACTGGCGGGAGGAGGCGACTGGTATTGGTGCAAGGAAGCGGTAGACGGTGGCCATCCATGCCGTTGAGAGGGGCACTGGCACCCACGCGGGGACAGGCGCTGACAACGGCGCAGCGGAGACATTCGTGTGCACGGGCACCGGCACGGGCGCGCGCGTCAGTGCACACGCAGGTGCATGCGCTGGCAGGTGGACGGGCGCATGAAAGTAGGTGGGGACCTTGTTGAAGCCCGTGGTATCAAGCTCAGAGACAATGTGCACTCCCATCCCATCAATGCCACGGGGATGGGCGCTGGCGCAGTCGGGGCACCGTGAGCCGTAATGGGAGCGGGGACAGGCGTGACGTCTTCCCGCAAGGCCAGTTCAAGCTCGTCCCAAAGCTCATTATGTTCTTAAGACTCCGGCTGTGTGTCTTCCTTAGGAAAATGGAAAACTAAGGGCAGGCCATCATGATGCGGCATGGCATACGGTTAGGTCAGGCTAGTTGGCGGTAGACGACAGGAGAATAGGAGGGGAAGAGAGAAGATTGTAGCCATACCAGGTAGCACTACAAAAAAAGACACATCCGTGACATTTGGGGCCGAACGTAATTTTTTCTGTCATACTTATGACACTTCTATGACGATAATTGTGAAAAAATCCGGTATCATCGTAGATGTGGTGGGCTCCTACTTCTATGACAAAAAACCATGACAGAAAATGGGCTTTTTGTCCTGGGCGGGCCGGAGACGCAGCTGCATGACATTCTTTGGGCCTTCCATGATGGAAAAAATCATGGTAGAAGCAAGGGCAAGGAAAATATCATGGTGTTCCCGGTTACGGTGGGTGGTTGGGGCCGAGCGATGCACGTTTCTCTCATACACGCACGCGTGTGGGTGCGAGGCGTTGGGCTCTAACTGAACCCGAGCGATTGCACTGTAGGCTACGCATTACTGAACCTGAGCGATGGATCGATGGCTATTAACTGAACCCGATCGAGCGATTCCTTCTCTACTGCTGCAAACTGAAGCCGATCGATGGTGCCTCTGGATGAACAGTGAGCGTTGATGGGGGGGTTGGATGAACAGGACCCCGTGGTGTTGCCTCTGGATGAACAAGACCCCGATTGATTGAGCCGGTTGGGGCTGGATGAACAAGACCACCCCGTGGAGGGCAGGATGAACAGTAGCACGTGGAGGGGTGGTTGAAAAGGAGCCCGTGGAGAGGGATAGTTGAACAGTAGCCGGTGGAGTAGCGCGCGGTGGAGGCTGGATGAACAGGAGCCCGTGGATGAACAGTCGCAGGTGGAGGCTGGAGCAGGTCGATGGTGGATGAACAGTAGCCCGTGGAGGTTGGAGGGGATCTACGGTGGAGATGAACAGTATCCCGTGGAGTCCCGTTTTGCGGTACGCCACACCCCTCCCGATGAACAGGACCCCCATTTCGACCGTAGCGCTCCAACACAAGTCTGTTTCCTCCGTTTTGCAGTACGCCACACCCCTCCCGATCAACAGGACCCCCGTTTCGACCATAGGAGGTCTGTTTCCTCCGTTTTTCGGTATGCCAGACCCCTCCCGATCAATAGGATCCCGTTTCGAACGTGGCCGGTCGAACACAAGGCCGTTTCCTCTGTTTTGCGGTACGCCAGGCCTCGTTTCCATCGGCTGTTCCGTCCAAGCCCTCCTGATGAACACGACGAGCATTCCGTTCCGACCCAGCCGGTTGGCTCCCCATGAACACGACGACGACATAGTTTCTCCATTCTGACCCAGCCATGTACACGAGCAATGGCCGTACGTATGCGCGAGTAGGCGTTCGAGACCCTGCCCGTATGTATGTACGTGGCCGTATTTTCTTTCTTGCACACTGGCCGTTGTACGTACGTGTACATGCTACATGCGCGCCTCTACTACGACATGTGCGCGCCTCTACATCGACCAATATGTACGTACCCGTTTGCGACCAGAATGACAACGCTACGCAGGCACTTCCTTGTGTGCGAAGAAGTAGCTGGTGGGTCCCAACAGTCAGGGGGGAATCGTTTTTTGCCTGGACGCACTTCCTTGCGAGCGAAGATGTAGCTGGTGGGTCCCAGCAGTCTGGGGGAAACATTTTTTTGCAAAATACGGTGGCCCGTCCGGTGGGTCCCCGCTGTCAGGTGGAGGAATAATTATTTTGCGCGTAATAAGGAGGCACTTCCTTGCTGCGGCCGTGGACCCAGCTGTCAGCCTCTCCACGTACAGTCCACGTCCGATGGAAGCCGTTCCTTGACCACGTTGACCACGCCGCACCGAGAGCACCAGGGTGGTGGACGACGGCGAGGCCTAGGAAGGGGACGAGCGGAGCCGGGGAAGACGCGGCACTAGAAGCCCGCGCGGAGAGGAGTACGAGGGCTCACTGGTTCGGGTGCGGTGTGAGGCTGCCGTCGCCACAGGGCCTGGCCAGTAGTGGGAATAGTAGGGGGCGTTGAGGCCTCCGCCGCAGCACAGCCTACCACGGGAGGCAGGAGCATGCGGCACGACCGGCGCTGCTTTGGGCGGCTCGAGCAACAAGACCAGAGGTTGAAGAAGCACTACGACCATTGGATGGACATCGTACGGTCACTGGAGCACTCCGTCCCTGTCAACTTAGTAGGCCCACAAATCAGCCTCCCACCAAGGTGGGTGCCAACCAGTAGGGGGAGTATTCATTTTTTTGTGCGTAATAAGGAGGCACTTCCGGTGGGTCCGAGCTGACAGCGGGGGGAACATTTTTTTTCACGCAATACGGTGGCCCGTCCGGTGGGTCCCAGCAGTCAGGGGGCAAACATTTTTTTGTGAAATATCGTGGCCCGTCTGGTGGGTCCCTGCTATCTAGTGGAGGAATCATTATTTTCTGCGTAATAAGGAGGCACTTCCTTGCTGCCGTCATGGACCCGACTGTCAGCCTCTCCACGTACAGGCCACGTACGATGGAAGTCGTTCCTTGACCATGTTGACCACGCCGTGCCAAAAGCACCAGGGCGATGGACGACGGCGAGGCCTAGGAAGGGGACGACGCAGAGCTAGGGAAGACGCGGTAGTGGAAGCCCGCACGGGGAGGAGTACGGGGGTTCACTGGTTCGCCTGCGGTGTGAGGCTACCATTGCCGCGGAATAACAGGGGGGTGTGGGTGAGTAGAGGGATGGCCTGGCCAGCGGTGGGAGTAGTAGGGGCGGTGAGGCCTCCGTGGCATCACAGCCGTCCACGGGAGGCAGGAGCACGTGGCACGACTGGTGCTGCTTTGGGCGGCTGGAGCAAGAACACCAGAGGTTGAAGAAGCACTACGGCCATTGGATGGACATCCTACGGTCACTTCAACTAGAATCGTTCATATTGACTAAGTTGACAAAGCACTTGGTACGCGTCAACTTAGTAGGCCCACAGGCCAGCTTCCGAAATGGTGCACCCTGGATGTAAGGGGGGAATCATTTTTTGGGCGGGTGAAGCTAGAATATCTGAGATTGAAGAATAAGCACGGCATCCGTTGGATGGACATCCAATGGCCACTACTGCAAGAACTGTGTGTTGACTATAATATGTTCACAAAGCCTTGCATACGCGTCAACTTCTTTTTTTAGGGGACACGTCAACTTAGTAGGCCCACAAGTGTGTGGGAGAGAACTTATAGCCCATTTGCGATTTGTAAGAATGTACAACCCATTTTTGAATTCTAATGGAATTTACTACAGCCCATTTACAGTTTGTTAAAAGCACAGCCCATTTGCTAGCTAAGACAACGATTAATAATTTCAACCAACCATTCAAGACAGACTCAATAAAATTTCCCACATTTTGATGGGATCCGAAATATTTTTATCCCGAAATTTCTAGTCAGACTAAATATAAATTTGTATTATGTAAAAATCTAACAAAACATTGTGTGCGCAACAATTAAAAATTAAGATTTTCGAAATCCATAAATAATATTTTATAAACTAATTCCGTGCTTGGTGCATTTTTTTACAGTTACTGCCTAGTTTTTATAATTACATCCCATTTATTATTTTTAAAGCCCATTTTCCTGTTAAGCCTAATGCATCCCTCCTAGGAAAGATTTGCAGCCCAGCGGGGCGGAGAATAACAAGTTGACCTTGCCTGGGTATTCCTAAAAACGTATAGCTGGGCTAGCCATTTTCATCTTGAAATAAATTAATATCTAGGCTAGATATCTTTCCTGGGCTAGACGGGCCACAACCCGCCCAGTTAATACCCTGCTCTCCTCTGAACAACAATGAAAACATCGCCAAGAAAAACTCTGCAGTGCTCACGCATCAAAAACACAAATACTGCTCGAGGTGCTTGGTCCCAGCTATCGGCCGCACCTTATGCAATTCCCTCGTTTATTGACTACATAGGTTGACAATGGTGTGGGACCGTGATGTCAGGAAACCAGGAGGAAGCAAAAAAATATAGTTTTACATGATAAGGAGGCACTTGCGTACGTACGGCTATGGCCCTAGTGGGTCCCTACTATCAACCAGTCAAAATAAAGTCATCTCCTAAATCCTCATGTTCATTGACCATGTTAACAATGCTCGGCGCCACGGTGAGCGCAACAACTCAAAGGACGACGGAGAGGGCCTCGCGGGCCCTACGGATGGTCTGATACAGCGCCCGCTGCTCATTCAGGAAGCCAGGATCATCGGACACCTATGAGCACCTTCGAGAGACTGAGACGGCATGAAACGGTAAGGCCGCACTTGGAGCTTTGGTTTATTTCACAATTGTATTAATATACAACTGTAATTTACTCATCATCGGAAACAACGCGTAAAATACAGGCGTAATGAAACCGAGGGCCCGAGGTCTGTAAGTAAAACCGGCGGGTTACGCGTGTAATTTGAGAGACCGATGTATATTTTACTAGTCGAAATCGACCAACCAAGCGCTTCGCCCGAGATCATCTGCTTTTATTTACAAGCATCAGTTTTACAAAGGTTTTGGTTGGAAAACAACGATCCAATCACGACCTAAAATGATGAGTTGGTCGGAAGATCATATGGTTTCACGTCTAACCTACCCGACTTGTCGTATAGGCTATCAATGAAACATAAGACAATGAACTTCTTAAGCACGGAAACAATAGAAGAGGATGATCTTCCTAACAAGTAAATCACTAGCATTATATCGACATGCAAAATAATATGAAGCATTATTCTCAGGAGGCACGGTGAATAGCTCGTGATGCCGCATGGCACAACATTCCAAGCTCAACTTTGCAATCAAACACAAGTCCTGACATTACATAGAAAATATTCAGAACAAACTCTTAAAATATTTTACATAAGTCAACATTCATGTGACTATGCATTTCAGCAGAATAAATATTTACTTCTGAACTGAAGACGGGAACAGGAAAAAATGATCGACGTTGCTCACAGCAAAGGGCGTCCCACTCAAAAATATCAAATGCATGTCTTCTAGCTAACATCAATCAGCAAAAATTGACAAGGTTTTCCAATTCCAATATATTAAACTAATGTCAACTTTGACAAGCTTTTCCCATTCAGAATATGTAATGCCTATGATTGTGGAACGGGCAGGGTTTGTCATCAGTTTGTCATCTGATAGTCCGGTGGCTCAAGGTGACAATGAAAGATTAGAGAACCATTCGATGTATTGTGCATGATGAAGTATTATTATGGTGGACACGAACCATCTGAACATTTTGTGCAGTTCCACTAAAATCAAGCTGAGCGTCCCTGTGGATTTCTTATTTATATGCTGCCAGAAAACAAAGACACATCAGCACACACATGAATATTGGCCCTAGTGTCAACCCACCAATCGGTGGACTAACAAACAGAAAGTACGGTAAACATATTACCATACCCAAATGCCCCATCATTGTTGCTTAGAGTGACATTGACATACTTGGAGTCATGTCATGGCTTCTTGGTACTTGCTTGGGCACTTGTTTGCCCAGTGTTCCTCCGAACCACAAGTAAAGAAGCCATCTCTGCAGATTAGTCATGTCACCAGCGTCTACTAATACTCTGTAAAGCTTCTCGATCATTCCTTGTGTAATGTAGCGCAAACAGTGACTGCTTCTTTCTGCAAAGTGGTAAGACCAACTGGACCCACTAATGCAGCAGTTTACCTTAGACACATTGGCTCCTTTTGTGCAGTTCAACTAAAATCAAAGTCGGAATAAAACCGAGCTTTAATTTTGATATCCCTGTAAGCAACAAAAGGTATAAGGGAAACAATTACTGAGAAATAATGGTTGATGACTTGTACTCCCAGAAGAAAAACATCTACTGATCTACCTTATCTTAATGGGAAACAAAGCAGGAGAGTAGCAATTCTCAATCAGTGTGATTCATTCATATTAACTGAGACATTATCTTAACAATGCCTTGTTTCAACATGTATAAAGAACGACAAAGCAGAAAAGTATCATTCCTAAAACAATGCGACTGATTCATTTTAACAGAGACATTATCTTAACAATACCTTGGTTAAACATGTAGAAAGAACTACAAAGCAGGATAGTACCATTTGTAAAACACTGTAACTGATATATAATAACAGAGACATTATCTGAACAATACATTTCTTAAACATGTACTCCGGCCGATCCCTAATAGAAATGGTACTCCCGCCGATCCCTAACAAGTGTTGCAGTTTTGAACTAAGATTCAGTAGTTAATTCTGAGGAAAGTAGGTACTGACCTTTCAAGACCAAGATTTGAAACAACGCCTGAGGTGGATCTAAAAGAGATCTCAACACATATATGGAAATCCGGTCTCATTTTGTGCAGTTCCACCAAAATTAAGCGAAGCAAAATGTCGCAATAGCAACAAGTTGAATAGATATCCCTGTTTTAACAGAGGCAAAAAAGGAATCAATTACTGGCCAATAAAGGAGGATGAAACATGCGGCCACAAAAATGGTAATCCCGCCAATCCCTAACAAGTGTTGCAGTTTTGAAATAAGATTCAGTAGTTAATTCTGAGAGTGGCATTGCTTAATTTTACCAGCGGCATTAGATTAACAAAAAGCATAAACAGTTCCAGGGGAGAGTGGGCGCAACAACAACATGTGCTTCCATCTACTTATAAAGGGGGTGATGCAGAGTTTGTTGTAACAAAGCAACAAGCATAATGTCTGGGTTGGTCCCATTTTTGTTCACTACTTAATGGGAAAAGACAGCAATACAATAGCTTCAATTCAACATTTATTTAAAATCAGTACCAATACAAGTAGCACAGCATCTCAAAACACACTGCACGATCATGTGGATGAAGGCAAGTACCAACCTGTCATGACGCACACAAGATCACGTACGAATCTGCCAACACGAATAGGAAATCCAATCTCGTTTTGTGCAGTTACTCTGAAATCAAGTAAAGTCGCCGGTGAGACATTTAAGTTTGCTATAGCAACAAGTTGAATAGATATCCCTGATTTAACAGAGGCAAAAAAGGAAACAATTACTGCCAATAAAGGAGGATGAAACATGCGGCCACAAAAAGAAGCATCTACCTTATCTTGATGGAAAACAAAGTATAGGACAGTAGCATTTCTAAAACGGTTGCATTGATTCATATTAACAGAGAAATTCTCTTAAAATAGTTCAGTAGTTAATTCTGAGAGTGGCATTGCTTAAAATACAATAGCTTCAATTCAACATTTATTTAAAACAGTACCAATACAAGTAGCACAACATCTCAAAACACACTGCACGATCATGTGGATGGGACATGGGACATGCCAGCACCATGTGCGTCCACACGTATAAATGGGTGATGCAGAGTATGTAGCCAAGCAGCATATCTGCGTTGGTCCCATATTTGTTCTCTTTGAAACTTTTTCCGATGTGAGGGCAGCAAATCTAGTCCTGCACAAACTACCCGACCCCCAGTTTCTTTCCCTTTTCAACAAAGAGTTGGGTTCCTTACAGATGTGTGTACTGGGTTACCCCCTTTTTCCCTTTTCGACCAACAAAGCGGCTGGATAGCTAGTCTATACTACTTTCCCTCCCTCCTTTCCTCATTGAACCATGTCCTAGATTCATGCTCCACCCCACCGCACCCTTCTTTCCTCTTTGAACCAAGACCTAGATTCGACTACAGAATCGAAAAAGATCAGCATGCAGCTAGACCAATGACGGTTTCAAAGAAACTTATACCTTAGGGTCGTCGGGATGTGGCAAGGCGTGTGGCGGGAGGTCGGATCTTCCCACACTACGTACGACAGCGAGGAAGAAGGGGTCGGTGGCCCTCCCGCACAGGCGCTGGGTGAAAGAGAAAAGCGCAGCCGGCAGTGGATTGCCTCCCTCGCCGAAGGCGATAGAGTGAACGCTGCACCTCCTCCCCTTCCCGGTGCGACGGGATCCGGACGCCTCCTTCGCCAGCTGTCTGTGAGGGGGGTGAGAGAGACAGAGGCCACAACACAGTCTTGTTTAGATTTGGCGAAGAGGTGAGAGATAGTGTATATAGAAAACCCTAGCAAAGGAACGTTGAGGCTCCAGCGTGTGTATATATATATATGTAGTGCGGCGAGAGTGTGGAGAGTGCAAACCCTAGGGAACAAGCGCTGAGGCTCCAGCTTATATATATATATATATATATATATATATATATATATATACTATAGTACGGACTGAGCTCCGGTGCCTTAACTGCACCTGCTTTTGGCTGTATGACAGGTGGGCCAGCCACATTTTGGGCCCACCTGTCATAAACCCAAAGGCAGGTGCACTAAAGTCAATGAAGTTGTGTCCATATAGTACTCGTGTATACGACTAATATATAGTGGAATGGTTTTCTTATTCTCTCCATAACAATCGTTTTAAATTGTGTAAGTACGAAACCAAACTCTTTATTTAACGTACTAGTGAACAAAACTACTACTCCCTCTGTTCCTAAATATTTTTGTTTCTAGAGATTTCAACAAATGACTACATACGGACCAAAATGAATGAATCTACACTTTAAAAAATGTCTATATACATCCGTATGTGGTAGTCCATTGCAAACCACTTGAAAGACAAATATTTAGGAATGGAGGGAGTACTTCCAATGAACTAACGATCCACGCATCCTGGTCGCACTTCCTGTCCTTCACGTGTGGTACACTACCCTCCCTTAAGTGAACAACCACACATGCGCCAAATTATCGGAAACGTGTGAGAGTGTGTACAAATAAAGAATTTTAATTTCAATTATCGGAAAGGTTTGAGAGTATGTACGGTTTGCCCTCTCTAATAATTATGGTTTGTTGTGTTCGGCCTAGACTTGGTCAAACTTTACAAAGTTCGACTTTAGTCAAATCTAATATGTGGAGTAAATAAAAATGGAGGGCTACTACTTCCATCCGGGTTTTTAGTCCACACCATTTTTTTAATCAAAGTTAATAGCTGGACAAATAAAATTACAGGGGAGCTGGAGACAAAGTTGTGAGAAGGCTTAGAAATCAATACAAAACTTATGCTCTTAGTACCAACGTCGATCCTTCTTCGAGGAAACATTTGGTTCATAGCCAATTGTGTGATAAAATTGCACCAACGTGAAAGACGACTGCGTCTCCAACGCAACCAAGGTGAACTGACGAAGGATATCATCTTTGTGGGTAACAAGCAAAGAGCACTGATGGAAGACAACTTGTTTTTCATTGAAAATCGATCAGCTTCACCAGCCGACGCAACCATGAGGCGCAACCATGAGCATCGATAGGTCATCGTGGTGATGCATCATCCATTTGGCATCAAGTTTGGGTGAGGCACCTATGAAGTTCGACAAATCCTCACTGTGGTCTGTTTCTTCTCAGTAGTCAAGCTCGAGGAAGGAAGAACCATGTGGCAGAGGACAGTGAGGCGGAACAACAATGGCCATCCAATTTTGTGCAGTTCCACAAAATTGAAGAAGACATGCCCGGGTATGGAGATACGCATCACTGTTTCCAAAAAAATAAAAAAGGGATACGGTGTTGTTACTTTGTTTTACAAGATTAACAACGACATCTCAATTTTCAATAAGAATTATTAAAAGTACACCAACAAACAGAAGCATCATGATTATCTTGATGGGAACTAAACCAGGATGCCCGAGAAAAAAAGCATTTCTTCATTTAACCAGAGATAGTATTAGATTAGCAGCAGCAATAGGAGCATATGGACAATGACCGCACAACCACCATGTACTTTTCGTCGAAACAAAATGTATACCTCCACCGAGGCATAAATAAGGACAACTTTTCGAGTGGCATTTCCTCTATAATAGTAGGTGATGTTGGACCAGCCGACGAACTCTAGCTACTATACGTGGGGAGCTGGGGAGTGGTCGCATAGAAGAAAACCTGCATGCAGCGACCTGGGGAGTTGGACCAGTACAAGAAGTTATACCTCAGGTGGGCGATATGTCACTTAGGTGGGCGGGCGGGAACAACCCACACGATGGAAGCGAACAAGGGCGCGGAGGACCTTCGTCCGTGCCAGCGCCGGCTCCGAGAGGACGGTGCACATCGGCTTCCTCCATCGCCAACGGCTACAACGTAAACGCTGCACCTCCTCACCTCCCGCAGCGGACGGGACTCGACCGGATCTGTGACCACCGGTGAGGAGAGAGATAGTGTGGACACTGTCATCTTGTTTTGATATGGAGAGGGTGAGAGCGAGATGCGAGAAACTCTATCAAACAAGAGGCTATAATGGAGTAAAACAATCTCTCCATAACAGTGGTTTTAAATAGAATACGTGTGATCCCGGAAAAAAGAAACGAAAACTAGCGGACAATTTTTTAACGTACCATGAAAGAAAACTCGATCAAAAACACGCCCCCGCTTCCAGTTCGCGAGAGTCGTCGCGCACACACACATAGACATAGACATGCGTATCCGTGTTTATGTAAAATTCCATTTCCATCTCCATCTCCAATCATATTTGTCCAATTGGCACATTATCTACGTTGTTAATTATATACGCGGCTATATTAACGTACAACATCTCTTGTTTGCGGGCGTCCGGACCACTGCCACGGCCGCTCCTGACCAACCCGAACCCACTTCATCACCCGCGCGTGATTCCCTCCCGAAACGGTCAGTGCCGCATTGATGCCCGGCTAGAGCGGACACGGCCTCTCACTGGCCCCAGCATTGAAGCGGCGCGCCAGCTGAGAGAGCGTCGCCTGCGCCGCTTCCTGGTGCACGCGACTGCTCCGCGTTTAAGGGTCGCAATAGCCGGCCACAACATGCATGTAAAGAGTTCTTGGGAGTCCATGCTACAACTAGCTGTCCTCCCCAACTCGTCAATATCTTCCAGTAGTACTAGTACTCCATGGCGCGATCCATCGACAAGCAGGCAGGGAAGTTATCGTATACTCGGTTTGCGGTGAGTGGCATGCCGAGTGACCGTGTGGGGTCGAGTCCTGAAGGAGGGTGAGAC
Source organism: Triticum aestivum (assembly GCF_018294505.1). NCBI lineage: Eukaryota > Viridiplantae > Streptophyta > Magnoliopsida > Poales > Poaceae > Triticum > Triticum aestivum. Next base: position 311,602,515 of record NC_057800.1, on the reverse strand, counting down.
ACGAACGTGACAGACGTGATTTAAACGTTGGTTTTGCTCGATGGCGCGATCCAACGAAACGAAACATTGGTTTATCTCCGTTTCCATTTTTTCTCTGGAAAAACGGAAATTTCCACTCCATTTTCATTCCTACTCCAAGGTTGCCATGTTACAACATTCCATAAAATACAAAGGAAAACTAACACGCATGCTGATGCATCTCAATGATTCACGTAGCCAATGTTTACTTCACAACTAAAGACAAAAGTTGTGAGAGCGTGTATGAAAGAAAAACTACTGATGGGTTCACTACGACTTAAACCCTAAACCCTAAACAGGATTTAATTTCCTGGCCAGGTAGAACCTGTCGAAGGAAAGACGGCTGGCACCCTCGGATCATACGATGCTTTTGTGCAGTTCCACTAAAATCGAGATGAGCATCCCTGATGGCAAAGATATTGAAGAAGTGTGATTAGAATAATAGTACTGGCACTAGTTCAGGAGACATAAACTCATCACAAGTAGAAGCCGGTAGAAGTAGAGAAAGATCGACATGGAGATGGAGCTACATGGGGAGCTGCGGCAGTGGAGCATGCCGGCTCCAAAAGGAAGATGGACTACCTGGGACGTCGGGCTGTAGCTAGAAGGGCGGTTGGGACGCAGCATTGGCCCATACCGCGGTGACCCCCGATTGGGACGCACCGACTGTGGATTTTCCCCCTCGCCGATGTCGACCGCGTCTACGCAGAACATTGTTCCCTTACACCAGCTGCGGGATCAGGCCGGATATGTGACCAGCGGTGTGGCCACCGTCGTTCTATGCTTGTGAAGAGAGCAACCCAAGCAAGGAGGCTTGTAGCTTAGGCTCCTGCTAGTGTATATATAGTGGTTTTCTTTTTCTCTTCATATCAACCATTTTATATTGTGTACGTGTCATTGAAGAGTGAAATGATGGTTGCTTCTTCCGACTAACTTACTGTGTGATTTGACTGCTCCCTTAGTGGCCCCTGCATGTACTCCCCCTACGTGTATGCAACAGTCATCCGTACACATGGATGCAAAAACGCGCGCGACACCCTAATGCATGCATGTCCGAGCACACGACGGAACACACCCGGTCATGCTCAAGTGCTCAACCTACACGTGCATGCACACACATACTTAGCCAGGGTGAGCTAGTGACCATATAAACACCGGACAATGTATATATTGAGTGCAATGAGCGTATTATGAAGTCCACTGACCATATTTTTACAAATATAGAGTGACAGACAGTGTATTTATCTCGTTTGAAATTAAGCCATATTAACCGGAGAGGAGGCAGTATGGACTAGCATTACTTTGTTGTGTCCTGTCAACTTGCCGAACGAGGAGAAGCTTGCAGGACGGGAGAAGCTTACGCGCGGTGGCTCGCAGGAAAAGGAGAAACTTTTGACTAATGCAAGCTGTCCTTCGCTCAGGCGGTGGATGTACAACAATTAATTCGGTGTCAGATTGCCAGAAGCATACACTATACTACTACTATTATTGTTGCACGTCCCGAAGAGGCAAACAACCAAGCGCAAAGTTTACTAGTACTACTACTGTAGTCTATAGAGGTACTATACTAGTACTAGGAACCGGATGGAGGAGCGTCTGCACTCTTATTATAGTTTTAAAATGTGATAAAGCAATCTTCAACACATTTGGTTCTCTTTGAGGGTTCTCGCATGTGATAATGGAAGTTGATTGCATGGAACACTCGCCACAATTCTCGCTTAATTCTAGCTCATATCCTATTACAAATAGGAGCGCTCGATAATATTTCCTATTTTTTTTATTTAGCATATAAACAGGTCAGCAAACCTTGCGGCGCATCTTTGTGCGAACCGTGCTTGCTGCACTTTGAATGTGGTCGCGAGCTGGCTTGATGAAACACCTCGCTTCCTACTTCATTTTTTGCGGGGTACCTTGCTTCCTAGTGACAAGTGTCTTGGTTGATCGTCCTAAGGATGCTTATATATGAATAAAGCTCTCTCATTTACCCGCAAAAAAGATTAAGCCATATTAACTAGAAAGGAGGGAGTATGGACTAGCACTACTTGTTGGTGTGTCCCATCAACTCGTGGAATAAGGAGAAGCATGCAGGACAAGGTGAAGCTCGCTTACGCCTTTTGACTAATGCAACATACCCTCGCCCAGGCGGTGGACATACATCAGTTTATTCGGTGTCAGATTGCCAGAAGCATACACTGTAGTACCGAACATGCAGAGTACCATCATGTTCGACTTCACGAAGAGGCGAAGAGCCAAGCACAAGGTTTAGTAGTACGAGTAGTACTACTACTAGAACCGCATGGTGGAGCCACTATACTCTTTTTTTAATCTCTGATAAAGTACACATTTATTCCGGAGAAGGGCGGAAAATGGCAGCCGAACATGTAATGATGATATCGATCAACCATTCTCGAATATATATTGGCCTCTATGCGAGCCCGTCTGTGTGTTCTCGCTCCTCGTCTCTCTCAAGGAACGGCGGGTTGGCCATTTTGCCGTCAATTGAGATCGGTTTGCTCACACTCCGGTCCCACATGTCAGTGATATGCCAAGAGGAGGTGCGTTGACTGACTGGCCATACGCGTACTTGGTTTTGCACCTTCATACTACTCCTCCCTCCATCACAGTTTATAGGGTGCGCTTCATTATGATGCATTTCTCTCAATGCATTTCCACCAGCAGAGAGACTTTAGACGCGTTTGGTTTAATGCTCAATTAATCATGCATTTTGTTGAAAGGAATGAAGAAAAACATCCACCTGGACCTACTTTTCAAAATCCTATGCATGAAAACAAGACCAAGTGCATTAGTGGCAGAATAACATTCTAACTGTAAACGCTTTCATATGGTTTCACTTTATTTTGGCCATGTTTCTTTGCATTCCTCTGCTCCTCCAATTCCTGTAAACCAAACACTCAAGCTGACAGAAATCGTGTGTTTACAAATGCTCTGTTTACCATGTGCATTCCTATCCTATTCCGGTGTTTTTTCTATCCCTGCGTTTTTAGAATCATGCAAGCCAAATGAGCCTTTACAGAATTACATCAGTTACATGTAGGTGTCGAAGGGAACTTTGTGTGGTTTGACCTGCTCTTGCCACGACGTCGTCCACCTCAACTGAGCTGCTCCATCGATAGAAACATCCACCAAACCAGACATCATGACTCCTAACCATCTTTCACCGCCTCAGATCTCCTTCCCTGTTGTCGGCACCCACCGCAACGGCATCACCGTAATCGACTCAGCAGATGAACCTGAGGAGTACACGGGTCCACAAGAGAGGTCGCACTCTTTTGTTTCTGCTTATGTTATGCATTGCTTAAAATTACCTACTACTTTATCGTCCTCTTCACCTCTTGGACTCCAAGTCGGGTCCAAATTAATGTTCAAGCATGAGTTCTAAATTAGTTGTGGGGAACATATTGAGGAAGCAATGAATAGTATCTCTGTCTAATATTTGGTTCACCTAGGGTATGCCTATGTTGTTCATCTTGGGTGGGAAACAAATAGTAAAGCAATCATCATCCGTCTTTTTATTAAATTAAAGCAATCATCAGCCTACTATCATTATTTTTGGATCCATCCATTGGTTGTTACCATCACTCTAAATTTCTGCATGCTTGCCTTACATAATCTCACCTTATTTTTTTCGCATGCAAGTCAGATATTGTACACAGTCATCCTGAACATGTAGAGAAAAAGAGAAGAGTTTTGTGCGGCAATACAATGTCATGCAGACATTGCTACATGGTGGGTTCAATGGCAAACCCTCCCCACCCCTCACCAGATTGTAATCCAGAGGAAGATATCTGTTCTGAGGCGGATTCAGACACCGCTGACCACTCCTATTTACCCCCCAAGGTGTTTGCTCTACCTTGGCATGATGATGCCAGTCATATCATGCATATGTTGCCTTGCAGTGCCTACTTTTGACATCATATATGTCATCTGCTTAGTTTAGACATGTTCTGTAATGCCACCTGTTTAGTTTCTATATCATATATGGGAATTGTGCAGTCTCAAGTCTTTTAGCCAGCCATAATATACGTGAAATGTGCAATGCCATCCTGTTTAACCAGGCATCATATATTTGAATGATATATTGCCCATCATTTTCTTCATTACATTTCCATTTGTCGACAATGTTTGTACATTAAACTACTCTTCTTGTGAATCAACCGTTTGGGTGGGAGATTGAAAAATCTGGAGCAAGAACAAAGCCTTCAGTGCAGACAGTGCTACCTGTCGAAGCAGATCTCTTGTTGGGTCCCGATAGCTCCTCAAAGATGGATTCAGAGATAGATGACCAGTCCCATTCCCCCACCGAGGTGTATGCTCTAACTTGGCACGGTTATACTGCTCATATCATGCATATGGTGTCTTGCATTGCATAGATTAGACATCATATACATAATATTCAACACCATGTTCTTAGTTCAGACATCATATCTAATGCCCTTTGTTTAGCATATAAATTACATATGTGAATTAAATGATGTGATCCTGATTACTTAGATAACATGTAGGTGAATTATGTCATGCCATCATGTTTAGTTATTCATTATATCTTTGAATTATGTCATGCTATGCTATCCAGTTTCGATAGACATCATATATGTGAAATTATGTCATCCTATCCATTTTAGTTAAACAATATACATGTCAACTATTTCATGCCCTCTTTTTTCCACACTATCTATTGCATCTATCTCTCATACAATGTTTTTACATTCAACTATGTTTCATGTTTATCAGCCATTTGAATTGGAGCGGGTGATGCCAGCATCTAGCGGACTAAGAACACAGTCTTCAAATAAAACAGTGTTACCTCTTGGTGGAGATAGCACCCCGGTTGTACATGCACGAGAACCTGCCCTACCACACATAACCCAAACTCTCGCAGATTGTACCCCTACTGCGATGGACAGAGAACCAGCTTCACCCAATCTAACCCCAACCCCAGCAGATAGTAACCCAGTTCCTGTTGACACAGCACCATCTCCACCACAGAGCTCCCAAACGAGAGCAACTAGTAAGGAAGCTCCAGTGCCCAAAGGGCCAGTACTACCACGGCGAACCCCAACTCCACCAGTTAGTACGCCTATTCCTGTGGAGGACGCACAACTAGCTAGTCGTAGTTTAGCATCATCGCATTTGATGTTGTTAAATCGTATGTCTGTATCTTCCCATCTTGGAAATATTATGCTGAAGATGAAGGAAAATGCCAGTTGTAGGTGTTTGTCCAGGAGTTATGCGTAAGTAATGTTATTCATGGCAATTACTTTTTGTTCTCCCATACATCCTACCTCCATGTGGTTATAATACAACAAATTTTCCCATTTTTCTCTATAGAGAAGGACCGATTTGGAAACTCAGGATGAGGTAACCTATGCTAATACCTCTACTGTCTTCAAGAATGCTTGGTGGCAGTATCGGAATTACCTGAAGAAAACGTACTTCACCGGCAAAGAAACTCATCAAATTCCCTTACGTTCTCCTGAGACACATTTACTGGACGATGACTGGGAATGCCTTGTTCTGTACTGGTCCCAAACCAAGAATGTGGTAAGGTCTATGGGCTCATTTTCTATTTTTAAGTACTATATTCTTGTGTCTTACTATACTCTGTTCATGTAGAACAAGTGCCTAAACCTGAAGAACAACTATTCTAATCATAGTTCAAAAAAGCGCTAGGCATTAACTGTGCATTTTTCCATAGCCTTGCGCTTTACTGACCAAAGCGCATGCTTATGCGCAGTTATGCACAGATTAAGCATAGTTATGCACAATGCGTTTCACCAACGCCTAGAGTCTAGGCGCGCTTAAACGATCGCTTAGGCACGCCTTTTTTAACTATGATTGCTATCGTGCATACTACTTTGCTCTTGTATCACTGTATTTACTCATACAAACTTACTTTCAAATTGAAGGATCCAATCAAAACTTCAATGGCACAACAGGTATGTTCACGCATGTCTCTTTAGCAGGCTTGCTCTTATCAATAGCTCTATTGATTTCAATTTCAATTGTGTATACAGTTGACTTGTCATATCATGCACATTACTAGAATCACAACAGAGCCAATAGTGTTGTTGTACATGTAGACCCGTGGTACCCATCTGAAATCTTGTTGTGCCGTGTAGTTTCCCACGCTTTGTATTCTTTCACTTCTGCTTTGTCTTGAACTGATATGATTTGAACCGTGTCTCTATTTTGATTTGGCAAGACAATGCAGTGACCATAGGACATAGATATATGTTTGTTTGATGCTTTTATTATGTACTAGTACTTGGGAATAGAAGACTTGGTAGTTCAATCTTGTCCACCTTACTGATGAACTGGTTCATCGAAATGAGTTTCATTTACTAGTACATGCTAAACTGTTATGTGTAGGCTTTTTTCTTCTTTTAGAATGCTGACGGAATATTGGGGAAGAGTGCCTTATTAAGCAATGGTAAAGGAAGTAATGCAGACAAGGTTCAGGATAGTGACACATCCTTGTTGGTCTCCAACAAAGCTGATAAAATATCTAAGGAAGACTATCTCGAAGACAGTGAGACAACCCCAAAGTCCTGTCTTGGTTTAGTGTTGGAGTTACTGGCCACTAACACTTGCACAAGCTATTCAAACTCACTGTCTTAATCAGTTTAGTTTCTTGAGTCTCAACTACAAGCTGAAAGACATCGATCAGCTGTGTTGCGACAAGAAGTGGAAGGACTGCGGAAGTCCCTGGAGCATTCAGATACATACTTTCTGGTGCAACAGCAAGTGGTGGAGGATTTTAGCGCCAAACAGGACAAAGCTAATAAGCTTGCTAAGCTTATTGCCAGCATGGTGGATACCACATTTCTTGAGCTCTTCTGAAGTTGTTTCAGTTATGCTCTTGTTTTGCTGCCGCGTTTATTTGCACTGGTGGCCAATTTTGACAGCAAGTGTATGTAATATGCTGCTTTGTTCCCTATATTTGCATTGGTGGCGAACTTTGATGCTCAGTGGAGGTAATATGTGTAATAGCGGTAATAGGCTAGCGTTAATTGCTTGCTTATTTATTTCCTTATTGTCTTGTTTAGTTGTTTGCTTGTAGTCAGTGCAGTTCTTTTTCTGTGTATTTCTAGTGGCCATGATAACCTATTTTTGGAAACTAGGCCAAAATAATCATGGCAACACATGGACTGTTGTAACCATGGGCCTCCTGCGGGCCGTATGATCCATGTGCCTTCTACGGGCCATAGGATCCATTGGCCTTCTATATGGGACATAGGATCCATGGGCCGTCTACGGGCCGTACGATCCATGGGCCTTTTACGGGCCGTACGATCCATGGGCCTTCTACGGGGCATATCATCATTTCGCCAATCATGGGCCGTACTATTCGTGGACAATAACGTGTCGTTTATTGGCCGTATTTGATAACTCTATGAAAACAGCCCAACAGATTTTCTTCGACATGAAAACGGCACAACGTATTAACGGGCCACAAACGGGCCGACTGTAACCACGGGGTGAATTTGGCCCACACGCGGAAAATGACAGTAACGGGCCGTAAGTAACCGAATGCTGGAAATGAGCCCAAGAATAAATGGGCCCTGAGAAGGCCAAAAGATATCATGGGCTGGAAATGGCCCAACGGAATAATGAGCCGTTAATGGGGATAAAGTGATATCGTGTTCATTACGGGCCAGTTTTACCACAAGACGTTAAGGGGCCGGGGGTTACTAAGGGCCTCATATGAGCCTAAAGACGTCATGGGCCATACATGGGTAGAAAGTTAAAACGGGGTGGAATTATATTGGACGGCCTAGATGACGCTACTGGGACTAATTCGGATAGGCCGTAAACGGGCCCTGGGATAGCGGGTTGTAAATGGGCTATATGTGCACAGGTCGTTAACAGGCTTGCTATGGGCCGGCCCCACCTTTTGACCAAGTCAAACGGTCCAGCCTTTTCACAGGAATGGGCCTCTGTTGGGTCGTGCCACGTGTCGGCGTATCATAGGCGCTTTGGGTCCAATGAGTGGATGACATCTGTCCCAACGGTGAGCCGACACGTGTTTCCTCCAGCCAATGATGATTTTACACGTGGAAAATCCCCATTGGTCGGGGCTGTTAATGGGTTATCAGATCCAATACCGGACCCGATAGATTAACGGCGTTCCGTTACGGTGGATGCCACGAGTCGGTCACCCTTGAGGAAAGCACTTCTGTGACGCACGATTTATCGTCATGGAAGTGGACACTTCCGTGAGGATAATTTTGGTAATGTCATGGAGCACTTCTACGACAGCATAGGTATGACTATCTTGATTCTGTCATAAATTTGCCATGGATGTACATGCATGACAGAAAACGTGACCTACTGTGACAAACATGTATCATCACGGAAGTGTATTTTTTGTAGTGTAGTGCGGGCGTGATTTTAAACTGCGGAGTAGGCGCCATTAAATGTGGGGGCAGTTGGGACGAAGGTGGGCGGCGAAGCCTGGTCAAAGGGCTCGCCTCTCGGTGAGCCTGCATAGTGGTCTGCTCGCACGCCTCCCTGTCAGCCGTTGCAGCGATCTGCTCGCACGCCTCCCGTCGACTCACAAGCTTGCTAGGACGGCACCTACTGATGAGAAGCGAGACTCATGGTGGCACGTAAACGCCCATGGTTTGAATAGTGAAAGCGTCCGCCTTAACATGATACGAGTTGGATCTCAGTGCCCCGAGTCAGAGAATATAGCAGCTCATAGATGCCCCGGGAGAATATCATGTGCCCCCACACCTTAGATTCTATATGCTGATACGAGTTGCTTGGAGCTTGTAGATCTGAGATATAGCAGCTCATAGGATGTCTTAATATTTTTACAGGAAACCTTAATGAGTTTGAGAATTGCACACGATTTGTACAAAAACTACTGAGATGACCTTCGATCCCATATCCAACGACCTCGAAGCTCGTATCACCGTAGCATCTAAGATGAAGGAGGACCTCATATTCTCCCGTATGTAAGAATATCATGTGCTACCACACCTTGGAAGCTTTGGTGATACAAATTCTTCGGAGCCGTTGGATCTGTGATCCAACAACTCCTTGGTGGTTTGAATGTTTTTTTGAAGAAAAGATCCCAAAGAGTTCGGCCAATGCTTACAAGAACAAAGACTGCTTAAATGCCACTGGATCATAGATCGAATGACCTCGAAGCTCATATCACCGTAGCATCCAAGCTGCGAGAGCACCTGCTGTTTTCTCGCACGAGAGAATATGAGGTGCTCCAACACCTTAGATCCTATGATGATACGAGTTCCCGGAGATCTAACAGCTCACAGTAGGAGGTTTGAATGTTTTTGCTGTATACGCCTGAGAGAGTTTCGGAATTGTGTAGAAAGTACAAGTACTACGCACGTCGCATCTGATCGTAGATCATACGACCTAGATGCTCGTATCACCATAGCGGCTAATTAAGCTATGGGGAGCACCTAATATGAGCAAATGGGAGCCGTTGGATCTAAGATAAGCGGCACGCACGAGGCCTGAATGTTTTATTTGAAAAAAAACCTAGGACAGTTTGGAAATTGTGCATAATTACAAAGACTACTCCCAAGCCATTGCATCTCAGTTCCAACGACGTAAAAACTCATATCACCATAGCATCTAAACTGCAGGGTGGATGAGATATCCTATGCTGCTGTCATTTTTGTTCCTAAACTTACAAAATACATGTAACTCGTGTCGTTACTTGTCTAACCGTGCAAAGTGTTTGTCCAAAAAAACCATCCTACACTGAAATGTCGGAACAACACATGGGGGTCCTACATGTCATTGGTCAAATTTGGACCTAAAACTAACAAATCTGAAAGACGAGATTCAAAATGGCAACCTGGACTACAAAGCGTAAGTTGATAGCCTGAAAAACCAATGGTTGTTGGCTTTTTCCCATAACTTGATTTTATACAATATTACGTTTAATAGAGTAGAGGCAGTGGCCCGCCAACACGTGCATGACCGTTGACTCACTTACTGGTGGGTCTTAGGTTCGCGATCTCTCTCCTCTCCATTGTCTAACCATTAGATGCAGGGGCACACACGAAGAGTGGCGCTAGCTTGCCGTGCTATTATTATAACTAAAAAAGGTTGGAAAATAGAAGAATCGCCTAAAACACGAGATGTTGTGGCCGGTCGAGATGGAGCTAACCAAAACTATCCTCCGTGCCATTCTAGCATGATGAAGCTGTGTGTCTAGTGGGGTGTTTTTGATCGACTAGCTGGGTCCTGAGGTCGAACCATAGGTAGTACGTCTGATATAGTATATTTTTACACGCACATTTTTCCTCCATGCCGAGACGTGGCACACCCTACCGTGTGGTTTCGAGGTCCTCCCGGGTGGTGCACGCATATTTTCTTCCATGCTGAGATGTGGGACACCCTACCGCATGTTTTTTGGGTCCTCCTAGGTCGTAGCACCGAAGCAATTAAATGAGTCGTCAAATCACGAAAGACCACCTTTCCCGCCGAGTACATGAGCGAACCACGGTGGCTAGTGATACGTCTCAGACGTATCAATAATTTTTGATTGTTCCATGCTATTATATTATCTGTTTTGGATGTTTAATGGCCTTTAATTTACCTTTTTATATTATTTTCGGGGCTAACCTACTAACAAAGGCCGAGTGCAAATTGCTGTTTTTTTTGCCTATTTCAGTGTTTCGCAGAAAAGGAATATCAAACAGAATCCAAACGGAATGAACCTTTGGGAGAGTTATTTTTGGAACAAATGTGATCCAGGAGACTTTGAGTGGCCGTGAAGCAAGAAGCCAGGAGGCCACGAGGCAGGGGGCGCGCCTCCCACCCTCGTGGGCCCCTCGCAGCTCCACCGACGTACTTCTTCCTCCTATATATACCCATATAGCCCGAAAACATCCAGGAGCACCACAAAACCCTATTTCCACCACCGCAACCTTCTCTACCCAAGAGATCCCATCTTGGGACCTTTTCCGGAGCTCCGCCGGAGGGGGAATCGATCATGGAGGGCTTCTACATCAACACCATAGCCTCTCCAACGATGTGTGAGTAGTTTACCACAGACCTTCGGGTCCATAGTTATTAGCTAGATGGCTTCTTCTCTCTGTTTGGATCTCAATACAAAGTTCTCCTCGATCTTCATGGATATCTATTCGATGTAATTCTTTTTGCGGTGTGTTTGTCGAGATTCGATGAATTGTGGGTTTATGATCAAGATTATCTATGAACAATATTTGATTCTTCTCTGAAATCTTTTGTGTATGATTTGTTATCTTTGCAAGTCTCTTTGAATTATGAGTTTGGTTTGGCCTACTAGATTAATCTTTCTTGCAATGGGAGAAGGGCTTAGCTTTGGGTTCAATCTTGCGGTGTACTTTCCCAATGACAACAGCGGCAGCAAGGCACATATTGTATTGTTGCCATCGAGGATATAAAGATGGGGTTTATATCATAATTCTTGAGTTTATCCCTCTACATCATGTCATCTTGCCTAATGTGTTACTCTATTCTTATGAACTTAATACTCTAGATGCATGCTGGATAGTGGTCGATATGTGGAGTAATAGTAGTAGATGCAGAATCGTTTCGGTCTACTTGTCGCGGACGTGATGCCTATATGCATGATCATGCCTAGATATTCTCATAATTATTCACTTTTCTATCAATTGCTCGATAGTAATTTGTTTACCCACCATAATACTTATGCCATCTTGAGAGAAGCCACTAGTGAAAGCTATGGCCCCTGGGTCTATTTTCCATCATATAAGTTTCGAATCTATTTTACTTTGCAATCTTTACTTTCAATCTATATCATAAAAATACGAAAAATATTTATCTTATTATCTCTATAGAATCTCACTTTTATAAGTGGCCATGAAGGGATTGACAACCCCTTTTATCGCGTTGGTTGCAAGGTTCTTATTTGTTTGTGTAGGTGCGAGGTGACTTGCGTGTAGTGTCCTACTGATTGATACATTGGTTCTCAAAAACGGTGGGAAATACTTACGCTACTTTACTGCATCACCCTTTCCTCTTCAAGGAAAAACCAATGCAGTGCTCAAGAGGTAGCAAGAAGGATTTCTGGCGCCGTTGCCGGGGAGATCTACGCACAAGTCAAGACATACCAAGTACCCATCACAAACTCTTATCCCTCGCATTACATTATTTGCCATTTGCCTCTCATTTTCCTCTCCCCCACTTCACCTTTGCCTTTTCTTCTCCTTCTTCCTGTATGTATCTTTGTTTGTGTTTCCATGTGCCTTCCATTTGCTTGCATCTTTGCTTGCTAAAAATCTATTGATATGGATCCACTTAACGTGTTCTACTTGGATCATCTTCGATCTTTATGCGCTCGTGTTGAAACCCCAACTAGCCTAGTTGATGGGAAATCTTTAGATGAGCATGCTCATTTTATGTGTCATCGTTTGTCTGAAAAAGGGGGACTCTTATGGGATCAAATAAATAGGTTGTTGTGTTATGCTTGGAATCTTTGTGAAATTTATAATTTTACTTGTTGCTCTAAGAACCCTAAAAAACACCTCCCCTACCTATGTGAGTTTAATGATAATGAAATCTTATCTTCTTATGCAAAGCGTGATAATAGTTACTACGAGATCGAACAAATTGAAGAATTTGTTGCTTTTAAGGGTGCTTATGAAGTTGCTTCTTTGATTGAAAAGTACGATATTACTCTCTCCGAATCTGAAAATCTTGACATACTTAAATATTGCTATAAAAACTATGCTCATAATGTCTATGTCAAAGAATTTATTGAAAGAATGACCATTGCTTCGGAAGAAAATAATGATATGCATGAATCTATAGATAATTATGATTCCAATGATTTGATTGAAATATCCCTTGATGAACATGATGCTTGATATTCTTGTGGCCATGATGCCAATATTTATGAAGATGAGTTTGCTATATTTCCTCTTGTTAAACATGAGATCGTTGCTATTGCACCCATACTTGATAGTTCCTTCGATGAAAAGCATGATCATAATGATGTTATCATAAATTCTCTTAATGTCAATTGTGTTAATGATATGCAAAACCTCAAGCTTGGGGATGCTAGTTTTGCTATGACTACTATTTGTTGCAATGATCATGATTGGGGTGATTCTTCTTATGATCTTGACATTTTATTCAAGCCCCATGATGAATATGAGTTTGATAATAATGTTTGCAATAATATTGAAAGTTGGTTTGGAAGAGTGTCTACTTTAGATCCCACATATTTGGAGAATGTTCAATCTTATGAAGTTTTTTTTGATAAAAGTGGGTTTGGTGAGGTCATGACTTTAGCTAATATTAATCCCACTATTTTGGAAGAGTGTCAACTTCGCATGCATGTGGATCGTGTTGAGAATATGTTATGTGATATATATATATATATATATTGCTTAATTTGATTATGATCCTACATTTAATTATTATGAGAGAGGAAAATATGGTTGTAGAAATTTTCGTGTCACTAAATTACCTCTCGTTATGTTGAGATTGCTATTGTTTCTTTCCGCTTCCTTGCATATGCTAGTTTTTGCTTGCTATGATAATTTTTTGCATATAAGATGCCTATGCATAGGAAGTATGTGATACTTAGATGTGTTTGTCACGTGTTTTATGATGCTCTCTTTTGTGCTTCAGTTCTTGTCTTTCATGTGAGCATCATTGAAATTATCAATGCCTAGCTAGGGGCGTCAAACGATAGCCCTTGTTGGGAGGCAACCCAATTTTATTTTTCTTTCTTGCTTTTTGGTTCTGTTTAGTAATTAATAATTCATCTATATTTTGTTTATATGTCGTTTTATGCTTTTAATTAGTGTGTGTGCCAAGTAGAACCTTTGGCCAGATATGGGAGAAGTTTTTGCGATCTTGCTGTAAAAAACAGAAACTTTAGCGCTCACGAGATTTGCTGCCATTTTTTTACTGGAGAGTGAGATTAGGTTGATTATTTTTTTGGATGATTAATAGAAAAATCCTCACGTCCACCAATTTATTTTAGAAAATTTGGGGTTACAGAAGTATTCGAAACATACAGATTACTACATACTGTTCTGTTTTTGACAGATTCTGTTTTTCGTGTGTTGTTTGCTTATTTTGATGAATCTATGGCTAGTATTTGAGTGTATGAACCATAGAGAAGTTGGAATAAAGTAGGTTTAACACCTATATAAATAAAGAATGAGTTCATTATAGTACCTTGAAGTGGTGGTTTGTTTTCTTTTACTAACGGAGCTCACGAGATTCTCTTTTAAGTTTTGTGTTGTGAAGTTTTCAAGTTTGGGGTAAAGATTTGATGGATTATGGAACAAGGAGTGGCAAGAGCCTAAGCTTGGGGATGCCCAAGGCACCTCAAGGTAAAATTAAAGGACTAGCAAAAGCCTAATCTTGGGGATGCCCCGGAAGGCATCCCCTCTTTCGTCTTCGTCCATCGGTAACTTTACTTGATGCTATATTTTTATTCACCACATGATATGCATTTTGCTTGGAGCGTCTTGTATGATTTGAGTCTTTTATTTTTAGTTTAACACAATCATCCTTGCTTTACACATCTTTTGGAGAGACACACATGAATCGGAATTTATTAGAATACTCTATGTGCTTCACTTATATCTTTTGAGCTAGACAATTTTTCTCTAGTGCTTCACTTATATCTTTTTAGAGCACGTTGGTTGTTTCATTTTATAGAAATTATTGATCTCTCATGCTTCAGTTGTATCATTTTGAGAGTCCTCTAGAACATCATGGTAATTTGCTTTGGCTATAAAATTAGTCCAAATATGATAGGCATCCAAGATGGGTATAATAAAAACTATCATAAAAAGTGCATTGAATACTATGAGAGGTTTGATACTTGATGATTGTTTTGAGATATGAAGATGGTAATATTAGAGTCATGATAGCTGAGTAGTTGTGAATTTGAGAAACACTTGTGTTAAAGTGTGTGGGTGTGTTTGGTTGCATTCTCATCTCAATATAGTTGTTACCTCTTCGTGCATGCTCATCTCAGCACCCCTCTGTTGGTGCAACAAACCCTGGGTCTGTTGCCTAGACTGTGCACAGGCGCGGGGACAATATCAAGGCTCCAACCCAAGTCAGAGTACAAGGAACCAAGAACTTCGAAGGACCAACATGCAGATCAAGAGGACCAAGATCAAGCCAGAGAAGCAAGGCACCACCAGAACAAAAGCCTCCCTTGCCGGGTAGGTGAGCTCGACAAGGACGGGGCCACCCCCGGAAGAAGACGTCCAAGGCGTCCCGGCAGGGCCTACCGGGACTCGTGGAGGCAGAACCCCCTCACCAACCACTCCTCCATGACCCACGTCGTCAATCAGTGCGGTGTCAAACCGCAAGGTGACTAAGTGGCAGCCATTCGCCACATGGCGGCCTTTTTCTACAGGAGATGCCTACAGATGACACCCGTCCTGTGATGTGTGAAGCAAGTAGGTGTGAAGCAAGCAAAATAGCCCAGCAAGGCTTGCCGGGCAACCAATGACGTGATGTTGAGCGACGTATTTAATGCGCCCTGTCAGCATGCAGAGTTAGGTATGATAGCACCGTTTGCTATCTTATCAGTCCATAAGGACTACTTTTCCATTGTGGTAGCCCCCCTACACTACTAGGGAAAAGGCTAGCTGCAGCGCGGGTTTTAGGCCTATCAGCAGCGCGGGTGCCCGCGCTACCAATAAGGCGCTATAGCTAACTCTTAGTAGTAGCGCTGCCTGTACCCGCGCTACCACTATTGACTATAGCAGCAACGCTTTTCAGGAATGCGCTGCTATTATTTAGCTGTAGCAATTTCCCGGTCCAGCGCTACTGTTATATCTTTCACCATTTCCCATTCCAGCTTCGATAAACTGCACTTTCCAGATACTAGGTACTACTAGATATCAATTTCATAAAGCATTATATGTACTAGGTAGTACTCCCTCGGTTCGAAATTACTCGTCGTGGTTTTAGTTCAAATTTGAACTCAAACCACGACGAGTAATTTGGAACCGAGGGAGTACTAGATAACAATTTCATATATACTCAACATGCATCCTCAAGCAATACAAGGTGACATTGACGACAATCATCATATTTAGTTCTAGATGATATTGACGACGATCATCATATGTAGTTCTACATGATATCGACGACGATCATCATATGTAGTTCTAGATGATATAGCCACACACACATATGTAGTTCTAGATGATATCGACGACGATCATCATCCTCAAGCCTGGGCGGTGGGTGTTCCTGATAGTAATTAGGATGGCCTATCCAGCACGAAGATTCTTGCCAACGAGGAATCTCTTCCACCCAACCGAGTTCAAGTGTGTGCGACCATCTGTGCCCATGCGGTAAGAACATGTGGTGACGGAGCCCCTTGCGGTAAGGTGTAGTCCAACTGAGCCTTCTTCATCAGGCTCGATACCACAACTCACAGATAGGTTCTTTGGCAATCTCTGAATAAGAAAAACATATCAATTAATAAATAGCCTCACACATACTCTTGCAAATATATTTCTATTAAGTCTAGATTTCTACACTATCAAAAGACACAATACTACGCATTTGTACTAATTAATCATGAATTCTACTAATAAGTATATATATGGATTATCTACACTATTAATAGTTCCTTGGATTCTACACTAATAAGCATGTGATTAGACTCTACACTAAAGTATATCATCGACTAGATTCCACAAAGCATATCATTGGACTCTACACTAAGCATATCATCGGATTCACTAAGCATATAATCGGATAATTTGCATTTGTAAGTATAACAATAAAGCATATATATATATATCATCAAATTACTACATGCAGTACGTATAACATACAATTTCATGCCGATCGACCATGGTACTTGTCAGGCGGGTCACGAATGGCACCCCGACAAAGTCATCACGTGGCGGAATTATGTCCCATAGGTTGCACACCTCCTCCTTGCTCAGCCTCATTCTTTGAGCTATGATGGCTTCATGAAGTGGGTTCTCATCATCTTCATTGAGTGGGTCCTCATTATCTTCATCATCTTCGTCATCTTCATCATCTTCCACCAGGTTGATATAAATGACAACCAGCTTGGGTCTTTCTGCTCTAAAGGAGAATCTGATCAACTCACCACCAGTAAGACGCATGCGAGCGAGGAAACAGGCCCATCCATCTCCTCCAATCTGTGACATATTGCGTCCTTTCTTGACCTCCATAGTGTACGGCCCCCAGGAGCCTCAAATGTCACAGTGTCTCCTGTCAGCTTGTTGAATTTCAACCTCACATTGCATGGGATGATCTATGTAAGAAAAGCAAAATGACACAATGCAGTAATGCCAACACTAAAAATAAAATAGTTGTTACATTTCATCTAATTTCTTACCGCCGCATGACGTAAACTCGGATGGAAGTAGATGTCGAACAGCTTGCCAGTTGCAAGGCTGCTGGCGCACCTTGACTTGCACAGTCGACATAGTGGTGCTGGTGGTGGCGCCATTTTCCTAAAGCAATATGAGCAAAGGATTAACGATTCACTTCACAGGAAACAAGTGGCAAATTTAACTAAATTGGCACCTACATTTTGCCAAAAAATAACTTATTACAAAAAAACTAAATCAAGCATACTAAATCAACTAAATCAACTAGCATACTAAATCCACTAGCATACTAAATCAACTAAATCAAAATGTTCTAAATCAAGAAGCCTACTAAATCAACTAAATCAACTAGCCTACTAAATAAACTAAATCAAAATGTTCTAAATCAACTAAATCAACTAGCCTACTAAATCAACTGAATCATATCAACTAAATCAACTAAATCAACTAAATCAACTAGCATACTAAATCCACTAGCATACTAAATCAACTAAATCAAAATGTTCTAAATCAACTAAATCAACTAGCCTACTAAATCAACTGAATCATATCAACTAAATCAAAATGTTACATATGAAATCCTACTAAATCAAAATGTATGAGGGACGAGGGACAAGGAGGGGCGACTCGAGGAGGGAGAAGATAGTAGGACGGAGGAGGAAGACGGAGCGAGGAGGGGCCGGCCGGCGGCGAGTGGAGGGAGGACGGATCGAGGAGGAAGGCGGAGCGAGGAAGGGGCGGCCAGCGGCGAGTGGAGGGAGGACGGAGGAGGAGGCCGGTACCGAGTCCACCGAGGAGGATGAGGCGACAGCGGCGCAGATCGGGGGAGGGGCGACGGGGGAGGACCGGCGGCGCGGGGGGTGAGGAGGAGACCGTGAGTGTGTGTGAGTGTGATCTGTGGATGAGGCTAGGGAGTGGGGGGAGATGGAATGGAATAGCAGTAGCGCGCTATAGGTAAATGCACTGCTGCTAAACTACCTATCAGTAGTTAATTAAGCAGTAGCGATTATTGCCTGAATGCGCTGCTGCTACGTTACGTAGCAGTAGCGCTGTTTATTTTAACGCACTGCTACTATAACTGGCCTCGCGGCGGCGTCATGGGAATTTTAGCAGTAGCGCTTCTTGGAGTGCACGCGCTACTGATAAACTTGTTTCAGCAACGAGTTTCCATGGCCCGCGCTACTGCTACTTAGCAGCAGCGCCTGATTTTAAAGCGCGCTGCTGGTAAGATTCTGTGTATAGGCTTTTCCCTAGTAGTGCTAACCTATAAAAGGAGGCCCATAGCAACCATAGAAAGGGTTAGAAGGTTGGACAACTCGAAGCCATATGCGCGTAGTCACTACCGCCCTTGTCGGGCAAGTGTACTACACTCCACCACCACTCTTCCACCATTAATCCACCAAAGCAGGAGTAGGGTTTTAAGCCTCACAGCGCCCCGAACCTGGGAAAAACTGCCTGTGTGATCTCTGGCACGCTGCCCCACGCTGGTCTGCTCTTTGTGCAACACTGCATCCCCCTGCCAAACCAGCAAGGGGCCCTCTAGCCCCATAGGTGGTCGTGGTTTACCGTGACATCTTTGGCGCGCTGGGTAGGGGGATCACTTGAGTGAACCTGAAGGTGTGTGCAGTGCGTCATCTTCATCACCGTGTTCGCCTTCGATAGCACAATCGACCATGGCGCCCAAGAAGAAAGCTGGTGCTTCGGCTCATCCACCCACCTCGAAGGCTCCGTCGCCCGCAGCTTCTAATGCTGCGGGGGATGTGGAAGCAAGCGAGGATGTGGACGCCGCTGGGGATGTGGTCAGAGCAGGCGGCACCCTCACCACTTCCCCCGCCGCTGACACATGAGTGGGAGGTATCGGAGGAGAGCAGCACCAACAATGCCTCGACGACCATGCTCCAGAATGTACGGGTGAGGGGGTCACTCCGTCCGCACCCACTCCCCTCATCGGCAGGCACAGCCGCAGCAATGGCTCTCGGTCCGGGGCGAATCGTGAAGGAAATATGCCCTAGAGGCAATAATAAAGTTGTTATTTATATTTCCTTATATCATGATAAATGTTTATTATTCATGCTATAATTGTATTGACCGGAAACTTGATACATGTGTGGATACATAGACAAAACACAGTGTCCCTAGTAAGCCTCTACTAGACTAGCTCGTTAATCAAAGATGGTTAAGTTTCCTAACAATAGACATGTGTTGTCAATTGATGAACGGGATCACATCATTAGGAGAATGATGTGATGGACAAGACCCATCCGGTAGATTTGCATATTGATCGTTCAATTTTATTGCTATTGCTTTCTTCATGGCTAATACATATTCCTTTGACTATGATATTATGCAACTCCCGGATACCGGAGGAATACCTTGTGTGCTATCAAACGTCACAACGTAACTGGGTGATTATAAATATGCTCTACGGGTATCTCAGAAGGTGTTTCTTGGGTTGTCATAGATCAAGATTAGGATTTGTCACTCCGAGTATCAGAGAGGTATCTCTGGGCCCTCTCTGTAATGCACATCATAATAAGACTTGCAAGCAATGTGACTAATGAGTAAAGAGACTTGCTGGTAACGAGATTGAACTAGGTATGAAGATACCAACGATCGAATCTCGGGCAAGTAACATACCGATGACAAAGGGAAGTATGTTGTCATAACGGTTCGACCGATAAAGATCTTCGTGGCCCTGCAAGATGATCATAACTTGGTTGATATTGCACCTAGTCAGTCATCCCCACCTAGCCAACCTCATGTGCTCACTCGTGGACGTCGAAATTAGCAACTTGTCCCCATCACAACGACTAAAGTCAGGCGCAGCTCTCGAATCAACAAATATAATGGGTTTAAGGCGTCTCAGATCTCTGACACCGAGGCAACTACTTCCAAAGTGCTCCCGCGAGTGACTCTTGCTACTGCTCCCTTATAGATACGCACCTCTGCATCTCAAGCCCACGCAGACAATGTTCCACCTCCTACTCCACTCAATGTCATGCAGGCCATTGGAACCCAACGCTGTGTGGTACCGGCGGAAGAATTGACTGAAGAAGCTCTTATGGTGGCCTCGGTCGACAACATCTCCGGCAACACTGCTACTCATCAACATGAAGTGGGCATGGATGATGCTTCATCCTCTGCATAATTCGCTGCTTTAGCTTTTATGTCTCTTTTGCGTAGTTGGAATGTCCTTTGCTGGAACGTTCAGGGTTTAAATTCGGATGCAAAACAATTAGCGCTCTCCGACGCTATGGCTACTAGTGGTTGTGCTATTGTCTGTTTGCAAGAAACTAAAATGCCTAGCATTGATCTTGCTTTTATTAAGTCATGCTGTCCAAGACGCTTTGATAAATTTTCTTACAACCCCTCTTCTGGTGCCTCGGGTGGTATTCTTACGATTTGGAATTCGGCTTTATTTAGTGGCACGGTTGTATCTAGCGAAGAATTTGCACCCACAATTAAATTTCAGTCCACTCAATCAGCACAATACTGGACTTTAATCAATATTTATGGGCCTTGTTCGGGGGATGAACGAAATAATTACACTGACTGGCTCTATAATGTTCATATTCCTACTGATGAAGATTTGTTACTTCTTGGGGATTTTAATTACATCAGGGCTTCAGATAATAGAAATAAACGAGGAGGTGACATTAATGATATGGCAACTTTCAATGACATCATTCGTAAACAGAATCTTATTGAAATTCCCATCAAAGGCCGCTCCTACACTTGGAGCAATATGCAGAAGGAGCCGTTATTGGAATAGCTTGACTGGTTTCTTACCTCCATCCATTGGACATCTGCCTACCCTAATACCCTGGTAAAACCACTAGGTAAACCAACGTGTGACCATACACCTTGTGTTGTTACCATTGAAACCAAAATACCCAGGTCCAAATTGTTCCGTTTTGAAGCCTATTGGGTTTTACACCCGAGTTTCATGGAAGTCGTTCAAAAAGCATGGGCAAAGCCAGTTAAGTCCTCCAATGCAGCAACAACTCTATGCAGAAAATTTAAACACTTGCGGCATGAGCTCAAGATCTGGAGTAAGAATATTTCTAAACTGTCCATTGCCATTGCAAACTCAAACAAGACACTTAAGGAACTTGATGATATTGAAGACAAAAGGAACCTCACCTTGCTGGAGACAAACTTCAGGAATATTATTAAGAAGCATCTTCTTCGACTTCTTGATTACCAACAACAGTATTGGAAGAAACGTTGCACCATTAGATAGGTCAAATTCGGTGACGAAAACTCGAAGTTTTTCCAATCTCTTGCCACAGAAAGATTCAGAAAGAACAATGTTTCCTCACCGTTGGCACCTGATGGTACATGTGTTGAAGATCACAATGGCAAAGAATCTCTACTTTCTAACGCTTATAAGGAGAGACTACGAACTGATGCACCACCACAGATGAGGTTTGATCTTCCCACTCTCATTGAACCCACCCCTGGCCTTGATTCACTTACGGTGCCATTAACACCTGAAGAAGTTGACACAATGATCAAAGACATGCCAAGTGATCGTGCGCCCGGCCCGGATGGTTTTAGCGGTATTTTCCTCAAAACTTGTTGGCACATAATCAAACACGATATGTATGAGCTATGCAATCAGTTTTATGAAGGCACCCTCAACCTGGAAAGTATCAATGAATGCCTCATTACCCTAATTCCAAAAATCAGCTCGCCTTCAACAGTGAACGATTACCGACCGATCACATTACTTAACCGCTGTCTTAAAATGATCACCAAGCTTCTCACAAATTGTCTTCAGAAAATTGTGTTACAAGTGGTCCACCGCAACCAATATGGCTTCCTGAAGGGTCGCTCTATACAGGACTGTCTCGCTTGGGCATTTCAATATATACATCTTTGTCAAAAATCAATGCGTGAGATCGTGCTGCTAAAGCTCGACTTTGATAAGGCCTTCGACACCATTGAGCACACGACCAAGCTTGACATTATGAAGCACATGGGATTCAACGACCGTTGGCTTTCCTGGATTAGATGTCTGTTCTCCTCGGGCAAATCTTCAATATTACTTAATGGGGTACCAGGATGTACATTTCACTGTAATAAGGGGGTACGCCAGGGCGACCCACTTTCAGCACTCATTTTTGTCCTAGTTGCGGATCTACTTCAGGCGGCAATCAACAAAGCATTTCGGCAAGGCCTTCTCCGTTTGCCTTTCCCGTGCCTCGGACAGACCGACTATCCAGTGATACAATACGCTGATGACACGATTGTTCTCCTCCCTGCTTATGTAACGCAAGCACAAACACTCAAGTCCATCCTGGATGATTATGCAAGCTCCATTGGACTCACAATCAACTTTCACAAATCAACCTTGATCCCCATCAACACGAGCTTGGAGCAAAGTAAAGTCATCGTTGATATCTTTGGCTGCTCAATTGGGACAATGCCATTTACGTACGTGGGATTACCGCTTGGTACCACTAAACCCACCATCCATGATCTCATGCCACTTGTCTGTCGTATTGAAAGAAGTATCACCTCCACAATGTCCATGATGTCTTATGGTGGGAAGTTATCTTTGCTCAACTCTACGGTCGCGTCTCTACTTATCTATGCAATGTGCACTCTCATGTTTACACCCAAGCTTATAGAAATGCTGGATCGAATCCATAGAAGATGACTTTGGAGGAAACAAAGTGATGAGGGCGAACGTTCAAACTCTCTTGCCGCATGGGGCATGGTTTGAATGCCTAAGCAAAGTGGTGGTCTAGGTGTTCTGGACCTCAAGACACAGAATGAAGCCCTGTTACTCAAGTTTCTCCACAAATTCTATAATAAGAAGGATATACCTTGGGTTCAACTGACCTCGGACACGCTGTATGATAAAAAACACCACATGCTTCCAACTCTGAAGGATCGTTCTGGTGGCGTGACATACTTAAACTCACACCGATCTTCAGTGGGATCACCAAAGTTAATGTGGTTTGTGGCACGACTACGCTATTCTGGAAAGACATGTGGCTAGATGATTTACTGATGAATACATACCCAAGAGCATTTTCCTTCTCCACCTGTGAAGACATCTCGGTTCGAGATTTCTTAACCTGCACTGGCCTACAAGAAACGTTCCACCTACCGCTGTCACCCCAAGCTTTCGAAGAAATCAAGGCATTACAACTTGATACCACACACATGCAACCCATGTCCACTGTTCATGATGTCTGGCATTATCTTTGGGGAGACGTAGAATACACTTCCAAGCTGTTTTACAACTTTGTCTTCCGTGAGACTCGAGCGCACAAGGCTTTTACTTGGCTCTGGAAATCGAAGAATACCATGAAGATAAAAGTGTTCGGCTGGCTTTTGATGCATGACAGACTAAATACCCGTAATATGCTCAAGAGAAGACATTATAATGTGGGAGATGATGATCATGATTGTCCACTATGTGACTCACATGTTGAGGAAACCATTAATCACATGATCTTTGACTGCTCCTTTAGCGCTCAATGTTGGAACATCTTGTCTATTTCATGGATGTTGGACAACTGCCGACTCCACAAGATTGAAACTGCAAAACAGACATGGGATGGGCCAATGTTCATGGAGGTTTTTCTAGTTGCTGCATGGAGCATTTGGAAGGAGAGGAACAACAAGTTATTCAGACGTATTGCACCGACTATCTCCTCATGGAAGAATAGATTTACTACTGATTTTTCTCTCCTCACCCATAGAGTGAGGGATAGCCACAAGGAGTTCATTATCTCCTTCCTTGACAATCTGTAATTTTCTTTTGGACTTACCCTTAGGTTCACCCTCTTGGAGCTTTAACTATGTAACATGCTTGTACAGTTGACACACTGATTCTTTAATTTAATCACACAGTAGGAGCCTCTCCTACTGTTTTCAAGGTTCAAACAAATAGAGATCTTCGTAGAATATGTAGTAACTAATATGAGCATCTAGGTTCCGCTATTGGTTATTGAGCGGAGAGGTGTCTTGGTCATGTCTACATAGTTCTCGAAGCCGTAGGGTCCGCACGCTTAACGTTCGAAGATGATTTTCCATTATATGAGTTATGTGATTTGGTGACCGAATGTTGTTCGGAGTCCCGGATGAGATCATAGACATCACGAGGAGTCTCAAAATGGTCGAGAGGTAAAGATTCATATATAGGATGATAGTATTCGGACACCGAAAGTGTTTTGGGGGTACCGGGTATGTATCGGGTCATCAGAACGGGTTCCGGTTAACCCCTGGCAAAACTATATGGGCCTAATGGGCCAGGAGAGGGACAGACCAGCCCTAAGGGGCTGGTGAACCCCCCCCCCCCATATGGGCTAGCCAATTTGGAGTAGAAAAGGGGAAGGAGGAAAGGAAAAAGGGAATATGATTCCCCCTTCCCCCTCTTGCCTTCCTACTCCGAATAGGAATAGGAATAGGCCGAATTGGGAGGACCCCAAGTAGGATTCCTCCTACTTGGGGTGCCCCCTTGGCTTCCTATCCTCCCCTCCAACCTATATATATGAGGGGCACTACTAGAACACACAAAAAACATTGTTAGCCGTGTGCGGCGCCCCCTCCATAGTTTACGCCCCCGGTAATATTCACGTAGTGCTTAGGCGAAGCCCTGCGCGGATCACCTCACCATCACTGTCACCACGCCATTGTGCTGACGGAACTCTCCCTTGACACTTTGTTGGATCAAGTGTTCGAGGGACGTCATCGAGCTGAACGTGTGTAGAACTCGGAGGTGCCGTACGTTCGGTGCTTGATCGGTTGGAACGAGAAGAATTTCGACTACATAAACTGCGTCATCAAACGCTTCCGCTTTCGGTCTATGAGGGTACGTGGACACACACTCCCCCTCTCGCTGCTATGCATCTCCTAGATAGATCTTGCGTGAGCGTAGAGTTTTTTTTGAAATTACATGCTACGTTCCCCAAAAGTGGCATCTGACCTGGTCTATGCCTAGATGATATGCACGAGTAGAACACAAAGAGTTGTGGGCGGTGATCGTCATACTGCTTACCACCAATGCCTTATTTTGATTTGGCAGTATTGTTGGACAAAGTGGCCTGGACCAACCTTACATGACCTCGTTCATGTGACCGGTTCCACTGACAAACATGCAACAAGTTTTGTATAAAGGTGGCTGGTGGGTGTCTATTTCTCCAACTCTAGTTGAATCAAATTTGACTCTGGCCGGTCCTTGTTGAAGGTTAAAATAGCAAACTTGCTAAATCACAATTGTGGTTTTGATGCGTAGGTAAGAACGGTTCTTGCTAGAAGCCCGTAGCAGCCACGTAATACTTGCAACAACAAAGTAGAGGACATCTAACTTGTTTTTGCAGGGGATGTTGTGATGTGATATGGTCAAGACATGATGTGATATATGTTATTGTATGAGATGATCATGTTTTGTAAAAGTTACTGCCAACCGGCAGGAGCCTTATGGTTGTCTCTTTATTGTATGAAATGCAAACGCCATGTAATTGCTTTACTTTATCAGTATGCGTTAGGGATAATTGTAGAAGCAATAGTTGGCGAGACGACCATGACGCTATGATGGAGATGAAGGTATCAAGCCAGTGATGATGGAGATCACGACGGTGCTTTGGAGCTGGATATCAAAGGCACAAGATGATGATAGCCATATCATGTCACATATTTTGATTGCATGTGATGTTTATCATTTATGCATCTTATTTTGCTTAGTACGGCGGTAGCATTATATGATGATCCCTTACTAAAATTTCAAGGTATAAGTGTTCTCCCTGAGTATGCACCGTTGTGACAGTTCATCGTGCTCAGACACCACGTGATGATCGGGTGTGAGAAGCTCTATGTTCACATACAACTGGTGGAAGACAGTTTTGCAGATGCGGAATACTAAAGTCAAACTTGAAGAGCCTAGCATGTACAGACATGGCCTCGAAACACTAGAGACCGAAAGGTCGGATGTGAATCATATAGTAGATATGATCAACATAGAGATGTTCACCATTGAAAACTACTCCATCTCACGTGATGATTGGACATGGTTTAGTTGATATGGATCATGTCATCATTTAGATGACTCGAGGGAAGTCTATCTAAGTGGGAGTTCTTAAGTAATATGGTTAATTGTACTTAATTTATCATGAACTTAGTCTTCATAGTATTTGCATATCTATGTTGTAGATCAATAGCTAGTGTATAGCTCCCCTGTTTTATTTTGATATGTCCCTAGAGAAAACTAAGTTGAAAGATGATAGTAGCAATGATGCGGACTGGGTCCGTGATCTGAGGAGTATCCTCATTGCTGCACAAATGAATTATGTCCTTGATGCACCCCTAGGTGATAGACCTATTGGAGGAGCAGATGCAAACGTTATGAACATTTGACAAGCTCGATATTATGACTACTTGATAGTTTAGTGCACCATACTTTACGGCTTAGAACCGGAACTTCAAAAACATTTTGAGCGCCATGGTGCATATGAGATGTTCCAAGAGTTGAAATTGGTATTTCAGACTCATGCCCATGGGGAGAGGTATGAGACCTCTGACAAGTACTTTGCCTACAAGATGGAGGAGAATAGCTCAACTAGTGAGCATGTGCCCAGAATGTTTGGGTACTAAAACACTTGAATCAAGTGGGAGTTAATCTTCCAGATAAGATAGTGATTGACACAGTTCTCTAGTCACTATCACCAAGTTACTAGAACTTCGTGATGAACTATAATATGCAAGGGATAACGAAAATGATTCCCGAGCTCTTCGCAATGCTGAAATTGGCGAAGGTAGAAATAAAGAAAGAGCATCAAGTGTTGACGGTTAACAAGACCACTAGTTTTAGGAAAAAGGGCAAAGGGAAAGAAAGGGAACTTCAAGAAGAATGGAAAGCAAGTTGTCACTTCCGGGAAGAAGGCCAAAGCCGGAGCAAAGCTTGAAACTGAGTGATTATACTGCAAAGGGACTGGTCACTTGAAACGGAACTACCCCAAGTATTCGGCTGATAAGAAGGATGGAAAAGTAAACAATGGTATTTTATATACAAGTTAATAGTGTGTACTTTACTAGTGTTCATAGTAACCCCTGGGTATTTGATACCGGTTCAGTTGCTAAGATTAGTAACTCAAAATAGGAGTTACAAAATGAACAGAGACTAGTTGAGGGCGAGGTAACGATGTGTGTTGGAAGTGATTCCAAGGTTGATAATATCACCATCGCATACTCCCTCTACCTTCGGGATTAATGTTGAAACTAAATAAATGTTATTTGGTTTTTGCGTTGAGCATGAATATGATTGGATCATGTTTATTGCAATACGGTTATTCCTTTAAGTCATAGAATAATTGTTGATCTGTTTAAATGAATAAAACCGTCAATGGTCATACACCCAATGTGAATGGTTTGTTGAATCTCGATCATGGTTATACACATATTCATAATATTGATGCCAAAAGATGCAAGGTTGATAATGATAGTGCAACATATTTGTGGCACTGTCGTTTAGGTCATATTAGTGTAAAGTGCATGAAGAAACTCCATGCGGATGGACTTTTCGAATCGGTTGATTATGAATCATTTGATGCTTGCGGACCATTCCTCATGGGCACGATGACTAAGACTCCATTCTCTGGAACAATGGAGCGAGCCGTTGACTTATTGGAAATAATACATAACAATTTGTGCGGCCCGATGAGTGTTGAGGTTCGCTACGGGTATCGTTATTTTCTAACCTTCACACATGATTTGAGCAGATATGGGTATATCTACTTAATGTAACACAAGTCCGAAACATTTGAAAAGTTCAAAGAATTTCAGAGTGATGTGGAGAATCATCATAACAAGAAAATAAAGTTTCTACGATCTGATCGCGGATGCAAATATTTGAGTTACAAGTTTGGCCTTCATTTAGAACAATGTGGAATAGTTT
Source organism: Triticum aestivum (assembly GCF_018294505.1). Lineage (NCBI taxonomy): Eukaryota > Viridiplantae > Streptophyta > Magnoliopsida > Poales > Poaceae > Triticum > Triticum aestivum. The sequence continues at coordinate 311,574,219 of NC_057800.1, read as the reverse complement.
CACAACTCACGCCACCTGGAACAACACAGCGTAATGGTGTGTCCGAATGTCGTAAGCATACTTTATTAGATATGGTGCGATCAACGATGTCTCTTACCGATTTACACTATCATTTTGGGGTTATGCATTAGAGATAGCTGCATTCACGTTAAAAAGGGCACCATCTAAATCTGTTGAGATGACAGCGTATGAACTATGGTTTCGCAAGAAACCTATGCTACCATTTCTTAAAGTTTGGGGTTGCGATGCTTATGTGACGCCCCAAGACTAATGCTCCAGATTATCTTCCATCTATTTTAGTTGTTGCCGTGTGTTTTTTGTTTGTTGCATTATCATAATTGTTTTGCACATTTCATTCCTATATGCTAGTTGCCATGTTCATGATGAATTCCATTGTCATTTTATTGCATTGCATCATGATCATCTTGCTTGTTGTTGCATGTGCATTCTAATTGTGTATGTTATGGTGAGATATCTTTCTCTTCATCTCCCTTGCTATTGGCATCTTCATCCTTCAAGTTAATCCATATCCAAGCAAACCCCATCTCCTTCTTCCTTCTTTTAGATTTTAGTCATTTACTCGGGTGACACTTTTCCTCCCCCCCAAAAAGATGTTCATTCTTTTCCTATAAATCCTACACCATGTCAGTATCTACCCTATTAAATTTAAGCTCAATTGGATGTATTTGGTTGGGTTCAAAAATGACCCAAGTTTGAATTTTATTCAAACTTGTATTATTTTTATACCTCTAATATTTCCCAAAACCAATTTTATAAAATCTACCATATTTCCTGGAGAGCAGAAATATTTTCTTCTTGGACTTACCCCTCTCCTACCCCCCTGCACATTTATGTCCTTGTCTCCTTCTGAAGGAATTATTTGGACAAAGGAAACATCAGAGGACAGCAGCAACAGCCTAGCTGGGCCTCCTCCTACCAGGCCGGCCCAGCAGCAGATCTAGCCGCAGCCTTAGCGCAGCCCCTCGCTCTCTCCCATGGTAAAACCACGTGGATGCCCATAGAGGGCCCGATTGGAAGTGACCCCTCCTCCTCTCCTTCGTCCTTCTTGGTCCCCCTCTCACTCTCACAGTAAAATCAGCAAGGGCACGATCACATGGCCACCGTGGCCGAGCCCTCACTATGTGTACCCTTCTATAAAGCACTCCGAGACCGCGCCCTAGGGTTTCTCCCTCTCCTCCTCACCTCCCTCCGCGTCGCCGCCTTTCCACAGGTCCCCCTCTCGTGCCTGTTCGCTGCTCCCAGCCACCATGGCTGGCCCGAGCAAGAGCTCCTTACCGCCGTAGGAGCGTCGCCGGCCTCCCCTCCGTCGATCCTGAGCACCACAAAGCCTCCCCGATTCCGTTCTGACGCCGATCCGAGCCCGAGGACTCCATCCATGATGTCCCCTTCTTCCTCTACTTCGTCTCCTTCACGGATTAGGGAAACGCCAAGTTCAGCGAGCCCCCTCGTCGCCTCCGTCATCTCTTCGTCCGATCTATCGCCGCCAGCACCCCGTGGTGAACATCTGCTCCTCCAAGCCTCGTACCCTGTCGTTTTCCTCGCCGTAGCAGCGTGCTGCTCGTGCCCGAAGGCCAGTCACCATGCTCTCGCCATGCGGATGAAACAGAGCACCTCTCTCTCCTTCCATAGGTGCATCTAGGCACTCCATGCTATGCCTGTGTCCTTGCCAGATTCCTCGCACACACGCGCGCCCTCTGCACACATGTTGTCTCTTTGCTGCCACACCTGCACGCACATCTCCTGCACCACACCACCGCTTGATGCATGCCCGCGCGTGCCCCACCACAGCCTCCCTAGAAGGATTCTGCACCCCCGCCGTTCCTCTGAAACCACAGCAGTTGTTGCTGTTGGCTTCCGTCGCCGGCGAGTCCCCGTGCGGACGGTTCAGTTTGGGTCCTGGTCGTGTTGACCATATGCCTTATCTTCCCGCTGATCTCCCTTTGCATCACTAGCACATAGCTAGCCCAGTGGTTAGCGCAGCCAGTTTCCATCCAAGGGGTCTAGGGTTCGATTCCTAGGCGCCCCTGTTTTTGCTCTGCTCTTTTATTTCTTTTGCACACACCACAGCCGTCTGGGCCGAATCCTCATCTGGGTCGCTGCACCGTAATGCTTCGGGCCCGTGCATATTTTTTTCCAGTCTATCTATTTTAGCATTTTCCAATGCATTCTTATTTACTGAAATGCCATCATCTTGCATTGCTCATATTTAAATAACCATGCTTTGGATTTAAACAAACTATATATGTGAAATGCTTAGAATTTCATCTAGTTTCACATTATGCCATTTTCATGGATGTTTAGAATGTTTAAACTGTTGTATGCATTAATTTGCTCCTATTTCATGTTAAAATGATTTAATTCATAACTAAATAACCGTAGCTCCAAATTTAATAAATTTTATATGCATTTGGGGTAGAAAAATGAATAGTTTAACATGGTGTCATCTCTTTGCATGTTTAACAACTCTAATATATGGTTTAGGGCAGAACAATAACAAAACCTAATATATGCATATGGGGATTTACCGGAATTGTTGTTCGTTGCTTCCGGCCTCATTTAAACTTGACTAGATAGGTAGTTTTACTTTGCTTCACCCTCTTGCCATGTTTAACAACATTTAATATTGCTGGGTACATAAACAAGATCGAACTAAATAAGTCACGTGGTGTTTCGTCAATATGCAACGGAGTTGCATATTGAGCTCCACTTAATTTGTAGGGTTGTTTGTGCACTTTGCCATGCCATGCCTCGTTAAACCGGACATGCATCATAGTTGTTTGCGCATCGTGCCATAATTATGTGATGGTTGTTTACTATGTTGTTTTCTCCTTTCCGGTGTTGCTTCTTCGGGTTGGTTCCGGTAACGTTGCGTTTGTGAGGATCCATTGACTACGTCTGTTTGTCTTCTTCGTGGACTCGTTCTTCTTCCTTGCGGGATTTCAGGCAAGATGACCATTCCCTCGAAATCACTTCTATCTTTGCTTGCTAGTTGCTCGCTCTTTTGCTTTGCCTATGCCACGATACCTACCACTTGCTTATCATGCCTCCCATATTGTTAATCCAAGCCTCTAACCCACCTTGTCCTAGAAAACCGTTGTTTGGCTATGCTACCGCTTTGCTCAGCCCCTCTTATAGTGTTGTTAGTTGCAGGTGAAGATTGGAGTTTGTTCCTTATTGGAACATGGATATTTTGTTGGGATATCACAATATCTCTTATTTAATTAATGCATCTATATAGTTGGTAAAGGGTGGAAGGCTCGGCCTTATGCCTGGTGTTTTGTTCCACTCTTGCTGCCCTAGTTTCCGTCATATCGGTGTTATGTTCCTAGATTTTGCATTCCTTACGCGGTTGGGTTATAATGGGAACCCCTTGACAAATCGCTTTGAATAAAACTCCTCCAACAAGGCCCAAAATTGGTTTTACCATTTGCCACCTAGCCTTTTCTTTCCCTTGGGACGGTCGGCTCAAGGGTCCTCTTTATTTTATCCCCCCCGGGCCAGTGCTTCTATGAGTGTTGGTCCGAACTGAGCGGCTTGCGGGGCCACCTCGGGGAAACTTGAGGGTTGGTTTTACTCGTAGCTAGTCTCATCTAAGTGTGCCCTGAGAACGAGATATGTGCAGCTCCTATCAGGATTTGTCGGCACATTCGGGCGGTGTTGCTGGACTTGTTTTACCATTGTCGAGGATGTCTTGTAACCGGGATGCCGAGTCTGATTGGATTGTCTTTGGAGAAGGAATATCCTTCATTGACCGTGAGAGCTTGTGATGGGCTAAGTTGGGACTCCCTTGCAGGGATTGAACTTTCGAAAGTCGTGCCCGCGGTTATGGGCAGATGGGAATTTGTTAATGTCCGGTTGTAGAAAATCTGAAGTTGATCTTAATCAAAATACATCAACCACGTGTGTAACTGTGATGGTCTCTTCTCGACGGAGTCCGGGAAGTGAACACGATGTTGGAGTTATGCTTGACGTAGGTTGTTCTAGGATCACTTCTTGATCATAGTTTCTCGAACGTGCTTTGCCTTCTCTTCTCACTCTGATTTGCGTATGTTAGCCACCATATATGCTAGTCGCTTGCTGCAGCTCCACCTCATACTTTTACCCTTCCTTTAAGCTTTAAATAGTCTTGATTGCGAGGGTGTGAGATTGCTGATTCCCCGTGACTCACGGATACTTCCAAAACCATCTTGCAGGTGCCGTTGAACCATGCAGATGACGCAACCAAGCTCAAGGAGGAGCTCAATGAAGATCTTGTACTTTGTGTTGTTTCGTTCTAGTTGATCAGTAGTGGAGCCCAGTTGGGGTCGATCGGGGATCTGTGTAGCACTTGGGGTAGTCTTCTTTTATTTTGGTTCCGTAGTTGGACCTTGATTGTATCTGGTTGATGTAATGCTATATTCATGTAATTGTGTGAAGTGGCGATTGTAAGCCAACTATGTATCTCTTTCCCTTATGTATTACATGGTTTGTGTGAAGATTACCTCACTTGCGACATTGCATTCAATGCGGTTATGCCTCTAAGTCGTGCTTCGACACGTGGGAGATATAGCCGCACCGAGTTTGTTTCAAGTTGGTAATCAGAGCCTTCCCCGACCTTTGGAGCCACCTGCTTGATCGAATCGCTGGCGTTGTTGAGTCTAGAAAAATGTTTTGAGTCATTTAGGAATTATATATATATCGGAGAGTTAGGAATTCTTTTTACTCCTCAGTCCCTTCGTCGCTCTGGTGAGGCATCCTGACGTAGAGTTTTGACTCTTCTCTTCTCAAATTTCACTAAAAAAATTTAGGATCACGCGGGTATCTTGGAATCGTTCCGATCGATTTGTGACGACAACATTGTTCTTGGTGCCTCCAGTCATTTAGGGGTTGTGGCAGTGTCCCGGGGAGTTGATCTCCGAGGTGTTGTCGTCACAATTTTATTGTTGCAGTTCTGGAATACCTGAGTTTAGTTTCGCCGACATCGAAAATCTCTTTTATGCAGTTGTTGGTGAGATAACCTCGATGCCACCCAGTATTGGGGCGGGAGTTCGGGAGTATTGCCATAACTCATATAACAGATGCTTTTCGAAGGTTGAGGTAAACGATTTCCGAAGGTTTCTTGGTTATGTGTTGAAGGATGGATACAGCTGGATGTAGGATTTGCTAGTTTGGGTGAGATAATATGCTTCCCCTGTATCCCCAACACCTGATTGCATAACTGGAAAGTTTCGGGAGTTTATAAGTGGGAATTCAAGTAGCTCTTAGGATATCTTTCCGACAGATGTATGATATGAAATTGGGGTTCGACGTCTAGTTGTCCGCCTATCCACGGTTGGTTTTACAGTGGTCTCGTTGTGTCTTAAAGTGTCCTTGGCTATGCCGACTCGGGGACGCTTCGTATGTCATGTGCACTGCCTTGTACATGATGGTGTTGTACGATCGAGCCCGTGTAGGCCCCACCACAAAAACTTCGGACGAAATCTCTATCATATGTTTGTTCCGGCTTATTCCGCAAGCCAATCCTTTGTTTTGTTTTGAGTTGTGGTATTGGAGTTGCTTCGAAGTCAAGTGTGATTCCATACCTTTTTTTCCTAAATGGTGTTCTCATACTCCGATGTGAACACTAATCCTTCTCGATCATCGAGTTTGTCATTTCAATTTCTTGTCAACCGGTGTGCTTCTCTTCAAGTGGATCCGATCATTTCAACATCTGCAAGATCAATTCTAAGTTTCTCAACGGTGTTCGTTTCATCCATTCCATATTGTCTTTGTTTTCCCACCCTCCCTCCCTTTTTCTTCAAGGAATCCGATGTCTTAATCAAGCATCCTTTTATTCTTGTGAAGTCTCTTCATTCTTTTCTTTCAATGTTCTACCCGGTGGTTCACATGAAGATGCTCTTCTAGTTTGTCATTCCTCACTCATTTTCCTTCTCCAGTGGATTCAATTCAAACTTTGGTATTGAGCATTGTCTTTTCTTTTTGTCCAATGCTTTTCTTATGCTGGTGCTCCTCGTAATCATCCACTTCTCGCTATTCAATTGTTTCGGAGTGTTGAAGATATCTCGAAGATTCGTGTTTCCACTCTGCATTCGTTCAAGCTCTTTCGAGATTGTTATCTCATTCTAGCCATTTAATTCAACCTGTGCATTCTCTCTTTTAATCCTTCAACGGTGTATCTTTTGAGTGGGCCCTAACCCACAGGTCTTTTTTCCAGGATCTTACCTGACTCTTCTATTTTCCCGGAGTTACTCTTAATATCGTCTTCTCCAAGATCTTTCAAATTCTTTTCATCGTTGGTTCAACCTTTCTAATTTTCATCCCGGAGTATCTCAACAATTCATGGTGGTGTTTCTCATCGTCATTCTCTGCATTTGAAGACCGAAGAAGAGTTTTCCCTTGAATCTTGTTTCGTTCTATCAAAGATTTGTGGTTCTAGCTTAATGCCATCCTATCATAATTGTTTTGATTGTGAGTATTCTTTTCACCTATCCGGAGCTTTTCATGAGTTGTTTCCATTTCTTTACTCTGGAGGCCATCTTCTCAGAATTATTCATTCTCAGCTTTCAGCTCTTTTTCTCTAAATCTTACCAGTGTTTCTTGCAAATATCCTCTAACCAATTCGGGATCTTTTCGTTAACTTGTATCTAAATACTCTCAAGTATCGTCATTCGTTCTCAAATTCTTCCCGGTGTTTTCTTTATCTTTTCTTCAATCATTTTCAATTCTTGCCGGTGGTTCGTTCAAGATTTTCTCTTTCATTGTTATCAAATTATTCGTTGTTCCAATTCTACCGGTGGTTCGTTGAAGATTTTCTAAAGTTTGCGCTATATCTCTTTTAATCCTTTCTACAAGAATAAGTAGTATGCCAAATCCGCTGCTTGTCATCAATTTAAATTGGTGAAGGATAAGCATAATATAATTCTTATTCTTGTTTCATCGAGTGAACTCAATTCCTTATTCCGGAGGTTCATCAAAAATTCTTGTTTTCAGTTGTTCATCTTTCTTTCCGGAGTTCCAAGTTTCCACCTTATCTCGTCGCAAAGCTTCATCTAATCATTGCAAGGCTTCAACCTTACTCTTTTCATCTTTCTATTCGTTTGAACATCCCTTTGTTTACCGGAGTTCTTCATGAAGGTTCTACATGGTGGTTCATCAAGGATTTAATTCCTTCTAGAAGTGTTCATCAAGATTCTTTTCAGAGGAGTTCAAGCATTCTTCATTTTGCTATCTGGAGTGCAATTCTTTCTTTTGTATCATTGGAGGTGGTATTATGTCATTCTTGATAATTTGAGTTCATGGTTCATGATTCACATGTTGTAAGAATGAGGTATTTTAAATCCATCAATCTCTTCGTTGGAGTTATCTTGTGTCATGTTTCACCTAAAGCTTTCCCTAAGGATTATTGCTATTAATAGTGATAATATATGATCCTAGTGCTTCATCTATCCTCCCGATGAAATAACTTTCTCGTCTCCTTGTCCATATCAATTCAATTCTTCTTCCCGTCAGTGGCAGGTTGTCACCTCATAATCTGAGATGTATTCCATAAGACCATATCAAGATTATTCTTTTCGTTGTTGGTTTTCCAACAATTCCGTTCTAGCATTTGTTGTAAGCGTGCTCTCTCAAGATCGTGTTTCCCTTCGTTCACTCCATTCCATTCTTACTTTCATTCCGAAGGCATTGTGATCTTTCTATCTTCAACCCTTCTTCTTGTTCTTGTCAGGACCTTGTTCTTTTCTTGCTTATCCATTTAACCGGAGAGTTGTGCCCTCTGCTCAAGTTCTTTTCATATTATCAAGTCTTGTATCACTTTTCAACCAGAGTGCTGACCGAAGTTGTTCTTCATTGTTCCTCTTTTCTAACGGAGTGTTTTCAACTTCGTTCATCTCTGTTGTATTCTTTTCTCAAAATGACTTAACTTTTTCAAGGTTCTTTGGTTTCGCTCATTGGTCAAAGAAGCAACTTAGTTTTACCTCTTCTCTTCCTCTTATGGTTCTCTCCGGTGCCATCCATAGATCTCGGGGCGAGATCCTCTTGTAGTGGTGGAGTGTTGTGATGCCCCAAGACGAACGCTCCAGATTGTCTTCCATTTATTTTAGTTGTTGCCGTGTGTTTTGTGTTTGTTGCATTATCATAATTGTTTTGCACATTTCATTCCTATATTCTTGTTGCCATGTTCATGATGAATTCCATTGTCATTTTATTGCATTGCATCATGATCATCTTGCTTGTTGTTGCATGTGCATTCTAATTGTGTATGTTATGGTGCAATATCTTTCTCTTCATCTCCCTTGCTATTGACATCTTCATCCTTCAAGTTAATCCATATCCAAGCAAACCCCATCTCCTTCTTCCTTCTTTTAGATTTTAGCCATTTACTTGGGTGACACTTTTCCTCCCCCCAAAAAGATGTTCATTCTTTTCCTATAAATCCTACACCATGTCAGTATCTACTCTGTTAAATTTAATCTCAATTGGATGTGTTTGGTTGGGTTCAAAAATGACCCAAGTTTGAATTTTATTCAAACTTGTATTATTTTATACCTCTAAAATTTCCCAAACCAATTTTATAAAATCTACCATATTTCCTGGAGAGCAGAAATATTTTCTTCTTGGACTTACCCCTCTCCTAACCCCCTGCACATTTATGTCCTTGTCTCCTTCTGAAGGAATTATTTGGATAAAGGAAACATCAGAGGACAGCAGCAGCAGCCTAGCTGGGCCTCCTCCTACCAGGCCGGCCCAGCAGCAGATCCAGCCGCAGCCTTAGCGCAGCCCCTCGCTCTCTCCCGTGGTAAAACCACATGGATGCCCATGCAGGGCCCGCTTGGAAGTGACCCCTCCTCCTCTCCTTCATCCTCCTCGGTCCCCCTCTCGCTCTCGCAGTAAAACCGGTAGGGGCACGATCACATGGCCACCGTGGCCGAGCCCTCACTCCGCGTACCCTTCTATAAAGCACTCCGAGACCGCGCCCTAGGGTTTCTCCCTCTCCTCCTCACCTCCCTCTGCATCGCCGCCTTTCCAAAGAACCCCCTCTCGTGCCTGTTCGCTGCTCCCAGCCACCATGGCTGGCCCGAGCAAGAGCTCCTTACCGCCGTAGGAGCGTCGCCGGCCTCCCCTCCGTCGATCCTGAGCACCACAAAGCCTCCCCGATTCCGTTCTAACGCCGATCCGAGCCCGAGGACGCCATCCACGACGTCCCCTTCTTCCTCTACTTCGTCTCCTTCATAGATCAGGGAAACGCAAAGTTCAGCGAGCCCCCTCATCGCCTCCGTCATCTCTCCGTCTGATCTATCGCCGCCAGCACCCCGTGGTGAGCATCCGCTCCTCCAAGCCTCGTACCCTGCCGTTTTCCTCGCTGTAGCAGCGTGCTGCTCATGCCCGAAGGCCAGTCACCGTGCTCTCGCCATGCGGATCAAACAGAGCACCTCGCTCTCTTTCCATAGGTGCATCCATGCACTCCATGTTATGCCCGTGTCCTTGTCAGATTCCTCGCACGCACGCGCGCCCTCTACACACATGTTGTCTCTTTGCTGCCACACCTGCACGCACATCTCAGAGGAAACCATGCTATAGCCGCGAGCTCGCCAGTCTCCTGCACCACGCCACCCCTTGCCGCATGCCCGCGCGCGCCCCACCATAGCCTCCCTAGAAGGATTCCACACCCCCACCGTTCCTCTGAAACCACAACAGTTGTTGATGTTGGCTTCCGTCGCCGGCGAGTCCCCGTGCGGACGGTTCAGTTTGGGTCCTGGTCGCGTTGACCATATGCCTTATCTTCCCGCTGATATCCCTTTGCATCACCAGCACATAGCTAGCCCAGTGGTTAGCACAGCCAGTTTCCATCCAAGGGGTCTGGGGTTTGATTCCCAGGCGCCCCTGTTTTTGCTCTGCTCTTTTATTTCTTTTGCACACACCACAACCGTCTGGGCCGAATCCTCATCTGGGCCGCTGCACCGTAATGCTTCGGGCCCGTGCATATTTTTTCCAGTCTATGTATTTTACCATTTTCCAATGCATTCTTATTTACTGAAATGCCATCATCTTGCATTGCTCATATTTAAATAACCATGCTTTGCATTTAAACAAACTATATATGTAAACTTCTTAGAATTTCATCTAGTTTCACACTATGCCATTTTCATGCATGTTTAGAATGTTTAAACTGCTGTTTGCATTAATTTGCTCCTATGTCATGTTAAAATGCTTTAATTCATAACTAAATAACCGTAGCTCCAAATTTAATAAATTTTATATGCATTTGGGGTAGTAAAATGCATAGTTTAACATGGTGTCATCTCTTTGCATGTTTAACAACTCTAATATATGGTTTAGGGCAGAACAGTACCAAAACCTAATATATGCATATGGGGATTTACTGAATTGTTGTTCGTTGCTTCTGGCCTCATTTAAACTTGACTAGATAGGTAGTTTTACTTTGCTTCACCCTCTTGCCATGTTTAGCAACATTTAATATTGTTGGGTACATAAACAAGTTCGAACTAAATAAGTTAAGTGGTGTTTCATCAATATGCAACGGAGTTGCATATTGAGCTCCACTTAATTTGTGGGGTTGTTTGTGCACTTTGCCATGCCATGCCTCCTTAAACTGGACATGCATCATACTTGTTTGCGCATCGTGCCATGATTATGTGATGGTCGTTTACTATGTTGTTTGCTCCTTTCCTGTGTTGCTTCTTTGGGTTGGTTCCGGTAATGTTGCATTTGTGAGGATCCGTTGACTACGTCCGTTTGTCTTCTCCATGGACTCGTTCTTCTTCCTTGCGGGATTTCAGGCAAGATGACCATACCCTCGAAATCACTTCTATCTTTGCTTGCTAGTTGCTCGCTCTTTTGCTTTGCCTATGCTGCGATACTTACCACTTGCTTATCATGCCTCCCATATTGTTAAGCCAAGCCTCTAACCTACCTTGTCCTAGCAAACCGTTGTTTGGCTATGTTACCGCTTTGCTCAGCCCCTCTTATAGCGTTGTTAGTTGCAGGTGAAGATTGGAGTTTGTTCCTTGTTGGAACATGGATATTTTGTTGGGATATCACAATATCTCTTATTTAATTAATGCATCTATATAATTGGTAAAGGGTGGAAGGCTCGGCCTTATGCCTGGTGTTTTGTTCCACTCTTGCCGCCCTAGTTTCTGTCATATCGGTGTTATGTTCCCGGATTTTGCGTTCCTTATGCGGTTGGGTTATAATGGGAACCCATTGACAGTTTGCTTTGAATAAAACTCCTCCAGCAAGGCCCAACATTGGTTTTACCATTTTCCACCTAGCCTTTTCTTTCCCTTGGGTCTGCTGGCTCAAGGGTCATCTTTATTTTAACCCCCCTGGGCCAGTGCTTCTCTGAGTGTTGGTCCGAACTGAGCTGCCTACGGGGCCACCTCGGGGAAACTTGAGGGTTGGTTTTACTCGTAGCTAGTCACATCTGAGTGTGCCCTAAGAACGAGATATGTGTAGCTCCTATCGGGATTTGTCGGCACATTCGGGCGGTGTTGCTGGACTTGCTTTACCATTGTCGAGGATGTCTTGTAACCGGGATGCCGAGTCTGATCGGATTGTCTTGGGAGAAGGAATATCCTTCGTTGACCGTGAGAGCTTGTGATGGGCTAAGTTGGGACTCCCCTGCAGGGATTGAACTTTTGAAAGCCGTGCCCATGGTTATGGGCAGATGGGAATTTGTTAATGTCCAGTTGTAGAAAATCTGAAATTGATCTTAACTAAAATACATCAACCGCGTGTGTAACTGTGATGGTCTCTTCTTGGCGGAGTCCGGGAAGTGAACACGGTGTTGGAGTTATGCTTGACGTAGGTTGTTCTAGGATCACTTCTTGATCATAGTTTCTCGAACGTGCTTTGCCTTCTCTTCTCGCTCTCATTTGCGTATGTTAGCCACCATATATGCTAGTCGCTTGCTGTAGCTCCACCTCATACTTTTACCCTTCCTTTAAGCTTAAATAGTCTTGATCGCGAGGGTGTGAGATTGCTGAGTCCCCGTGACTCACAGATACTTCCAAAAACAGCTTGCAAGTGCCGTTGAACCGTGCGGATGACGCAACCAAGCTCAAGGAGGAACTCTATGAAGATCTTGTCCTTTGTGTTGTTTCGTTCTAGTTGATCAGTAGTGGAGCCCAGTTGGGGTTGATCGGGGATCTGTGTAGCATTTGGGCTAGTCTTCTTTTATTTTGGTTCCGTAGTCGGACCTTGATTGTATCTGGTTGATGTAATGCTATATTCATGTAATTGTGTGAAGTGGCGATTGTAAGCCAACTATGTATCTCTTTCCCTTATGTATTACATGGGTTGTGTGAATATTACCTCACTTGCGACATTGCTTTCAATGCGGTTATGCCTCTAAGTCGTGCTTCGACACGTGGGAGATATAGCCGTATCGAGGGCGTTACAGCTTATGTGAAAAAAGCTTCAGCCTGATAAGCTCGAACCCTAATCGAAGAACTATGTCTTCATAGGATACCCAAAAGAAATAGTTGGGTACACCTTCTATCACAGATCCGAAGGCAAGATCTTGGTTACTTAGAATGGATCCTTTCTAGCGAAGGAGTTTCTCTGGAAAGAAGTGAATCAGAGGAAAGTAGAACTTGATGAGGTAATTGTACCTTCTCTCGAATTGGAAAGTAGCTCATCGCAGAAAACCGTTCCCGTGATGCCTACACCAACTAGAGAGGAAGCTAATGATAATGATCATGAAACTTCGGATCAAGTTACTACCAAACCTTGTAGGTTAACCAGAGCATGTTCCGCACCAGAGTGGTACGGTAATCCTGTTCTAGAGCTCATGTTACTAGACCATGACGAATCTACGAACTATGAAGAAGCGATGATGAGCCCAGATTCCGATAAATGGCTTGAGGCCATGAAATTTGAGATAGGATCCATGTATGAGAAGTAAGTATGGACTTTGGTTGACTTGCTCGATGATCGGCGAGCCATAGAGAATAAATGGATCTTCAAGAAGAAGACTGACGCTGATGGTAATGTTACTGTCTACAAAGCTTGACTTCTCGCAAAAGGTTTTCGACAAGTTCAAGGTGTTGACTACGATGAGATTTTCTCACTCGTAGCAATGCTTAAGTCTGTCGGAATCATGTTAGCAATTGTCGTATTTTATGAAATCTGGCAAATGGACGTCAAAACTGCATTCCTTAATGGATTTATTAAAGAAGAGTTGTATATGATGCAACCAGAAAGTTTTTTCGATCCTAAAGGTGCTAACAAATTGTGCAAGCTCTAGCAATCCATCCATGGACTGGTGCAAGCATCTCGGAGTTGGAATATACGATTTGATGAGGTGATCAAATCATATGGTCTTTTACAGACTTATGCTGAAGCATGTATTTACAAGAAAGTGAGTGGGAGCTTTGTAGCATTTCTGATATTATATGTGGATGACATATTGTTGATCAAGAATGATATAGAATTTCTGGTTAGCATAAAAGGATACTTGAATAAGATTTTTTCAATAAAAGACCTTGGTGAAACTGCTTACATATTGAGCATCAAGATCTATAGAGATAGATCAGGATGCTTGATAGGACTTCCACAAAGCACATAACTTGACAAGATATTGAAGGAGTTCAAGATGGATCAGTCAAAGAAATGATTCTTACCTGTGTCACAAGGTGTGAAGTTGAGTAAGACTCAAAACCAGACCACGGCAGAATATATTGAGAGAATGGAAGTCATTCCCTATGTTTCAGTCATAGGTTCTATAAAGTATGCCATGTTGTGTACCAAACCTATTGTGTGCCTTGCCATAAGTCTCGCATGGAGGTACCAATAGTGATCCAGGAGTAGATCACTAAATAGCAGTCAAAATTATCCTTACAGGACTAAAGAAACATTTCTCGGTTATGGAGGTGAAAAGGAGTTCGTTGTAAAGAGTTACGTCGATGCAAGCTTTTACACCGATTCAGATGACTCTGAGTCTCAATCTGGATACGTATTGAAAGTGGGGGCAATAAGCAAGAATAGCACCACGTAGAGCATTGTAGACATAGAAATTTGCAAAATACATACGGATCTGAATGTGGCAGACCCGTTGACTAAGCTTCTCTCACAAGCAAAACATGATCACACCTTAGTACTCTTTGGGTGTTAATCACATAGCGATGTGAACTAGATTATTGACTCTAGTAAACCCTTTGGGTATTGGTCACATGGCGATGTGAACTATGTGTGTAATCACATAAAGGTGTGAACTATTGGTGCTAAATCACATGGCGATGTGAACTAGATTATTGACTCTAGTGCAAGTGGGAGACTTGAGGAAATATGCCCTAGAGGCAATAATAAAGTTGTTATTTATATTTCATTATATCATGATAAATGTTTATTATTCATGCTAGAATTGTATAAACCGGAAACTTGATACATGTGTGAATACATAGACAAGAATAGTGTCCCTAGTAAGCCTCTACTAGACTAGCTCGTTAATCAAAGATTGTTAACTTTCCTAACAATAGACATGTGTTGTCATTTGATGAATGAGATCACATGATTAGGAGAATGATGTGATGGACAAGACCCATCCGTTAGCTTAGCATATTGATCGTTCAGTCTTATTGCTATTGCTTTCTTCATGAATTATACATATTCTTTTGACTATGAGATTATGCAACTCCCAAATACGGGAGGAATACCTTGTGTGCTATCAAATGTCACAACGTAACTGGGTGATTATAAAGATGCTCTACATGTATCTTCGAAGCTGTTTGTTGGGTTGGCATAGATCGAGATTAGGATCTGTCACTCCGACTATCGGATAGGTATCTCTGGGCCCTCTCAGTAATGCACATCATAATAAGCCTTGCAAGCAATGTGACTAATGAGTTAGTTGCGGCAAGATGTATTACGGAATGAGTAAAGAGACATGCCGGTAACGAGATTGAACTAGGTATGAAGATACCGACGATCGAATCTCGACAAGTAACGATAACAAAGGGAATAACGTATGTTGTCATAACGGTTCGACCGATAAAGCTCTTCGTAGAATATGTAGGAACAAATATGAGCATCCTGGTTCCACTATTGGTTATTGTAACGCCCCATATGTAACTTGCCATATTTGTATTCCAACTCTTGCCATTTTCGGCACTAAGTTATGATATTCCCTCGTGGTTGGGTTTCGTCTTCCTTTTGCTTTTGCCTTTGTCATGCATCTCATATCATGTCATCATGTGCATCGCATTTGCATACGTGTTCGTCTCATGCATCGGAGCTTTTTCCCCGTTGTTCGTTTTGCATTCCGGCACTCCTACATCCTCTAGTGTCCCCTTTTGCCTCTTTTCGTGTGTGGGTGTTAAAAGTTCTCAGATTGGACCGAGACTTGCCAGGTGGCCTTGGTATACTACTGGTGGACCGCTTGTCAAGTTTCGTACCATTTGGACTTCGTTTGATACTCCAACGATTAACCGAGGAACCATAAAGGCCTGTGTGTGTTGCAGCCCAACACCCCTCCAAAGTGGCCCAAAACCCACCTAAACCCCCTCCATCATCTCGGTCGTTCGATCATGATCGCGTGGCCGAAAACTGTGCTCAATTTGGAGTCTCCTAGCTCCTTCTATGTATAAATAGGTACCTCCCCCAAAAATCCCGGATCAAACCCTACCCTAACCTTCCCCTCTCTACTCCGGACGTGTTCGTCCGCCGCCGGACACGCCGCGCCGCCGCCCGTGTCCAATCACAGGGCACCACGTGGCGACCGCGCCACACATCGCCTCGCGGGCCCACGAGCCCAAGTCCGGCCCCCGCTGGGCCCGAACCGGGCCGCCGCCTACCGCCGACCCCGCCGCCCGGCTAGCCTACTCCACGGCCCGAGCGCGTCACCGGCCGCCTCTGCCACGTCGCCGCCTCTGCTCCACCACCAGGTCGCCGGCCACCTCGCCGCCAAGTCTTCTCTAACTTCGGCTAGATCCGGTCGAGGAGCGACCGGATCCAGCGCCCCCAAGTTCGGCCGTCGTCCTCCCACTCTGGCGAGCTCAAGAAATCCGGCGACCTCGCACTGTTCCGGCGAACTTCGAGAAACGTGCCTCAGATCTGGATCTGAGAGAGATGGTTGACTTTTTCTTTTCTCTAAGTCCCCAGTATTTTTAGCATACTTCATCGCATCATAACTTTGCATCCGTGGCTTCGTTTTGGGCATGTAGCATATCAAATTGTTCGTCTGGATGTGCACTTCATTTCATTACATTGCACCATGTTCATTTGAGTTCATCTTGATGCTCTAAATGCTGTTGCAAGAGTGCTATGTAATGTTAGTGTCTGTTTCTTAACAGATTATAGACATTTGTCATTTTTGCCATGTTTAATGTGTGCCTCCTATGAACTTAAGCCCTACATGTGTTTTGGGATATGCCATGTCATCTTTACAGGGGTGTATGCCATGTATTTTTGTGACCAATGTGGTGACTAGCACAAGCATGCAAAGTAGCTCTCGTGATGTTGCTGATTTCAGGGACTTAGGATTCTTCTAAGTCATTTCCCTGATGATATTTTTATGCCATGTATTCTTGTTGCTACAGAGTGATCCATGCCTCTTTTGAGCATGCTCAGTAAGGATGATTTTGAGATATTGTTATGCTCTATCCATCCATGTCTTTGTTCGAAATTATGGAGTACCCTAGCATGACTCAATCTTGCTCTACTTTTGCTATAAAATGTTCCTGGTAGATTGTTTACGTGTTAATCAATTTTGCCGAGGTTGTTGTAGTTGATCCATGCATGCTATGAGAGTGTTCTTGCCATGGTTAGCTTATTGAACATGTCTTCTTGCTAGGTGTATGCTTAGTTTTTCATGCAATGCCTTGTGGTGGGTGCAATGAGCTCGCAAACATCCCTACGTAATAATGTTTTTGACATGCCCAGTTTTCTGCTAAGTCTGAATCTGTTAACGAAACTTGCTATGTTTACATGGGTGCCATTGTATCTTCTGATCCCTTTTGGCTTATGGTTAGTAAGGGACTTTTGTTATATGCTCTGAGTAGTTTCATGCCATGCCTTGCTTTTCCATGATATGTTCTCGTAGCACGTTGTTATCTTGCTCTAAACATTGCTTCCTGATTTTAAATCCTGACATGTTATTTTCACAAAGTCTGTGAACCTCATATCTTTTGCACTTTTTCCATGCTTGTTTGAACCTTCTATTTTGTGATTTAGCCGTAGCTCAGTGTTCATATTTTGTCAAGCATCTTGAGGGGATCACTGCCATGTGCTTTGTTGCTATGTTAGACTGCAGTAGCTTATTGTTCTTGATGCATTTAGATGGCATCGTGATGTTAATCGCAGTTTGTGCCATTATTGTTTTGCTTGCCATTTGCAAACAGTGCATCTGATTCCGGTGATCTTTATATCGATTTCGACTGAAATCAACTCATATTTCCATCAGCACTCTTGGTTTGCCAAGTTGAGGCCTGGTTCAATCTTTCCCTTCAGAAGCACGCATATGCATTGCATATCACATCCCGCATATCATGCCATGTTTTGCATCATGTTGCTTGTGCATTGCACCGTGGTTGATCGTGGTTCCCATTGCTTGTGTTCTTGCTTTGGGTAGAGCTGGGAGAAGAGTACGTGATCGATGAACCCGTTGAGTACGCTTACGAGGATCAAGCTTACGTCAACTCAGAGAACTTTGCAGGCAAGATGACCATACCCTCAAAATCACTTCTATCTTTGCTTGCTAGTTGCTCGCTCTATTGCTATGCTTATGCCACGATACCTACCTCATGCTTTATCATGCCTCCCATATTGCCATGTCAAACCTCTAACCCACCTTGTCCTAGCAAACCATTGTTTGGCTATGTTACCGCTCTGCTCAGCACCTCTTATAGTGTTGCTAGTTGCAGATGAAGATTGGAGTTTGTTCCTTGTTGGAACATGATTATTGTTGGCATATCATTATTATATCTTGTCTACTTTAATGCACCTATATATTCGGTAAAGGGTGGAAGGCTCGGCCTTATGCCTGGTGTTTTGTTCCACTCTTGCCGCCCTAGTTTCCGTCATACCGGTGTTATGTTCCTTACGTGGTTGGGTTATAATGGGAACCCCTTGACAGTTCGCCTTGAATAAAACTCCTCTAGCAAGGCCCAACCTTGATTTTACCATTTGCCACCTAGCCTTTTTTCCCTTGGGTTCCGCGGACTCAAGGGTCATCTTTATTTTAAACCCCCCCAGGCCAATGCTCCTCTGAGTGTTGGCCCAACTTGTCAGCCGCCGGTGGCCACCAGGGGCAACTCTGGGCTGGCCTATCGGAAGTTTGGACAATCCGGTGTGCCCTGAGAACGAGATATGTGCAGCTCCTATCGAGATTTGTCGGCACATTCGGGTGGCTTTGGTGGTCTTGTTTTACCATTGTCGAGATGTCTCGTAACCGGGATTCCAAGTCTGATCGGGCCGTCCTGGGAGAAGGAATATCCTTCGTTGACCGTGAGAGCTTGTGATGGGCTAAGTTGGGACACCCTTGCAGGGATTTGAACTTTCGAAAGCCATGCCCGCGGTTATGGGCAGATGGGAATTTGTTAATGTCCGGTTGTAGCAAACCTGAAACTTAACTTAATTAAAATGAATCAACAGAGTGTGTAGCCGTGATGGTATTGTTTCGGCGGAGTCCGGGAAGAGAACACGGTCTCGAGTTATGCTTGAACGTAAGTATTTCTAGGATCACTTCTTGATCATATATTCTCGAACGTGCTTTGCCTTCTTTTCTCGCTCTCATTTGCATATGTTAGCCACCATATATGCTAGTGCTTGCTGCAGCTCCACCTCATACCTTTTACCTACACATAAGCTTAAATAGTCTTGATCGCGAGGGTGTGAGATTGCTGAGTCCCCATGACTCACAGATTACTTCCAAAACCAGATGCAGGTGCCGATGATATCATTCCAGGGGATGCGACTGAGCTCAAGGGGGAGTTCGATGAGGACTCAGGATGATACTACGTTTCCTTTCTAGACGATCAATAGTGGAGCCCAGTTGGGGCAATCGGGGACATTATGCATTTGGGGTTGTCTTTATTTTGGTTCCGTAGTCAGACCTTGATTGTATCTGGATGATTGTAATGCTATATTTTTGCCATTGTGTGAAGTGGCGATTGTAAGCCAACTATGTACCTCTTTCTTATTCAGTACATGGGTTGTGTAAACATTACCCCTCTTGCGACATTGCCTACAATGCGGTTATGCCTCTAAGTCGTGCTCCGACACGTGGGAGATATAGCCGCATTGTGGGTGTTCCAAGTTGGTAATCAGAGCCTTCCCCGACTTAGGAGCCCCCTGCTTTATCGAATCGTTGGCGTTGTTGAGCCTAGAAAAATGTTTTGAGTCTTTTAGGATTATATATATCGGAGAGTAGGATTCTTTTTACTCCTCAGTCCCTTCGTCGCTCTGGTGAGGCATCCTGACGTAGAGTTTTGACTCTTCTCTTCTCAAATTTCACAAAAAAAATTAGGATCACATGGGTATCTTGGAATCATTTCGATGGTTTTGTGACGAGAACATATTTCTTAGTGCCTCCTGACATTTAGAGGTTGTGGCGGTGTCCCGGGGAGTTGAGCTCTGAGGTGTTGTCGACACAATTTTATCGTTGCAGTTCTGGAATACCTGAGTTTCGCCGACATCGAAAATCTCTTTTATGCAGTTGTTGGTGATATAACCTCGATGCCACCCAGTACTGGGGCGGGAGTTCAGGAGTATTGCCATAACTCGTATAACGGATTCTTTTCAAAGGTTGAGGTAAATGATTTCCGAAGGTTTCTTGGTTATGTGTTGAAGGATGGATACAGCTGGATGTAGGTTTTGCTAGTTTTGGGTGAGATACTATGCTTCCTCTGTATCCCCCACACCTGATTGCATAACCGGAAAATTTCGGGAGTTTCATAGGTGGGAATTCATGTAGCTCTAGTATTTCTTCCGCGGATATTTGGTTTGTGATTGGGTAATCCTCACCAAGTATTTGTTCATGTCCGTACCTTGTTGTTTTATTCATCTACCTGTATCGAAGTGTCTTCTCAATTTATGGAAGTGTGACCATTTAATTTGGAATTCATTTGTTCATTCGTGTTCGAATGTTAAGGCTATATGTTGCAATTTCGATCCATTTGATTCAGCTTGAATATATGTCTTTCAAGATGCTAACGGATGTCACCCTCTTCAGGATGGCTCCTCCAACGCGTCAGAATGCGGAACCACCGCCACCATCTCCACCTCCGGAGGCATGGAAAGCTGTGATGGCCGCTACCAACGCCGACACGTAGATGCTTATGCAACTCTTGCAAGAGCGCAACCAAGGAAATCAAGGCCATGGCAACAATCAAAATCAGTTTGCTACACTCAACCAGTTCCTCGCAAACCAGCCAAAGACCTTCAGTAACTGTGTCGAGGCCACAGACGCTGATGATTGGCTCGTGGATATCTGCAAACATTTCGAGTGCAACAACGTCAGGCATGAGGACTTTGTCAAGTTTGCCTCGTTCCAACTCAAAGACCAAGCTGCAGAGTGGTATCAGCAATACAAAGATTCCAGAGGAGGTCGTGTGATTACCTGGGATGAATTCCGCGAAGACTTCAGAGCTCACCATATTCCTCTGAGTGTTGTTGAGACCAAGCGTTAGGAGTTCCACAATCTGAAGCAAGGCAGCTTGTCTGTTTACCAATACAACATCATGTTCCAGAAGCTCGCTTGTTTTGCTAAGCAAGACGTCCCTGACGAGAAGAGCATGATTAATCAGTTCAGAGGTGGCCTCAGGGAAGATCTGCAATTAGCCCTTGTGCTTTTTGAGCCAAAAAAGTATGATGAGTTCTACAACATGGCACTGAAGCAAGAGACTGCTCAGCTCAAGTGCGATGCTTCCAAGAAGAGAGTCAGGGATGCAACTCCTTCTTCTTCTTCAACTCAAGTGGCAGCTAAGCAACAAAAGTATTGGTTGCCTCCTCCTCCTCCGTTCCGTTAGCCTTATCAGCAGAAGAGCAAAGGTGGCAATGGATCTTCCCACCCACCCAACCCAGGCTTTCAGAACAAGACTTCGTCTCATGCTCCAAGGTCAAGTGCTCTGTATCACCGGCCGCTCTCAGAGGTCACGTGCAACAAGTGTCAGCAGAAGGGTCACTGTGCAAACAAATGCTTCAACCAGAGGCGTCTTCCTCTCCTCCTCCTGTGAGATCTGCCAGCACCGCAGTGGTCAAGCATAATCCCAAGATTGCAAAGGTCAACATGGTGAACGCAGCTCAGGCAGAGGACTCTTCAAATGTGATCATGGGTAACCTCCTGTTAACAATATTCCTGCAAAAGTTCTTTTTGACATTGGTGCATCGCATTGTTTCATCTCAAGACCATTTGCATCTAAGCATGAGTTGGCTTTCCAAGATTTGCATAGTCAGTTAGTAGTTGTCTCATCGGGTAAATGCTTGCACGCAAGCTACATGGTTCCAGATGTTTCTATCACGTTGGGCGACTATAAGTTTCTGTCTTCTCCAATGGTCCTTGGTAACTCAGATATTGATCTAATTCTTGGCATGGACGGGCTTTCTAAGCACAAGGCTCAGCTTGATTGTGCTGCCAGGCAGATTCAATTGACACCCTCGTCTGAGGATGTGATTGTCTTTGCCGCTCGTGACGATACCATTCGACTGTTTTCTCTCAACGAGAAGGGCGAGTTGGATGCCATCCCTCAGATTCTAGTCATTTGTGAATATCAAGACGTCTTTCCAGAAAAGCTTCCAGGAATGCCTCCTCACCTGCCAGTTGAATTCATCATCGATCTTGATCCTGGCATGGAACCTGTTTGCAAACGTCCTTACAAGCTTGGACCAGAAGAGTTGAAGGAGCTGAAGAAACAACTTGATATTCAAGAGCGTATGGGTCTCATCCGACCAAGTTCTTCTCCATGGGGTTGTGGTGTTCTTTTTGTCAAGAAGATGGATGGAACGGACCGACTTTGCGTCGACTACCGTCCGTTGAACAAGAAGACCATAAAGAACAAGTACCCACTTCCCAACATCAATGAGCTACTTGAACAACTCAAAGGTGCTCAAGTATTCTCCAAGCTTGACCTCCATATGGGCTATCATCAGATTCGCATTCGTGAACAAGATATCCCCAAGACAGCATTCAGAACAAGCTATGGTTCATATGAATACACTGTCATGTCTTTCGGCCTTGTCCACGCTCCCCCAACTTTCTCTCGCATGATGAACTTCATCCTCAACCCTTACACAAATGACTTCGTCTTGGTCTATCTCGATGACATTTTGGTCTTTTCCAAGAAGAAGGAGGATCATGCCAAGCACTTGAGATTGGTCCTGGATAAACTCAGATAAAATCAGTTCTATGTGAAGTTTTCAAAGTGTGAGTTTTGGCTCGATGAGGTTCTCTACCTTGGGCATATCATCTCCGCCAAGGGCATAGCTATTAATCCTGAGAAGGTGTCTACAATAGTAAATTGGGAACCGCCTCAGAATGTGAAGCAACTCCGCAGCTTCCTTGGGCTCGCAAGCTATTGTCGAAGGTTCGTTGATAATTTCTCTAAGATCACGAAGCCTCTTTCCAACCTCCTCCAGAAGCATGTGAAGTATGTATGGACGCATGAATGTGACATTGCTTTCAACACCCTCAAAGAGAAGTTAGTCACAGCTCCAGTTCTGACTCCTCCTGATGAATCCAAACTATTCGAGGTTTTCTGTGATGCTTCCCTTTAAGGTCTCGGTGTTGTGTTAATGCAAGAGAAGAAAGTTGTGGCCTATACCTCTCGCCAGTTGAAGCCCAACGAAAAGAACTACCCCACTCATGACCTCGAGTTGGCGGCAGTTGTCCATGCTCTTTTAACATGGAGACATCTCTTGTTGGGAAGAAAAGTGGACATCTTCACTGATCATAAGAGTCTCAAGTACATCTTCACTTAGCCCAACCTCAACCTCAGGCAGACTCGTTGGGTCAAAATGATTCAAGAGTATAATCCGAGTATTGAATACACTCCAGGAAAGGCCAATGTCATTGCTGACGCACTAAGCAGGAAGGCTTACTGCAACAGTTTGATTCTCAAGCCCTACCAACCAGAGCTTTGTGAAGCTTTCCGCAAACTTAACCTCCAAGTTGTTCATCAAGGATTCCTTGCCAACCTCCAAGTCTCTCCTACTTTGGAAGATCAAATTCGTGAGGCTCAACTTCTTGATGCTATGGTGAAGAAGGTGAACATTGGGATTGCCAAGAGCCAACCCAAGTACAAGTGCTATCGCCTTGATGACAAGGATACTCTATTCTTCGAGGATCACATTGCTGTTCCTAAGGGTGACCTTCGTAAAGTCATTATGAACGAGGCTCACAATTCACTCCTCTCTGTTCACCCTGGAAGTACAAAGATATATCATGACCTCAAGCAGTCGCATTGGTGGACTCGAATGAAGCGTGAGATTGCTCAGTTTGTGAATGAATGTGATGTCTGCAGAAGAGTGAAAGCAGAACACCAAAGACCAGCTGGTCCCCTCCAACCTCTTGCCATTCCAGAATGGAAGTTTGACCATATTGATATGGACTTCGTGACTGGATTTCCAAAGTCCAAGTGTGGCAATGATGCTATCTTCGTTGTCATCGACAAGCTCACTAAAGTGGCTCATTTTCTTCCTATCAAAGAATCTATCAGAGCAGCTCAGTTGGCAGAGCTATATACCTCCAGGATTGTCTCTCTACACGGCATTTCGCAGTTCATATCTTCATATCGTGGAAGCATCTTCACCTCTAAGTTCTGGGATTCCTTTCAGAAGTCCATGGGCACCAACATTCGCTTCAGCACAGCCTTTCATCCTCAAACTAGTGGCCAAGTCGAGCGAGTCAATCAAATTCTTGAAGATATGCTCAGGGCATGTGTCATTTCTTTCAGTATGAAGTGGGAAGATTGTCTTCCATATGCCGATTTCTCCTACAACAACAGCTTCTAAGCGAGTTCGGGCAAGGCCCCATTCGAGATTCTCTATGGCAGAAAGTGCCGTACTCCTCTTAACTGGTCAGAGACTGGTGAACGTCAACTTCTTGGCAATGACTTGATCACATAGGCTGAAGAAATGTGCAAAGTCATTCGTGAAAATCTCAAAGCTGCGCAATCGCGCTAGAAGAGTCACTATGATAGCAAGCATCGTGACTTGGATTTCGAGATCGGAGATCATATCTACCTCTGCATCTCTCCAATGAAAGGTACTCGTTGCTTCGGTATCAAAGGGAAGCTTGCCCCTAGATACGTGGGTCCTTTCAAGATCATTGGCAAAAGAGGCAATCTCGCCTATCAACTTGAGCTTTCATCCAACTTTGCAAATGTGCACGACGTGTTTCATGTGTCTTAGCTCTGCAAGTGTTTCAAGACTCCTGACCACACCATCAACTTCAAAGAGATTGATCTCCAAGAAGACATGTCTTATCATGAGCATCCCATTGCTATTCTTGAAGAAACTGAGAGCAAGACTCGCAGCAAGTCTATCAAATTCCTGAAAGTGAAGTGGTCACATCATTCCGACCGTGAAGCCACCTGGGAATGTGAGGACCACCTCCGTTCCGAATACCCGGAGTTTTTCCAGTCCTAGATCTCAGGACGAGATCCTTTCGTAGTGGTGGAGTGTTGTAACACCCCATATGTAACTTGCCATATTTGTATTCCAACTCTTGCCATTTTTGGCACTAAGTTATGATATTCCCTCGTGGTTGGGTTTCGTCTTTGTTTTGCTTTTGCCTTTGTCATGCATCTCATATCATGTCATCATGTGCATCGCATTTGCATACGTGTTCGTCTCATGCATCCGAGCTTTTTCCCCGTTGTCCTTTTTGCATTCCGGCACTCCTATGTCCTTCGTTGTCCCCTTTTGCCTCTTTTCATGTGCAGGTGTTAAACATTCTCGGATTGGACCGAGACTTGCCAAGCGGCCTTGGTATACTACCGGTAGACCGTCTGTCAAGTTTCATACCATTTGGACTTCGTTTGATACTCCAATGGTTAACCGAGGAACCGTAAAGGCCTCGTGTGTGTTGCAGCCCAACACCCCTCCAAAGTGGCCCAAAACCCACCTAAACCCCCTCCATCATCTTGGTCATTTGATCATGATCGCGTGGCCGAAAACCGTGCTCAATTTGGAGTCTCCTAGCTCCTTCTATGTATAAATAGGTGCCTCCCCCAAAAATCTCGGATCAAACCCTAACCTAACCTTCCCCTCTCCGCGCCAGACGTGTCCGTCCGCCGCGGACATGCCGTGCCACCGCCCGCGTCCAATCACAGGGCGCCACGTGGAGACCGCGCCCCACATCACCGCGCGGGCCCGCGAGCCCAAGTCCGGCCCCCGGCCCGGCTAGCCTACTCCGCCGCCCGAGCGCATCACCGGCCGCCTCCGCCGCCCGAGCGCATCACCGGCCGCCTCCGCCACGTCGCCGCCTCCGCTCCGCCACCAGGTCACTGGCCACCTCGCCGCCTCCGCTCCGCCACCAGGTCGCTTGCCACCTCGCCGCCTCGTCTTCTCTAACTCCGGCCAGATTCGGTCGAGGAGCGACCAGATCCAGCGCCCCCAAGTCCGGCCGTCGTCCTCCCACTCCGACGAGCTCAAGAAATCCGGCGACCCCGCACTGTTCCAGCGAACTTCGAGAAACATGCCTCAGATCTGGATCTGAGAGAGAGGGTTGACTTTTTCATTTCTCTAAGTCCCCAGTATTTTTAGCATACTTCATCGCACCATAACTTTGCATCCGTGGCTCCGTTTTGGGCGTGTAGCATATCAAATTGTTCGTCTGGTTGTGCACTTCGTTTCATTCCATTGCACCATGTTCATTTGAGTTCATCTTGATGCTCTAAATGTTGTTGCAAGAGTGCTATCTAATGTTAGTGTCTGTTTCTTAGCAGATTATGGACATTTGTCATTTTTGCCATGTTTAATGTGTACCTCCTATGAACTTGAGCCCTACATGTGTTTTGGGATATGCCATGCCATCTTTATAGGTGTGTATGCCATGTATTTTTGTGACGAATGTGGTGACTAGCACAAGCATGCAAAGTAGCTCTCGTGATGTTGCTGATTTCAGGGACTTTGGATTCTTCTAAGTCATTTCCCTGATGATATTTTTATGCCATGTATTCTTGTTGCTACAGAGTGATCCATGCCTCTTTTGAGCATGTTCAGTAAGGATGATTTTGAGATATTGTTATGCTCTATCCATCCATGTCTTTGTTCGCAATTATGGAGTACCCTAGCATGACTCAATCTTGCTCTACTTTTGTTATAAAATGTTCCTGGCAGATTGTTTATGTGTTAATCAATTTTGCCGAGGTTGTTGTAGTTGATCCATGCATGCTATGAGAGTGGTCTTGCCATGGTTAGCTTATTGAACATGTCTTCTTGCTGGGTGTATGCTTAGTTTGTCATCCAATGCCTTGTGGTGAGTGCATTGAGCTCGCAAACATGCCTACGTAATTCTGTTTTTGACATGCCCAGTTTTCTGTCTGAATCTATTAACGAAACTTGCTATGTTTACATGGGTGCCATTGTATCTTCTGATCCCTTTTGGCTTATGGTCAGTAAGGGACTTTTGTTATATGCTATGAGTAGTTTCATGCCATGCCTTGCTTTGCCATGATATGTTCTTGTAGCATGTTGTTGTCTTGCTCTAAACATTGTTTCCTGATGTTAAATCCTCGCATGTTATTTTCACTAACTCTGTGAACCTGATATCTTTTGCACTTTTGCCATGCTTGTTTCAACCTGCTATTGTGTGATATAGCCGTAGCTCAGTGTTCATCTTTTGTCAAGCATCTTGAGAGGATCACTGCCATGTACTTTGTTGCTATGTTAGAGTGCAATATCTTATTGTTCTTGATGCATTTAGATGGCATCGTGCTGTTAATCGCAGTTTGTGCCATTATTGTTTTGCTTGCCGTTTGCAATCCGTGCATCCGATTCCGGAGATCTTTATACCGATTTTGACCGAAATCAACTCATCTTTCCAGCGGCACTCTTGGTTTGCCAAGTTGAGGCCTGGTTCAATTTTTACCTTCCAAAGCACGCATATGCATTGCATATCACATCCCGCATATCATGCCATGTTTTGCACCATGTTGCTTGCGCATTGCACCGTGGTTGATCGTGGTTCCCTTTGCTTGTGTTCTTGATTTGGGTAGAGCCGGGAGACGAGTACGTGATCGAGGAACCCATTGAGTACGCTTACGAGGATCAAGCTTACATCAACTCGGAGAACTTTGCAGGCAAGATGACCATACCCTCAAAATCACTTCTATCTTTGCTTGCTAGTTGCTCGCTCTATTGCTATGCCTATGCCACCATACCTACCACATGCTTTATCATGCCTCCCATATTGGCATGTCAAACCTCTAACGCACCTTGTCCTAGCAAACCCTTGTTTGGCTATGTTACCGCTCTGCTTAGCCCCTCTTATAGCGTTGCTAGTTGCAGGTGAAGATTGGAGTTTGTTCCTTGTTGGAACATGATTATTGTTGGGATATCATTATTGTATCTTGTCTACTTTAATGCACCTATATATTTTGTAAATGGTGGAAGACTCAGCCTTATGCCTGGTGTTTTGTTCCACTCTTGCCGCCCTAGTTTTCGTCATACCGGTGTTATGTTCCTTGATTTTACGTTCCTTACGCGGTTGGGTTATAATGGGAACCCCTTGACAATTCGCCTTGAATAAAACTCCTCCAGCAAGGCCCAACCTTGGTTTTACCATTTGCCACCTAGCCTTTTTTCCCTTGGGTTCCGCGGACTCAAGGGTCATCTTTATTTTAACCCCCCCCCCCGGGCTAGTGCTCCTCTGAGTGTTGGCCCAACTTGTTAGCCGTCGATGGACACCAGTGGCAACTCTGGGCTGGCCTACCAGAAGTTTGGAAAATTCGGTGTGCCTTGAGAACGAGATATGTGCAGCTCCTATCGGGATTTGTCGGCACATTCGGGTGGCTTTGCTGGTCTTGTTTTACCATTGTCGAGATGTCTCGTAACCGGGATTCCAAGTCTGATCGGGCCGTCCTGGGAGAAGGAATATCCCTTGTTGACTGTGAGAGCTTGTGATGGGCTAAGTTGGGACACCCCTGCAGGGATTTGAACTTTCGAAAGTCGTGCCCGCGGTTATGGGCAGATGGGAATTTGTTAATGTCCGGTTGTAGAAAACCTGAAACTTAAGTTAATTAAAATGAATCAACAACGTGTGTAGCCGTGATGGTCTCTTTTCGGCGGAGTCCGGGAAGAGAACACGGTCTCGAGTTATGCTTGAACGTAAGTATTTCTAGGATCACTTCTTGATCATAGATTCTCGAACGTGCTTTGCCTTCTCTTACCGCTCTCATTTGTGTATGTTAGCCACCATATATGCTAGTGCTTGCTGCAGCTCCACCTCATACCTTTTACCTACCCATAAGCTTAAATAGTCTTGATTGCGAGGGTGTGAGATTGCTGAGTCCCTCTGACTCACAGATTACTTCCAAAACCAGATGCAAGTGCCGATGATGCCGTTCCAGGGGATGCGACTGAGCTCAAGTGGGAGTTCGATGAGGACTCAGGACGATACTACGTTTCCTTTCCAGACGATCAGTAGTGGAGCCCAGTTGGGATGATCGAGGACATTATGCATTTGGGGTTTTCTTTATTTTGGTTCCGTAGTCGGACCTTGATTGTATTTGGATGATTGTAATCCTATATTTTTGTCATTGTCTGAAGTGGCGATTGTAAGCCAACTATGTACCTCTTTCTTATTCAGTACATGGGTTGTGTAAAGATTACCCCTCTTGCGACATTGCCTACAATGCGGTTATGCCTCTAAGTCGTGCTCCGACACGTGGGAGATATAGCCGCATCGTGGGTGTTACAGTTATTGACCAGAGAGATGTCTCGATCATGTCTACATAGTTCTCGAACCCATGGGGTCCGCACGCTTAACGTTCGATGATGATTTTGTATTATATGAGTTATGTGATTTGGTGATCGAATGTTTTTCGGAGTCCCGGATGTGATCACAGATATGAAGAGGAGTCTCAAAATGGTCGAGTGGTACAGATTCATATATAGGATGATAGTATCACTACTGCAGGATGCTGCTAACGCGACATTACGATCATAGACCCTTCGACGGAATTGTGTGTGATGCAATAATCACAAATAGTGCTGTAAAAAACCGTCAAAAAAGGTGCAAAATGTTTGCGATGATGGATGCATTAAACTCGGTTCGGATTTTAGTTGTGTGTGCGATTGAGGGCATATGATTCAGTTCAATTAACTATTTGTGATGAGGAGGAACAAAAGAAACGGGTAGCCAGATGAAGATGTGTGTGATATACAGCATACGGTTCACTCGGATGAACTGTTTGTGATTCGGCAACACAAATGAAACGGGCAGCCAGATGAAGGTGTGTGCGATGTACAGCATACAGTTCACTCAGATGAACTGTTTGTGATTAGGCAACACAAAAGTAACGGTCAGCCAGATCAAGGTGTGTGCGATATATGGCATGTGATTCACTCGGCCTTGTCGTTAGTGTGTGACCTCTGTCGCAACCGTTCGCTCCCCACTAGCCTCTTCTTGTACCGTGGCAACCTTCCATGACCTCTTCGCCTTTCCCTCTCAATTTGGAACTATCGTCGCATGCTCTTCCTCCCTCCATTTTCCTTCACCCTTCCTTCTGCCATTCTTCGATCATCTTCTCCATGGAGGGAACAGGCCGGAAATGACCCCGTTATTCTTGACCTGATTTGAAAGATGACATGGTGGAGGAACTCATTTATCGGTGCGACATCATCACCTTGGATAGCATGGCAGGTTCGTTCAAGACCATTCTCGACTCAACTAATAACATCATTACAAGCAACCCAAGGGTCTAGGAGGAGATTGATCTCCCCTATCTTCTTCACCGTGACCCTGCTGACTGGCGCGGGGATGACAGAAGCCTCTCCTTGTGCAAGTTGATGCCACTTGATAATGATACGTGTGATGTTAAGATGCCATCGCTTGAGGGAAAGGCTTGGGCAGGCGCAAATGGAGATTGGGTTTTTTATATTGGGTACAACTGTGAGTGGGAACTTGTGAATGTGTACACTCGTCACCGGGTTCCACTTCCAAAAATCTCAGACTGCCCAGAGGTTGAGTACACGGGTATTCTATGTGAGTTCAAATACGACCATGGTGACTGTCATCTACAGAAGATAGCAATTTGTCGAGTTCCCAACTACTCTTGGGATTACATGAACTATGAAGTTGTTGCTATCTTCGACAAGCTTGTTGCCATCCTTACTTCCACGCCTCGATGGATATTGCTCAAAAATCAATTTCTGTACACGGATGAGTACTGTGATGCAATTCAATACGAGGGTCTTGTGTTTGTTGCCACCACTCGTGGCACTGTTTTTGCATGGAATCATCATGCTTTCAGTACGTTTGTCTTCCACCATAATTATAATTGTTTTCATCCACATGCATGCGGGTTAGCTAGTTTCTCTTTACTAATTAACCTTCTTGTGTTTCCAAGGTCCTGTGAACACTCCATCACCTATACTTGAAAAAATTTATAATCAAGGGGGAGATGGCGATGCTGATGATTACGAGCATGAGGACAAATAGGACCCATATACTTAGTGGCGCCTGGCAACTTATTCCGATGGATCACCTCTTCTTGGCTATATATAGGGCACTGTTGATGTTACTAAGGAAGAAGGTGTTGTCTCGCATGGTCGCATGGATACTAGTGTACTAGCGCCAACACCTTCTCCCTGGTTCAGGATTGGAAGTCTTGGAGGAAATCGCTCTTCCTTGGACAAAACTATCTAATGATGGTGAAAGGCGATCCAGCTGCTATTGACACAATGTTACAACCATTTATGAGAAGCAACTGTATATATACCTTGGACATTGCCATGCTTCCCTACCATCCCAATATGGGTCCTGACATAGGCCGCTTCAGCCTGGATGATCAGTCCTGCGTTGGTCTTGAGATTGATAGTAGCTCGCCCTTCCCAGAGAATCACTTCTGGTTCAAAGCAAGGGTTCCCAATGGCGATGAGTGGTTGAGCTGAAGTTAATTTCATCGCTTTGTTATTTGTTGTGTGAGAAAAACTTTACTTTACTAGAATTATTTGTTGGAAATGATGTATAATCCAACGTGTATCCTCATTGTCGTTGTGGGTTGATGACTTGTTGTATGTAATGAATGGTACATTTGCATATGCGTCCATCAACTCATGCCTGCTAGTGGTGTCCATATGAACAGTGCTAGTGATTTTAGTTGCAAAAATTAGATAGTGCTACTGATTTTTAGGTGCATATTTTGAAAAATCGTAGTGTTACAAGGTTGACAAATGGCAATGTTACTAGATAGACAAATGTCAATCTTTCCAGTTTGAGAACTGGCAACGTACCCAAAAGGACACATGCAAATCTTACCCAATTGTTTTGACCTGGTTGCACACGGTTCATGCAAAACAATCGTTTGTGTTGAAGGGATGCACAAATCCGGCACTGCGAGGGAAGACAATAACTTTCACTTTGAATACGGGTGTTCTATCTAAAACATTTGCGATCAAGAGGTGCAGAAATCCTGCTTGACAACTTTCCCTTGGCTTCCTGGGGAAGCTGTCGGTTTGCATACGGGTTTTCTAACTAAAACGTTTGCGATGAGTGTTTTATATTTAAAAAGCATTAACGTTCGTTTCAAAAGAAAATCATTTGATAAGTCTGTACATTAAGAGAGAAAATCGCAAGTTTGTTCAAACCATATCTTTCATTCAGTCACACTGCAAAATTATATGCATATGATCAGGAATTCGAGATACCGTAATTAAGCCCCAAAAAAACTATTTCTGGCGGTGGTGGAGGCGGCGTGCCATGTCGTCGTTGTCATTGTCGTCCTCTGGGACGCCGTTGTTGAAGACTTCAAGGCAGCACAAAATGTTCTTCACTTGTAAATCCAACATCATGTCGTCGCGCGATCGATGGGCGTGGCGCGGGAGGACGGGAATTAGCACTGCTGAGAGGTAGTGGTCGACGGCAACGTCCCATGCCGCTGAGGGTGGCGCATGCACAGGCACGGGCACGGCGGGTGTAGCCAAATGCATGGGGACCAGCGCCGTGGTGGGTGGAGGGGCGCGCACGGGCAGGGGCACGGGCGTGACGGTGCAGCCAGACGCACGGGGGCTGTGCCACGGTGGGTGGAGGGGCGCGCGCACACAGGCACGGACGCTAGAGCTGGCATGTGCACGAGCTCGCGCGGGTCCGCAGAGACCTCGCTGACGCCCGCGGCTTCTAGCTCTGCGATAGTGCTTGGCGACCAGCCCGTCAATGGCACGGGAATGGTCGCTGGTGTGGGCGCGGGGATGGGAGCTAGGACGGGAGCGGGGGTAGCAACCGTTGCGGCCAGCTCGTTCTGGGCCATGTCCATGAGGCCCCATTCCTCCTTACTTTCTATCTCCTCCAGCTTGGAGTCGACTTCACCAAACTTGAAGACTAGTGGCAGATGATCATTCTACGCCATGGCGTTGGTGGAGGTCTGGGGGTGAGGGGAATGGGAGGTGAACAGTAGGGCCGCCCTTATTAAACAGTGGCTCGGGCGCCAATAATGGAGAGGAAGGCAGGTGGCCATGGAAGTCAAAGGGCTCGCTTCCCAGTGAGCCTGCGCAGCGTACAACTCGCACGCTTCTCGATGAGCCCGCGCATTGGAGGACAGCTTGCGCGCCTCTCGGTCAGCCTGCACACCGGATTCCGCTCGCACGCCTCCCGTTCAGTCAAGGTCAGGCAGCTATCCGCACGGCACCTCTTATAGCCGTTAAAACGAAGACACATGGTGTCACGTGAATGGTTAACATAACACACATGATTTGAACTATACAAATATTTGAGATACTAAAGTGACAACTATTTTTTCAAAATGCCTTTATTGGTTGTTATTCGAGTGCACCTTCTCTCAAAATGGACACGAAAAATACCTCAGCATGTCGGGTGCTATTCCATGAAAGCATGCCAAGTTTCATGAATTTTAGACGAGTTTTGGATTAACTAGAATTTAAAAATAAAGTATCTCAACATTTTGCCAGCAATCAACAGTGCCCTGGTGTTTGAAATTCATTCCAATTTCTTGCATGGGACCTAAGCATGCACCCAAGGACACAGGTTTGATTTTTCAACCAATTTATATGCATCAGAGCATGAGCATGTAGTTCAAATGTGAATTATGCACATAAATGCATTGAAAACTCAATTAATGCATAAAAATGTCCAAACGAACCCTGAAAAGTCCCAAAAATTTACACAACACTCCTGTTGTTCAATGTTGAAACGAGAAAATTTAGGAAAGCAATAAGAGGCAATGGATATCCTTTCGTCCCCAAAGGTGGGACGTTCCCTACGGAAACCATCAGGCTTGTTGTGAGAAGCTCTAGTTTGTGACAAGCATAGCCCCAAACCTGCCCCAAATGGGACAAAGAATTTACCACGACATGTTGATGCTGCTCCATGATAGCATGCCAAGTTTCATGCATTTCAGACGAACTTTGGATTTACTAGAATTTACAAACCAGGTATCAAAATGTTTGTGGCTGAGTGACCGTGGCAGGGTGTTTGACATTCATTCCCATTTCTTGCATGGGACCTAAGCATGCACCCAAGGACATAGATTTGATTTTTCAACCAATTTATATGCATTAGAGCATGTGCATGTAGTTCAAATTTGAATTATGCACATAAATGCATTGTAAACTCAATTAATGCATAAAAATGTCCAAAGGAACCCCGAAAAATCCCAAAAATTGACACAACACTCCTGTTGTTCTTTGTTGACACGATAATTTTTTTAAAGCAATAAGAGGCAATGGATATCGTTTCATCCACAAAGGTGGGACGTTCCCTACGGAAACCATCGGGCTTGTTGTGAGAAGCTCTGGTTTGTGAGAAGCATAGCCCCAAACCTACCCCCAAATGGGACAAAAAATTTACCTCGGCATGTTGATGCCGCTCCATGATTGCATGCCAGGTTTCATGAATTTTAGACGAGCTTTGGATTTACTAGAACTTAAAAACTAGGTATCTCAATGTTTGCGGCCGAGTGACCGTGGTAGGATGTTTGACATTCATTCCCATTTTTGCGAGGGACCTAAGCATGCAACCAAGGGCACTAATTTGAATTTTCAACCAATTTATATGCAATAGAGCATGTGCATGTAGTTCAAATTTGAATTATGGACATAAATGCATTGAAAACTCATTTCATGCATAAAAATGTCCAAACGAAAAAATCCCAAAAATTGACACAACACTCCAGTTGTTCTATGCTGACACGAGAAATTTTTTGAAAGTAGTAAGAAGCAATGGATATCATTTCGTCCCCAAAGGTGGGACATTTCCTACCGGAACCATCAAGCTTGTTGTGAGAAGCTCTGGTTTGTGAGAAGCATATCCCCGAACCTGCCACAAATGGGACTAAAAATTTACCATGGCATGTTGATGCCGCTCCATGATAGAATGCCAAGTTTCATGAATTTAGGACGAGCTTTGGATTTACTAGAATTTGAAAATAGGTATCTCAATGTTTGTGGCAGTGTTACCGTTGCAGGGTTTTTGACATTCATTCCCATTTGTTGCATGGGACCTAAGCATGCACCCAAGGACAAAGATTTTATTTTTCAACCAATTGATATGCATTAGAGCATGTGCACGTAGTTCAAATTTGAATTATGCACATAAATGCATTGAAGACTCAATTAATGCATAAAAATGTCCACACGAACCCCGAAAAATCCCAAAATTGACACAACACTCCCGTTGTTCTATGTTGACACGAGAGATTTTTTGAAAGCAATAAGAGTCAATGGATATCGTTTCGTCCCCAAAGGTGGGACGTTCCCTATCAAAACCATCAGGCTTGTTGTGAGAAGCATATCCCCAAACCTACGCCAAATTGTACAAAAAATTTACCACGGCTTGTCGATGCCACTCCATGATAGCATGCCAAGTTTCATGAATTTCAGATGAGGTTTAGTTTTACTAGAATTTAAAAACCATGTGTTTCAATGTTTGCGGGCGAGTGACCGTGGCAGGGTGTTTGACATTCATTCCCATTTCTTGCATGGGACCTAAGCATGCAACCAAGGGCGCAGATTTGATTTTCCAACCAATTTATATGCATTAGAGTATGTGCATGTAGTTCAAATTTGAATGATGCACATAAATGCATTGAAAACTCAATTAATGCATAAAAATGTCCAAACTAACCCCGAAAAATCACAAAAATTGACACAACACTCATGTTGTTCTTTGTTGACACGAGAATTTTTTAAAAGCAATAAAAGGCAATGGATATCGTTTCGTCCCCAAATTTGGGACGTTCCCTACGGAAACCATCAGGCTTGTTGTGAGAAGCTCTAGTTTTTGAGAAGCATAGCCCCAAACCTACCCCAAATGGGGCAAAAAAATTACCACAAGATGTTGATGCCGCTCCATGATATCATGCTAAGTTTCATGATTTTCATACGAGCTTTGGATTTATTAGAATTTAAAAAGTAGGTATCTCAATGTTTGCGGCGGAGTGACCGTGGCAGGATGTTTGACAATCATTCCCATTTTTGCGTGGGACCTAAGCATGCAACCAAGGGCAAAAATTTGAACTTTCAACCAATTTATATGCAATAGAGCATATGCATGTAGTTCAAATTTGAATTCTGCACATAAATGCATTGAAAACTCAATTAATGCATAAAAATGTCCAAACGAACCCTGAAAAATCCCAAAAATTGAAAGAACACTCATGTGGTTCTATGTTAACACGACAAATTTTTTCAAAGCAATAAGAGGCAATGGATATCGTTTCATCCCCAAAGGTTGGGCGTTCCCTACCGAAACCATGAATCTTATTGTGAGAAGCTCTGGTTTGTGACAAGCCTATCCCGAAACCTACCCCAAATGGGACAAAAATTTTACGATGGCATGTTGATCCCGCTCCATGATAGCATCCCAAGTTTCATGATTTTCGGACGAGCTTTGGATTTACTAGAATTTAAAAACGAGGTATCTCAATGTTTGCGGCAGAGTGACCGTGGCAGGGTTTTTGACATTCATCCCCATTTCATGCATGGGACCTAATCATGCACCCAAGGACATATATTTGATTTTTAAACCAATTTATATGAATTAGAGCATGTGCATGTAGTTCACATTTGAATTATGCACATAAATGCATTGAAAACTCAATTAATACATTAAAATGTCCAAACGAACCCCGAAAAATCCCAAAAATTGACACAACATTGCTGTTGTTCTATGCTGACACGAGAAATTTTTTGAAACCTGTAGGAGGCAATGGATATCGTTTCGTCCCCAAAGGTGGGACATTCCCTACCGAAACCATCAAGCTTGTTGTGAGAAGCTCTGGTTTGTCAGAAGCATATCCCGAAACCTACCCCAAATGGGACAAAAAAAATACGACGACATGTTAATGCCGCTCCATGATAGCATGCCAAGTTTCATGAATTTAAAAACTAGGTGTCTCATTGTTTGCGGCAGAGTGACCGTGGCAGGGTTTTTGACATTCATTCCCATTTCTTCCATGGGACTTAAGCATGCACCCAAGGACATATATTTGATTTTTTCAACCAATTTATATGCATTAGAGCATGTGCATGTAGTTCAAATTTGAATTATGCACATAAATGCATTGAAAACTCAATTAATGCATAAAAATGTCCAAAGGAACCCCGAAAAATCCCAAAAATTGTCACAACACTCCTGTTGTTCTTTGTTGACACGAGAAATTTTTTGAAAGCAAGAAGAGGCAATGGGTACCGTTTCGTCCCAAAAGGTGGGACGTTCCCTACCGAAACCATCAGACTTGTTGTGAGAAGCACTGGTTTGTGAGAACCATATCCCCAAACATGCCCAAATGGGACAAAAAAAATACCACGGCACGTCGATGCCGCTCCATGATAGCATGCCAAGTTTCATGAATTTCAGACGAGCTTTGGATTTATTAGAATTTAAAAACCAGGTATCCCAATGTTTGCGGCCGAGTGACTGTGGCAGGATGTTTGACATTCATTCCCATGTTTTGCGTGGGACCTAAGCATGCAACCAAGGGCACAAATTTGAATTTTCAACCAATTTATATGCAGTAGAGCATGTGCATGTAGTTAAAATTTGAATTATGGACATAGATGCATTGAAAAGTCAATTAATGCATAAAAATGTCCAAACGAACCCCAAAAAATCCCAAAAATTGACACAACACTCCTGTTGTTCTTTGTTGACACGAGAATTTGTTTAAAGCAATAAGAGGCAATGGATATCGTTTCGTCCCCAAAGGTGGGACGTTCCCTACGGAAACCATCAGGCTTGTTGTGAGAAGCTCTGCTTTGTGAGAAGCATAGCCTCAAAGCTACCCCAAATGGGACGAAAAATTTACAATGGCATGTCGATGCCGCTCCATGATAGCATGCCAAGCTTCATGAATTTCAGACGAGCTTTGGATTTACTAGAATTTAAAAACCAGGTATCTCAATGTTTGCGACCGAGTGACCGTGGCAGGATATTTGACATTCACTCCCATTTTTCCGTGGGACCTAGGCATGCAACCAAGGGGACAGATTTGATTTTCCAACCAATTTATATGAAATAGAGCATGTGCATATAGTTAAAATTTGAATGATGCACATAAATCATTGAAAACTCAATTAATGCATAAAAATGTCCAAACAAACCCCGAAAAATCACAAAAATTGACACAACACTCCTGTTGTTCTTTGTTGACACGAGAATTTTTTTAAAGCAATAAGAGGCAATGGATATTGTTTCGTCCCCAAAGGTGGGACGTTCCCTACGGAAACCATCAAGTTTGTTGTGAGAACCTCTGATTTGTGAGAAGCATAGCCCCAAACCTCCCCCAAATGGGACAAAAAATTTACCATGGCATGTTGATGCCACTCCATGATAATATGCCAAGTTTCATGAATTTCAGACGAGCTTTGGATTTAATAGAATTTAAAAAGCAGGTATCTCAATGTTTGCGGCCGAGTGACCGTGGCAGGATGTTTGACATTCATTCCCATTTTTGGCGTGGGACCTAAGCATGCAACGAAGGGCACAAATTTGAACTTTCAACCAATTTATATGCAATAGAGCACGTGCATGTAGTTCAAATTTGAATTATGCACATAAATGCATTAAAAACTCTATTAATGCATTCAAATGTCCAAACGAACCCCGAAAAATCCCAAAAATTGACAGAACACTCATGTGGTTCTATGTTGACACGACAAATTTTTTAAAAGCAATAAGAGGCAATGGATATCGTTTCGTCCCCAACGGTTGGACGTTCCCTACCAAAACCATGAA
This sequence comes from Triticum aestivum, assembly GCF_018294505.1. Classification (NCBI taxonomy): domain Eukaryota; kingdom Viridiplantae; phylum Streptophyta; class Magnoliopsida; order Poales; family Poaceae; genus Triticum; species Triticum aestivum. The sequence goes on along the minus strand of NC_057800.1, from coordinate 311,535,848 downwards.
GCTTATTGTGAGAAGCTCTGGTTTGTGACAAGCATATCCCGAAACCTGCCCCAAATGGGACAAAAAAATTACTACGGCATGTTGATGCTGCTCCATGATAGCATGCCAAGTTTCATAAATTTTGGATGAGCTTTGGATTTACTAGAATTTACAAACAAGGTATCTCAATGTTTGTAGCCGAGTGACCGTTGCAGGGTCTTTGACATTCATTCCCATTTCTTGCATGGGACCTAAGCATGCACACAAGTACATAGATTTGATTCTCAACCAATTTATATGCGTTAGAGCATGTGCATGTAGTTCAAATTTGATTTATGCACATAAATGCATTGAAAACTCAATTAATGCATTAAATGTCCAAACGAACCTCGAAAAATCCTAAAAATTGAAACAACAATGTTGTTGTTCTATGCTGACACGAGAATTTTTTTGAAAGCAGTAGGATGCAATGGATATCGTTTCGTCCCCAAAGGTGGGACATTCCCTACCGAAACCATCAAGCTTGTTGTGAGAAGCTCTAGTTTGTGAGAAGCATATCAACCTACCCCAAATGGGACAAAAATTTTACGACGGCATGTTGATGCCGCTCCATGATAGCATCCCAAGTTTCATGATTTTCGGACGAGCTTTGGATTTACTAGAATTTAAAAACTAGGTATCTCAATGTTTGCGGCAGAGTGACCATGGCAGGGTTTTGACATTCATTCCCATTTCTTGCATGGGACCTAATCATGCACCCAAGGACACAGATTTGATCTTTCAACCAATTTATATGCATTAGAGCATGTGCATGTAGTTCAAATTTGAATTATGCATATAAATGCATTGAAAAATCAATTAATGCATGAAAATGTCCACACGAACCCCGAAAAATCCCTTAAATTGACACAACACTCCTGTTGTTCTATGTTGACAGGAGAAATTTTTTGAAAGCAATAGGAGGCAATTGATATCGCTTTGTCCCAAAAGGTGGGACGTTCCCTACCGAAACCATCAGACTTGTTGTGAGAAGCTCTGGTTTGTGAGAAGCATATCCCCAAACCTGCCCAAATGGGACAAAAAATTTACTACGGCATGTCGATGCCGCTCCATGATAGCATGCCAAGTTTCATGAATTTCAGACGAGCTTTGGATTTACTAGAATTTAAAAACCACGTATCTTAATGTTTGCGGCCGAGTGACCGTGGCACAGTGTTTGACATTAATTCCCATTTATTTAATGGGACCTAAGCATGCAACCAAGGGCACAAATTTGATTCAACAAATTTATATGCATTAGAGCATGTGCATGTAGCTCAAATTTGAATTATGCACATAAATGCATTGAAAACTCAATTAATGCATAAAAATGTCCAAATGAACCCTGAAAAATCCCAAAAATTGACTCAACACACCTGTTGTTCTATGTTGACACGACAATTTTTTTTAAAAGAAATAAGAGGCAATGGATATTGTTTCGTCCCCAAAGGTGGGACGTTCCCTACCGAAACCATCAAACTTGTTGTGAGAAGCTTTGGTTTGTGATAAGCATATCCCCAAACTTGCCCCAAATGGGACAAAAAATTTACCACGGCATGTTGATGCCGCTCCATGCTAGCATGCCCAGTTTCTTGAATTTCAGACGAGCTTTGGATTTACTAGAATTTACAAACCAGGTATCTCAATGTTTGAAGCTGAGTGACCGTGGCAGGGTGTTTGACATTCATTCCCATTTCTTGCATGGGACCTAAGCATGCACCCAAGGACACAGATTTGATTTTTCAACCAATTTATATGCATTAGAGCATGTGCATGTAGTTCAAATATGAATTATGCACATAAGTGCATTGAAAACTCAATTAATGCATAAAAATGAGCAAACGAACCCCGAAAAATCCCAAAAATGTGACACAACACTCCTTTTGGTCTATGTTGACATGGGAAAAATTTTGAAAGCAGTAAGAGTGTGGCACCCCGGCTCAGAGAAACTGGAACGCCTCGTATTCCAGCCCAAAGATCGAGGAGAAGTCTTCTGGAATACGGCACTCCTTAGCATAGAACAAACCAGCTCTTTATTGCAAGCTATATTGGGTACAAGGGGATTACGTCGGCACAGCGACACTACGCCTACCACGGTTGCTCTATGCAAGATGCAGAACAACTTGATGCAGTGGAATGACTACTGGCAGCGGAACAACGACGGCGGTGATGAACTCCACTCCGCGGGGACTCTGGCTGGAATGCTTATCCTAGCTCGCAAACAAGGGATCCACGGCAAACAAGCAATCATATCCGGCATAACCTACAAACTGGCATGACATGCCAGGTTAGTACATGGAATGTACTTGCAAGCTCACAGCAACCAAAGCAATCAAGACAAACAATAGCATGGTAATTATAGGTTAACCAGGTTGAACATGATACTATCAGATCAATCATAGCATGAACAAGATGATACAACTAGATCAATACAAGCATGGCATAAACATATGAACATCATGTGACTAGTATGCAACATAATGAAACTATCAACTCATATGCTTCTCCCCCTTTTGTCAGTAAGGACCTAAAAGGTTTGAAGACATAGAGCTTCTACTCGTTCCCATGAGGAGTAGGCGAAGTAGCAGGGTCATCGTTGAGGTTTGGTGGTGCAGAAGAACTTGGTGCAGTGTCGACACACGCTGAAGGTGGAGGTGGTGAAGTGACATCATCTTGATCACCTATGACTCTGGCATTCACCATTGCAGCTGAGGAAGAATAGACAAAGTCTTCAAGTGAGGGAGTCCGACGCAAGTGAGCATTCCTTGGAGGAGTGGAGTCAAACTTGAATCTTTCCGTGAAGCCATCGTCTTGAAGATCTGCTTCAGCAGTGAGCAATGTCAAACTCTTCCAGGACCTGCGACAGGTTTCATGTGTAACAAAGGCATTCTTGGTGGCAAGATTGCGAATGCGATTGACGTCCACCAAGAGGCTTTGCATCTAACGCTTAAGCCAGTCATGATGCTTATCATGTTTCTGATGTAGAGCGATGAGAAGCTCTTGGTCATTGAGAACACGAGATCGCTTCCGAGGCCTTTGGGCAATGGTGCTTCCAGTGGCTTCAGTTTGGGCGCGAGGGGCACGTGTGTTGCCAGCCAAGGGATAAACACGAGAGACGGCCTGAATGCCTTCAATGGGTTGGGTGAAGCTTTGACGACCAACATTGTGAAGATAAATTGGATCCTTTGCAGGCTCTGGGTAAATGGCTTCAACAGACAGATCAACCTCTGGCAAGAATACGAGATGATTGCGCGCAGATGGCTGATAGTTGAAGGCAGAGTGAAGCTTGATAAGGCGCATTACCCATGGAGCATGGAACTTTAGACCAAAGATGTCGGAGCCAGATGCAGCCAACTGCCTGATGAAGAAGTCTTGAGCATTGAAGTTGATGCCATTGAAGATATAGAAAACCAAAGTCTTCATTGCTCCTTCCAGATTCGCTGCAGATGAATGTCCTTTGACATGCCATAGTGTTTTTCTGATGATATGGTAAATGGTGTGAGGCAGATACTCTAGGTCTTCGACAAAGAATTCCGTTGGGTATTCAGCCTCGCGTGACAGAGGCTTCATCATGCTCAGCATTTGGCTCATGTTAGGCTCAGGCTTCTGGAAAATGCTCTCCAAAGCATTCTGGTGTTGTTGACAACCTGGTTCATAATATTCGCCAGGAGTGGGCAGGCCTGTAAGCTCAATGATGTCTTGGGCTTTAGCTTCATGATGGACATGGCCCATCATCCACTCAAGGATCCAAGTCTTCGAATCCCTGTTGTACCCATGAATGTGGAGGGTAGCATAGAATTGAAGCAGAAGTTCTTCATTCCAGTGTTACTTGGCAGTCACAAAGTTGAGCAGACCCGCATCACGGAAGCAGTCAAGGGCTTCTTCAAGGCATGGCAGTCCAGCAATGGATTCACAATCAAGACGCATATGTGGGAAGATGCGCCCTTGATTGTACAAGATGTAAGAATAGTAGCTTCGCTGCTGATAACTCCAGAATCGATCTGAGGAGATTCTTGGCCTTGTGTAGGGGTTCTTGTCACTGTCGAAGAATGTGTTGTGTGCCTTGAATCCATTCAGATTAAATGATCCTGGTGACATTGTCGTACCTGGAAACCGTGGTAGCCTTGGCTTTGGCTTCTGGACCTGAGGCCTATGCTCCACATGATAGTCAAATTGACGTCCGGGAGCAGGCGGAGGAACCAGAATTGGCCAGCGAACGGTAACAAGCTAACCATGATCATATGCTTCCTCGATGGTGTGTGGCCTGGGAGGTGGTACAGGAGCAGAGGCATTGACTTCAAGCTGCAGATTTGCATTAGGTGCAACATTAGCTTCAGGTGCAGTGACATCTGGCACCACATTAGCTTCAGGCGCCACATTAGCTTCAGCCATGACAACGTCATTGGCTTTAGTGCTGGTGGCAACCTTAGTATTGGTAACCTCCACTTCAGGAGCTGGAGGGTCAGACACGTTCTTGTCGAGAACAACTTCAGGATTGGATGGGGGTGTAGCAACTCTTTCTTCATCTCTTGGTTCTTCTTCTTGGTCATCGGCTGATGCAGCCGGAATATCTTCAGCCGTTTTGGCTTCAGACAGGGATGCTCGCAGTAGGAGAGGCTTTAGGAAAGACTTCGCGTGAAACGGATTGGTGCTTTTCTCCTTCTGGAAGACTTGACAATGTGACATGTTGCCTTGGTCCTTTGCGAAGCCTGCGAAACGATGGCGACGCCTGTGGAGATGGAGTTAGTTGGGCCTCGAGGTCTTCATTGTCAATCACCGGAGTGGTGAACTGTGGTGGGGGAGTAACTGGTGTTTGTTCATCACGAGGGGATTCTTGAGGGTGATCATCCCATGAGTCATCCTGAGCACGACCAATGCTGATGAGTTCGCTGTTCGTGAGAACAGGCGATGATACCAAATTGTGCTCGATCTCAGGAAGGACTTCATCATCTTTAACATTGTCTTGATGACCAATGTCTTCAGCTGCGGTGGGGTCAACAGCTGGATTCTCTTCAGCTTCAGGAGCCTCTGTGGAAGCAGGCTCATGAACTACCAAACGATGTTCTTGATGTGCAGAGGAGGGCTTTGAAGCCTTTGGTTTCTTTTGCTTCACAGGCTTCAGTGGTGCAGGCGCTTCGTCAGAATCAGCGTCATCCGTAGAGTGGTCCACGGCTGCCCCTTGAACTTGAATGTGAGTGATGAGACCTTCTAAGTTGTAGAAGGGCCCAACAAGATTGGGTTCAGCTTCACGTGTGCTGTTAGCACGTGGCGCAGAGGGGCCTGGGTTGAAGTCCAATGCCAAAGACTTCTTGTTTTCCTTGGCCGAGTTCTTTGCAAACTGATAGTTGCGCTTGAACAGATTGTCATCTCGACACCATAGCAATGACGATGGATCGGCGTCAGTAGGCTGTGGCCCTCGGACCATGCAAGGGTAAAATCATTGAGCAATGGATTCAGTTCTGGTCTTGGGTTGAAGATTTTTATAGAGAATATCTCCCCAAGGACGCGTGAGAGCATTCTTTTCAGCATACTCCTTGGTGACGAATCTGTACTTGAACCATTGCTTGGCCCAGTATCTTCGAATCCATTGGATTCGTGTCTTGCACTGACCATAGCTTTCTTCGGGGTCAGTTTTGTATAGTTCATAGAGATCTTCGGGTAGGTCCATTGATGTACCCCCACGGTGCTGTCTGCCACCCTTCCTTGCTGATTTTTCTGTTGCCATGAAGTTTAGACTGAAAGGCTTCAACACTGTCAAAGTCTTCCGTCTACTAGTCAGACAGGCACTAGCTTCAGGAGAATTTATGTAATGCTGTAAGAACTCTGCAAATGAATGCAGACTATGAGAACCAAGTGATTCTCCCACGGACATGTACCTGTGACAGCATTAGAGATGCGAGGGAAGGGGAAGAGGTCATATGCATTCTTAGAAGATTTTGAAGATAAATCAGTTTAGAAGACTTGACCTCATAGTGCGAAGATATTTACTCATATGTAGAGAGTTGGTTCCAGATTTGTATGAATCCACGAATAAGTACAAGTGAGGATCTAACTACTTTGTGAAGCATAAGTGAACATACTAGGCATGCTATGAGATGCAGAACAGGATAGATCCAACTTTGTAGCAACAGAAACCACTTGTGGTTGAAAAGGATGAATCTATCGGATCAAAAAGCCTGTAAAAAGAGTTTTTATTTACCACTCGAGGAACTGCTAGACGGAGTAGGAGATGAGGCCGAGCAGTTCGATCTTCCATGCCCTAACTTGGCGACGGAGGACACCTACGGCGATGGCGGAGAAGACGATGTCCGCGGCCGGCGTGATGACGGCGTCGATGAGGTCGCGGCAGCTAAGCGCTTCATCACCGGCGTCGTCGAGGGCTAGCGGTGGCGCTAGGGTTTGTGCGAGAGAGAAGTGGAAGAAGAGATAATGACTGGGGTGACGCATGTATTTATAGGGACAGGGACGGCACAACGTTATTACGCAGGTGCCCCTGGCGGTTCACATCTAAAGGACACGTGGCGATCATGCAACACATCGGAGGTTGTTCCACGTTCCCACGTACGCCTGGATTGTCGGGTGGTCGTTCCCGCTTCTCCGGGTTTCAGGTAAAAAGGATTGAGCATTGAAAACAGATTAATGTTTGTCTCTGTATCTTCTGCTGACAAGTACGCAGAGAAGACATTCGACAGTTTCAATAGAATGCATATGATTTGGGTAGATAGATTTGAGATGGGAGCATAGAAAGGTTAGGGTCCGATCACATTCACTTAGTTCAAAAGATTCAACTAGAAGACATAGCTATAAGTGAATACTGTAGAGGACAGAAACCCAATCAATATATTGAAGCTAAACATGAAGCCATGTTAACATTTGAAGACAAACCAAATGCGAACACTTTGCAAATGTAACGCCAATAGAAAGTATTCTAAACAAAAGTTTGGTGGTGGCGTTACCCACCGTATAGGAAGTATTAGAGCCAGACATGGCGCACAATTATCGTGGCGCTCCGAAGTCAAATTCCACGTTAATGTATTCACACTTAGAGTGTAAGTCTTCATTAGTTGGAGATATATGTTACTTCATGTGTTTGCACATCTAAGTCATCAACATGCATAAGTGTTAGGATGTGTGCATGATCACAGGACATTTGAGGATTCCAAGATATTTAGCTCACACCGCAACTTGCAAAACTTTTTCTCATCCAAGGGCTTTGTGAAGATATCTGCCAGTTGCTCTTCAGTGCTGAAGTGAATGATATCAATATCTTCCTTCATGACATGATCGCTGAGACAGTGATGACGGATCTGAATGTACTTTGTCTTCGAGTGCTGAACTGGGTTGTTGGCAATCTTGATGGCGCTTTCATTGTCGCAGTAGAGTGGCACTTGCTTCAGATGAATGCCATAGTCTATGAGTGTTTGCTTCATCCATAGAAGCTGAGCACAGCAAGATCCAGCAGCAATGTATTCAGATTCAGCAGTGGAGAGAGATACACAATTCTGCTTCTTTGAAGACCAACACACAAGTGATCGTCCTAGAAAGTGACATGTGCCTGATGTAGACTTGCGATCCACCTTGTCACAAGCATAATCAGCATCCAAGAATCCAACTAGATCAAACTCTGAGCCCTTTGGATACCATAATCCTAGTGTTGGGGTGTAAGCCAAATATCGAAGAATTCGTTTCATAGCTAAGTGATGCGATTCCTTTTGTGCCGCTTGGAATCGGGCACAGATGCAAACACTAAGCATGATATCTGGCCTAGATGCACATAAATAAAGCAAAGAACCAATCATGGAGCAGTATACCTTTTGATCGAACTCTTTACCATTGGCGTCAGAATCCAGATGACTCTTGGTAGGCATTGGCGTCGTATAACCCTTGCAGTCTTGCATTCCAAACTTCTTCAGGCAATCTTTGAGGTATTTCTCTTGAGATATGAAGATGTCGTTGCGTTGCTGCCGTATTTGAAGACCAAGGAAGAACTTCAGCTCACCCATCATGGACATCTGATATTGCTCTTGCATCATGTATCCAAACTCATCACTATATTTCTGGTTAGTGCAGCCGAAGATAATGTCATCTACATATATTTGACACACAAATAGTTCACCATCATATGTCTTCGTGAAGAGAGTGGGATCCAGGGAACCAGGTTTGAAGCCTTTGCTCTTCAGGAAGTCTTTGAGTGTATCATACCAAGCATGAGGGGCTTGTTTGAGTCCATACAGTCCCTTGTTGAGCTTGTAAACCATGTCAGGATGTTTTGGATCTTCAAAGCCAGGCGGTTGTGCAACATACACTTCTTCTTCAATCTTGTCATTGATAAAGGCACTCTTCACATCCATTTGATACAGAAGGATGCTATGATGATTTTCATAGGCTAGCAGTATGCGTATAGCTTCAAGCCTAGCCACAAGTGCAAATGTTTCATCGAAGTTAATTCCTTCAACTTGAGTGTATCCTTGAGCAATGAGACGAGCCTTGTTTCTGACAACTTGACCATGCTCATCCTGCTTGTTGCGATATATCCATTTAGTGCCTATGATATTGTGTTTACGAGGATCAGGACGCTTTACCAGTTCCCATACATTTTTGCTCAAACTGTTGAAGCTCTTCTTGCATAGCTTGAATCCATTCAGGTTCCATGAAGGCTTCATCAACTTTCTTGGGTTCAGATATTGAGACGAATGCAAAGTGCCCACAGAAATTTGCTAGTTGTATTGCCCTTGAACGAGTGAGTGGACCAGGTGCATTGATGCTATCGATTATCTTCTCAATATGTACTTCATTTGCAACACGAGGATGAACTGGACAAAGATTTTGCTCTTGCTGATCATTGTCATCGTTTGAAGGAAGCATTGTCTTCAGGTTGATCAGGTGCAGAGATGATAAGTTCCTCTTCAGGCTGTACTTCAGACGGTATGATTTCTCCAATTCCCATAAGCTTGATGGATTCACTGGGTGGAATTTCATCTAGCACATTTGGCAGGTGCTCTCTTTGCGCGTCGTTAGTCTCATCGAACCGCACATCCACAGTTTCAACCACTTTATAGTGAAAGAGGTTGAAGACTCTATAGGAGTGCGAATCCTTTCCATAACCAAGCATAAAACCTTCATGTGCTTTCGGTGCAAATTTTGAAGTGTGATGTGGATCCTTGATCCAGCACCTGGCACCAAATACTCTGAAGTAACTGACGTTTGGCTTCTTACCAGTGAGGAGTTCATAGGATGTTTTCTTCAGAAGCTTGTGAAGATAAACACGGTTGATGACATGGCATGCAGTACCAATAGCTTCAGGCCAGAACTTCCTTGGAGTCTTGTATTCATCGAGCATCGTCCGAGCCATCTCAATGAGTGTTCGGTTCTTGCGTTCCACGATGCCATTCTGCTGTGGCGTGTACGGAGCTGAGAACTCATGAGTGATGCCCAATGTATCAAGGCAAGTGTCGAGGCCGGTGTTCTTGAATTCAGTGCCATTGTCACTTCGGATGTGCTTGATCTTGACGCCATAGTTGTTCAAGGCTCGATTGGCGAAGCGTCTGAAGACATCCTGCACTTCAGTCTTGTAGATGATTATATGCACCCATGTATATCTTGAATAATCATCAACAATGACGAAGCCATAGAGACAAACAGTAGTAGTAAGGGTTAAGTAGTGAGTAGGGCCGAAGAGGTCCATGTGTATCAGTTCGAAGGGTTGAGACGTTGTCATGATTGTCTTCGAGGGATGCTTGGCCCTCGTCATCTTTCCAGCTTCGCAGGCACCGCATAAGTGATCCTTCTTGAACTTGACGCCCTCGATGCCTATGATGTGCTTCTTCTTTGCAAGAGTGTGCAAGTTTCTCATGCCAGCATGCCCTAGCCTCCGATGCCAGAGTCAACATTCTGAAGCTTTTGCAAGAAGACATATGGAAAGTTGTGGTCCTGCTCAGAAATCTACCATGTACAAATCATCTTTCCGATACCCTTCAAAGACTAGAGACTTGTCAGATTCCATTAGAACTAGGCAACGATATTTTCCAAATATCACAATCATCTTCAAATCGCAAAGCATTGAGACGGACATTAAGTTGAAACCAAGGGATTCAACAAGCATCACTTTATCCATGTGTTGATCCTTTGAGATTGCAACTCTACCTAGACCCAATACCTTGCTTTTACTAGTATCAGCAAATGTGATGTGACTTTTGTCAGATGGACTTAAGGTTGAGTCCATGAGAAGACTTCGCTTGCCAGTCATGTGATTAGTACATCCACTATCAATAATCCATTCTGAAGCAGCTAGTCTCATACCCTATAGTGCAGTTAGGGGGATAGGCTTCACAAAGAGCATTGTGAAGCATAAACATTTTACGAGCAAGAGGATTATTAAAGCTTAGATCGAGGTTAGGACTGATAGGGCAAGTAGCAAGCGACTCAGGAACAAAATACATAATAAGACCATTTGGGCATTTGATATTGTACCCTACAAGATGTTTAAGGTCCCCAGCAATAGCTTCAGACGCATTTGATTTTCGGCTGGAGACATTTCCCTGCAAAAGACAGTTAAGCTTTCGTAGCCACCCACATCTTCAAGGGTGGCTTTGAAGCAATGAGTCTAAGTGTAGCATCTGAGAACTTTGGCTTTGGAGCCCTAGCAAATAGTCTTGCAGGTGGAGAATAGTACTCATAAGAATAAGCAGAGTAGTTCTGGGTCTTATGAACATGGCGGTTTCCTGAAACATGCTCGTATTCATAGGCATGAGTATGATTTCCCTGCAAAACATTTGCGTTAGTGCGACTCAGGTGAGTCCTCTGTCTGTATGAAGCCTTTGGACCATATGAAGCATGTGGTCTGGGGTTTGTCTTCTTCACTTGTGGTGTCATGACGACATTCATAGGAAGATTCTCCAGACACTTTTTCGGCACCCATACTTTCTTCATAGGTGGCCCATTCCTGCAGTTAGTACCAATATAGCTGGCAAACACTTCACCATTCTGATTTTTAAACAGTTTATAGTTTGCATCAAAGGATTCATCAATTATGATGGGATTAGCACAAGTGAAGCCAGATAGGGTGGATGGATCCACTGAAGGTTCCTTTGCAGCAACCCATGTGGTTTTGGGGTACTGCTCAGGTTTCTAGTAAGAGCCATCAGCATTCATTTTCCTTTCAAACCCAACACCCTATTTCCTAGGGTTTCGGTTTAGAATCTGCCTTTTGAGGACATCACATAGTGTCTGATGCCCTTTGAGACTTTTGTACACCCCTGTTTCAAGCAATGTCTTCAACCTAGCATTTTTCATCAGAAATAGCAGTGGCATCCTCGGCAGAGGGGTTAGTTACCACATCAACATTTGAAGATATTGCAACAGTAGCAGCAGTAGAATATCCAGCAACAGAAGTAGCGTTATCATGCTCAATGCATTTAAGACATGGTGGTTCAAATCCTTCCTGAGTGGGACTGATCTGTTTGGCGCGAAGTGACTCGTTTTCCTTTTGAAGATCTTCATGAGCCGCTCTCAATTTCTCAAGATCTTGCTTCCTTTGAAGATAATCATAGGAAAGCATTTCATGAGTTGTTGAGAGCATTTCATGACGACTTTCAAGTTCCTCATACTTAACATGAAGATTTTTTATGTCTTCAATTAAGGACTGATATCGAGTCATTTCAGCGTCTAACAGGTCATTGCTTTTGTCTAACAGTTTTTGAATATGTTCCATAGCTTTTTGTTGTTCAGTTGCAATTTTAGCAAGTGTTTTGTAGCTGGGTTTGGAACCACAATCAGAGTCATCTTCACTGGATGTTTCATAGTGAGTAGTGCATGAGTTTACCTTGGCACCGCGTGCCATGAAGCAGTAGGTGGGAGCGGAGTTGTCCTTGTCATTAGCATCGGTGTCGGTGACGAAGTCATTGTCTTCAGTGTTGAAGATGGACTTGGCAACGTAGGCTGTAGCCAAACTTGCAACGCCAGAATCGGACTCCTCCTCTGAATCCATTTCCTTGCCAACAAAGGCACGACTCTTGCCAGATGAGCTCTTCTTGTGTGATGAAGACTTTGAGGAAGACTTGGAAGAAGACTTTGAGTATTTCTTCTTCTTCTTGTCGTCAGAATCATATTCCTTGTTCTTCTTCTTCTTGTTGTTCTCATTGTCCCACTGCGGACACTCAGAGATGTAGTGACCAGATTTCTTGCACTTGTGGCATGTTCTCTTCTTGTAGTCATGAGCAGAAGATTCATCATTCCTTGAGCTGGATCGTGAGGACTTTCTGAAGCCTTTCTTCTTGGTGAATTTCTAGAACTTCTTCACAATCATAGCAAGCTCCTTTCCAATGTCTTCAGGATCATCAGAACTGCACTCAGATTCTTCTTCAGATGAGGAAACAGCTTTTGCCTTCAAGCCACGTGTTCGGCCATAGTTGGGACCGTAGATGTCTCTTTTTTCAGAAAGATGAAACTCATGTGTGTTGAGCCTTTCAAGTATGTCAGACGGATCGAGTCTCTTGAAGTCAGGGCGTTCTTGTATCATCAGGGCTAGGGTGTCAAATGAGCTGTCAAGTGAACTCAGCAGTGTCTTGACGATTTCATTCTTGGTGATCTCAGTTGCACCGAGAGCTTGAAGCTCATTTGTGATGTCAGTGAGTCGATCAAACGTGAGCTGAACATTCTCATTGTTGTTTCTCTTGAAGCGGTTGAAGAGGTTGCGAAGGACACTGATCCTTTGATCTCTCTGGGGTGAGACGCCTTCGTTGACCTTGGAGAGCCATTCCTAGACTAGCTTAGATGTTTCCAGAGCACTCACACGACCATATTGCCCTTTGGTCAGATGACCACAGTTGATGTTCTTGGCAGTGGAGTCCAGTTGAACGAACTTCTTGACATCAGCAGCGGTGACACCTTCACCAGCCTTGGGGACGCCATTCTTGACGACATACCAGAGGTCGACATCAATGGCTTCAAGATGCATGCGCATCTTATTCTTCCAGTAGGGATATTCAGTTCCATCGAAGCCGGGGCATGCAGTGGTGACTTTGATTATCCCTGTAGTCGACATAGCTAAAACTCCAGGTGGTTAAACCAAATCACACAGAACAAGGTAGTACCTTGCTCTAATACCAATTGAAAGTGCTAGTGATCGACTAGAGGGGGGTGAATAGGCGATTTTTTAAGAAAGTCTTCAAAACATGGGAGTTTCGAAGACAAATGATAGAAATAAACCTATTACCATGCAGCGAAAGGTAGACTACACTAGGCAAGCCATAGTCAAGTATTGCATGAAGTGAAGGCACAAAGACTAATAGCAGCTAGGCAGTATGGATCGGGATGGAAGATAGTATGAAGCCAATCTGAACAAGCAGTCACACAGTGAAGACAAAAAGATAATGCAAATAGGCAATGACTTCACAAGGACCAACTGCAAATAAGGAGATGGGAAGGATAGAACCAGTGGCTCGTTGAAGACAATGATTTGTTGGACCAGTTCCAGTTGCTGTGACAACTGTACGTCTGGTTAGGGAGGCTGAGATTTAACTCAGAAGACCGCATCTTCACCTTATTCCCCTTGAGCTACGGACACCCAGTCCTTGCCCAATCACTCTGGTAAGTCTTCAAGGTAGACTTCCAAACCTTCACAGACTTCGTTCACCGGCTGGAGGATTCACAGTCCTCAAGTGTAATAAGTCTTCAGATCACACAGACATGAAGACTCAAGTGATGCCTAACACTCTTTGGCTCTAGGTGTTTAGGGCTTTGTCCTCGCAAGGATTTCTCTCTCAAAGGCTTCGAGGTGGGTTGCTCTCAAACGACAAAAGTCGTGCACTAACTCTGAGCAGCCAACCAATTTATGGTGTAAGGGGTGGGCTATTTATAGCCACTAGGCAACCCGACCTGATTTGTCTGAAATGACCCTGGGTCACCAAGGAACTGACACGTGTTCCAACAGTCAGATTTCAAACACACACGGCAACTTTACTTGGGCTACAAGAAAAGCTGACTTATCCAATTCTGGATAAGATTTGCTCTCATTGTCTTCGCTCGAAGACATAGGATTTTTGTTAAGCATCACTTCAGTCATTCTGACTAGTTCACTGGGACCCCACTTAATAGTACGGTGGTTCCTATGACTCAACAAAGAAGAAAAGGAAACAATGAAACAACTAAGTCTTCGCGCTCCATAGTCTTCACGCGATGTCTTCTCTTGTCATAGTCTTCAATGTGAATGTCTTCACATACCACCTTTGTCTTTAATGTTTTCATACATTTTTATGGGGTCATCTCCGGTAGGAAAACCCGATCAACGAGGGACTTCTACCCGTGTTATCCTGCAATTCTCACAAACACATTAGTCCCTCAACCAGGTTTGTCGTCAATACTCCAAAACCAACTAGGGGTGGCACTAGATGAACTTACAAATATGCCCTGCGTTTCGCGTTTTTGGACAGATGAACCGGAGGGAAAAGGTTGCAGGTTCGATATGCTAAGGATGTGTGGCGGACGAACGGGCTGCGTATTTGGATTCGTCTCGTCGTTCTGAGCAACTTTCATGTATAAAGTTTTTCCATCCGAGTTACGGTTTATTTTATATGAATTTTCAAAGTTTTAATAAATATATGAAATTATATAAATTCAAAATATAATGGGTAAAATGCTACGGGTACATAGAGAGTGTACCCAGAAGTTCACCTATGAGACTGACTCATGGGGTCCAGTTGACTGCTGTAACGCCCTCGATGCGGCTATATCTCCCACGTGTCGAAGCACGACTTAGAGGCATAACCGCATTGAAAGCAATGTCGCGAGTGAGGTAATCTTCACACAACCCATGTAATACATAAGGGAAAGAGATACATAGTTGGCTTACAATCGCCAGTTCACACAATTACATGAATAAATCATTACATCAACCAGATACAAACAAGGTCCGACTACGGAACCCAAAATAAAAGAAGACTACCCCAAATGCTACACAGATCCCTGATCGACCCCAACTGGGCTCCACTACTGATCAACTAGAATGAAACAACATAATGGACAAGATCTTCATTGAGCTCCTCCTTGAGCTTGGTTGCGTCACCTGCTCGGTAATATCGGCACCTGCAAACTGGTTTTGGAAGTATCTGTGAGTCACGGGGACTCAGCAATCTTACACCCTCACGATCAAGACTATTTAAGCTTATGGGTAAGGTAAAGGTATGATGTGGAGCTGCAGCAAGCGACTAGCATATATGGTGCCTAACATACGCAAAAGAGAGCGAGAAGAGAAGGCAAGGCACGATCGATAAAACTATGATCAAGAAGTGATCCTAGAACAACCTACGTCAAGCATAACTCCAACACCGTGTTCACTTCCCGGACTCCGCCGAGAAGAGACCATCAAGGTTACACACGCGGTTGATGTATTTTAATTAAGATCAACTTCAGGTTTTCTACAACTGGACATTAACAAATTCCCATCTGCCCATAACCGCGGGCACGGCTTTCGAAAGTTCAAATCCCTGCAGGGGTGTCCCAACTTAGCCCATCACAAGCTCTCACGGTCAACGAAGGATATTCCTTCTAGCGGGAAGACCCGATCAGACTCGGAATCCCGGTTACAAGACATTTCGACAATGGTAAAACAAGACCAGCAACACCGCCCAAATGTGCCGACAAATCCCGATAGGAGCTGCACATATCTCGTTCTCAGGGCACACTCAGATGAGCACTACGTACAACTAAAACCAACCCTCGAGTTTCCCCGAGGTGGCGCTACAAGTGGCTCTGTTTGGACCAACACTCAGAGGAGCACTGGCCCGGGGGGGTTTAAATAAAGATGACCCTTGAGTCTGCAGAACCCAAGGGAAAGAAAAGGCTAGGTGGCGAATGGTAAAACCAATGTTGGGCATTGCTGGAGGAGTTTTATTCAAGGCGAACTGTCAAGGGCTTCCCATTATAACCCAACCGCATAAGGAACGCAAAATCCGGGAACATAACACCGATATGACAGAAACTAGGGCGGCAAGAGTGGAACAAAACACCAGGCATAAGGACGAGCCTTCCACCCTTTACCAAGTATATAGATGCATTAATTAAATAAGAGATATTGTGATATCCCAACAAAATATCCAATGTTCCAACATGGAACAACATAGCCATGTTCCAACAAGGAACAAACTTCAATCTTCACCTGCAACTAACAATGCTATAAGAGGGGCTGAGCAAAGCGGTAACATAGCCAAACAATGGTTTGCTAGGACAAGGTGGGTTAGAGGCTTGGCTTAACAATATGGGAGGCATGATAACGCAAGTGGTAGGTATCGCGGCATAGGCATAGCAAAAGAGCGAGCAACTAGCAAGCAAAGATAGAAGTGATTTCGAGGGTATGGTCATCTTGCCTGAAATCCCGCAAGGAAGAAGAACGAGTCCATGAAGAAGACAAACGGACGTAGTCGAACGGATCCTCACAACTCCGGAACGAAACCGAAGCTAACGCGAGAAGTAACCCGGAAAGAAGCAAACAACATAGTAAACAACCATCACATAAACATGGCATGATGCACAACCAAGTATGATGCATGTCCGGTTTAATGAAGCATGGCATGGCAAAGTGCAACAAACAACACTACAAATTAAGTGGAGCTCAATATGCAACGGAGTTGCATATTGAAGAAAACACCACATGACTTATTTAGTTCACTCCCGGTTAGGTACTCAACAATATTAAATGTTGGTTAACATGTCAAGAGGTGAAGTAAAGTAAAACTACCTATCTAGGCAAGTTTAAATGAGGTCGGAACAGCAAGCAGTAAGTCCGGAAAATCCGCATGTGCATATTAATGGATTTGGTACTGTTCTGCCCTAAACACAATTTTAGGGTTGTTAAACATGCAAAGTGATGCCACCATGTTAAACTAGACATTTTTCTACCCCATTTACATATAAAGATTATTAAATTTGGAGCTACGGTTATTTAGTTATGAATTAAATCATTTTAACATGCTATTCAAACAAATTTAAACAAACATCAATTTAAATACTTTTAACATGGATGAAAATTACAAATTATTAAACTAGACAAAATTCTAAACAATTTACATATATGACATATTTTATTTGGATGCATGGATTTTTAGTTATCAACAATGCAAAACAGTGGCATTTCAGTAAATAAGAATGCATTGGAAAATGCTAAAATACACAGACTGGAAAAATATGCATGGGCTGGATTGCAGCGGCCCAGCAGGACTTGGCCCGAATGAGCGCGGTGTGTGTGGGTAGGGGTGGACTAACGAGCAGCTCGGCTCGTTAAGCTCGTACTCGTTAAGCTCGTGCTCGTTAAGGCTCGGCTCGTTAAGCTCGTTAAGATTAACGAGCAGAAAACCCTGCTCGGCCCGGCTCATTTGAAGCTCGTTAAGCTCGTGAGCGCTCGCGAGCGCTCGTTAACAGATTATAATATGTTATGATATACATGATGAATGTGTAGGTATGGTTTTCAAGATGAAATATGGTGACTACAAAAAGAAATGAAGTAGTTTGTTGCCTCATATGTCGATTAGATGAAATAGATGGGCTGAGATGCTACAAAAAGTTTGTCACATAAGATAAAAATATGTGTTGTGTTGTTGCTAACGAGCTTAACGAGCTACTCGTGAAACTCGTTAGCTCACTTGTTAAGCTCGTTAAGCTTAACGAGCTATAATCAATGATTGGCTCTGTTCATTAAGAAGCGAGCTATGAGCTTAACGAGCCGAACTATCTAGCGCTCATTAAGCTCACGAGCTACGAGCTTTTCGTCCAGCCCTATGTGTGGGAGACAGAGAGGATGACCAGTGGGGTCCCACTGTCATAGAGGGGACAGAGGCAAAAATTGGGGTTGCAAATATGTTCCCGAGGGGATTCGAACCCGGGTCTCCCCGGTAAAACTACATGGCCCGAACCATTGCGCTACTGCTGCTACTGTTGACAGGATGGGGCACGGCTTGTTTTGATCTAGTCCCACAGCGGACGGGGTTTCTTCTTCTCTGCAACAGAGAACACACCGACTACGCCGGCGGGCAACGGTGAAATGGCGGGGCCCAGGAGACGACGGCGGGTGTGCGGAACTGGGAGGTAGATGCGTTGTGCGACGGATGCGTGCAAAGGCTCGAGCACGAGCTCGTGCCCGTCTCGGGCATGGCACGACAAGGCGGGAGGCAGCAGCAGCTTGGAGAGGATGGGTGTGAAGCGGGGCAAGCAGCGGCCGGGCTGTAAGCGATGCGCTGCGTGCGTAGGTGATGTGGTGCCAGAAACAGGGAGACGCGGGCGTCGCGTTGGTGTCTCGCGAGAGGCAGCGTGCATGTGTGGAGGAGCTGAGTGTAGGTTCTCGCGTGCGCAAAAATTCAGAGATCAAAGGCCATGGCGGCGAAGCACGGCGAGGCAAGCTGCGGGGCCCGACCTCTGCGCAAGGGCGAAGAGGAGCGTGGTGTGCGTGCAAGGACCTGAGCGGTGTGCAGCGGGGTGCACGAGCACAAGCTCGAACTCGATCCCATCCGTGGCGGAACGACTCGAGGTCACGCGGATTAGTGACTACGATGATGGAAACGACAGCGGAAAGAGGTGAGGAGGTGCGGCCGCTCACAGAGGGAGTGCTACTGGAGTCAATCGAGCTTGGGGACGAGGGGTCGCAACGAAGTTGACCGGCGACGAGCACCTGCTGTAGATGAAGAAGATGAAGACGACGACGAGGAACTTGGCATTCCTCTGAACCGTGAAGAAGATGAAGCAAAGGAAGAGGACGTCGAGGAACTTGGCGTCTCCGGCCTTGGATCCTTCCGGCTCCTGGCCTTGATTGAAGACGAAGAAGACTACGCATGCGGCGTGGGGAGGCGCTGATCGGCGATGGTGCATGCTGTCCATGAAGACGAAGAAGAAGGGGAGGTTGTCGCCATGGAGGAGGCCGATCCAGGGCTCCAGGGACTTGTTGCGGGGTCGAGGAAGAAGACAAAGACGGCTACGGCAAGGATCAAGCCGGAGAAGAGCTTGAGCTTTCCTCGGTTATGGAGTGGGGTGTCTCAGGAGGAGCCGCGTGGGGCTGCCCTCCTGGCTGGCGGCGGCGGAGGAGGAAAGAGGGGGTTTGCTGCGAGGCTTTATAGGAGGGGGTACGCGGTGCCGTGGCCATGGTGGCCATGTGCCCTGCTCTCCCAGAGTTACCGTGAGATAGATATGTGATGGAGGTGGAAGAAAAGGTGCGGAGTGAGGGGATGACAGGTGGGGGCGACTAGGTGCATATGGGAAATTTTACCAGGGAGAGAGATAGTTGGGCTAGATCGGTTGGGCTGCTAGGTTGCTGAAGCTACTTGTCGCTGGGCGGCGCTGCTGCTCTTTTTCTATTTCTTCAAACAGAAATAAAAGAGCAAAATCATAGAGGAATTGGAGATGGTTGTGAGAGATATGAACATATAAATGGAGTCCAGGATTTGTGCAGAAATTGAATAAATTGCTTTTGGCATTTTTAAGGACAGAAAAAATAATTCAAGTGTGAATTTAATTCGCACTTGAGCCATTTTTGGACCCTACCAAAATAACTCCAAAATGAATGAAATTTGACAGAGAGGTATAAGGCAAGGAGTATGATCATCAGGAAATAAGTGAACATTAATGATTGAGGGAATAATGTCACTTGCAATAAATGTGTGAGAATTGAAAGGAAGAAACTAGTGATTGGGTGTTGCACTTGATGATGATTAAGATGGGAGGGCAAGATGGAACAACAAAGAAGATGAGGAGAAGGAGTTCACAAAGATAACAAGCACAAGAAAAATATGTACACTACAATGATGATCATGATGCAAATGCAACCAAAAACGACAAAGGCCATATCACATCATGAAGCATGAATCAAAGCAAGTGAGATGACCATGGCAAACAAACAAGGATGTCACAATGCAATATAATAAAAGATGAATATGATGCAAGAAGCAACAATGACAAGGCACTCAACATGATCATGGCATAAACATATATGAATGAAATATGCAAAACAATTATGATAATGCAACAAACATAATAAACACACATCAACAACTAAAATAAATGGAAGGGCAACTGAAGCGTCGGTCTCGGGGCGTTACAACTGTCCAGTCAGCAGTCAACATGGACTAGTTGACTAGTCAAGGGGCTGGTGGGACCCACATGTCATACACTGATTGTCTAATAGTAATTAAATTAACCTAATTAAGTTTAATTAGGATGCGGGCCCAAGCTGTCAGTGACTCGGTTAATTAATTGATTAAGCTTAATCTAAACTAAGTGCTACAGTGTTCGGGCCCACGTGTCAGTAAGTGGGTTAGCCAAAACAGAGGGGATTAGGGCCCCCACTTATCCCCTAATTAACTAGGGTGGGCACTAACGAGTCAACGGCGGCCACCAGGGGCCTGGACCGATGGCCCTCATGGTTGTGCACGCGGCCATGGCCAGCCGCGGCCTATGAGAAGTAGCTAGGGGCAGGAGAGCGGGCCGGCAGGGGCGAGGGGAGTAGGCAGGCATGGCCGGGGAGCACTAGGCGGAGACGGCGGGGCGCGGTTGGCGGCAGTGGCACAGCAGAAAGGAGCAGTGGGGGGGGCACCGAGCGACACAGGCGAACGGCCACAACCTGGCCCGCGCGGGTGGCGGAGCAGAGAAGAACTAGCAGGCGGTGGTCGGGGCACTGGCGAGCGCAAAGGGACGAGTAGGGGCGGCTCGGCGGCGATGGAAGCGGGGCGGGCGCAGCGTGGCGAGCGCCGGCGCGCACGAGGGCTGCGGCGGCAGCAGTAGCAGGGCAGTAGTGAGCATCGGGCGAGGCCGGCGAGGCAGCGATGGGCGCGCGCGCGAGGCGCAGTGGTGTGCACGGGCGGCGGGACGCCGGTGGCCGCTGTGGGCCAAGCGCGGGGGAAGAGAAGGAGGGGAGGACGGGGCTCACCGAGCCATGTAGTTGAGCAAAGCGGGCTCGAGGAGGAGTCGGGGTTGGCTTGACGAGGCGGAGGAGCCCCTGGCGACGAGCAGCGACAGCGGGGTGGTCCGGGAGGTCACGGTGCGGCAGAATGACGACGACGACGCGGTGGCCGTGGGGGAGAAGAGCGGATCTAAGGAGACGTTCGGTGGTTCCCCCTCCTTGATCCAGGGGCGCAAGCGACATGTTTGAAGATGAGGGTTCTCCTGGACACCTTGGGTCGGCGAGGGTTGCCTGCTGGCCATGGCTATGGTGAGCGGCGGCGACGATTTTCCTCGGGAGAGAAGAAAGCGGCGCGGGGAAGAAGGGATTGAGGGCTAGGGTTCGTCGGGGGTGTTGGGGGCTCGGCCTTATACTCCAACGGTACCGGGGGATGTCCGGCACGCGCCATGGCACGGCCATGGCTGGTCGGATGTCAGCCACGATCCCGTGCCTCCCCTGTAGCAGGAGGTTGGGGATGAGTGGGGGTGTAGGCTGGGCCTCGCTGGGTGGGTTAAGGCCCAGGGAAAACAAGGGGGGTTTTCTTTCCTTTCTTTTAATTTTTCTTTTATTTATTTTATTTCTTTTCTATTTCACTTTAGTATCTAGTTATTTTAGTTTTCATAAAATACAAAAGTGGCACCTAAATTAGTGTTACAAAATGTGCCTCTGCCACAAATAATTTAGCACTTAAAATAAAATGAGTTGTAAGTGTTTATTATTAAAAGCATTTTAAATAATTGTTTAGCCCCTGTTTTACTTAATTTATTGCATCTAAACATTTTATAAAAAGTGTTTTCTCCACCATAATCGTATATGATTTATTTGCTACACTTTGAACATTTTAGTTTCGACATTTGAAAACATTTATGGTTTGACTTGAGTTTGAATTTGAATTTCGAATTGATTTGAATCAACGTGGGACTTAACAACGGTAATCGTGGTGACGTGGCCTCATTAGTAGAGGTTTACTATAGATTAATTATCCGGGCATCACAATTCTCCTCCACTACAAGAAATCTCGTCCCGAGATTTAGGAGCGGGAGTAAAGGGGGGAAGGGATTTGGTTACGAAATTCTAACGGATCTTCTGGTTGTTGGTTGTTCTTCCTGAAGTAGTTGATCCTCTACATTGACGTCTTCATTTCTCTGCTTCAGGTCATCATGCTGAAGTCGGCATCCTTTCTTCAATAACTCCATCGTAGTTACGAAAGAATAAAGGGTGGTTATTCCGGGATAACAGACATTTGCAAGGTTGACTAACCAGTAGATAACATCGAGGAAGGGGGCGGAAAGTAACTCTCGAATTGGAATGCAAGAAGATATCGTGAGCAAAGTAAGAAGGTACCGTTAGCAATTTCGAGCGGGCAAGCGATCATTCGATGCCTGAAATAGGGCATGAAAGGGGTTTAGAGCAGTGGGAATGAGTATTGTGTCTGGTACCAAAATTGATGATCCCTCGGAAGGTGGCTCGGGAATTACATACAAAGCCACGTGTGAGAAATGACTTTAGAAATAGGGGTGTACAGGAGAGTCAGGTTTCGATCCTCGGACCTGTGGGTTATGGGCCCACCATGTGGGTTAACGGTAGGAAAGCGCTAATCAATTTGCATGGTCAAGATAGCAAGGCAGGTCAGAGTATCGCCTATCAGTTATGTCAGCAACAACATTGATACCAAGGGCGAGGGATGAAGAGAACCATTTTTCCTGCTCGTTGAACGAGGCGGACCAATAGGCAAAGTTCTCATCCATCGGTGGCTACCGGAATGTCATCAACAATAATAATAGGGTCTTGCTGACAGAATTGTAGACCGAGGTGTTTACATAAATAGGATAATTTTACTTCATAGATCATATAGATCACAAGAAAGGTTAAACCAAACAACAGAAAGAAAAATATGATTATCAGATTAAACAGAACAATGGAAAGGAAAATGTGTTTAAACACATATTTTAGGGGTATATCATTCCCAAGGACAAACAGAGCATGATATCCATGACATGATATAATGTAGAAAACTCTTTAGGTAAGGGGAGAGAAATTTCATGACATTACCCAAACAACAATGTTTGAATAATTGATAAAGAAAATTTAGCATTGGGCTTCAAATGTTCTTATTGATAATCGGAGTACCATAGACATGCTTCAAGATAGCATTGACATGGCCATCAAGTGAAGATCAAACTTTGGAAACACAAAGGATCCATCTGGAATAATTTGTAGAATAAGTCTTACAATTTCCTCATGGAAGAATGGATAACCTTGCTAAAAAGGAATCTATAAGAATAGGGCCTCCGGCCAGGTGTGCTAGGCACGACATCACCTTACCGGGTCACATAAAGACCAATGTTATAACTCTTGGAAATATATTCCAACCATCGTATCTGGCTGATATTCAGGTCCGATTGGTGTCAGGATACCCCAGACTCAGGATGCCTCAGAAGAAAATGTGCAACACACTTGACGAGATGACATTGTAAAATTCTTAGGAAATGAACTATCGAGGCGAGTTCTGAAACAAAAAGTCCATCATTAAATCAAGGAGAGGATGAGGATGTGGCTGATGGACTCAGCGACAATTCATCGAGAATCCCAAAAGATGGATTTCCACCATTATGTGAACAAGGAGATAACATTTGTCAGATCAAATGTTATAACGATGTATCCTCGAGGAAAACATACACAATTAAACATTGGTTGAAAGGTGCACCCGAAATATGGGCTGGGTTGCACGATCAATGTTAGAATGGTGACTTAATGAACGAAAGAATTGGAATGAAACTCGACAATTCACTTCACAGCAATAGGGTTGCTAGAAGTTTTGAATTCACACATCATAGTTCAATTGTCGGTATTCCGGTTAGAAACAACATGGGTACCAAGAAAGAATGGTGAGGGTGAGAAGTATCATTATACCAAGAATTTCTTAAGAGGTGGTGAAATTCTCATGACTTTCTTGACGTAAAAGATGGTAATACTTCCAAGGTAAAGAAGAACAATTGCTGGATAGCAAGGATCTCAAGGTATAACACAAAACACGAACAAGTTTGTGTTGAACGAAAGGCGATAAAGTGGTCAATGATAACACGAATCATCGAGAGCAAAGGGTGTTATTTGTCATCATGAATTTGATTGATATTCTGGAAGGAGTCCAAATGTTGATGATGATCACAACAAATATTTTTTTTGTCGAGAGGATCCACGAAGGAGCAATCGAACAATGACTGCATCAAGGAAAAGGAGTGTTGTAGTGAAGGATTATTGGAACCACGGATACATCTCCAACTCAGAATCAAGCTTGTTGTTTGAGGTGAAACGATATGACGAGGAAGAGCGACGTAAGCTTAGCTCATCGTCAAAATTTGTGCTTCAAGAAGAAGGACCAAGTAGCACAGTTAAAATTTAGCATGATAATGATATAGTTGATCAGGCTAGAAATGACGCGATCGAGTACAAACTCGTAATTAAAGAAGATTACTTATAGTTGTTTTTAATCGCGATGCGGACTCAATTCAGTTATCGGTGTCCTTGAGTGTTTTAACAACTCCGAACCCAGGAAAATTGGAATTAGTGAGAATGTGGTACTTGATGAAGAACTCATAAGAAGTTATGCAGCTCCATGATATTCTCAAGATACCAGAGTATAATACTCGACGACTGATCAAAGTAGATGTTGGACTAGCGTATTGCTCTGCAGAAGTCAAGTGCTTAAACTTGCATGAGAAATGGTATTTAAAGGAGGACATGGTCAGAACCACGATTGCAAAGGACCAAACATAGATACAAGAGGAACTTATGATAGGGGGATTATTATTATTACAAGAAGCTTCCATGATAAGTTCCACATCGGGTCCTTGGGCATGGACAAAAAGTTCAAGATCGACTCCCACTTCTCCAATGCATAACCTTTCATTCACTTTTCATTTTTCAAAAAAGTTGTAATGTTGAAATTTTATTTGGCGAAGCAACAAAAGAGCATGACCCGCGAAAACTTTCGGGTTCATACGGTTTGGGGAAGGCATAGGTTCAACCCATCGGGGCATCTTAGGAGCATAAACCATAAATTTTAAGAATAAATAACACAAGCTCTATAGTAGAGCATGCTTGAGAAATAAGAGGATACAATTTACCAAAGGCATTATGTATCCGAGGAAAGGCCACAAGCTTACTGAATATGAATGACATTGTCCGACAAAATCCAACAAAGGATCTGGTGGTCCATAAGGGATCTGATGTGTGTATCGGTACTCAACCAGAGGAAGAAAGAATGCAAGGAGATCATAATATAGGAACAATTTCAGAAGCAATGCTCTGATTAGGGATGGGCAATTTGAATAGCCTTAGGGGTACAATCGATGGCAATTTGGTTGGTCGAGATCCAGCTCATGTTTAAGACGCGTCTGAGCTAGAAGGATGAATTCTATTATCCGATTGAAGATTGAGTACATTCGCAACACATTGAATCAATGCCCTCAAAATGATGTTGAAAAAGGATGACAATAGGACTACCAGACTTATGGGATTAACCACAATGCAGGCAAGCAAGAATTTCAAGAACAATAGGCTGTTGAGGATCGAAAGATCGAATGGTGTTTTGAAGACTTCTGTAAAACACATGAACAACTGGTGACGAGTGGATACTCGGTAAGTGCGAGAAAGTATCTGTAGGGGTATTCTTGTGGCAAAGAACAGCAAGGTAGTAGGCACAAAGTATTCTCTGAACAATAGAGAGAATTTCAGGGTATCTTGTAATAATGAAATCGACAGGGAATGATTGTATGAACGATAAGTGTATGTCGTTATCCATATGGGTATACGGGTAATATGAAATTGAAAAAGGCAGAGGGTACAAGGGACTCGAGAAGCGTCGAAGAGTATCTTCAAAATCTTCTTGGCGGTAGGTGATCAGCTGTACTAAGGGGCTCTTCGGCAGGAAGCGGTTACGAGATCCTAGAGTTGGAATTAGTAAAATCATTTAACCCGAATAGAAGAGAGTTCAGAGCCCCACATTATAGATGAGGAATAAAAGATCCTAATACCACCCAATGGCGACGTGGGCCCATGGGCCGCACAGCCATGTTAGTAAAATAGTTTTCATCGACTAGATTCAACTTCGGCCAAGGAGTTTGGAAGGGGGATTCCTACAGGCAGTCGGCTCTGATACCAACTAGTGATGCCCCCGATTTGACCGTACACTAATCATACACGCAAATATGTACGATCAAGGTCAGGGACTCACGAGAAGATATCACAACACAACTCTAGACACAAATTAAAATAATACAAGCTTTATATTACAAGCCTGGGGCCTCGAGGCCTCGAATACATCAACTCGAATACAAACGAGTTAGCAGAAGCAACAATGTCTGAGTACAGACATAAGTTAAACAAGTTTGCCTTAAGAAGGCTAGCACAAAAGTAGCAACGATCGAAAAGGCGAGGCCTCCTGCCTGGGACCTCCTAACTACTCCTTGAAGTCGAACTCCACATAGAATCATCCTCGGGATCCTCTAGCTCCTGGACTCCAACATATGATCGCAATAACCGGGAACGGGGGAAAAGGAAGTAGCAAAGCAACCGTGAGTACTCATCCAAAGTACTCGCAAGCAAGGATCTACACTACATATACATTGGTATCAAATGAAATGGGTAGTATATGTGGACTGAACTACAGAATGCCAGAATAAGAGGGGGATAGCTAGTCCTATCGAAGACTACGCTTCTAGGAGCCACCATCTTGAAGCATATAGAAGAGAGTAGATGGTAAGTTCACCAAGTAGCAACGTATAGCATAAACCTACCCGACGATCCTCTCATGGTCGCCCTGTGAGAGAGCGGTCACCGGGTTGTATCAGGAACTTGGAAGGGTGTGTTTTATTAAGTATCCGGTTCTAGTTGTCATATGGTCAAGGTACAACTCCGGGTCGTCCTTTACCAAGGGACGCGGCTATTCGAATAGATAAACTTCCCTGAAGGGGTGCACCACATTTCCCAACACGCTCGATCCCCTTTGGCCGGACACACATTTCTGGGTCATGCCCGGCCTTGGAAGATCAACACGTTGCAGCCCTACCTAGGCACAACAGAGAGGTCAGCACGCTGGTCTAAATCCTATGCGCGCAGGGGTCTGGGCCCATCGCCCATTGCACACCTTCACGTTGCGTACGCGGCCGGTGAGCAGACCTAGCAACCTCCATTACAAAGGAAGTTGTGTTACGCGGTCCAACCTGGCGCGCGCCGCTCAGTTGCTGATGTCACGAAGGCTTTGGCTGATACCACGACGTCGAGTGCCCATAACTATTCCCGCCTAGTTGGTTAGTGCGTATAGGCCAGTGGCCAGACTCAGATCAAATACCAAGATCTCGTTAAGCGTGTTATCTTGAAGTAACTTCGGACGCCGACCAGGGCCAGGCCATGTCGCTCCGCCACAAAGTAAAAGTTGGGGGCGTCGGGAACTCAGGCCCACCACTACCTGGATGGAGCCACCTGCCCCTTCAGCCCCCACATCCGAATCACTTGCGGGTACTCAACGAGCCGACCTGACTTTAGTCACAACATGTATCATGTGTAATATGTATAATATATACCCGTGATCACCTCCTGAGTGATCACGGCCAGATAGTATAGCAGGGCAGACGAACAAGAATGTAGGGCCACTGATGAAATACTAGCATCCTATACTAAGCATTTAGGATTGTAGGTAAGCGTAACAACTGAAGCAACAATGACAGGCTATGCAACAGAATAGGATTAACCGAAAGCAGTAACATGCTACTTTACTCTAATGCAAGCAGTAGAGAGAATAATAGGTGATATTTGGTGATCAAGGGGGGGCTTGCCTCGATGCTCTGGCAAGAAGGAGGGGTCGTCAACACAGTAGTCGATCGGGGCAACAGCAGCGACGTCAGTCTCGTAGTCTACTGGAGAGAAGAGGGGGAAGAAACGATGAATACAATGCAAACTGATGCATAATGATGCATGACATGACAAGTAACGGTGCTAGGAGTGCCCTAACGCTGTAGGAGGTGGTACAGGTGAAGGGGGGAAACATCCGAGAAAATATCCCTGGTGTTTCGCATTTTCGGACAGACGAACCGGAGGGAAAAGGTTGTAGGTTCGCTATGCTAGGGATGCGTGGTGGACGAACGGGCTGCGTATTTAGATTCGTCTAGTCGTTCTGAGCAACTTTCATGTATAAAGTTTTTCCATCCGAGTTATGGTTTATTTTATATGAATTTTCAAGGTTTTAATAAATTTATGAAATTATATAAATTCGAAATATAATGGGTAAAATGTTATGGGTACTGAGAGAGTGTACCCAGAAGTTCACCTATGAGGCTAACTGGTGGGGTCCAGTTGACTGCCCAGTCAACAGTCAACATGGACCAGTTGACTAGTCAAGGGGCTGCTGGGACCCACATGTCATGCACTGATGGTCTAACAGTATTTCAATTAACCTAATTAAGTTTAATTAGGATGCGGATCCGAGCTGTCAGTGACTCGGTTAATTAATTGATTAAGCTTAATCTAAACTATAGGCTATAGTGTTCGGGCCTACGTGTCATTGAGTCGGTTAGCCAAAACAGAGGGGATTAGGCCCCCACTTATCCCCTAATTAACTAGGGGGGCCACTAGCGAGTCAACGGCGGCCACCAGGGGCCTGGACCGATGGCCCTCGCGGCTGTGCGCGCGGCCATGGCCAGCCGCGGCCGGCGAGCAGTAGCTAGGGGAGGGAGAGCGGGCCGGCAGGGGCGAGAGGAGCAGGCGGGCGTGGCCGGGAAGCACTAGGAGGAGACGGCGGGGCGCGGTTGGCGGCAGCGGCAATAGTAGAAGCAGAGGCAGCGGCGCAGCAAAAAGGAGCAGCGGGGGGAGGCTGAGCGACGCGGGGTGCCGGGTGAATGGACACAACCTAGCGCACGCGGGTGGCGGAGCTGAGCAGAACTAGCAGGCGCTGGCTGGGGCACCGGTGAGCGAGGCTCCGGCGGGCGCGAGCAGGCGTACGGCGGCAGCGTGCGGTGCATTGCGGCGAGTGGAGGCGCACGAGGCGGTCAGAGGCGCATGAAGGGAGGAGTAGGGGCGGCTCGGTGGCGTTGGCAGCGGGGCGGGCGCAGCGTGGCGAGCGCTGACGCGCGCGAGGGCTGCGGCGGCAGCAGTAGTGAGCATCGGGCGGGGCAGGTGAGGCAGCGAAGGGCGCGCGCACGAGGCGCAGTGGTGTGCACGGGCGTCGGGACGCCGGCGGTCGCGGCGGGCCAAGCGCGGTGGAAGAGAAGGAGGGGAGGACGGGGCTCACTGAGCCATGTAGTCGAACAAAGCGGGCTCGAGGAGGAGTCGGTGTTGGCGTGATGAGGCAAAGGAGCCCCTGGCAACGATCAGCGACGGTGGGGTGGTCCGGGAGGTCGCGGTGCGGCAGAATGACGATGACGTTGCGGTGGCCGTGGCAGAGAAGGGCGGATCGAAGGAGACGTTCGGTGGTTCCCCCTCCTTGATCCAGGGGTGCAGACGACGTTTTTGAAGATGAGGGTTCTCCTGGACACCTCGGTTCGGCGTGGGTTGGCTAGTGGCCATGGCTATGGTGAGCGGCGGCGACGGCTTTGCTCGGGAGAGAAGAAAGCGACACGGGAAAGAAGGGATTGAGGGCTAGGGTTCGTCGGGGGTGTTGGGGGCTCGGCCTTATACTCAAACGGTACCGGGGGGATGGCCGGCACGCGCCATGGCACGGCCATGGCCAGTCGGATGTCGGCCACGATCCCCTGCCTCCCCTATAGCAGGAGGTTGGGGATGAGTGGGGGTGTGGGCTGGGCCTCGCTGGGTGGGTTAAGGCCAAGGGAAAACAAGGGGGGTTTTCTTTCCTTTCTTTTATTGTTTCTTTTACTTTTTGCTTTTATATATTTTATTTCTTTTCTGTTTCACTTTAGTATCTAGTTATTTTAGTTTTAATAAAATACAAAAGTGGCACCTAAATTAGTGTTACAAAATGTGCCTCTGCCACAAATAATTTAGCAATTAAAATAAAATGCATTGCAAGTGTTTATTATTTTAAAAGCATTTTAAATAATTGTTTAGCCCCTGTTTTACTTAATTTGTTGCATCTAAACATTTTATAAAAAGTGTTTGCTCCACCATAATCATATATGATTTATTCGCTACACTTTGAACATTTTAGTTTCGACATTTGAAAACATATATGGTTTGACTTGAGTTTGAGTTTGAATTTTGAATTGATTTGAATCAACATGGGACTTAACAACGGTAATCGTGCTGACGTGGCCTCATTTGTAGAGGGTTACTGTAGCTTAATTATCCAGGCGTCACACCCAGCTACACTCGCATGTGTCCGCCGCACCTCCGAAATATTATTTTATGAGTGGCATAAAAATGTTCTCGGAATGGGGTGAAAGTTTGCATGCGGTCTTGTTATAGCGTAGGTATACCGCTTGTCAAATTTCATCGCAGTCGGAGTCCGTTTGATAGCCCAACCATCCTCCGTAGTGGCACTGTTGCCGGTTAATTCATCGGATGTTTTCGGTCTCCAAAAACAGTTGCTCGTCTGCGTTCCTCCCTCTCTTCTCAGCCCAACCCACTCTACACAGCCCACCTAGCCCACCTACCTACCCTCTCCACTCTGGACCGTCCGATGGCGATCGAATGGCTCCAAAACGGAGTAAAAACCCCAACCCTAGCCCCTCCTGCTATATATAGACCCCCCTCTCCATTTTGGGTAGCCTAGCCCCTCCACCTACCTCTAGCCGCCTCCCTCCTAGTTCTCCGCATGTAGCCACCTCCCCGCCACCACTTGGCACGTTGCCAATGGCCAGCCGTAGCCAGCGCCGGCGCCCCGGCCAACTGGGCGCCGCCACATCGCTCCTCGCACCTCCTGCATCCCCCCTCTCTGTTGTGGCCCTTCCGCGCACATAACCAGCCCGCCCGAGGCCATCTAAGGCTCGGGTCGGCCCGCGCGCCCAGCATCGCTCACTTGCGCCTGCCCCGCTGCCGTCCACCGCGCCGCCGCTCGCTGTGCTTCATGCCACCGCGGTTGACCTCCACCTGCTAGACCCCGCCACCTCGACTACTCCATCGACCTCGTCGTCAACCGCGCGCCCGCGTCGCCCTAGACCCCTGCCCCGCAGCCCAGCTCCTCCCATGCGCAGATCTAGCCCCGCGCCGCCTCGTCGATGCTCCTCCCCGCCGGCGAGGCTAGCTCCTCTGACGCCCTGCCCCGGTGCCGGAGCACCCCGCTCGCGCCGTCTCTGCCTCGCCGCCCTCTGCCATGACCTCCTCGCACCACTCCAACACCGTCCCGCGCCTCTGCCTCCGCGCCATTGCCGTCTCTGGCCGGATCCGACGAGATCCGGTCCGGGACCACCATCTCCGGCGTCCTCCTCCACTTCGGGCTCGAGCTCGAGCTCGAGGACGACCCTGTGGACCTGCTCGTCAGCCTCGCCGCGCCGGACATGTCCTCTCCCCTTCGGACACGTCCATCCCCCCTGAGGTTGTTATTTTTGTCTAAGTCCCTGTGATATCATCTCATATGAGCATTTTGTGATGATTGTATCTATGTGCATACTTGTCCAATTGTGATGTATTTTATATACAAATGCATCTACATTTCGTGCTCTACGCGATGGTGTGACTTGCATTCATCTTAGGATGCATTTTGGCATGATTATCTCTGTTGCAAAAGTGCTTGCTGATGTTACCTACTGAAAACTGTTGTGACTTGCTGATTTGTCTTTTTCATAGCATTTTGTGTGATTATCTTTTGAGCATCATGTCAACATGTTTTAGAAGCATATTCTTGCCAGCTTTACAGTGGTGCAATCCATGTATTTTTTTGTGCCATGCGGTGACTAGCACAAGCAAGCAAAGTAGGGTACTTGATGTTGCCGATTTCAGTGACTTAGTGTTTTCTGGCAAGTCTGAACCTGTTATATTATGTTGCCATGTTAACTTGATGCTACTAGTGAATCCATGCATAATCTAGAGATGCTCAGTAAGGATGTTTGCAATTATGGCCTATTGTAGCTTGTCATTACCATGCTATAAATTTGCTAAATATTGTTTCTGTCGGCCTGTTGTCACTAAGTTCAGTTTTGCCATGTGAATAGCTAGTGTTCTATGCATCCTATGACCATGTTCTTGCCATGAGTAGTTGCCAAAATATGTGTTCTTGCTGTTGGTTACATTCACTCGCCAAGATATGCTTTACATTGAGCTAACCAAGCTTGCAAACATGTCTACTTGTCGCTGTTTCTGCCAGGTTCACTAAATTTCACTAAGTCTGTGAATCTGTTATCGTTTGCAATCTTGCCATGATGTTTTGAGCATGTTCTAGTGTCTTCTAGCAGTAGCTCAGGGTTCATGTTTTGTAGTGCTTGACATGTACATGATTACCATGCCCTTTGATGCCATGAAATGTTCCTGTAGAATATACTTTTGTTGTCTCAAAGTCTGAGAATCTGTTTTAACTTGGAATCTTGTCTTGATGAATGCCATTGATCTATAGGTTATATGGAGATGCTTATTAATAATGTTTTGCCATGTTTAACATGTAACTTAATGCCATGCTTTTGCTTGTTATGTTCTTGTACTGTAGCATGTTTGTTGCATGCCTTCAACATGTCAACATGTTATTTCTGCTCACTTGTATGCCATGTTTTTCACTAAGTCATAATCTGTGTTATAAAGTTGCTTTTTGCATTGATCACATTGGATTAATCTTGATGCCTATGAACCTGAACCTTGATGTTATTTGAAGCAGGTAATCTGTACTTTGAGTGTATATCAAGTTTGTATCCATATTTTTCTTGTAGCATGTTGTTTCCTTGATTGCAAAGTGCTTAGTTGTTGTTTTGGGCATATTGTGTTTGAAACTTGTTTCGCGTGTATGTGTTGAACCGTTGCTCCATTGGGAGCATGCTCTATATGAAACTTGCTTGGTTTTGCATGTAGTTTCATCATACCATGTTTCATCATGTTTTGAGTGTGTTTGCTTAATGTTTGAATGCATTTTGCATTAATACCATGTTTAACTTGTTTTGCTCATATCTTTTAGGCCGTAGCTCCGAATTAAATGAACTTTATACGTAACTTGATTAGAAAAACGTGTAGATCATCTTGGTGCGCTTTAACTTGCTGTTTAACAAACTTCAACATAATGTGCTATTCAGATCTAGACCAATTTCGAAATTTGCATGAGGACTTACCGGAGTTGTTATATGTTGATTTCGGCCTCATCTAAACTTGCTTTGATGTGTTGTTCTTGTATGCATCATCTCTTGCCATGAGTATCATCATGTAGACTTTTCTTGCATCATACTTGGAGAGCATCATGCCATGTTTTTGTGTTGCGCGTTTACCATGTTGTTTGCTTCTTTCCGATTGTGCTCCTTCTCGAAAGTTCCTATTTCGTTGCGACTGTGCGGATTCGTTCGACTACGTGGGATCATCTTCTTCAGTGACTCATTCTTCTTCCTAGCAGGATTTCAGGCAAGATGACTATCACCTTGGATCTCACTACTATCTTTGCTATGCTAGTTGTCTCGATGCTATCTCTATGTCGCGCTACCTACCACTTGTTTATCAAGGCTCACAATATGCCATGAAACAGCCTCTGACCTTTTCCACCATCCTAGCAAACCGTTGTTTGCCTATGTTACCGCTTTGCTCAGCCCCTCTTATAGCATTGTGAGTTGCAGGTGCAGTTGTAGGTTGTTCCATGTTAGGACATGGGTATCATGGATATCATGGATATCATGGGATATCACAATATCTCTTAGTTAATTAATGCACATATATACTTGGTAAAGGGTGGAAGGCACGGCCTTTTGCCTGGTGTTTTGTTCCACTCTTGCCGCCTTAGTTTCCGTCATACCGGTGTTATGTTCCTTGATTTTGCGTCCCTAACACGATGAGGGTTTGTGGGCCCCTCTTGATAGTTCGCTTTGAATAAAACTCTTCCAGCAAGGCCCAACATTGGTTTTACCATTTGCCTAACAACAACTAAAACTTGCATAGGGACCGGCTAGCACCCGAGGATTCTTAATCAACCCCCGAGCCAGTGCTCCTCATGAGTGTTGGTCCATACTAGAGCACCTTGTGGCGCCCCCTGGGAAACTTGGTTCTTAGCGACCGTAAGCTTAGCTCATATTTCGTGTCCTGAGATGAGATACGCGCGGCTACTATCAGGGTGTCGGCATGTTGGGGGATCTTGCTGGACTTGTTTTACCATTGTTGAAACGTCTTGTGCACCGGGATTCTGAGTCTGATCGGATGTCCCGCGATGGAGGATTGTCTCCGCGGATTGTGAGCTTGTCATGGGCTAAGTTGGGACACCCCTCCAGGGTTTAAACTTTCGAGAGTTGTGCCCGTGGTTATGTGGCACATGGGAATTTGTTAATATCCGGTTGTAGTGGACTTGAACTAAACTGAATGAAAATACACCCACCGCGTGCGTAACCGTGACGGTCTCTTTCCGAGTGAGTCAAGAAGAGAACATAGTGGGGTTATGTTTGAACATAAGTAGTTCAGGATCACTTCTTGATCATTACTAGTTTGCGACCGTTTGCGTAGTTTCTCATCTTACTCTTGTACTCATAAGTTAGCCACCATACAATGCTTAGTCACTTGCTGCAACCTCACCACTTATCCATTCCATACCCATTAAGCTTTGCTAGTCTTGATACCCATGGTAATGGGATTGCGAGTCCTCGTGGCTCACATATTACTAGAACAACAGTTGCAGGTACAGGTTATGCGATGATCATGGCGTGAGAGCGATGTTCACTTGTTTTGGAGTTCTCCCTCTTCATCGATCTTGGGATAGGTTCCTGGTCGGCAGCCTAGCTAGCAGGGTGGATGTTGTTTGAGCTTTTGTTTGTGCTTTATCCGTAGGCTGATGTTGTTCTTATGTATGATGTTTGTTGTATTCATGTGGCATTTGTATGCCTTGTATGTATCCCCAACTATTATGTAATGGTACGATGTAATGATATCCACCTTGCAAAAGCGTTTCAATATGCGGCTCCATCCTTGGTGGGACCTTCGAGTCCCTCTCGGATAGGGTCGCATATTGGGTGTGACACCACGGCACTCGGGGGCTAATGCAAGTCGCTTTTCAAACCATCACATTATCAGAAGACCCGGCTATCTCAAGGAGATGAGCCGACCCTTGGGGGTTACGGATTGTTTTCTATTTAAGTGTCAATTCAAATAAGAACTGGCTCAATAACAGATGGGTTATTATTTCCAATATTTTCCTGCAAAGGAGGTGCACCAGCAAGTTGATTGTGAAGCCAGCTCGTTGATATGAAAAAGAAACCTGGATTTTCCATAAGCTGGTTCATTGAATAAATAGGGCCTTTTTTAGCGAGCCATTTTCTCTTAACATGTTAAATTATTCTTGTTTCCAGGAGCTTACCATGAATGAATTCAAGCTAACCTGGGGGCTAATGTTGGGGATATACCCCATGATGTGACCCGGCTGAAGGGACGACCCGACCGGGAAGTGGCGGCTTAACGATGTCCAGGCCGATGGGCCAAAGAGAGCGGCAAGGTCTAGAAGGTGAATTACTGAAGGACGACTTATGAGGGACAATCATTGGTTGGCTCATGCAAGAAGAGGAAAGTTTCCTAGCAAGGGAGGCAACACCAAGCAAGAAAAGTAAGGCCCGTACTAGTATCTGGCTCGTAATAGAAAAGAGACTAGTTGTAGTCCTACTAGGACTCTACATCTAAGCTTGGCCCTTCAAATTATATAAGGAGGGGCAGGGCACCCGAATAGGGACATGTTTAGAGAGATATACAAGTACATAGCTCTCGAGATAGAAGTAGCGAAATATCGCCCTCGTAATCGACATCATCATCATCATCAATATCAATCAAGCAGGATGAAGGCTTTTACATCCACCGCGAGGGGATGAACCTGGGTAAAACTCGCGTCTCTCGATTCTGACCAACCTAGTTCAAGCAAGCACCTAGTTGTGATGGCCTCACACCTAAGTTCTCCTATGAGGACATCTGTCGTGACAAAACCACGACAGCATACGTCTATAAGCATAAGTTCCAAAAGGACAAGTAATATATCTTTTCTCTTGATCTTCTTTTAACATAGGTATTTGAGAAAAACTAGAATATCCATCAAGGAAACAAAAGTGTGTATGCTTATTCAATATTTCTAACATTTGATCAATAAAAGGCAAGGGGTAATGATCTTTTCTAGTAGCTTTGTTTAATTTCCTAAAATCAATTACCATCCTATAACGAGTTACAATTTTTTGTGGGATAAGTTCATTTTTATCATTAGGAACAACGATGATGCCTCCATTCTCAGAGTCACAATGAACAGGGCTTGCCCGTCTACTATCAGTTATGTGATAGGTTATGCCTGCCTCAAGAAGCTTTAATATTTCATTTCTTACCACATCCTTAATTTTAGGATTCAATCGTTGGTAATAATGATCTCCTATTTTAACTGAGACAACAGGCATGCCAACAACGGGCTTATTCTTATCCTTAGTGGCAGGCTTAGCAATTCTATTTGATTCATCACAGAAGTAGATAACATGCCCATCAATATTATCGACCAAGCCATATTTAACCATAGCAAAATTAGGTTCAACATTAATTTTTTGAGAGGGTCTAGGTGCTCTAATATTGCTTTTTTAACCATGGTTGTAACCTTAGCATGTGCCCTTATCCTAACAGGGAAAGGAGGTTTCTCAATATAAGTAGTAGGCACAACTGGATCGACATTGTAAATGATAGTTTCATCTTTAACTATAACGGGTTCCTCTATGTTTTCTTTAATAGGGGATGATATTTAAACCACTTCTCCTTAGGGAGCTCAACATGAGCAGCAAAATACACGCAACTAAAATCTGAACCGTGTTATTATCTACTATTTTGGAAAGAGACTAGTTATATTATCCACTTTTATATTATTTTTGGGACTAACCTATTAACCGGAGGCCCAACCTGGAATTGATATTTTTTTTGCCTGTTTTAGGGTTTCGAAGAAAAGGAATATCAAACAGAGTCCAAACGGAATGAAACCTTCGGGAACGTGATTTTCTCAACGAACAAGACCCGGGAGACATGGACCCTACATTAAGAAAGAAAAGAGGAGGCCACGAGGTAGTGGGGCGCGCTTGCCTACCCCAGGCGCACCATCCACCCTCGTGGGCCCCCTGTTGCTCCATCGACGTACTCCTTCCTCCTATATATACCTATGTAACCCCAAACGATCAGATACGGAGCCAAAACCCTAATTCCACCGCCGCAACTTTTTGTAATGCTATGCTTTATGTGATTTGGGTGCTAGTGTTTCCACGATTCCAAAGACTTTGTGTGATTTGTTAGGTTTCCTTGATTTTGATGATTGCTCTCTAAACTTGCACCTTGCGGATTCCACTATTAAGAAACCTATGGGAAGAATTTATGATGTTCTTATTGTTGCAAATCGGAATTATGTGCCGTAGATTTTATTGTTCTTGACATAGATTGCAATCCTTCATGTCCTATTATTCTTGGTAGACCTTTTCTTAGAATGATTGGTGAAATTATTGATATGAAGGAAGGAAATATTAGATTCCAATTACCTTATGAATCTATTATGAGAGCCACTTATGGGTTGCATACCAAAGATGGCAATACTTAGATCTATTCTTGCTTGTTATGCCGAGCTAGGGGCGTTAAACGATAGCGCTTGTTGGGAGGCAACCCAATTTTATTTTTATTCCTTGCTTTTTGCTCCTGTTTAGTAATAAATAATTTATCTAGCCTCTGTTTTCGTTGTGTTTTTTGTGTTTAATTAGTTTTTGTGCCAAGTAGAACCGTTGGGAAGACTTGGGGAAAGTCTTTTTGAACTTGCTGTAAAAAACAGAAACTTTAGCGCTCACGAGAACTACTGCCATTTTTATTTGGAAAGTGCTATTTAGTTAATTCTTTTTTCAGATGATTAATAGATAAATTCCACGTCCATCAATTTATTTTAGAATTTTTGGGGTTCCATATCTTGCGCTAGCTATAGATTACTACAGACTGTTGTGTTTTTGACAGATTCTATTTTTCGTGTCTTGTTTTCTTATTTCGATGAATCTATGGCTAGTAAAATAGTTTATAAACCATAGAGAAGTTGGAATACAGTAGGTATAACACCAATATAAATAAATAATGAGTTCATTATAGTACCTTGAAGTGGTCTTCTATTTTCTTTCACTAACGGAGCTCACGAGATTTTCTACTTTAAGTTTTGCGTTGTGAAGTTTTCATGTTTTGGGTAAATATTTGATTGATTATGGAACAAGGAGTGGCAATAGCCTAAGCTTGGGGATGCCCATGGCACCCCCAAGATAATCTAAGGACACCTAAAAGCCAAAGCTTGGGGATGCCCCGGAAGGCATCCCCTCTTTCGTCTACTTCTATCGGTAACTTTACTTGGAGCTATATTTTTATTCGCCACATGATATGTGTTCTGCTTGGAGCATCTTGTATTATTTGAGTCTTTGCTTGTTAGTTTAACATAATCATCATTGCTGTACACACCTTTTGAGAGAGCCATACATGATTTAGAATTTGTTAGAATACTCTATGTGCTTCGCTTATATCTTTTGAGTTATATAATTTTGCTCTAGTACATCACTAATATCTTTTAGAGAAAGGTGGTGGATTTGTTTTATAGAAACTATTGATCTCTCCTTAGATTGTTTTGAGAGTTTTAATAGCATGGTAATTTTCTTTAAATCCTAATATGCTAGGTATTCAAGAATAAAAATTCTCTTATGAGTGTGTTGAATACTATGATAAGTTTGATACTTGATAATTGTTTTGAGATATGAAGATGGTGATATTAAAGTCATGCTAGTTGAGTAGTTGTGAATTTGAGAAATACTTGTGTTGAAGCTTGTGATTCCCGTAGCATGCACGTATGGTGAACCGTTATGTGATGAAGTCGGAGCATGATTTATTTTTTGATTGCCTTCCTTATGAGTGGCGGTCGGGGACGAGCGATGGTCTTTTCCTACCAATCTATCCCCCTAGGAGCATGCACGTAATACTTTGCTTTGATAACTTGTAGATTTTTGCAACAAGTATAGGAGTTCTTTATGACTAATGTTGAGTCCATGGATTATACGCACTCTCACCCTTCCACCTTTGCTAGCCTCTCTAATACCGCGCACCTTTCGCTGGTATCATACACCCACCATATACCTTCCTCAAAACAGCCACCATACCTACCTATTATGGCATTTCCATAGCCATTCTGAGATATAGTGCCATGCAACTTTCCACCGTTCCGTTTATTATGACACACTCCATCATTGTCATATTGCTTAGCATGATCATGTAGTTGACATCGTATTTGTGGCAAAGCCACCATTCATAATTCTTTAATACATGTCACTCATGAGTCATTGCATATCCCGGTACACCGCCACAGGCATTCATATAGAGTCATATTTTGTTCCAAGTATCGAGTTGTAATTGTTGAGTTGTAAGAAAAATAAAAGTGTGATGATCATCATTATTAGAGCATTGTCCCACTGAGGAAAGGATGATGGAGACTATGATTCCCCCACAAGTCGGGATGAGACTACAGACGAAAAATAAGAAAAGAAAGAAAAGAGGCCGTAAACAAAGAGAAAAGGCCCAAATAAAAAAAATTAGAGAAAAATAGAGAAGGGACAATGCTACTATCCTTTTACCACACTTGTGCTTCAAAGTAGCACCATGATCTTCATAGTAGAGAGTCTCTCATGTTATCACTTTCATATACTAGTGGGAATCTTTCATTATAGAACTTGGCTTGTATATTCCAATGATGGGCTTCCTCAAAATGCCCTAGGTCTTCATGAGCAAGCAAGTTGGATGCACACCCACTTAGTTTCTTTTTGAGCATTCATATACTTTTAGCTCTAGTGCATCCGTTGCATGGAAATCCCTACTCACTCACATTGATATCTATTGATGGGCATCTCCATAGCCCGTTGATACGCCTAGTTGATGTGAGACTATCTTCTCCCTTTTTGTCTTCTCCACAACCACCACTCTATTCCACCTATAGTGCTATATCCATGGCTCACACTCATGTATTGCGTGAAGATTGAAAAGGTTTTGAGAATGTCAAAAGTATGAAACAATTGCTTGGCTTGTCATCGGGGTTGTGCATGATTTAAATATTTTGTGTGGTGAAGATAGAGCATAGCCAGACTATATGATTTTGTAGGGATAACTTTCTTTAGCCATGTTATTTTGAGAAGAAAAAACATAATTGCTTTGTTAGTATGCTTGAAGTATTATTATTTTTATGTCATTATAAACTTTTGTCTTGAATCTTTCGGATCTGAATATTCATACCACAATTAAAAAGAATTACATTAAAATTATGCCAAGTAGCACTCCACATCAAAAATTCTGTTTTTATCATTTACCTACTCGAGGACAAGCAGGAATTAAGCTTGGGGATGCTTGATACGTCTCCAACATATCTATTATCTACTGTTTTGGACATTATTGGGCTTTATTATCCACTTTTATATTATTTTTGGGACTAACCTATTAACCGGAGGCCCAGCCCAAAATTGTTGTTTTTTGTCTGTTTTAGGGTTTCGAAGAAAAGGAATATCAAACGGAGTCCAAACGGAATGAAACCTTCGGGAACATGATTTTATCAACAAACAAGACCCTAGAGACTTGGACCCTACGTCAAGAAAGAAAACAGGAGGCCACGAGGTAGGGGGCGCGCCTGCCTACCCCAGGGGCGCCCTCCACCCTCGTGGGGCCCCTGTTGCTCCACCGACGTACTCCTTCCTCCTATATATACCTACGTACCCCCAAACGATCAGATACGGAGCCAAAACCCTAATTCCACCGCCGCAACTTTCTGTATCCACGAGATCCCATCTTGGGGCCTGTTCTGGAGCTCTGCCGGAGGGGGCATCGATCATGGAGGGCTTCTACATCAACACCATAGCCTCTTCGATGAAGTGTGAGTAGTTTACTTCAGACCTACAGGTCCATAGTTAGTAGCTAGATGGCTTCTTCTCTCTTTTTGGATCTCAATATAATGTTCTCCCCCTCTCTTGTGGAGAACTATTCGATGTAATCTTCTTTTTGCGGTGTGTTTGTTGAGACCGATGAATTGTGGGTTTATGATTAAGTCTATCTATGAATAATATTTGAATCTTCTCTGAATTCTTTTATGTATGATTGGTTATCTTTGCAAGTCTCTTCGAATTATCAGTTTGGTTTGGCCTACTAGATTGATCTTTCTTGCAATGGGAGAAGTGCTTAGCTTTGGGTTCAATCTTGCGGTGTACTTTCCCAGTGACAGTAGGGGCAGCAAGGCACGTGTTGTATTGTTGCCATCGAGGATAACAAGATGGGGTTTTCTTCATATTGCATGAGTCTATCCCTCTACATCATGTCATCTTGCTTAAGGTGTTACTCTGTTTTTAACTTAATACTCTAGATGCATGCTGGATAGCGGTCGATGAGGGGAGTAATACTAGTAGATGCAGGCAGGAGTCGGTCTACTTGTCTCGGACGTGATGCCTATATACATGATCATACCTAGATATTCTCATAACTATGCTCAATTCTGTCAATTGCTCAATAGTAATTTGTTCACCCACCGTAGAATACTTATGCTCTCGAGAGAAGCCACTAGCGAAACCTATGGCCCCCGGGTCTATCTTTATCATATTGATCTCCTACTACTTATTTATTTCCTTTGCTAATTACTTTGCCTTTATTTTACTTTGCATCTTTATCATAAAAATACCAAAAATATTATCTTATCATATCTATCAGATCTCACTCTCGTAAGTGGCCTTATAGGGATTGACAACCCCTATTTGCGTTGGTTGTGAGGATTTATTTGTTTTGTGCAGGTACGAGGGACTCCCGCGTAGCCTCCTACTGGATTGATACCTTGGTTCTCAAAAACTGAGGGAAATACTTACGCTACTTTGCTGCATCATCCCTTCCTCTTCGGGGAAAACCAATGCAGTGCTCAAGAGGTAGAAGTGGAACAAAAGAAATGGGCAGCCAGATGAAGGCATGTGCGATATACAACATAAGATTCACTTGGATGAAATGTTTGTGATGAGGAGGAACAATAGAAACGGGAAGCTTCAGAAGGATTAACTGTTTGTGCTTAGGCAGCAAAACAGAAACGGGTCAACCAGATCAAAGTGTCTGCGATTGATGGCATACACTTCACACGGATGAACTGTTTGTGATTAGCCACAACAAACTAAAATAGTTAGATAGATCAATGTGTGTGCACTAGAAGGGCACACACAATCTAATTAAAAGAAGTGTGCGCGATGGTAATAACGAGCGTGCACGGTTTATGGAACAAGACGTGTGCTGACATTGCCTATTGCAGTGCACCCTATGGTGCAAACGCCACGTACGCGGCTGAGAAGGCGTACGTGCCCATGTTACGCCTTTCGGGAATAGTGTCGCACTTATAACCATCAATAAATTTTGAGCATGCCTCCCGTCACATTCCAAGTTGCAAACATGTTCACATCGATCAAAACCTAAACGGTTTCCCACTTAGGAGCGTATTAGTACTCAGTTATAAATACTACTACTCCAAGATGACTGCACATTCCTCCTCAACTCCTCATCCACAAAAACAAACAAGTCATTTATCATCATTCCCTTGAGCCATGGCTAGTGTGAGTTCTGGGTCGAGAGATTGCCACCAGGGAGATGCGAGCATGGAAGCGGAAGCACGAGAGATGTCCCGCCTTGCCACGAATGCAGCCGGCATGTCCCGCCGCGCAGCCGTAGTAGCACGGAGGTCCCGTCGCGCCATCGATGCGGCAGACTAGTCCGGCCACACCGCGGAAGCAGAAGAGATGTCCCGCCGCGCTGTGAATGTAGCAGAGATGTCCTCCCGCGCCACGGAAACCTGAGAAAATGTCTTGCGGGCAGGTGAGGACTGTTACAGGCGCATGTAGGCGATCGTCCATAGCCAGATGGATCACATCTCCGACTGCGCGAGGTTGCAGGACGACATGAAAGCCTCTTTTGAACAGGCTACCGGCGTCATCCGGCAACTAAATGAGAGCAATGTGAAGCTCCGGGCCGAGTGCCACCTGCTGAGGGCGAAGATCGTCGGAAGTGCGGAACAGCAGGAGGAGACCACTGCCTTGTTGAAGAGGACCGGTGTCATCGTCGAGAAACTTATGGATGAGAATGCCATGCTGCGCATCGAGCGCAGAAGGCTGGTGGAGGAATCTGTGGATGCTCTCAAGCAACATCTTGAGGACAAGAAAGAGCTCATCGCCGCTCTCCGCGGACACTAGTTCCCGCGGCCTGCAGCAACGCATCAAGGAGGTGAGATCAGCGAGCCAGATCGTTGTCTTCCTTCTTCTTTTGCCCTTGTGTATTTCGGGTGTTTCCTCATGTGGCTTTTCTTTAATTATGTTCCTTTTTTGCGGGGATTTTAATTATGTTCCTAAATATGTAAGACAATTATTATCCATTGTCATCGTCCTTATATTCATCATCCTTGCTATAAGTCGCAGTCGATGCTATATAGGTCTGTCGGATCTTAAATCAAGATCTGTGCAAAACTTTCTTTTCAGATTTTCATGTTTCTCTCTTAAATGTCAGTCCAGTGAGACATATAGCCACGCTGTAGAACAGGGGCTCAAGCGCCATTAATGGAGACGTTGGGAGGGAGGTGCGCGACGGGTAGAGAT
This sequence comes from Triticum aestivum, assembly GCF_018294505.1. NCBI lineage: Eukaryota > Viridiplantae > Streptophyta > Magnoliopsida > Poales > Poaceae > Triticum > Triticum aestivum. The sequence goes on along the minus strand of NC_057800.1, from coordinate 311,492,201 downwards.
CAAAGGGCTCTCCTCCCAATGAGCACGCGCAGGGTTCTGATCGCACGCCTCCCGTACTCAAATAGCTACCCCACACGACACCTCCTATGTAACGAACAAACCTCGAAGGATTTGAGTCTCTGTGCTTACCGTGCTAGTCCCTGGATCGAACTCGCTAGCACACACAGTATAGATGAATACTAGAATAGCAAGTGCATCATTAATTACAAGGTATGATCCAGAATGTATAAAATAAAACAATTTGCATAGCACTTGGCTAGCTTTATTCAATCAAACAGCGGAAAAGTAGCAGAAATAACGATGAGTCCCATCATCGCCCACTGGCGATGCTGAGTGCAGACTCGCGACCCTAACGGTACCTTATGCCTTGTCTGAATATCCTACAACATGAGACATTGCAGCCATATAGGTCAATACTTTGAATGTATTGGCAAGTTACACAGGGGTAATAATATAGTAGACCTATATGTATATGCATAGTATAACAAAAGGAAGGCTTGAGGGTTTATTTTGCAGAAAGCTGATTTTGTCCTCATAACTTCCTAATAGTCAAATTTTCATTTAGTTCTTTTATTACTACAATTTAATACACGAGGTTGAGTTGGCAAAATCAACTCCAACCTCCCCTTTATTAAGTTGCCCACAACTATTATTAAGTGTCACATCTGTCAAGATCATCCAACAACTGTCATGGCAAAGTCGCTCAAAATTGTCCATAACCAGGGACAAGGCTAATCATGATTAGTTTTAATACTCTGCAGAGTTTTTCACACTTTACCCACTAGACTCAACCTGAAGATTGAGACGAAGTCTTTCAGAAGTAGTCACCTCCACCCACCGGCAGCCGGTACACCTACTTATATCTACATCGGCTAGCTTACCTGGGTAAGGATCCCACAACCTACTCAACTAAGCCAGAGCCCATTTAGCTAGTGGTTGCGCATGGAAGCTACTAGTCACTAACTCTGTCTGATCTTTTTGAGCCTGGGCGACCGTCCACTTACATTCAGAGGGTATAAACCATGATGTTCTTGAAACCACCCTCCAATACCAATTCCGCCCAGAGGTGAATTAAAATCCTTAATTACTACTCAATTTGGTTATATTTATAATCGTCATAAGCTCAACGAATACACGAACCACCCCCGTCTACAAAGCATAGCAACTACAACTACCACGATCTACAATGACGGAAAGATAGCTCAATAGCATAGCCAGCATATATAATACTCCTATATATGCATATATTCATAGTGTGATATAACTACATTCATAAAAAACAATAGGTAAAGGATGATCAAGATGTAACTTGCCTTGGTTCTGGTTCAGAAACTCACACTCCTGACAATAGTTCGCGTCGCACTCCGGACAATCTACACGTTTCACACAATTCAACAAATCAATCATCGGAACAAAAATAGAACCAAAACAAAACCAACAGCAAGAAAACCATTTTTAAAACTCAGCGACAGAAGCTTAACAACACCTAAATTGCACTATGGTCACAATGTAGAAAGAATCACTCTATTCCGATAAATGGTTTGAAAGTTACGACCTTCAGAAGGTTTATTTCAAATTCAAACAAATTCAAATTTGAAAAGTGCAAACATGAGAAATTTTGGTGCTGTGATAAAGTGCTGAATTTTGTGATTGCATAGGAAAAAGAATGATCAACTTTGGAGTTATAGACTAAATGTTATAGCAATTTGATGTTAGAGGAAGAATCTGGAAAAAAAATACAGCAGAAAACGCCTGGTCGAAAATCCTTGTAGCGACTCATGTAGAACTGCCACGTGGCAGCATGGGATTGGTTGAAGCTCCCATGCACGTGCGTGCTCACCAGGAAACAGAGGAAGACGATGGTGATTCGAGCGGCGGCAGCGAAGTGTCTCCGGTGGGTTTCCGGTGAAGCCAAGGCTACGGACGGGTGCAGTATGGAGTGGCGGAGGTGGTGCTGGTGTCGGAAGGCGGCAAGCCGGACTATGCCGACGGCGGTGAGTTGCAGACTCCGGCGTGCTCCGGTGGCGTTGGGCGGCTCTCTGGCTACGTCTCCGGCAACAAAAAGGTGTCAGACAAGTTCGTCTTGGAGAGGGAAGTCAATGGGAGCAGGCGGAGCGGCTTCAGGTGTTCTTACGTCGACGGGGTCGTCCGACGAAGGCGGCGGACTACGGCGGTCCTCGGCAAGATCCAAATCGCCCTAGCGGCTCATGCTGACGAGGAAGGGTGGGGGAAATTGCACGTAGGGTTCCTCGAGGGCTTTTGCTCGCGCACGGCGCGATGGATGCACTTGAGGTGGACCCAAAGCGCGTGCTTGAGTCAGGCTCAGTGTGTGTGCGTGCGTGCGGCGTCCAACCGGGGAAGGAGAAAGGGGTGCAAGATCCACCCGTCAGCAAGAGAGGGGCAACGGGTCAGGCGCGGCTGTGCGCTATGCTTACCGCTTCGCGGTTAGGTGGTCCGCAGCGGTGGGAGCTGGGCCGCGGGGTTGGCTGCTGGGCCGCGCAGGGCTATGCGCTACACGATGGCTAGCTGGTGTTCTTTTTTTAAAACACAACTACAGAAAACAAAAATAACTAAAATAAAAACAACATAATAAAAACTAAAGCAAATTATGTATATGCACACCGTAAAATCTGTAATGCTAATATAAACTACAGGAACACTTGTTCCTCACCTAATGCAATTTTTGAAAATTCATTTTATGCAATAGGCCACACAAAACAGCAACAAAACAGATAAAAAATATTTTGAAGATTGCAAAAATTACCACAACATATCAGATGAACTAGAAATAATATTTTGCACATTATGAACATTTTTAAAAACAGGGAAGAAGTCGTGTTATCTCCACTCCAATAAATTGCCTTTAGTTGCATAATGAAAGAATATTTCTAAAAAGAAAATAATGCATGGAAAAATAGGAGGTGCATATGAATGATCTATTAACATCCTAATTTAGTAAAATTGGGATGTTACAAACCTACCCCCTTAAGATGAATCTCGCCCTTGAGATTCGGGCTGGCTAGCAAATAGGTGTGGGTGATCCAGCCTGAGATCTTCCTCTCGTTCCCAGGTAGCTTCGTACTCTATGTGATGATCCCACTGAACCTTGCATAACATGATTGTCTTGGTATGAGTAACTATCTCTCTTGTCTCCAGAATCTTAACAGCCTTCTCCTCATATGTCAAATCACTCTCAAACTAAATTGCCTCAAGTGGCATTGTGTCCCTCAATGGAACATCCATCATCTCTACATGACACTTCTTCAACTGAGATACATGAAACACATTATGAACTCCAGACAAGCATTCTGGCAACTCCAACTGACAAGCTACCTCTCCTCTACGCTCCAAGATCTTGTAAGGCCCCACAAAACGTGGTGCTAACTTACCTTAATTCCAAACTTCTTAATTCCACTAAGTGGTGAAACTCTAAGATATGCACGGTCTCCTACCTCATATGTCACCTCCTTATGTTTTGCATCTGCATAACCCTTCTGCCTTAAATGTGCTATCTTCAGTCTATCACGAATCAACTTGACCTTCTCCTCAACATCTCTGATCAAGTCTGGTCCAAGGAATTGACGCTCTCCAACCTCATCCCACATCAGTGGTGTGCTGCACTTTCTACCATACAATACCTCAAATGGTGCCATTTTCAGACTAGCCTGATAACTATTATTATATGAGAACTCTACATAAGGTAAATTATCATCCCAATTGGACCCATATTCCAAATCACAAGCTCTCAACATATCCTCCAAAATCTGATTTACCCTCTTTGTATGCCTATCTATCTATGGATGGAAAGTTCTGTTGAACTCCATCCTGGTGCCCAAGGATTCATGCAATTGATGCCAAAATTTATATGTGAATTGAGTACCTCTATCAGACACTACCTTCCTTGGAACTCCATGCAAACAAACAATTTTAGACATATAAATCTTTACTAGCTGACCAGTGGTATAAGTAGTCTTTACAGGGATGAAGTGAGCAACTTTAGTCAAACGATCAACAACTACCCAAAAAGAATCATGACCTGACCGAGTCCTGGGTAGATCTGTAATGAAATCCATACCAATCTCATCCCACTTCCAATCAGGTATAGGCAATGGTTGTAGCAAGCCTACTGGTCTCTGATGTTCTTCTTTAACTCTCTGCCACACATCATATGTTGCAATATATCCAGCAGTTTCCCTCTTCTGACTAGGCCACCAAAATCTTTCCCTCAAATCCAAATACATCTTAGTATTACATGGGTGAATATAATAAGGTGAATCATGCGCCTCCTGAAGAATCAACTTCCTGATATCTGCATCCCGAGGTACACAAATACACTTCTCAAACCATATGGCCACATGTTCATCCTCATGGAAACCTTATGCCTTACCTTTAACCACATTCTCTTTTATCTCAGCAATCTCCTTATCATCCTTTTGAGCTTCTCTGATCATGTCAAGCAAAGTAGGCTTTACCTCTAGTGTTGCCAAATATCCCTTAGGAACCATCTCCAACCTGAGATTCCTGAATTGTTCACATAACTCCGATTGCATATTATCAACATTAATTACATTAGCATGGCTCCTACGACTCAACGCATCAGCAACAACATTAGCCTTACCAGGATGATACTACACATTCAAATCATATCCTTAATAAGCTCCAACCATCTCCTCTGCCTGAGGTTCAAATCCTTCTGAGTAAAAAATATACTTCAAGCTCTTATGATCTGTAAATATATCACAATGATTACCAATAAGATATGGCCTCCAAGTTTTCAATGCATGCACAACTGAACCTAACTCCAAATCATGTGTAGGGTAATTATGCTCATGATTCTTAAGCTGACGTGAAGCATATGAAACAACTTTACCTTCCTGCATCAAAACACTCCCAAGTCCTTGACGAGAAGCATCACAATATACCTAAAAGTCCTTAAGTATATCTGGTAGAGTTAAGACTTGCACTGTAACCAAACGCTGCTTCAATTCCTAAAAGTTGGCTTGACATTCATCAGTCCAAACAAATTTCTTCTCTTTCTTCAACAATTTAGTCATAGGCTTTGCAATCTTGGAGAAGTTCTAAATAAGACTCTTAAAGCACAAGTGCTCCCTAGGTGGTTTTGGTAATTAATGTCAACATATCTCTTGTTGGACTAACATTTTTATCTAGTATGTTTCAGATAAGTTCAACAGTGAAGTGGAATGGACTAGAGGATGTGAAACCCCTTCAAAATGCTAAGGAAAAAGGATAGGCTCAAGCTCAAAGCTCAAGACTCTACATTTTCTATTTTAGTGATCCAAGATCACATTGAGTCTATAGGAAAAGCCAATACTATCAAGAAGGGATGAGGTGTTGCTTAATGAGGTTCTTGCTCAAAATGCTTAGTGATATGCTCCAAAACCCTCAACTACGTTCTCACATCCACATATGACCTAAACTAAAAGTCAAACTCGGCCCCACCGATTCTTCTTATCCGGCGCCACTGAGTTTCAAATGTCTTAGCCACTGCCACAAACCCTAGGCAAATCGGTCTCACCGACAGGGATATCGGTCTCACCGAGATGGGATTGCAAACTCTCTGTTGCCTATTGCAATACTTTCGGTCTCACCGAGAATTGCAATAGGTCCCACCGAGATTGCAATGTAAACTCTCTGGTTCCCTTTTGTAACATTTCGGTCTCACCAAAATGAGCGATCGGTCCCACTGAGTTTACCTGACCAACTCTCTGGTTAGCTTATTACCAAAATCGGTCTCACCGAGTTTGTGTAATCGGTCTCACCAAGATTACGTTATGCCCTAACCCTAATCATATCGGTCCTACCGAGTTGCATGTCGGTCCCACCGAAAACCCTAACGGTCACTAGCTTTGCTAAATCAGTCAGACCGAGTTTAACCATTCGGTCCAACCGAGTTTGGGAAGTTATGTGTAACGGTTTGTGGAGGCTATAAATACCACTGCACCTCCTCTTCATTCGTGGAGAGAGCCATCAGAACAAACCTACACTTCCAACCTATATTTTTTGAGAGAGAACCACCTACACTTGTGTTGGGACCAAGATATTCCATTCCTACCATATGAATCTTGATCTCTAGCCTTCCCCAAGTTGCTTTCCACTCAAATATTCTTTCCACCAAATCCAAATCATGTGTGAGAGAGAGTTGAGTGTTGGGGAGACTATCATTTGAAGCACAAGAGCAAGGAGTTCATCATCAACACACCATTTGTTACTTCTTGGAGAGTGGTGTCTCCTAGATTGGCTAGGTGTCACTTGGGAGCCTCCGACAAGATTGTGGAGTTGAACCAAGGAGTTTGTAAGGGCAAGGAGATCGCCTACTTCGTGAAGATCTACCGCTAGTGAGGCAAGTCCTTCGTGGGCGATGGCCATGGTGGGATAGACAAGGTTGCTTCTTCGTGGACCCTTCGTGGGTGGAGCCCTCCATGGACTCGCGCAACCGTTACTCTTCATCGGTTGAAGTCTCCATCAATGTGGATGTACGATAGCACCACCTATCAGAACCACTCCTCAAAAATCTTTGTGTCTCCAATTGCGTTTGAATCTTCCAAACCCTTCCCTTTACATTCTTGCAAGTTGCAAGCTTCACTTTCCGCTGCTCATATGCTCTTTGCATGCTTGCTTGATATGTATTGTGTTTGTTAAACTTGTGCCAGAACTCCACTTTAACCTAAAGAATTTAAAAACTGCAACTTTTGGTACTTAGTGTTATCACCGAGGAGAATCTTCTTACACAAGTTACATCCCTTCCACCCCACCTCCCATGGCGACTCCCACCTCCCACCCCACCTCCCATGATGACTCCCACCTCCCATCCACGTCCCACCTCCTTTCCCTCTAGATCTTCCATGGTGAGTAGTGATCCACTTGTGATCCAATGGCTAGTCTCATCCATTGGGATTTTGCCCCGGGACTTAAGGTGGACCAGAAGGTACGTGACAAGTTTAGATCTGCGGTGCATTTTGAAAGTTCTTCCGGAACCAAGGAATTCTTCTTGGTTATCTCTTTCTCTTCGGCCTCCTTCCCTCTCTCTCTGTAGAGGCTGTTGGAGTGGTTTTACAATGTTGTACTGGAGGTTTGGCCAAAGGTTTCAACGTCAAACAATTGGGTGATCGATCCTTTAGGTTCTCTGTGGCTTCTAATCGTGTTGGACATTTCATCTATGGTTTGAAGGATCGTGTCTGGGCAAATTTTGTGTGTCATTTCCGTTTGTTCAAAGAAACAGTGGATTATACTTGGAATGGATCTGAGTGGCATCTTGATGAGGTGATTCCGGAGGTTTCTGCCCGATCGCCTATGGCTATCAGAAGTCCTTTAGGGTTTTTACGTAAAAATGCACAAGGAGATACTTCATCTAGAACGGAATTGGCCAAATTCAATCTTGTGCCTCCGGATTTCAGTAGGGCGTCTATATGTGATCAGGATTTGGATACTCATAATTTGCGGCGATCTCAATCTTCTAATGAAGCACTCATTCTGGGAGGCTCCTCGGATAATTTGGTTTTTGGGAAACTCCATGTATGTATCAATCGGGACAACCTTCAGATTATTGGTAAACGTTTCTCTGGACGCCATTTTATGACTTTATCTTGGGATCTAATCGCAACTGCAAAGCTTGATGAAATTCTTGATTTAAGGCAAGCTGGTTATTCCAATGATACTATTCAATCGACACTTGACATCTCTTCTCTACCTACTAAGGAATTTATATTCAACAAGCTTCATATTTGTTTGATATGTGGGAAACATGGTCTTTTAGCCGAGCATTGTGATGATGTGAATTTTCCCAATAAGCAGCCCCCTAAAGAAAATGTTGAGACATCACACATGCGAAATTTAGCTTGGTGCACAAAATGCAGGACCATGGGTCATGTTTCTTACACGTGCTCTATTGATAATCGATGTTGCAAAATTTGTGGTGTGAGAGGGCACGTCCATTGGAATTGCTTGTCACGTACAAGTTCGTTCAAACGTGTTGATTGGAGAAGGAAAGACCGGATTGTGGGGAAGTATAGTAGATCTCCGATATTTGTTAAGGAAAAAAAGATTTGGCGCAGAAAATCCAGGAATCCGGCCGAACAAAAAAGGGATAAGAGGCAAATTTGGGTTGTCAAGCGAAAGGGGAGGGAGAGGGCAGATTCTTCGGTTAGTCTTACCGAAAATACCCCGGACGTTTCGCCTCCTTACCAACCTATCAACAACTTCTAGACTCCCGAGGCCACGGTTTCTGCTCTGTTTTGCCCGTCACCTTGCGCCCCTGTGTCCTCCTCCTCCCCTCTCCTCGAACTCTCCTCCACGAGAAACCTTGAATCTCCTATGGCGAACCTGCCAGTGCTGCCCTACCAGTTTTTGCCGGGGGAGATGGACATCCAGCATGGTCCGGAAGGAATACTGCAGCGCAACATGGTCATTGTGGATGATCCGCCGCCGGATCACTCGCAGCATGCGCTTGTGATGGTCGTGCCACCTCCTGGAGATCTGCAACGAGAAGCTGTTCTTGCTGAGGTTCGTCAAGTTCTTCGAGATAATCATGGCGCGCCTACTGTTGAGGGTGAGATCTATCCTTTTTGCATGGGTTTAATCCGTTTCAATGATAGTCTTGTTAGAGATACGATGATTAGTAGAGAGGAGCAGCCTCTAGATGAGCATTCAAACTTTTATCTGTTGCGCCACGATGAGGGGCCAAATATGCGTAGACCTGTCATTGAAAGAGATGCGTGGGTCATGTGGCTCGGCTTTCCCCTGAACGACCAAACAGAGCACTACATCATTAAGGCAGTGTCATGTTTTGGGAGGTGTATGTATTGGCACAGACCTGGACACCGTAAGTCGCGCGTGTTAGTTCGTATTTTGATTAATGAGCTTGCTCAAGTGCCTTTCAGCCTTGTGGTTAAGAGATTTACGGACATCAGTGGGCTAGGAACATCCTGGACGGTCCCTGTGTATGTGCTCAATGGCAGGAATCCTAGCCAGGGGCTTTTGGGGAATGAGGAAGCACCGCCGCCTTTGGGTGCTTCACCCCATCCTGAACATCTCCCGTTTTTAACTGCTATGCAACAGCAGCAGCATGATGCACAAGTCTGGCAGCTCCAGAATGCGGCCAATGCATGGGAGGCTACTCCGCAACCCCCTCCGCCGCAACAGGGCTGGGGTGAATGGCCAGTGCTTCTTCCAGTTCCACCTGTGAATCAAGGATTTAGCTACAGAAGCTACACTGGTTATGAGGGGCCCTCTATGATGGATGGGATTCAAACTGCTGATTCTGGTTTTGACGATGGGTTGCGCCTTTGGAATGAACATGTTGCAATGATTGAAGATGTGGCAGACCATTTTGTTCAAGGTAGCCCTACTGGTGCTCTTTCTTTTCAGCAGGTGAATGCTCATCAAGTGGTTGTAGAAGTTCCTGGTGAAGAGGAGAACTGGCTTTCTTTCATGATTTGATTTTGCAGTACTGTGTTCACCCCTCGACTTTGCTGGGTCCCTGAGGAAGAAAATGAGACTAAGGTTTGGTTTAAATTTGCTGAGGGTTTACAGAATACTCTGGTGGATCTTGTGGGTACGGCATGCTTCTCTTACTTCCCATTTTCACCTTTTGCGCCGGGCACAAATGTTATATGTTTTCCTCAAGAGGCTTGGTCGATCTGCTGTGACTTTGTTGCTGATCAAATGCATAGATCTTGTCAACTGATTGGTGCTGATCCCATGGCTGTGGAACAAAAATGTGAAGATTTTAGCTACCCTCTCGTTGAGTCACAAACTGAGATGATGGATATGGATGGGACCACGAACAAGAGAAAGCGCAGAATGACTACACCTCTTGAGATTTCTGAAGTCAGATGCAGTGTACGCACTACTAGATACCAAGGCTTTAAGCCGCCCTCTCTGGCAGACAATAAACGCAAACCCTCACACGTCAAACCGAGGAGGAATCCGGATATGTTGGAGATGTAGCATGGCAAGAACACTGACGAAACTTCGGCCTCTACTCAGGTCCCTCCCCCCACTACCATTAAAACTCTGCAATATTTGGGGACAACTCAATGTGCCATTCCACAGGCAGAGCCCACCAAGGAGAATCTTCTGGAGCCTCTCAAAGGATTGGAGAAGGACGAGGCCTAAGCCTTTTTATTTCACTATCTGTTCTCCTAAGTTGTGCAATTTCTTAGAAGTCTCCTGAACTTATTTATTTGCTTTCCCTAGCATGTGCCAAACCTAAATGGCTCCTGTTATGTGGAATATTTTGTGTTGGAATATTCATGGTCTTAATGCTAGTTCCAAATGCGATGCACTTCGTAATAAGATTGATGAATCCAATTGCTCGATTGTATGCCTACAGGAAACTAAGAAGCCGGACTTTGATCATTCTTTTATTAGGAAGTGCTGCCCGAGACGTTTTGATAAGTTTGAGTTTATTCCGTCTGATGGCGCCTCAGGTGGCTTAGTTATTATATGGTGTAGCAGCCAATTTTTGGGCCAAATAATTCATCAATTTTCATTTGCAATAACTATCAAAATGACCTCGGTTCAAACAAATGAAAGCTGGTTCCTCTCTAACATCTATGGGCCGTGCGATGGACCTGAGAGGGTTCTGTTCACTGATTGGATGGACAGTTTAAATATCGAACCGGAAGATCTCTGGCTTTTCATGGGTGATTTCAACTTCATGCGCTCTCTGGAAAACAGAAACCTACCAGGTGGAAATGTGGATGATGTGATTAAGTTTAATGAGATTATCAGTCATCTTGGTTTGCTGGAAATTCCAATTAAGGGAAGGAGGTACACTTGGAGTAACATGCAAGAAACTCCTTTACTCGAGCAATTAGACTGGTTTTTTTCCTCTCCTGAATGGATTTTGAAATTCCCCAATACAAATGCAAAACCTCTTGCCCGTCCAATCTCAGATCATGTGCCTTGTATTCTATCTGTTGAAACTTCGATCCCAAGATCTAAACTTTTCAGATTTGGGAATTTTTGGCCCTCTCACCCTGGTTTCTTGGAGGTGGTGAAATCCTCATGGAATGCTCCCATAAAGGCTTCCTCTAGTGCCACAAGAATATCTGCAAAATTAAAGAGGTTGAGGTATGCCTTAAAAAATTGGAGCAAATCGATCTCGAAGCTAAAATTGTTAATTGAAAACTGTAATAGAATTTTGCTCCAAATAGACAACCTTGAGGATCTGAGACAGCTATATATCCCTGAAGCTAATTATAGAAAAATTCTAAAAGCACATCTTCTATGGTTGCTTAAATATCAAAGTGCGTACTGGAAAAAACGTTGCACGTTTCGGTGGGCTGTCCAAGGTGAAGAAAATACTAAATATTTTCAAGCGCGTGCAACAGAAAGACTACGGAGAAATGCCATCACCAATCTGGTATTGCCTGATGGACGCTTGATAGAAAATCATGATGAAAAAGCAGCACGTTTTACGATTGCTTCAAGAAGAGAATGGGAGTGTCATCTCAGCCTGTCTATGATTTTGAGCTTGCAGACTTAATCCAAAAGTGTCAGGGTTTGGAAGAACTTTCAATACCATTTGCGAAAGAAGAAATTGACAATGTGATCAAAATCATTCCGACTGATCGTGCACCAGGGCCGGACGGTTTCAATGGGCTATTTCTTAAAGTATGTTGGGATATAATAAAATAAGATTTTTACACTCTTTGTGAGGACTTCTGGCAAGGGACAATAAATTTGCAATGTTTGAACACGTCATTAATCACACTAATACCGAAGAAGCTATCGCCTGAGTCTGTCAATGATTACAGACCAATCTCCTTGTTAAACTGTGTGCTCAAAGTTATAACAAAGATTCTCTCCGAAAGACTTCAACGCTGGATTTTAAAGGTAGTTCACCGCAATCAGTATGGTTTCATTAAAACTAGGACAATTCAAGATTGCCTCGGTTGGGCCTTCGAATATTTGCACCAATGCAAACAGTCAGGCAAGGAAATTGTAATTCTAAAACTGGATTTCGAGAAGGCGTTTGACACGATGGAACATTCTTTCATTCTGAAAATGTTGGAATGCAAGGGTTTTGATGACAGGTGCTGTATGTGGATTAAGATGTTGCTGCAGTCTGGAACCTCATCAATTCTTATGAATGGTATACCTGGTACAGAATTCCAGTGTAAGCGGGGGGTAAGACAGGGGGACCCAATTTCCCCCTACTATTTGTGCTAGCGGCGGATTTATTGCAGTCTTTAATTAACAAAGCCTCGATGGATGGTCTGATTTCATTACCAATTAACCAACCTGCTTCGGAAGACTATCCAGTCATACAATATGCCCATGATACACTAATCATTCTTCCAGCAAGTCAACAAGAGCTGCAGACAATTAAAGGCATTCTAGATTCTTATGCCCGGGCAACTGGTCTTAAAATTAACTACGCTAAGTCTCAATTAATGTCAATCAATGTAAATGCTCAAAAAACTCTGGATCTGGCCAATACTCTTGGATGTCAAGTTGGGGCGATGCCGTTCACCTACCTAGGTTTGCCTCTGGGCACAACAAGACCCACTGTTAGAGAGTTAATGCCTTTGGTCGACAGAATTGAGAGAAGGTTGACTGGAACAGCTATTTGGTTATCCTACAGGGAGAGAGTACAACTGATTAATTCCGCGCTTTTGTCGCTATTGTCCTTTGCTATGTGTGTTCTCAAACTACCACTCAAGTTGATTGAAATCTTCGACAGATCAAGGAGACACTGTCTATGGAGAAAAGAAGTGGATAGGGATGCTAAAACCCACTCCTTGGCTGCCTGGGAAATGGTTTGTCGCCCAAAGAAAAAAGGGGGTCTTGGAATCTTAAACCTACAAATCCAAAATAATGCCCTACTGCTCAAGTACTTACATAAATTCATTCATAAGCAGGATGTCCCTTGGGTAATGTTAGTTTGGAATGCCCACTATGACGATACGCCCCCCCACGCGAAGCCACCCTGTGGCTCCTTTTGGTGGCGTGATGTTTTCTCTTTGATGGATATTTACCGTGGTATTACCTCATGTGTACCGGCCGCGGGGGACACGATTCTTATTTGGAAAGATGTTTGGATAAACGAAAGACCCCTGATGGACTCCCATGATCATCTTTTTTCTTTTGCTAACGATGAAGACATCTCGTTGGCACAGTACTACAACAACAATGATCACGTGGACAACTTTATGCTCCCTCTGTCAATGGAAGCCAGAACCGAACTAGATAATCTGCAAGAGATCATGGAGAGAATAAACCTGGAAGCTATGGGGACTGATGAGTGGATTCTTTGTTGGGGTGATGCTGATTTTAAACCGAAAAAGTTTTACAAGTACATGTTCAGGAATATATTGGCTCCCCAATGCATCACCTCCATTTGGAAGACGAAATGTATCATGAGACATAAAGTGTTTGCATGGTTGATGTTAAATGACAGGGTCAATACAAGAGATCTGCTGCTGAGAAGACACTTTAATATTGGAGAAGATCATAAATGCCCAATGTGCAACATGGGAGTTGTAGAAACAAATGCACATCTATTTTATGAGTGTTCTTTTGCCACCAAGTGCTGGGATGTCGTGGGCATTGAGTGGGAAAACGATCCAGACATACAACACAGGTATGAGAGAGCTAGAGAGAGGTGGCGAGGACCTTTGTTCAAAGAGATAACTATATTAACCTCCTGGAATATTTGGAAGCAACGCAATAGAGAGATCTTTGATGGAGAGGTAGCCACGCATGCTGAGTGGCTGAGGAAGCTCAAGGAAGATTTTGTGATCCTGGGCTATAGGATCAACCCTCAAAGTTTAACTTTTTTGGAAATATTTGCAAACTCTTTGTCTCTGTGACACCTGGTTTACATAGGCTAGTTTCACACCTTCTGAATTCTTGTTAAAGCCATGTAAATCAAGACCTATCTATAATGTTAACCAATGGTTAACATATTAAAGTAATAAAGGAAAAAAACAACAGTAGGAGGCTCTCCTGCTATTTTCACTGGTAAAAAAAAGTGTCTAATCACCCCCCCCTCTAGACACCTCTTCTCGGTCCTTTCAATTGGTATCAGAGCTTTGGTCTCCATTGCTTTGGTTTAAACACCATTGGAGGAAGATGGATGAGTCTACTTTGGGGAGTCTTAGACATAGAGTGCCTATTCTTGATGGAGAATATTTTCATGAGTGGAAAAATGAAATGCTTGAGATTTTCAATGAATATCATTTGAACAAGTACATTACTAGCCCTTGTGCGCCTCATGTTTATCCTTTTCACCCTACCCTTGATGAGTCTATTGACATGATCCGTAACCTTAGAACTATTAATCTTATCACTAGAAGCTTGCCTAGAAACTTGATTGAATGTTTCCCTACTCTTGATTGTGCCTATACAATATGGAGATTTCCTGAGGAACGCTTTCCAAATTATTCCTCGAAAGATCTAGATGAAATCCTCCATATGTCTATTGCCTTGATTAAGATGAGTTCCAATGATCCCAAATTTGGTGACTACTTATTTGAGCTTACTAATCTTACTAGTGCCAAGGGAGATGTTGGAATCATTAGCAATATCATTTCCAGAGCTATTAGAATTCATAAAGATAACTATACAAATGATCATTTATCTAATGAATTACCCTCTCTAGGAATTGATCAATCACAAGATGATGTTGAACATGGATACTCTGATGAGGATGATGATGACAGTGACTATGATCTTAATGATGCAATGAGACACTTTGGTCTTATGGCAAATCTTCACGGCTACATGGCTGGAGGAAAGGAATGGGTTCTTGATAATGGATGTACTGATCATATGACCAGAGATAAAGATATGTTCCATAAGCTTGCTGAAAACAACGTCCCTTGAAAATATGTCACCTTTGGTGATAACTCAAAGGGTAAGGTGGTTGGCCTCGGTAAGGTGGCCATCTCACATGATAGCTCCATACAAAATGTCATGCTTGTTGAATCTCTTGGGTACAATTTACTTTCAGTATCTAGACTTGCAGATTTAGGTTTCAATGTTTTATCACTGAAGTAGATTGCCAAGTGTTTCGTAGAGACAATCGTAAAATGATCTTTACCGGAATACGTAGAGGTGATCTTTACATTGTTGATTTCACTAAAAAGTCTCAACCTAGAACTTTCTTAATTGCTAAATCCTCTAAGGGTTGGTTATGGCATAGACGATTAGGTCATGTTGGTATGTGAAACCTTGACAAGCTTATTAAAGGTGATCATATCCTTGGAGTAAAAGATGTTATATTTGACAAGGATAGACTTTGTAGTGCTTGTCAGGCAGGAAAACAAGTTGGAGGAAGTCATCGCGCGAAGAACATCATGACCACGAGAAGACCACTCGATCTACTTCATATGGATCTCTTTGGTCCAAATGCCTACAAGAGTCTTGGTAGTAACAAATTTGGACTAGTCATAGTTGATGATTTTTCAAGATTTACGTGGGTGTTCTTTCTTGATGACAAATCGCAGGTCCAAAAGATCTTCAAAAACGTCGCCGTGAAGGCCCAAAATCAATTTGACGTGAAGATCAAGAAGGTTCGAAGCGACAACGGGACGAGTTCAAGAACGCAAATGTGGATACCTTTCTTGACGAAGAAGGGATTTCACATGAGTTCTTGGCTATGTACACACCTCAATAAAATGGAGTCGTTGAGAGGAAGAACCGGACACTCATCGAAATGGCGAGAATAGTGCTTGATGAGTACAACATGCCAAAGCACTTTTGGGCGGAAGCGGTTGAGACAACATGTCATGCAACAAATCGCTTGTATCTTCACAAGCTACTTGGCAAGACGGCATACGAGCTTCTCACCGGTAACAAACCACAAGTTGGATACGTTCGAGTATTCGGCTCAAAGTGCTACATTCTTGATAAGCATCATCGCTCTAAATTTGCTCCTGTGTCTCATGAAGGTTTCCTACTTGGTTATGGCTCAAACTCTTACACTTACCGTGTCTACAACAATTTCACCCGAAAGGTTGAAGAGACGGTAGATGTGAAGTTTGATCAATCTAACGGCTCGCAAGTATAGCAATTGCCAATTGATGTAGGAGACAAAGACCCTTCGGAAGCAATCCATGACTTGTCTATTGGCAAGATTCGTCCAACGGAGGTAAAGGAGAGTACTTCGTCAGTCCAAGTGGAAGCTTCTACCTCACGACAAGGTGAACCAAAAGTTGATACGGAAGCATCCACAAGTGGGACGCATCAAAGATGAAGAAAACAAGGAAATACATCAAGATGAACACCAACAACCTCCTTCTGCACCACGATAAGAGAACGACAATGTCAACAACGAAGAAGGCCAAGAGGAAGAACAAGATGAAGAAGATGTTCAACCAAGATCCAAGCAAAAGCTTTCACGAGTTCGAGCAAGAATCGCCAAAGATCATCCCGTCGAGCAAATCTACAATGATATCCAAACCGGGAGAATCACTCGCTCTAAAACTCGTTTAGCTAACTTTTGTGAACATTATTCATTCATCTCTCGCATTGAACCTATGAAGGTTGAAGAAGCATTGGAATATCCGGATTGGATAAATGCTATGCATGAAGAGCTACACAACTTTGAGAGAAATCAGGTGTGCACATTGGTTGAAAATCCTGACAACAACCACAACATCATTGGTACCAAATGGGTGTTTCGCAACAAGCAAGATGAAGATGGTCAAGTCATTCGCAACAAAGCACGCCTAGCCGCCCAAGTCTACACTCAAGTCGAAGGTATGGACTATGGTGAGACTTATGCCCCTGTTGCTAGACTTGAGTCCATTCGCATCTTACTTGCCTATGCTAATCATCATGATATCACCTTATACCAAATGGACATTAAAAGTGCTTTTCTAAATGGTGAAATTGAGGAGGAAGTTTATGTTAAGCAACCTCCCGGATTTGTCAATCCTAAGAAACCTAATCATGTTTACAAACTTCACAAAGCTCTTTATGGTCTTAAACAAGCTCCTAGAGCATGGTATAAATGCTTGACCAAGTTCCTTATTGAAAAAGGCTTTGAATTGGAAAAATAGATTCTACTCTTTTTACTAAAAGGGTTAATGGAGAACTATTTGTATGCCAAATTTATGTCGATGATATTATATTTGGATCAACTAACCCTCATTTTAGTGAAAAGTTTGGAAAGCTAATGTCGGAGAAGTTTGAGATGTGATGATGAGTGAACTCAAATTCTTTATCGGTTTGCAGATCAAACAAACTAAGGAAGGCACCTTTGTATCTCAAACGAAGTACACCAAGGACTTATTCAAGAAGTTCGATATGCAAGAATGCAAAGGTATGACTACACCCATGCCTACTAGTGGACATCTTGATTTAACCAAAGATGGTGAACCGGTTGATCAAACGGTTTATCGCTCTATGATTGGTCCATTGTTATATCTATGTGCTTCACGTCCCGATATTATGCTAAGTGTGTGCATGTGTGCATGATATCAAGCCTCTCCTAAAGAATGTCATCTTAAGGCCGTGAAAAGGATAGTGAGATACTTAATCCGTACACCAAATTTTGGCATTTGGTATCCAAAAGGGGTTTCCTTTGATCTTGTTGGCTACTCCGATTCGGACTATGCTGGTGACAAAGTTTATAGAAAGTCCACTTCAGGTACTTATCAATTTCTTGGTAGATCTCTTGTATCTTGATCCTCCCAGAAACAAAACTCGGTATCCTTATCCACCACCAAAGCGGAATACGTTGCTGCTGGATCATGTTGTGCTCAATTACTTTGGATGACCCAAACTCTTAAAGATTATGGAATATATGTGAAACATGTTCCATTGCTATGTGACAATGAAAGTTCTATTAAAATTTCTCACAATCCCATGCAACATTCTCGAACTAATCATATTGAAGTTCGTCATCATTTCATTCGAGATCATGTTGCCAAAGGGGACATTAATCTTAAGCATGCTCGCACCGATAAGCAATTGGCAGATATATTTACCAAACCACTTGATGAGAACATGTTTTGCAGGTTAAGAGGTGAATTGAACATCATTGATTCTTCAAACTTGGAGTAGGAACTCCATTTGACACATGCAAGGCATGAGCCTATGACTAATCCTTGATATTTCTCTTATGTTGACTATCCTATGTCTTGGATATATTTGCACCTTTCATGTTATCTAACCCGTGTAGGTACTTGGATGAATCGAAATCTATGAGATTGCAACTCACTCACATCCTGAGCAATTTCTATATCACCAAGTCACTACACAATGGTGGATGAAGACAAGGAAGCACGCAACCATTCAAACATATCCTTTCACAAATTCTAGCATGATTGTCATTTTGGACACACAAGTGCTCTTCCTTGCAAAAACTAACCCATGTTGGTAGATGAACTCAAACTTCAAGTGATGCTCCCAACTCTTGATGAGCTACATCAACCTTGAGCAACCCACACAAGTTCAACTACATGATCATGATCAACACCACCACCCAAGGTATGTTATTCCATCTTAGAGAAGCTTTCCTCCAAGTCATGGGATAAAGCAACTCAACAAGATGTAGAAACCCATCATCTAATTACTAATCCACAATGCCTTCCCTTAGGCCCAAAGATGGTGAAGTCTCATGTAGTAAACGTTTACATAACACCACTAAGGGAATCACAACATACATATCATCAAAATATCAAACGAATACCAACTTCACATGATTACTTATAATAAGACTTCTCTTGTGTCCTCAAGAACAAGAGTAACTACTCACAAATCATATTCATGTTAAGATCAGAGGGGTATTGAATATCATTAAGAATCTAAACATATAATCTTCCACCAAATAAACCAAGAAGCATCAACTACAATATGTCATCAACACTACTAGCAACCCACAAGTGCCAATCTAAGGTTTTGAGACAAAGACTGAATACAAGAGATGAACTAGGGTTTGAGATGAGATGGTGCTGGTGAATATGTTGAAGAATATTGGTCCTCTCATGATCAGAGGATCGTTGGTGATGACGATGGCTTTGATTTCCCCCTCCAGGAGAGAAGTTTCCCCTCCGGAATCGCTTCGTCGAAGAGCAAAAGTGCTCCAGCCCAGGTTTCGCCTCGAGAAGATGGCGCTTCATCCTGAAACTTTCCTTTTGTTTTTTTCTAGGTCAAATGGCACCATATAGCAGAAGATGGGCTTTAAAGGCCTGCCAGGGGCCCCGCAAGATCAAGGGCGCGCCCCCAGGCTTGTGTCTACCTTGTGGACCCCCTTCTGTTGATTCTTTCGCCAATATTTTTTATATATTCCAAAATAATTCTCCGTCAATTTTCAGGTCATTTGGAGTTGTGCAGAATAAGTGCCTTTGATATAGCCCTTTCCGGTCCAGGATTCCAGCTGTCGGCAATCTCCCTCTTCATGTGAAACTTGCAATTTAAGAGAGAAAGGCAAATAATTGTATCATAAAGTGAAATAATAGTCGACTATGCAATAAATATTAATATGAAAACATGATGCAAAATGGACATATCAGGATGCCTTGTGGGCACCTCGTGGTTGAAGCCCTTTCTTTCATGGCAACGAAGATAAGTCCTAGATAAAAATCCCCTCAAAATTTCAGCCCAATCGGAGTTACGGATCTCCAGGAATATAAGAATTCGGCCTGAAAACAGCAACAAGAAATAGAAGACAATAGAGAAATCCAAGTGCTCCCCCACCCACAGAGGGCCAAGGAAGAAGAAGGAGGTGCCCACTGGCCCTCTCCTCATGTGGCGCCGGAATGCCGCTGGGGACATCTCCTCCATCGCCATCACCACCAACTTCTCCTTCATTCTCATGGTGATGTGCAAGTAGTTCACCCCCAAGGTCGAGGGTATGTACTAGTAGCTATGTGTTCGATCTCTCTCTCTCTCTCTCTCTCTTGTGGTCTTGTTTTGGCACGATCTTGATGTACTGCGAGCTTTGTTGATATAGTTGGATCATATGGTGTTCTTCCCTCTCTATCTTTGTTGTGATGAATTGAGTCTTGCTCTTTGAGGTTTCGTTATGTTGCATTGAATATTGGATTTGAGATCACTTAATGTATGTCTTGCATGTGAATACCTGTGGTGACAATAGGGTATCCTATCAAGTCACTTGATATATGTTTTGGTAATCAACTTGCGGATGCTCCTTGTGACATTGGGGTAATCTAGGCACATAGGTTGATACACGTTTTCGTCCTACATTCTCCGATAGAAACTTTGGAGTGATTCTTTGTCGCATGTTAAAGGATTGTTATATGATTCGATTATGTTAGCACTATTGAGAGATTGCACTAGTGAAAGTTTGAACCCTAGGCCTTGTTTTCAAGCATTGCACTATCGATTGTGTTCTGTTTTATCACTTGCTACCTTGATGTTTTTATATTTTCAAATTACAAAAACCTATATCTACTATCCATACTACACTTCTATCACCATCTCTTCGATGAACTACTGCACTTATCCAATTTACAATTGTATTTGGTGTGTTGGGGACACAAGAGATTTCTTGTATTTGACTGGGGTTCTTTGAGAGAGACCATATTCATCCTACGCCTCCCACGGATTGATAAACCTTAGGTCATCCACTTGAGTGAAATATGTTGCTATCCTACAAAACTCTACGCTTGGAGGCCCAACACGAGTCTAAAAGAATAAGTTGTGTAGTAGACATCAGGTCGCATGGAATGTCGTCTTTCACTCTGCTGCGCCTGTTGGAAATGCTCCCTTCAGGAAAGTTGCTCCAATTGGCTTGATTTGTAGCCATCTCCTTTGATTTCCTTCCAAATGTGATATTTCCTGCCATCCAAAGGTTAGAGTAGATTTTCCTCTCTTTTGTTGGATTAGCATTAGAAATATCCAAAGAATAAAAAATCCAATGAAACCAAATGTAAATCACTATGAGAAACATCATAAATTCTTGAGCCATCAGTGCGGGCCTTCGTCACAACGCTTGACTATGATTCAGTGCTCATTCTTCTTGACCATGCTAGGCGCTTCAACTGTAAGCAACGCAAATGTATCTAAGTTAACCAACATCACATTCTCATGGACATTAGAAACATTACCAAGAAACGGAAGTACCTGATAATTTAACTGGTGTGTGCGAGCACTAGTAGTTGGTCCAGTAGGTATAGGAGCAGGGGTTATGGGTGTAATTATTGTAGTCATGTCCTCATCACATCTTGTTTAGTTAGTCATCATACCTTTAAATTATGTCATGCTATCCTGTTCAGATAGACAACATATATGCGAACTATTTCATGCCCTCTTTTCCTCTCACTATCTAATGCATCTATTTATCATACAAGGTCAGTACATTTAACTACTTTTCTTGTTTATCAGCCATTTAAATTGGAGGGGGTGATGGTTGTATCCAGCGGAGTAAAACACGGTCTTCAAATAAAATAGTGCTACCTATCGATGGAGATATATAGCTCCATGAATGTACTTGCACAAGAACCAGCCCTACCACACATAACCCGGAGTCACATGGATTGTACCCCTACTCCAATGGACAGAGAACCAACTTCACCCATTCTAACCCAACCCCAGCAGATAGTAACCCAACTCCAGTTGACACATCACCATCTCCACCACAGAGCTTCCAGACATGAACAACTAGTAAGGCATCTCTAGTGCTTGGAGCATCAAGACTACCACGACAAACCCGAACTCAAGCAGTTAGCTAGTACACCTATTCACGTGGACAAAGATCAACTAGTCTTTAGTAGTTTAGTGTATATCACATTTTATGTTGTTAAATCCTATGTATGTATCTTCCCATCATGGATAAATTATACTGAAGATGAAGGGAAAAGCCAGTTGAAGGTGTTCCTCCAGGAGTTATGTATAAGTACTGCTATTCATGGCAATTACTTTGCTTTATCCCATACTTTCTACCTTCCTGTTGGTTACACATCAAATTTTCCCATTTTACTATATAGAGAATGATTAATTTGTAAACGCGGGATGAAGTAACTTATGCTATCTTCAAGAAAGCTTTGTGGCAATATCAGCATTACCTAAAGAAAACATACTTCACTGGCAAGGAAACTCATCAAATTCTGTAGGATCGAGAAGAGGTGTCTAGAGGGGGGTGATTAGACCCTCAACAAAGAAAAGTAGCAGTTTTTAATTTCTTGAAGTTAAGGTGGAGTTTTAGCAAAAGTTTCAACATTCACAATATGTTTCAAGCAAGAATGGCAAGGGTATATGAGAAGTAGAAAGTAAAGCATGCAAGTTGCAAGAAAGTAAAGGGATGGGATTGGAATGTGCAAATGCAATTGGAGACACGGAGATTTTTGGCGTGGTTCCGATAGGTGGTGCTATCGTACATCCACATTGATGGAGATTTCAACCCATGAAGGGTAATGGTTGCGCGAGTCCACGGAGGGCTTCTCCCATGAAGGGTCCACGAAGAAGCAACCTTGTCTATCCCACCATGGCCATCGCCACAAAGGACTTGCCTCACTTGGGCAGATCTTCATGAAGTAGGCGATCTCCTTGCCCATACATACTCCTTGGTTCAACTTCACAATCTTGACGGAGGCTCCCAAGTGACACCTAACCATTCTAGGAGACACCACTCTCCAATAGGTAATAGATGGTGTGTTGATGATGAACTCCTTGCTCTTGTGCTTCAAATGATAGTCTCCCCAACACTCAGCTCTCTCTCACAGATTTGGATTTGGTGGAAAGATGATTTGAGTGGAAAGCAACTTGGGGAAGGCTAGAATTCAAGATTCTTGTGGTCGGAGTGGTAATTCCTGGTCTCAACACATGAGTAGGTGGTTCTCTCTCAGAAAATGAATGCTGGAAGTGTAGGCATGTTCTGATGGCTTTCTCCACGAATGAAGAATGGGTGGAGGGGTATATATAGCCTCCATAGAAAAACTAGCAGTTACACACAATTCACCAAACTTGGTGGGACCGAATCAAGAAACTCGGTCAGACCGATTTAGTTCAAAATGTGAACATTAAGATTTTCAGTGGGACCGATATGATCAACTCGGTGGGACCGATGTGCTAGGGTTGGGGTAAAACCTCAACTCGGTTTGACCGATTACACAAACTCGGCGTGACCGATTTTGGTAATAAGCAAAACAGAGAGTTGGTCAAACAAACTAGGTGGGACCGATTGCTTATCTCGGTGGGACCAAAATAATTGCAAAAGGCAACAAAGAGTTTGCAAGCCCATCTCAGTGGGATCGAGATCCCATCGGTGAGATCGAACTGATGAGAGTTTCTGGCAGTGGTTATGTCAAGTGACCTCGGTGGCGCCGGATAGATCAAATCGGTTGCGCCGAGTTTGACTTTAGGTTTAGGATATGTGCAAATGAGAAAGCGGTTGAGGGATTTGGTGCATATCACTAAGCACATTGAGCAAGCAAGCCATTAAGCAACACCGCATCCCCTTTTAATAGTATTGGCTTTTCCTATGGACTCAACGTGATCTTGGATCACTAAAATGAAAATGTAGAGTCTTGATCTTTTGCTAGTCTTTGTCCTTAGCTTCTTGAAGGGGTTCCACATCCTCTTGTCCATGCCATTCCACTGTTGAACTCATCTGAAGTATACTATATAGAAGTATTAGTCCAACAAGAGATATGTTGACATTAATTACCAAAATCACCCAGGGAGCACTTGTGCGTTCAATCTCCCCTTTTTGGTAATTGATGACAACATACATCAATGATTTAGATAAAGATATGAAGAATAACAAGTAAAGATTTGGAAGAACATGTAACATGCATAGGCTCCCCCTACATGTATGCAATCATGTGAATATGAAGTATAAGAGCATGTGAATGCATAAGCATGATAGAGCAATCAATGAGTTACATGTATCTTGGCTATATGGCTTCATGTTCATGAGTCCTTGCAAACAATATGTACATCAGCAAGAGATCATCATGCACATGAGTGTGATGCATATACTTACCTTGTGGTCTTGGGGTGGCTTTGGAATAGATGATCCTAAGTAAACAAGGTTAGATAACACATGAACACCTATAGGACAAAGCAATTTGAGAAACCACAAGAGTACCAAGATTGGGATGACATGTAGTAAGTGAGTACTGGGTACTCTATTTGATATAGACATGTCCCCAATAAGTAAAGATGTGGAATGAATTCAATGATTTCCTCCCCTTAGATGTCTTTCTCCCACTGAATCTTATATGGGATAATGGGAGAAGGTAGGGAAAGGAAAATCAGCGCAAAATAGTCATAACACATACTAACATGTCTTTCCCCTCGTAAAGACATGTGACTTCTCTCCTCTTTGAATACCAAGCATCTGGGAAGACTAAGAAATATTTCCTTCCCATAGGGTCTCTCTCTCCCTTTGATGTGATTAAGCTTTGATGTAATCTCTCTCTCCCTTTGACATCAATTTCCAAGAAGGGATGTTTTGGAGTGTGAGTCGAATAGGTTTGGTCCTTGAGTCACATAACAAACACTACAAAAAAAGACACATCCTTGACATTTTGGGCCGAACGAAAAAAAATTCTGTCATACATATGACACTTCTATGACGATAATTGTGACAAAACCCGGTATCATCATAGACGTGGTGGGCTCCTACTTCTATGAAAAAAATCATGACAGAAAATGGGATTTTCGTCCTGGGCGGGCCAGAGACGCAGCTGCATGACATTCTTTGGGCCGTCCATGACGGAAAAAACCGTGGTAGAAGCGAGGGCGAGGAAAATTTCGGGGAGTTCCTGGTTACGGTGGAAGGTCGGGGGCCGAGCGATGCACGTTTCTCTCGTACACATATGCACGTGTGTGTGAGGCATTGGCTCTAACTAAACCTGAGCGAGGCATTGGGCTCTAACTGAACCCGAGCGATCTATTGATGGCTGGTAACTGAACCCGACCGAGCGATTCCTTCGCTACTGCTGCTAACTGAAGCCGATCGATGCTGCCTCTAGATGAACAGTGAGTGTTGCGGGGGGGTGGGGGTGGATGAAAAGTTCCCAGTGGGGTGGATGAATAGGACCCCGTGGTGTTGCCTCTGGATGAACAGGACCCGATCGATCAAGTCGGTTGGGGCTGGATGAACAGGACCCCGTGGAGGGCTGGATGAATAGGACCACCCCGTGGAGGGCAGGATGAACAGTAGACGGTGGAGGGAAGGATGAAAAGTAGCCCGTGGAGGGGTGGTTGAATAGGAGCCCGTGGAGAGGGCTGGTTGAACAGTAGCCGGTGGAGTACCACGCAGTGGAGGCTGGATGAACAGGAGCCCGTCGATGAACAGTCGCAGGTGCAAGCTGGAGGAGGTCGACGGTGGATGAACAGTAGCTCGTGGAGGCTGGGGGGGGTCGACGGTGGAGATGAACAGTATCCCGTGGAGTCCTGTTTTGCGGTACGCCACACCCCCCCCCCCCCCCGATGAACAGGACCCTCGTTTCGACCGTTGCGCTCCAACACAAGTCCGTTTCATCCGTTTTGTGGTACGCCACACCCCTCCCGATCAACAGGACCCCCGTTTCGACCATAGGAGGTCCGTTTCCTCCGTTTTGCGGTACGCCAGACCCCTCTCGATGAACAGGATCCCGTTTCGAACGTGGCTTGTCAAACACAAGGCCGTTTCTTCCGTTTTGCGGTACGCCAGGCCTCGTTTCCATCGCCTGTTCTGTCCAAGCCCTCCCGATGAACACGACCACGCATTCCGTTTCGACCCAGCCGGTTGGCTCCCACGTGTTCCGTTGCCTCCCGATGAACACGACGCATTCCGTTGCCTCCCCGTGAACACGATGCATTCCATTGCCTCCCCATGAACACGACGCATTATGTTGGCTCCCCATGAACACGACGACGATGTTGTTTCTCTGTTCCGACCCAGCCATGTCAACGAGCCGTCGCCATATGTATGCGCGAGTAGGCGTTTGAGACCCCGCCCGTATGTACACATATGTGGCCGTATTTTCTTTCTTGCACCCTGGCCGCCTCTACTACGACACGTGCATGCCTCTACATCCACCAGTATATATGTACGTACACGTTCACGACCAGAATGACAACGCTACGTATGCTTCGACCAGGTGGGTCCCGACTGTCAGGCACTTCCTTGCGTGCGAAGATGTAGCTGGTGGGTCCCAGCAGTCAGGGGGGCGAAATACGGTGGCCCGTCCGGTGGGTCCCCGCTGTCAGGTGGAGGAATAATTATTTTGCACATAATAAGGAGGCACTTCCTTGCTCCGGCCATGGACCCAGTTGTCAGCCTCTCCACGTACAGTCCACGTCCGATGGAAGCCGTTCCTTGACCACGCCGCGCCAAGAGCACCTGGGTGGTGGACGACAGCGAGGCCTAGGAAGGGGACGACGTGGAGCCGGGTGTCAGGACCCCGATTCCAAGTCACATCGATCTAGCCGGTAACACCTCATATCACTTTGTGGCCTCACGCACGGTATCTCCATGGGTGTTGCCTTACCAAGGCCCGGGACCGTTTGCGCCTTTTGGCTCATGTATATGATAGTGTCGCTAGCATCCATATGACAGAGAACCCGGGACGACATGGCTAGCCGTGAACCCAAAGCGGCACAGACCTATGGGGACATGCATACATGAATCACATCGAGCATGTCGGTCAACAGCGTGTGAATCTAGGCTGTAGCACTGGGCTAACAGGACTCCGGATGTCACCACGTGACATTTCCCCGAAGGGACAGACATAGGAATGAAGTGAAACACATGCCGGCCAGTCAAGTGTCCTGAGCAGTAGTGCTGGGCTAGCAGGACTCTGGTAAACCAGGCTGTAGTGGACTACTATGGCTCAAGTAGCACTAGACTACATTTCCCCATAAGAGAGGCTGCCAAGGATATACAACTAGATTGTCGGATCCCACACATACCAAGCATTTCAATCATACACACAATATGCTCTATATGTGTAAATACAACATGGCATCACAACAAAACTCTACAACTCAAGTACTTTATTTAAAGGCTCCAGAGAGCCATACATAACATGTTCATACAGGTAGGGGTCACAAGAACCAACACTCAAGTCATACCATAGCAAATAGTCTGAGTACAGACACTAGAAAGAAAGAAGGCTTATCGAAGCCTATCTATCTACATAGGGTCCTCCATGGCTAGAATCACCACCTGGGTGGCAAGTTACTCATCGACGTCGAGGTCTACGTAAAACCCATCAGAGGGGGCGGTGTTGTCGTCTGAAAACAGTAATTAAAGCAACAT
Organism: Triticum aestivum; assembly: GCF_018294505.1. Taxonomy (NCBI): domain Eukaryota; kingdom Viridiplantae; phylum Streptophyta; class Magnoliopsida; order Poales; family Poaceae; genus Triticum; species Triticum aestivum. The sequence continues at coordinate 311,465,011 of NC_057800.1, read as the reverse complement.
GAGTACAAAGGTACTCAGCAAGTCTTACAACAGATCCTACTATACATGCTCATTCTCAAGAAGGTGGTGGAGTTATTGCAGCAAGCCAGCTTTGACTCTTGGCTAAGCTATCCTACGAGACACCACAGTAAAATAGTTTTCGCACACGAGTCCACTAATCACCAACACAATACTCCACCAGGGATCCTCCCTCATCATCCTACGAGAGGGCCATCCTCGGTACTCACAATTATCTTGAGTCTTTTAGTAGTAACCATTAACTTGTCTATGAACTGTATAGGCAACCAAGTAGTCCTTTACCGCGGACGCGGCTATTCGAATAGATGATGTTAACCCTGCAGGGGTGTACTTCTTCATACACGCTCTCACCACTTATCGTTGTTTACACGACATGTACTCGGCAACCTTCAAGCGGAAGCCCAACGAGGGTGTCGGCCACGGCCTACCTAAACACACAAGTCTCTAGTCCAGGTTTATCGCCTATCCAGGTTCCATCCGCAGGGAGTCCGGCCGAGGTTTCCACATACGGCCCCGAACGATGTGTACAGGGCCCCGAGACGCCAAACGGGCGCCCGGCATACCCGGCCATGGTGTATCTACCGCATCATAGCCCACCCCTAGGGTCAGCGCTACGCAGGGCCGCCAACACATAACCTACAAACACCAGAAACTAGTTGCAACTCCTGGACAGAGTACTAGAGTGGTTAAGAAGCCAAGAGGGTTAATTAAGGATCCCAATGCATGGTAGTAACTGATTCTTAAATCACACATACAGATCTCAGTTCTTAGGGACGGCCTCAATGAAACAACCCACCATGTACTCCTACATGGCCTCTCATCGATACCTTTACCAAATCATGTTCAACACATCCCTCACATTACCGACGTAATCATTTCACTCTAGCCCATCACCCAGATGAACCAGACCTAACACAACTCTAAGCATAGCAGGCATAGCAAGGTAGGAAATACATACATGGATCAATCAACTCCTACACATGCTAGTGAGTTTCATCTAGTTATTGTGGCAATGACAGGTCATGCAGAGGATAAGGGTTCAACTACCGCAGCACACAGCAGTTTGAAACGTTGTTGTCTTAATGCAGTAAATGAGAGCAGAAGCGAGAACATGGGATTGTATCGATATGATCAATGGGGCTGCATGCCTGATGTAGTAGTAGTAGGGTACTGCCCTTCAGTTGGATACTCGGAGATACCCTCGAGGAAGAACCTACCACGAAAGACACCACAGAACACAATCATCACATGGCAATATGCAACAATATGATGCATGCTATGACATGGCAATATGAGGTGCCCTGCCTAATGCAATGTGAAACAAGTTGGTTTGGGTCCATTAGATTCAAATGGAAGCTTATGTTCTTAAGCATTATAAGTGTATTAGCTTGTTTCAACTAAAGAGCAAGGTTAAAGTGTTTTGTCATGCATGAAACCATTACAGATGGAAAGATTAAATTTTTTCTGATCAAATTTCATATATAAATCTTTGCATTTGGAGTTACAGATTAAAAGTTATGAATTTTTGAAGTTTGCAATATTTTCTGGAATTTCATGTATAAGAATAATTCCAGTAATTGAGTTATTGTGTCACCATTGTGTCAGGGTGACGTCAGCAGGTCAGAGGCGACAGTCCAGTTCAAACTTGACCGGTGGGTCCCGTCTGTCAGTGTAACAACTAACTAACAGAGTTAGTTAGTGTTACATTAGCACTAATCTAGGTTAGTTAGGGCCTGGGCCCACATGTTAGTGAGTCAACCCATTAACTAAAGTAATTAGCGTTAACTAATCTAATTCTAAATTAAACAGGGGCATGGCCCACACGTCAGTGACCCTGGGGGGTCAAACTGGGTCAGCGGAGTCAAACTTGCCGGTGTTTAGCCGCCGGCGAGGCCAGACGTGGCGCGGCGGTGCGGGTTTTGCACTTTGACAACCAAATGGACGACGGAGACCTCCTACGCGTAGCTGGGAGCAAGCCGCGTCGAGTGGTGGCAATGGCTGGGCTCAGGGTCACCGGAAACAACGCCGGCGACGAGCGTTGCGGCTGCTGGAGTTCGGGCCAGGTCGAACTAGCCGCTAGGAGGCACGACGAGGAGCGTGCGGGGGTGCTATGGGCTCCTGCGAGTGCGGTGAGATGATGTCGTGCTCGGTTGCGAGCCAACGTGGCTGTGGCCATGACGGCGACGTGCGGTGGTGGCGGCGGGTGCGGCCGAGCTTGGTGCGGGCACTGCGGTGCTCGAGAAGGAAAACGGAGAGGATGGGGAGGTGGCTGAGCTCACGGCGGTCACGTCAGAGCAGTCGGCGAGGTCGGGGACGAGCTGGTGCTTCGGTGAAGGCGAACGGGATCTCCGGCAGCCGGAGTTGGGGAAGACGGGGTCGGGGCGATTCCAGAGCGGGCGAGCGCCCGGGGCTCGCCTGCTCGATGTAGTCGACGACGACGGAGCTCGTGGACACGGTGGCGCGGCGCGAGGACGACGGAGGGTGCGGCTACATCGATGGTGCGGCGGCAGGTGCGTCGGCCATGGTGGGAGAGGGCGAGGGAGAGAGACATATGAGTGAGCGAGGTGTCTGCGGGGTCGGGGTGACGGCGTGGAGCTCGCCCACGTGTCCAGGGGCGAGGGCGGCAAGCAGCTGACGCGCTGGCGAGCTCGGGCACACCTGCGTCACCTCCCTGCCTGCCTGGTGGGGACGAAGCAGCTGGCTGGCACGGGCCAGCACATTGCTGGGCCGCCAGGTGGACCGGTTGGTGGCTTTGCCAGGTTAGTTTCCTTTCTCTCTCTCTTTTCTGTTTTCTATTTATTCTGTTTTGTGTTTTGAAATAGTAAAAATACTATTTCATTTAGGAAAACCCTGAAAATATTCAGAGGCACATTTGTAAATATTCTCAACAGCCTAAAATTACTTTCAGGATTATTTGGGCATTTTGAAATATTTAAAGGATTTAAATTGCCCAAATGCAATTAATAATGAATTAATCCGCTGACCTTTTGATGTCCTAGAAAAGTGTGCACCATTTTTGTCAAAGGTTTTAACCCAAAACAAAAAGGGTGGACTTTTTAGAAGGGCATTTCAGGTTCATTGAAAAAGTTTTTAGTAAACCCTAGTTGTTCCTGGGGGTGCAGGGGGTTCTGTCATCCCCATTTCAGTTTTCTGGGAAAATAAACATGATGCAAGACTCTAATGCATGAACTAGCTAGGGTGTGACACCGGGGAAGACGCGGCAGTGGATGCCCACGCGTAGAGGAGTACGAGGGCACCGGTTCGCTGCGGTGTGAGGCTGCCGTCGCCATAGAATAACAGGGGGTGTGGGTGAGTAGAGAGATGGCCTGGCCAGCGGTGGGAGTAGTAGGGGGCGGTGAGGCCTCCGCCACATCGCAGCCGGCCACGGGAGGCAGGAGCACGAGGCACGACCGGTGCTGGTTTGGGCGGCTGGAGCAAGAAGACCAGAGGTTGAAGAAGCACTACGGCCGTTGGATGGACATCGTACGGTCATGGAGCTAGAATCGTGCATATTGACTAAGTTGACAAAGCCCTCCATCCCCGTCAACTTAGTAGGCCCACAAGTCAGCGTGCCACTATACTGGGTCCCAGCTAACAGGGTGCGTAATAAGGAGGCACTTCCTTGCGTGCGAAGATATAGCTGGTGGGTCCGAGCTGTTAGCGGCGGTAACATTTTTTTCGCAAAAAAACAGAGGCCCTTTCGGTGGGTCCCTGATGTCAGGTGGAGGAATCATTATTTTTTGCGTAATAAGGAGGCATTTCCTTGCGTGCGGCCGTGGACCCAGCTGTCGGCCTCTCCACATACAGTCCACTTCAGATGCATGTCCGTCATTGACCATGTTGACCAGGCCGCGCTGAGAGCACCAGGGCGGTGGACGACGGCAAGGCCTAGGAAGGGAACGACACGGAGGCAGGGAAGACTCGGCAGTTGTTTCCCACGCGAAGGGGAGTACGACTGTACGAGGGTTTACTGGTTCGTCTGTCGTCGCCAGAGAATAACAATAGGTGTGGGTGAGTAGAGGGATGGCTAGGCCAGCGATGGGAGTATGGTGGGGCGGTGAGGCCTGCACGGCAGCACAGCCGGCCGTGGGGAGGAGGGAGCAGGCAGTCCCGCCGGCGCTTGTTTGAGCGGCTGGAGCAGGAAGAGCAGAGATTGAAGAAGCACGACGGCCGTTGGATGGACATCCAACAGTCACTGCTTGTGCGTCAACCTTTTTTTAGGAAAGCCTCAAATCTGTGGAAAATAGCATACAACCCATCTGCCATTATTTCTAATAATTTTCAGCCCATTTGCTAATTCTTAAGGTTTTTTTGGAGCCCATATTCTTTTTGTTAGCATTACAACCCAAACTGTGGGCACGGTTAAAATATTATAGGAAATTTTGCATATTTTGGTGCGGTCCGAACTGTTTTTAATCCCGAAATTTCGACTCACATTCAAACTGATTTTAAAAATAAATGTATATCAATATAAAATCCAACAAATTCTCCATGCATAAAAATTAATGTAATTTAAAATCTTGAAATAAAAAAAAGATATTTTACACTAATTGTCGGTTTGATGTGTTTTAGAAATGTACAGCCCATTTCTCATTACTGATGGGCCATTTTCTCGGCCAGCCGAATGAAAGCTCTCCTCATCTTGAAAGATTTGCAGTCCAACAGGCCCGACAAAGCGACTTACTTGGCAAATCACAAAAAATCTGGGTTTTGGTCGTGGACCCAGCTGTCAGCCTCTCCACGTATAGTACTCTTCCGATGAAAGTCATTCCTTGACCATGTTGACCATGCCGCGCGGAGAGCACCACGGCTGTGGACGATGGCGAGGCCTAGGAAGGGGACGACGCGGAGCCAGGGAAGACGCGACAGTGGAAGCCCACGCGGAGAGGAGTACGAGGGTTCACTGGTTCGGCTGCGGTGTGAGGCTGCCGTCGCCGCATGGCCTGGCCAGCGGTGGGAATAGTAGGGGGCAGTGAGGCCTCTGCGGCAACACAGCCGGCCACGGGAGGCAGGAGCATGCGGCACGACCGACGCTGCTTTGGGCGGCTGGAGCAAGAAGATGAGAGGTTGAAGAAGCACTACGGCCGTTGGATGGACATCGTACGGTCACTGGAGCTAGAATCGTTCATATTGACTAAGTTGACAAAGCCCTCCGTCCCCGTCAACTTTGTTGGCCCACAAGTCATCCTCCCACTATGGTGGATCCCACCTAGCAGGGGGGTATTCATTTTTTTGTGCGTAATAAGGAGGCACTTCATTGCGTGCGAAGATATAGCTGGTGGGTCCGACATGTTAGCGGGGGGAACATTTTTTTTCACAAAATATAGAGGCCCTTCCGGTGGATCCCAGCTGTCAGGTGGAGGAATCATTATTTTGCGTGTACAGTCCACGGCCGATGGATGTCGTTCGTTGACCAAGTTGACCAGGCCGCGCCGAGAGCACCATGGTGGTGGACGACAGCGAGGCCCAGGAAGGGAACGACACGGAGCCAGGGAAGACTCGGCAATGGTTGCCCACGCGGTGGGGAGTACGAGGGTTTACTGGTCCGGCTTCCGTCGCCGGAAAATAACAGGAGGTGTGGATGAGTAGAGGAATGGCCTGACCAGCAATGAAGTAGGGTAGGGCGGTGCGGCCTGTGCGGCAGCACAGCCGGCCACGGGAGGCGGGAGCAGGCAGTCCCACCGGAGCTGGTTTGGGCGGATGGAGCAAGAAGATCGGATATTGAAGAAGCAGCATGGCCGTTGGATTAACATCCAACGGTCAACGATCACTTCTGCTAGAATCGTTTGTGGACTAAGTTGACAAAGCCAAAGTACACGTCAACCTAGTAGACCCACAAGTCAGCCTCCAAATCTGTCCCAAATAACATACAACCCGAAATTTCTAGCCAGATTCAAATTAATTTTAAATCTAAATATATCTTAATTTAAATTCAATGAAATTTTACCCGCACAAAAACAATGAAATTTAAAATATCAAAATCCGAAGGAAAACAGTATTTTGGAATTGTCTGTTTGCTGTATTTTTTTCATTTTACAGCCCATTTATTATTACTTATAGCCCATTCTTATTACTTATAGCCCATTTTCTGGGCAAAATGCATCCCTCATCGTCTTGAAAGATTTCCGGCCCAGCAGGGCGTAGAAAAGCAAGTAGGCCTACGTTGGTTATTCTGCAAAAAACAAAATAGCCGGCTAGCAATTTTCAGAAAGGAAAAAACAAATTGGGCTGGTCATGTGCTAAACATATGAAATAAAAGCCTGGCCTAGACGGGCCACGGGTCCCGCACAACCTAGTTGATACCCTTCTCCGTCTCGAAAAAAATTACTGCGTGCTGTTGGGTCCCTACTGTCATCCTCACCATGTACAGTAATCTCCTTATTCCTCTCGGTTGTTGACCATGCTGACAACACCGGAGGGCGGCGCCGCGGTGAGCGAACCAAGGTGGAGGACGATGGTGAGGCCTCGGACAGGAACGAACAGGAGACGAGGCAGATCACAGCCAGCCGTGGGAGGCGGGAGCAGGCGGTCCCGCCGGTGCTGGTTTGGCTTTGGCGGCTCGAGGAAGAAGAGACTGAAGAAACGCGACAGACGTTGAATGTCAATCCAACGGTCAAGGTTGGCACAATCGTTTGTTGACTAAGCGGACACCAAGTAGCATACTTTTTTATATATAGGAAGAAAACTGCGAGGAAAATGCGTTCATCTGCCGTCCTCCTCACAGGGAACATTCGCCACATAAGTGACTAGAACCCTTGGTTTTCAACCGAGAGGTCTTGGGTTCGAGTCCCAGGAACTCTCAATTTTGTCCTCCTTCCTTCCTCGCAAAAAAAGGGAAATAAAATCAAAGACTTGGGAAGGCGTACAGAACAAGCTAGTGTACCAATAATGAGACGTTGCCGAGTTTTAGAAAAAAGAAAGACGTGCTCCTGTAGCTGGTTCAAATCCAAACCTAGACTATGACTATATATGGTGCTATGCTACTCTGCAAGTAATGAAACTGACATATCCAACATTCGCTTCTCCTCTTCTCTACTTACTCTGCCTAGCATAAGAAGCTCTGGCCGCAGCAACCATGTCCGCTGGCTGCTCGTCCACCTGCTCTTCAGTAGGCAACAACCAGATATGCGCGAAGTCGGAACCCGTACCATCGCCTGTGGGTCTCATCACACCCTCGCCGGCACGCGCATCGTAGCCGATTGCTCATCACAAACCGCTGTCGTTGGTGTGGTGCCGCTGCTGCAAATAACGCAGAGTCATCCGTCGCGTCTCAACCACAATCCGCAACCCTGGCCGAGTCTTCTACAAATGCCCGAATCATGGGGTAATAATATGTTTAAGTGTTGTTCTGCTGCTTTCAGTTGATGATTTTTTAATAGTTTGGTTGATGATCTACCAATTTGATTCGTGCAGAAAAGGGAAGATTCGTGTGATTTGGATTTCTGGGAAGTTGCTGATGTGGGGGAATGCAACTACGCTGATTATTTGGTTAGCCGAGGAATCCCAATACCGGCAGGTTGGGGTGTTGGACAAGTAACTGAAGGAACGACAAAAGAGGAAGATGCAGAGCAGAAGGTTAAAGATGCAGTTCCTCTGATCATGGCCAAGCAACAGCTGCTGAACGGCCTTGATAGCAATGAGGAGATGAAAGAGCTTGTGAAGATAATGGGCAAAATCGATGTGCTCTGTAGGATGATTGTCTCTTTATTTGCAGTGTATGTAGCACTCGTGATGTATTCAGTGGCTACGACATGAGCACTTTGTTGAAACTAGTAATGAATGAAACCTGTGTAGAAGGCTGGGCGTAGTGTTGTGAACATCTAATGATTTCTATTAACGGAAATCAGGGGTATCCCCTTTTCCTCATATAAATAAATAAATAGAAGAGGCCCTGTCGGGTCAGCTTTGTTCTCATTCGAAGATGTCGAGAAAATTGCAGTCCAACAGCAAACTATGTCATCAAATTCAAGTTTCACATCCAAATATGAGTACAACTAAACAACAATGTCATCATGTTTTAGTTGTCATACAATCACCAAACACAAATCAGCATACATAACAAGTGATGTTCTCACAGCAAAAATACTAAACAACATGTTCATCAGGTTTCAGTTTTCATAGCAAACACAATTTCACATAATAGATAAAAAAACGTCTTCTGACAGGCAAATACGACAAAAGCAATGTAATCATCATCCGCAGCAGCAGCATCAACATCTTGGGCATGTGTATCAGTCTGAATCATAATTCCCCATGGTGTCATCTTCTTCTTCGTCCTCAACGTCCTCAAACGTTGGCTTCTTCTTGATCAACTCTTGTATGTCCATAGCACGACAGGCAATCTTTTCGCCAGCGTCATTGACGTGATGGTTCTCAAAGATATTAGGAACATCTGTGTTATCTTGTACATCAGGAGCAGTGTAAGCATCATCTTGTTGTGCAACTTCATTAAACGAATTCCTCTGCTCAAACCTTTGCAATACACTCCAGTCATCGCTACGTACAAATGTGTCTTCCAAGAAAAATATCTGTGTTGCTTGATTTAACAAAATAAAAGGCTCGTTGGTCTGGTACGCTGCCTTGACATTGATGGATTTGAAATAATCATCAGCTCTGGGTTTTGCGATCCTAAAAAATAGGTTATACCAACGACAGTACAACAGAACCACACACCGATGATCCTCGAAACTGGAGATATACTGCAACTGAATAATGTCTGTTATGTTAGCATACATTTTAGTTGTCTCTTTGTCATACGTATCCGTGCTCATGATGGCACTGTTTTGTGTCTTCCTGCCTTCATCTCGTGCAAGGGTGTTGTAGCGCACATCTCCAACAACGCAAGATTCATAATGTCTTACCTGAGTATCAGGACCCATTGCTAGTGAGTAAAGGGAATCATCAACTACCTGCCCATCCTCCCACATCTTCTTAACCTATGGTTAGAAAATAGACAAGATGATCATCTTATGTACTCAATATATTAAAAAAACTGACAGTGCACTTCAAAAGCTTACATGGTTCTTGAACCATTTCGCAAATCCTGCCATAACTAGTTTGTCAATGTTTCTTGGATTTTGCGGCGGTAACTCCTCTTTGTAGATGCTGCACAACATAGTGATCGCGTCAAACATCTAAATATATAAGAATGTGCTGCAAGTTTAGTAGATTACGATGTATAAGCTGCAGTACTGCACTTACTTGATATAAGGTATTATGTCAGGACAGTTATTCAACACATACCAAACCATTTTGTCCAAATCTTTAGGTTTGTCGTCTTGTTGACTGTTCCCTGTAACTCGAACAGAATAATCGAAAACATTGAGCCCGGGATTGTCTTCACCCACCTCTTTGCTAAGCTGACCAGCTGTTTCAATGTATTTTGAGCAGAATGTCAACGCTTTTGTAGCAATGAAGGCCTCTGCAATGGAACCCTCGGGTCTAGCTCTCTTCTTAACATAGCCCTTGAAAGTGCCTAGCCGCCTTTCAATAGGGTACATCCAGCCATACTGTACTGGACCTCTAAGTAGTGGCTCATCAGGTTGATGAACAGCCAAATGCACCATCACATCAAAGAAGGCTGGAGGATATATCTTCTCAAGGTCGCATAGGATAGTTGGTATCTTGTCTCTAGGACGCTCCAAAGCATCTATCCTGATATTCCTACTGCAGAGATCCCTGAAGAATTGTCTCAACTCTGCAACTGCTCTGTATAAGTCAGGGCGGCCCAATCCTCTAAGGATAATAGGTAAAACCCTTTGGAGTAGGACGTGCCAGTCATGAGTTTTCAACCCTTGTACCTTGTTTCCATCTACAGTAACTCTCCTTTCAGGGTTGGAAGCAAATCCATGTGGGAATTTCACACGTGACAGGACCTCATAGAATTCTTTTATTTTTACCTTGTCCAAGACGTACACAGCTGGTGCCATATCCCGTGGTTTACCTTCATCTTGCACCTGCAAATCCTTTCTAATACCCAGGTGTGTCAAATCAATCCTAGATTTTAAGGTATCTTTCTTCTTGCCTTCAATATTAAGAAGTGTGCCGATAATGCTATCACATATATTTTTGTCAATGTGCATCACATCAAGATTATGCCGCAGATCCAAATCTTTCCAGTACTCCAAGTCCCACAAAGTGGACCTGTAGGTAAACAATAATCTCTCTTCTACCCTGCCACGCTTCCTTTTCCCGCTACCATTACCAGGATGGTTTCCTGGTGTAATATGCCTGACCTTCTCTAATTCCACTTGCAACTCATCGGCGGTGAGCCTCTTTGGCGCATCATGGTTTTCATGCCTTGCATTGAACACATGTCTTCGGTATTTTCTAGGATGCGGCTTGTCCTTTGCAAGGAAACGACGGTGTCCAAGGTAACAGATCTTGCTAAGTATTGCGTATGACAGCGGATTCCTGTCACAGTGAACACATGCATTGTAACCATGTGTCGTTCGCCCTGACATAGTGCCCAAAGCCGGATAATCATGGATGCACCAAATTATAATAGCACGTAGAAAGAAATCAACTGGTGGGCTGCTATATAGGTCTCGAGTGAGAACACCCTTCCATAGCTGTTGAAGTTCCTCCACAAGAGGCTCCATGAACAAATCAAAATCCTTTCCAAGACTTTTTGGACCTGGGATGAGCAAGGCCATCATGTAGTTTGATTCTTTGGTGCAGACATTTGGAGGCATGTTGTAAGGGATAACAAGCACTGGCCACATGCTATATGTGGCGCTCTGGTGGCCAAATGGGTTAAATCCATCGGAAGCTGAGCCAAGTCTAATGTTTCTCAGGTCAGCAGCAAACTCTTTGTGTTTATCATTGAAGCTTTTCCACTCACTACCATGAGATGGATGGCTCATTACATTCTGATCTTTGTACTCCTGGTTCCTAGAATGCCACCGTACATCCTCTCTTGTTTCAGCATCATGAAACAACCTCTGCAATCTTGGTGTAATTGGAAAATGTCTCAGAACATTATGAGGAATCCTCTTCACAGCATCGCCATCTTTCCATCTTGATGATTTGCATTTCGGGCATTCACTTAAGTTGGCATAATCCTTCTAGAACAGAACACAATTATTCTTACAAACATGGATCATATCATATCCAATTCCAACTGCACGAAGGAAATTCTTCATCTTATTGTAGGTGTGTGGCAGCTCAGACGCATCTGGGAAAGATTCACGGATAGAAGCCAACATCGCATCGAATGATTTGTTGGTCATCCGCTCAGATATCTTCACCTGAAGAAAGGTGACCATAGCTGAGAATACTGACAGCTTATTTCCTGGGGTGACAGCAACGTTGCATTGTTCCAACATGCGGGCCCACCGTTTTTCTTCTACAGGTGAAAGTTCACGGAATGCACGAGCATTTTGTAGCATTGTTTGAATGTTGGTCAAACTCACTGGCTCCGCCACCACCTTCTCCTCCTCCTCTTCCACCTGAGCATCGGGCAGATCAAGATGGTGATCTGCTGCTTCCACGTAGTCAATAACATTGACGTTCACAGCTTCACCATGATGAACCCACCTAGTATATGTGACCGACATCCCATACAAGTGTAGATGATTTTGCACAGTTGACTGGGGTCTTGTAACTGAATTCATACAACTGCTACACGGGCAGAGCACATCTGATTTCAGACCACCGTACTCAGGTCTGATAAAGTTCATGAAGTTTTCAACCCCCTCGACATATGCAGCAGAGAATCAAGCAGAAGTTATCCAAGTCCTGTCCATCTGTTAGACATACAAATTAGTTCTTCTACTAGATATTATAGGAAAAACATATATGCTTTTTTATGAAGTCTAGAAAAAAAATACCTAGGTCGATGTCTAAAGCTATGGCAAGATATTTGGACGAGCAGATCTAAGTAACGAAATACATGGAAAGCTAATTCAGCAAACAGATTTGAGTGCCAAATTATGGCAGGCTGTTTCAGCAGTCAATGAGGCCAAGCACACAGCCATCAAACTATCGAAGGCCATCGCAGCAACAAAGATCGGGTATAAAATGGTGTAGAGCTATTTCAGCTAACAGATTGGCTACTAGACCATGGCAATCTACGTCACAATAAATATATGGCAGGATATTTTGGCAACTAATCGGCCTTGGCATGCCATCTCAGCTAAGCAGATTGAGTGCAGAACAGGGCAAGGAAGCTTCTTAAGCAGAGCATATTGACAGTAAACTACTTCGGCAAACAGTGAGATTAACAGCGTCTATCAGCTAACATTCAGCGCTACACCCACATGAACGGGGCCTCAGTCTAGAATGTGCGTACCGTGGGAGAAGCTGACCGCCGTGCGTCTCCACACGAACATCGCCAGCGGTGGCGGCGCTGACCGCCGTGCGCCTCCACAAGAACGTAGCCAGAGGTGGCGGCGCGGCTAGAGGACGGCAGTCTACGAGAGCGTACTGTGGGAGCAAGAGGATTGCCGAACCGCGGCGTCGACATATCGGCGCGGCGGGGAGGGCGGCTTTGGCGGAGCGAATGGAGTGGAGGGGGATAGGGGGAGGGGGTTTGGGGAATATTATTGGCTAGTTGGCCGAAGGGCGGTTGAATCAGATTTGGGGGGAATTTTTGGGTGTGGGGGGGGGGAGGATTTTCACGCGGTGGGAGGGGGGAGTTTGGCGCATGGTCGGTTTGTCCAAGTGCAGTCCCATGTGTCAGTGAAGAGGCAAGCCGAAGCGCGTCCTGTTTGCGTGAGCCGTGTGCAGGACCGAACGTTTGTGGGGTGCATTGCGACCGCGACAGGAGTGCTGTGAGCGTACCACATGTTTTCCTTTTAAACTAGGTGCTTCGCCCCCTCAAAAAAATGTGTTGCTTCGCGCGATCCATCGATACTACTACTAGTAATCCAGTAATCCCGACTAAAATGGCGCGGCCGGGTCTTTTCCCACGTGATATGCTGGGAGGTTGGCTTAGTTGGGTTTTTTAGGACGAGTAATGCTACACCTACGTAATCCCTGTTATGTAATTAACGTAATGTGAAACGTGTGAGCTGTTGATTGTAGATTGGGGGGAGGGAGGGACCCACCACCATGAAAATCAGGGGAGGAGAGAGAGAGGCAATTTACGTTAACCCTTTCGTAGGTTCCCGTAGATGTAGAAAGATGTGTCTGATCCTGCAATATAGGCCGTCCGATCTATATCTAACGGATAGGAAGGAAACTATGACAATTTACCCGCACTCCTCTCCACATTTGCAGATAAGGCTTTCCCTCGTTCATCCTTTTCTCCCACAACATCTTGATCTTCCGTGCAACACACGGGCATCTAGCTAGTACTCCTACAATATGTATATTATTGTGAAAGTTCATATACACCGGCCGAGATTGATGCAAACACGGCAGATTTTCATTACATTTCGAACTTTTATAGGACAAAAAATAAAAGAAACCCGACGCTAAACCTATTCTACGGCGGCGATCGACGTCCTCCATCTGTGATCTCCATGTACGGGGGCAGGGTTCAAGACCCGTGAAGTGAAGGTGCGGTCTCCGGCGAGGAAAAGTAGAACATGAGAGACGGACCGGCCAGTTGGCACACCATGCCCTGCCGCCTCCCATGCCCTACTCATCCTCGGAGGAGTCCCCGACCTCGGCGGTGCCGGACGTTGGACGGCGACAAGTAGGACGCGTGGCTGACGGTGCTCCCGTCGTCGGCCGCCAGCGTGGCCACCGCTTGTGCGGTGACTTGAGCGAGGGCGGCGACCTCGAGCTCCATCCGCGAAGACAAGCTCTCCCGTAGAGCGTTCGTGCTTGCGGTCATGGCAGGTGTGGTTCCAGGTAGGAGGACGATGCGCTATGGTGTGGAGGTTAGCTGGGCGTTGCCGCTTTAAGTAGCGCATTCCGGTGAGGCCAAGCGTCCGGGTGCGTCATTAAGTCACCGGAGTTGGTTCCGCGGGCACCGAGCCTCTTAATGACGACATACGAACGGACGGCATGAATGCGGGCAGGTGGCACCGGCTGTGAATGCACCGCGCGACGGCGCGAGGGACGAGGGTTTTCATGTGCCAGGGTAGCCAACTGTGGTCGTGGCAACGTTGAAGATGCCCTTTGCTCACATGCGATCCCCTCATGTCATTGAAAAAGCAAGACGACCCGGCATGGTCTCAGGTCCAGAGGATGCAGTTGGCCGCGCTACACCACTCCACGGACGCGTCGCGGAGCCCCGTGCATCCTCGACGAGCCGGGTGTTGGGGTGTGTTTGGATTGTGGCCAAAGTGAACCTTGCCAAAATTTTGGTCATGAACAAAAGATTGGTCTTTGTTTGGATGGTTGCCATTTTTTTGGCATGCCAATGAACTCTAGCCAACTCTAGTTCATTTTCTTGCCAATGTCGGCCACATCATGGGCGACCAATACCTCAACCAAAATTTTGGTCATGACCCAAAGATTGGTCTTTGTTTGGATGGTTGCCATTTCTTTGGCATGCCAATGAACTCTAGCCAACTCAAGTTCATTTTTCTTGCCAATGTCGGCCAAATCATGGGCAACCAATACCTCAACCAAAATTTTGGCTACCCAATGCTTTGATGGGGCAACCTTGGGCACAAACCAAACATACCGTTGGTCATGCCAAAGCACTAACGCCACCCTCTGCAAACTGAAACCGACCGTGTCTAGCAACGATATGAGCGTGTCGCTCACCGCGGTCGCCATGTCCAGAGGCGGTGCTGGAGCTGCGCCCCGTTGTTGGCCCCAACGACCCACATGAACGGTTGTCGGTGGCGAGGAGGTCGTGGGCCAGCTCATCCATTGGACTAGGATGCGCTACGTCATCCCGACGGGTGTGCCCCACATGTATGTTTCCCTATTTTCCTGGCCATATTCGAGCATCAGTGCTCCGCGTTGCGCACTAGGCCTTTCACTATGTAGGCCAAGCGAGACAACTTATTGTTTATTTGAGCCGTTCAAGTATAATCATGTGGGGTTTGCTTATTTCTCATTCCTCTCCAACCCTCTTCTCCATCGATCATGTCGCCCTCCAGTCGAGTCCATCCACCCGCAGGACTCATTTGAACATTCTGCCGAGTATCATTCACATGTACCCACCCTAGTCCTCTTTCAATAGATCTCCGGACCCCGAGATGAAATCGAGAGGGAACAAGTGGGGGCACGTGATACCTAAGGCGAATTCAAAATTTTGAACCGGTGATCATAGCATCCGCAAATCATATATAAAGGGTATTCAATGTTCGTTTCGTTTTTGAACGTAAAATATACTCCATACTCCCTCCTATCCTTTCTAGTTTACATATAAGTTTTATGTGTAGTCAAAGTATATCTACTTTGATCAAAAAGGTATCAACATTCAACAACGCCCAATCAATATTGTTAGATTCGTACGTACTCCTAGATTTGTACTCGAGATGGTTTCCAATTTGACTATTGACAAGATTAATAGTACATGAGATGTATAATGTGAAAATTATATCATTGGAAACTCCTTTCATATACGAATTTGACCGTATGCTTTGTGTAAGTTGCATGTCATATATTATTACTCTAACATTTGGTCAAAGTTAGCCTCGAAAAACGCATTAGACCCTGTATGCTTTGTGTAAGTTGCATGTCATATATTATTACTCTAACATTTTTGTAAGTTGCATGTCATATATTATTACTCTAACATTCGGTCAAAGTAGTATAGTGGAAGTGGATCCTCTGACGTAGGTATCCCTGTCTTACCCTCCCTTTCGGTCACTTACTGGCAGACCCCATGCTTGCTAGGCCCCGCATGTCAGTTACTCAATGGGTTCGGCCACGTCAGGGGATCCTCATCTGTAGTATACTCCCTCTGTTTTTATTTACTCCGCATAAAACGGAGGGAGTGGTGGTATAATAAATGACGCGGGCGGGGGAGGGGGAGGGACGTCAGTTTGCTCTCAACTGCGGTCCCACAAGCGAGAGAAAACGCAAGACGAAGCGCGTTCCATTCGGTGAGCGACATGGAGGGTCCAGCGTGCCGGGCTGCAACACGAACGCGACAAGAGCGATGTACAGTCAAAACCGATTGACCGGTCATCACCGGAACCACTATTCACACCAGAACCTTTGCTGCTCGGCCTACGCCAGCCACTACCCTAAAACCACACCAAATTTCCAGCCCATTCCCCCACCTTTCGATCCCCTAGCCCGCATCAAGCGTCCCCTAGTTCGCCGGAAAGCCATGGTGCATCGCCAGATCACTTACTACAAGATGCTGACACCGGAGCGCCGCGCATAAATCGCGGCGGCCGTCGGTGCCACAGACCTCCGTTCCCAAGCTCGCTTTGCGGCGGGTCAATCCCCGAGTTCTCTGGAGCCAAGCTACGAGGAGGAGGAAGCCGATCCAATGTTCATGGCGGAGGTCGCGGCGCAGAAGGCCCCCGATGGGTATGAGACGATGGACGTCGATTTCGTGCCGGCGTCCGAGTCCCCCATGGTGCAGGCGGACCAGCGGTTCAACATGGCGATACTAAAGCAGGACCGGGAGGCAGAGGCTAAACTTGACGCGGAGCGCGCGCATGCCGCTGCCATCGAGGCTCTCCTGCAGGCGAAACCGGATGTCGTGGATGTGAACCGGGCGGCGGAGGCTCAACTTGAGGCGGAGCGCGCGGATGCCGTTGCCATCGAGGCCCTCCTGCAGGCGGAACCAGATGTCCTGGACTTGAACCGGGCGGCAGAGGCTCGACTCGACGCAGAGCGCGTAGATGCCGCTCTCATCGACGCCCTCCTGCAGGCGGAACCGGACGTCCTGGACTTGAACCGGGCGGCGAAGGCTCGACTCGATGCGGAGCGCGCGGATGCCGCTGCCATCGAGGCCCTCCTGCAGGCGAAACCGGACGTCCTCGACTTGAACCGGGCTGTGCTCTCGTCCGTGCAAAGCGCCTGCACGCTCCGCTTGAACGAGTAGCTGGAGGCCGAGGACAACCACGGTGCAGAGACACACGTCGGCAGCGACGGCTGGTTCGCGCCGGCAGCCAAAGATGACGAGGTCGTCTCTTTCCGCGAGCAGTGATAGTTTTTCTTTATGTTGTTGTTTTTATGGATCTTTTGTTGTGTAAAAACATATATTTGTTATGCAAGTCGCCTGACTTGGGCCAGTCTACCATTTCAGGCGGTTGGATGAATATCCTACGTCTCCTAACCCTTCTTTCCTTCTTCCTCACCTCTTCTTCTTCCCCAACAAACCACCGCACGGGTCGTACGGATACTCCCCAACATGCGGTTGGATAAACATACTCTATGAAACGAAAATTACGTGTCAGCGATAGGATGGATGAGTTTGGTGTGTTCACATGCGACAACACGTGTCAGTGAGGGTGCGTTCCCTTGGTTGGGTTTGCGGCATGCAGGAGCAACTGTGTGAGGGTGCGGTGCGACCGTGGCGTGTAGGAGCTACCGTGTGAGGGTGCGGTGCGACCGGAATAGCCGTGCGCAAGTGGACCTCCTTCTCATTTTGAAAACTTTAGGCAAGCTCGGCAAAAATGTGTGGCGAAGTTTGGCAATGCAAGGCCTAGACCCAAACAGGATAAGTACGTACGTACTAGGAGTACTAGTGTTAAAAAAGAAAGGCTGGGTTTTCCTTCGCGGGATTTAGTCGATACAAATCCTCGTTTCACGTGTCAATTAATGCGTATTTTTTTATCCAAAGACCAAAGAGCTAACCATCTCACTCCTCATCGCTTGATTAATGCAGCGCCATGCAAACCAACCTTCTTGCTTCCGCATGCATGTAGGGGATATTAATGTCCTTGGTTGCTAACCCCATCATTTTTGCCTCGATTAGTGTTAGTGGCCCTTTGCAAATTGTAATTTTGATATACTGGCATTGTGTACAAAAAAGGAGGTAGTAACTATATTTGACTTCCTTCCCCATTGCGGTGACATCGGCGATATTCTTTTATTTTTTTTGGTGGTTTGGCGAAGTGTGTTCGATGGAGAACACCATTGAGGGAGACCACGGTAAGTCGTTCGCAAGTGCCGCCTGCAAGACGAGACAACCGCCTTATTTGCATCCAGGAAGTCATTTACTAGTACTACTAGGAGTAACTAATGCGGTGAGATGGCTTCTCGAAGAAGACGATGGAGAAGCGGAGTCACCGAAGAGTGAAATGATGGTTGCTTCGTCCGTGCTTTTGTGATTTGACGCCTCATTGCTTTGTGATTTGTGATAGAAGGGACAGTGGAGTAGACTTTGTGCTCTATACTGTACTACATGCGCCCAAGCATGGGAGAAAGAGGAGAGATGTTGCATTTTTCTATTCCTTCAATCAATCAATCACGGAGCTTCGGTTCCATCTTTTTGGTTTTGGCAACACCGTCCACAATGGTTCCCACGATGCCAAAAGCTATTTTCACATTTGGCTACACATTGTGGAATGCCCTTAATCGTACCACTTGGTTTTGCTCATGTGTGCTATCTATACAAATCTCAATTATATTGATCCAAAAAAATTATAGAATCAGGATTAGTAAAAAAGGAGGTGATTTTGTCGCGCGGATGGCGGGGGAGGTTTCTTATTTGAGCAATGCTACATCCACGTAATGGTTTACGTAAAGTTACAAACTGATGTGATGTGGGACTATTTGATTAGATTAAAGGAGAGGATTAGGCCCACCCCACCTGAAAATCAGGGGGGCATATATAGATTAGATGGAAAGTATACGTAGCAGCTACGTAGCCCTTTGTAAGTCTAGGATTAGGCTTCTTATTTTCGGAGGACATTGTCCTGGAGGTTTGCTAACATGCGGTCCCACGTGTCAGTGATTTACCAAGCCGATCCGCATCCCACATGAGGCAGAACAACAGCAGAAGCAACACGTGGTTAAGTTGAAGAAGACGAGGGAGAAGCGGATTCAACAACGAGTGAAATGATGGATGCTTCGTCCCTCCAACTTAACTGCGGGAAAGGTGCAGCTTTGTGATTTGACGCCTCATTGCTCATTACTATGTTGGCGCCATGACTGGGGTGCTTCACCCCGGCTGCTCTGCACTGTATTCCGGTATGGCACGTGGACCCGGTAGCTTGATGTCCCACATGTCGGCGAAAGGGACTAGAAGATTTATGAAAGCGAGCGCTCCACTCTTACGACGGAGGAGTAGACAACACGACGGCCCAGTGAACTGTCACTTGTACTGTATAGTACTATAGTTTTGCTATTTCGCACGATCCATCGATACAAACCCGATTAAACAGGAAAGGGCAGGATTTTTCCAGCGCGGTAGATGATACTGGCCATACATTTCAAAGGCAATTTTAATGTATACAAACTGAATAATTATAAGTAACAATATGATATCTAGTAAAACTAAAAACACATATGATTTATTGTGTTAGAGTGTAGTAGTAGTGTTGTATTGCATAGTTGTTAGATGTAACTTGCGAGAACGTGTAGAGATCTAGTTTTGGAGGGCCTACAGAGAGAAAAGCGTAATACGGTCACCGAACTTCAGAATAAGCTGATTACGGTCAATATACGTTTTGCGGTGAATATATGATCACTTGCTCACAGCTTAGCATCGGATTGCACTCTGTTGACCAACGAAATAGTCTGCGTGGCGCCATGTTGACTAGTTAAATTGACCATGTTCGTTGTGGGTCCCACCTATCAGTTCACATAGGCAAAAGGTCAGATAAACACAAATTTACGCAGGCGCGACAAGGCTCCAACCCGTGCGCGGGAATCACCTGGTTGTGTATGTGTCTGTCAGGGCCTGATGTGTGCGCATGCACGTGTAGGTTGAGCACTTGAGCGTGAGAGTGTGTGTTGGTCGTGTGGTGTACTGGTGTGTGCATGCATGCGTGTGTGTGTGTGTGTGAGTGTTGCGTGCGTGCGTGGTTGCGTGTGTACGTGTGAGTGTTGCGTGTGTGCGTGGGTGCATGTGTTTGTGTGAGTGTTGCGTGGATGCAGTTCGTGTGCATGCGTGCATGTGTGTATAATCACCACACCATCTCCTGTGTGTTAAAACAGACGGCTCAGCATACCAATACAAGGCCACCTTGTCCGATGTGCCCGCGGTCATGACTTCAAACCACCGTCCAAATATATTTTTTGTCGTTTGTTTTCATTCTTACTAGCAAGATGCCCATGCGTTGCATGTAACATCAAGATGCAGTTGTATGACTTGTTTATCTTGTGAGAGAAAAGGATGAACGAGGGAAGGCGTTATTTGCAAATGTGGAGAGGTGTGTGGGTACCTTTTTGCAAAATTGCCATAGTTTCTTTCCTATCAGTCAGATATAAATCAGACGGCCTATATTGCAGGATGGCAGGCACACCATCATCACCAACTCTGTTTTTTATAAGAGTGTATTTTATGTATTTTATAAGAGTGTAGATGTAGAGTAGATACAAGTCGACAGGTGGGCACGATGGTAGTGAGATAATGTGATGCAACACTAGAGGTGCCACGTGGAGCGTTTAACTGGTCAACTAGTCATGTCGTGAGCAAACACAAAGTTGTACGGTGAGCCCGTGACTGCATAATAACCACTAAACGTAAATGGTGACCGTAATGAGTGGATTCTGAAGTCCAATGTATGTATCGTGCTTTCGCTTCAAATACAATGATCGTCATTGCATATATCGCGAGAGAAACATGAAACATGCGTGAATTTTCTAGGGGCTTACTTTTAGAGGACCTTGAGATAGTTTTGTGTGCATACGTGAAAGGGGCGTACAGGGGGGTATGCGATGGAGAGAGAGATGCTCTTCGTTTCTCTTTATTATGACTAACTTTGTATATAGTATAAAAATATACAAATTCACAGTGCGGAATAAATATCATTGTGGGCACCATGCAATGCAAATTAGCATTCGTACTCCTCCATATAACTTTGTAATGTTGTATATATGTAGAAACTCTAAAATAATTTTTTGGCCACACTTTATTCAAAAGGAATGTTGTATGCGAAATAAACGTGAAGAGAGGGCTTTTTAGATCAATGGGGTACGTGATGTAACATGTGTGAATGTGTAGTTTATGCATTTGGCGGGGCCTAGAGAGGTATGTGTGTGTATTACGTATTCTAGAGAGGCATGGATAGAGGGACCGACGGGGGGCGTGGGAGCGATAGCACGAGAAATGAGAGTGGTCTAGAGAGAGAGAGAGACGAATAAGATGTCACGACAAGAGATTCCATTCCCTTGAGTGTGTATATGCAAGGGGGAGGGAATAGAGGCACCAGGAGAAATTTTCTGTGTGTGTGTGGTGTTTGTGTTGGTATGTGTGGGTGTGAGAAGATAATGAGACATGGGGGCAGAGTGTGTGTCACCGCGTGAGGTCCGGTGGGTCGAGGTGAGGCCCTTCGTTCTGTTCCGTCCTGCGCCACATTGGTCGGCCTGTGATGCATTTAGGAAGACCCATGGATGACTAGTCGTACAAGACAAAGATAGCAGAATTGTGAAGGACTCTGTGTCCACTGACAAAGCCGGCTAGGATTTGTAACCCTAGGTTCTTGGACTAAGGTAACCCCTTTATCTCTGATATTACTATTCATCCAACCTAACTTTAAGAGGCATCCTACAGAATGCTCTGCTAGAATCATACTCGTCGATTAGGAAGAGAGGTGTGAGACAATGCGTGAGAGACAGGCGTAAAGATAATGTGCATACATGAGCCACGTAGGCAGGTCCATGTGTATAGAAAGGGTCGATGAGGATTCTGCATGTGTATGTTTGCGAGAGGAAGAGTGCTTGTGATAAAGGTTAGTGAAAACAGTTGTAAATGGTTACGAGAGGGAGGGAGGGTTATATCTAGAGCATGTGTGCGAGAAAGACACCTCGGGAGAGAGTGTGTGAGCATGTGTGAGAGACCACCGATGGAGAGTGAAACTACACGTAAAAGACTGCTCTACACATTGATTAAAGATATAAATTGTATCCAAATATTAGGATGGGATCATGATATTTGCAATTCGCGTAAGGAGCGGTCATTAATCCATCAGACATCTAGATTCTATCGAATCTGAGCATGTCTATGTTATTATTCGACACAATTGATCCACATAGTTAGTATTTTGATCTCCAGACAATGCATTGCTTTAGCAATCGAATATAAACGTGAGTATAGTTCATGTTGTGTGTGTAAAGCACATTATACATACGAAAGTTACACAATGGACATTATAAATAGCTACTACCTATGAACTAGCATACATATGAATTCAACTTAAGGTGGTTTAAAAAATTGAATTCAACATGAAGTCCATTCAATTATTTGAATTTGATATGATGGCATTTGTAAACCATACCTCAATTATGGGGGCACCAACCTTTGCTCTGATTTTGTACATAATAGCATATGTAGTCGTGTACAAAATAGATTCAAATTTAGCTCCTCCAGTACAAAATAATCGTAGTTATAGGATTTTCAAGTGTCAAAATTTCAAAAAGAAGCGGATAATTTAATGAGGTTTTCAAACATACAAGGTCAAATATAACGTTGTATATTTAGGTCAATCCTCATAGTTCAAGAGTACTCTAAACGTGAATGCTCGTGTTTCAAAATTTCGAACGAAGCGCCAAAAGAGCCTCTACTCGCCCGAAACCGCGTGAGACCAATGTTTGGTAGTACAAGGAAATTACTTTTCTAATAACTCCGACCCGTGAAACCTACCGGCCCGACGTCCAAAGGTCTAAACCGGGGTAGGTTTGTAGCTTCATCTAGACGCCACGCAACCGCATCCGAAAAACATTCATACACAATGGCCGCCTAAGCACACATGCGCGCGGCCGAAATCGCTCCCGCCCACTATTTGGGACACCTGGGATTACCATCCTACCCCCGACCCGCAGTAGGTCCGAAATTTAAGAGGGGGGCAAAGTTTGTACTTTCCCCAAATTTCAAACAAGCGCGTCCCATCTTCTGTTCAAAAAAGCCAAAAACAAGCGCGTCCCAGACCGAAACATGGTTCCCCCCCACCCGTCTGATTCCCCATTCGTACTCCGTGGGCGCCAAAACTACCTCTCCACCAGCCGCGAAACCCCGGCGTCCTCCGTCCGCCACCCCATCCCACCCATCAACCGCCGCCCTCCTCCATCACGCCGGAGCCGATACCCCGACGTCGTCGTCCACCGCAACCTCAACTGCAATGCCCTCCACGGCTAGTAGTTGAAGCCGAGGCAGAGCCGTCCGTACCCGAACCAGTTCAACCACGCCGTCCTGCGCCTCACCGCTGCCGCTCCAACTTCGCCACCCTCCACCGCACCGGAGCTGTTCCTGCTACGCCGTCCTTCGCCGCCTCGGATCTGCTTCCCCTCCGCCGACATACGGCCACGGCAACACAGTCAACAATTTGGCCATGGGTTCGTCCAAGCCTGCACCCTCCAGAACATCGGTTTCCCCGGTAAAAAGAAGAAAATCGGCGTGACTTGTGGAGGTGACCACACCGGCAACCGAAAAAGGTACTCCTCTTCCCTTATTCGTGCAAATCTTACGTCTCTGCTTGCATGGTATTCATCCCACAGAAGACACTAGTTGACCGCTTCTTCTTGATACTAGATGTTCCTAGTAACTCGCGATGCACAAGGTTTCTCCTCATATACTATTTCACCTTAGCTAGAGGTCCGTCGCCCCCCTGAATTTCAATTTCTGGCCACTTGATTCCCAATTAACGGAAGCATTCCCCGGTGTAACAGGCGCTAGTACGCCTATTACGCCGGGGAAGCAGCGCCTTGGTGTTTATCTTAGGGGCGTGTGCGGCCTAGAGCTACTGGCGCCCGATCTGGAGGTCGGCCGGGATTAAAGGGATGGCCTGGGGGCGCTGCCAAGCACGGCGGTGGTGTGAGGTCGATGGGAGGGCGGGGCGGCGGAGGCAGGGGTCTGGGCCGGTGGTCGCTGGCGGTTCGAGAAAGATCGTCAACAGTGACTGGCGGGAGGTAGACGAAGGCCATCTGCCCGTTCCTTATAGATCGGACGGTTCATTAAAAAAATCGACTGACCTATTTATTTTCAGTCGACTGTTATCTTAGATATGACCACATGTGGTGGTGTGCTGGAGGAGTACCTGCATTTCCTGTGCTCATATATTACAAAATCATACAGAGTAGAATCTAATTTTGTTTGCCATGCAATGTTGTAGAGCTATCATATGTCTCCTGTCATTTATTTTTCAGCCACCTGCTATCTGCTACTTTTACAGTGCACTAGTTCTGCACACACTTCACCCTTACTCTCACTGTTGTGTTTTTATGCAAGGGTATTTCAGACTCTGCTGCCATGAGAGAAGCCAAAAAGAAAAGAGAGAAGTCGCTCCAGTTTGGTGTGCGGCTAGGCAAGACACGTTTCAACGCTTTAAAGGGTGTAGTGTCAGCAGATGGAGACGGGGAACGTAGCTCTGGAGTTGATGACCTCGCTCGCAATGAACCACCATCCCAGGTGCTTGCTTTAACTTCGCGGTGTCATATGTGGTTGCATGTTCCATATGGTGTCTAGCTTGTATTCGAAAGGCCGAAGTCGGTAAGATAAGGAAAGATATTTTTTTACATGAACCACCATCCCGTGAGCACCAGAAGACAAATAGCTAGTCAGGGCACTGGCCGAGCCAGTGACAAGCCCAGCAAAGATAGGCATCACCTGGAAGCCAACTAAAAAGCTGCGATGGTGGCGAAGCAGCCCGCCTCCCACCAGGCTCTCAGGTCCTAGATGATCATGCTCACCACTCCAGCCGGATGTCTAGCTTGTATTGCTTCCAATTTGGTTAAATTGCATCTGCTTAGCTTACACATTATACCTTTGAATATGACATGCCTTTCTGTTTTTGGTACATACTAGTACATCTGTGTATTAACCATGTTCTTACATCAAACTAATGTTCTTGTGTATCCCTCATCAATCACTTATGACGAGGCAGGCAGGCAAGGGGACTACTCCTCATTTAAAGAATGCAGCGTCAGCCTCCCGACATGATTCTCAAGAAACAGAAATGCTAGATGAAGATAGTGAACGTAGCTCTGTAGTTGATTACAGCATTTCCCCTACACTAGCATCGCAGGTGCTTGCTCTAACTTGGCAGCGTGATATGTGGTTGCATGTTGCATATGGTGTCTAGATTGTAATTCTTCCAATCTGGTTAAACTGCATGTGCTAGTCTGCTTAGCTTATACATTATACCTGTTAATGTGACATGCCTTCCTGTATTTAGTACATAGTACATCTGTCTATTAAGCATGTCCTTACATAAAACTATTGTTTTTTGTATCCCGCATCAATCAACATGACGAGACACCTTTAGTATATGCAGTGCGATATTAGTTGCATCTTTCATATGATTTATAGCATGCGCTGCTTCTAATTTGTTGAAATTCCATTTATGATGGGACGCTTTTAACTTGGCAGAGTCATATTGGTTGCATCTTTCATGTGGTGTCTAGCTTGCATTGCTTCTTATTTGCTGGAATGGTTTCTGCTTAGTTTACACAAACAGTTGTGAACATGCCATGCGTCCTGTTTTTCGTACATATTCCATCCTGGTATCATGTGTTTGCCTTACATCAAAGTAGTGATTGTCAGTATCATGCATGAATGAGTTCTGAAGAGAGAATTTTATTGCTTTTTCTTGTCGGTTTTACTTGACAATTCAAAATCAATAAAGCGGAAGGAAGTTAGCAAGGCAGCGGATAAAGGTGCTCCTTCCGAACGGAGGGCCTCTACAGTTTCTACTCCTCCACACCCCCAAGATGATTTCCAAGACAACACATGCATAGACACTCAACAAAGCTGTGTTTATGATGAGCACGTCTCCCCTAGTGCAGCATCACCGGTGCTCCCTCTAACTTGGCACTGTTATATGTGGTTGCATGTTATGTGTGATGTCTAGCTTGTATTGCTTCTAATTTTGTTGAATTCCATCTGCTTACTTTACACATTATACTTGAATAAGACACGTGTTCCTGTTTCTAGAACATACAATATCTGTCTATCACACCATGTTCTTACATCAAATTACTACTGTTGTGTAACCTGCAACAATCACTTATCATAAGACACGTTTGACTTCGGAGTGTGATATAGGTTACATCTCACATTCTTTTCTAGCTTGTATTACTAATTTGTTGAAATGGCACTTATGACGAGACAGTTTTAACTTGGTAGAGTGATATTCGTTGCATCTTTCATATGGTGTCTAGCTTTCATTGCTTCTAATTTGTTGAAATGCCTTCTCCTTAGTTTACACATCATAAGCTGTGAATATGCAATGCTGTGAATATGCAATGGCACTAATGACGAGAGACCTCTAACATGGTAGTGTGATGTTGTTTGCATCTTGCATATGATTTATTTCTTGTACTGCTTCACATTTGTTTAAACGCCATTTATGATGAGACACTGTTAACTTGGCAGAGCGATATTTGTAGCATCTTTCATATGGTGTCTACCTTCCATTGCATTACTTCTAATTTGGTGAAATGTCTTCTTCTTAGTTTACACATCATAGTTCTGGTTATCTCTTCCGTCCTGTTTTCATACATATTACATCCACCTATCATGTGGTTGTCTAACATCAAAGTTCAGTTCGTCCGCATCACGCATCAATTTGTTCTGAAGAACTAAATTGTTATTCGTTTTTCTTGTTGGCTTGACTTAACATGGCACAGAGAAAGAGGAAGAAACACAGAATGGCAGGGAATGAGAAGGGGATGAATCCTGCAGATTCTGCTGGTACATATGGTGCAATAGAAGGTCAAAGTCCAGCAGAAAATTCTACAAACATGGCATCCCATGCTACATGAGTTGCAAAAAAAAGACAAACAGAAACAAATATCTTCCACCAAACAAGCAGAGACAGCCCTAGTTCTTGCAACACCTACCATAGTACTACCAGCTGCACGACGTACTCGTGTGTCAACTAAGCTAGCAGCACGTTCCCAAGCTCCCTTGCCACCTGACACTACTTCCCAAGCACTCTTGACACAAGACGAGTTGGCAATATCAGATGAACCTTGTGAGATTCAATAGCAAGAAGGTAGTTGTTGCAGTCAAGTTACAGTTGCATGCTTCTTTATATGTAGTCTCACAGTTTGATGTACACTAACACTTCCTATGTTTGTTGTTGGACTAGCACCTAGGCGCAAGAGGAAACAAACATCAGGGATAATGCTCGATAGGTTAACTAAATCTAGAGGAGGAAGAATGGAGATCCGTTTTGAGGCGGGTGTAAAAAGGCCATGTGATGCTATAGAGTCAGCCAAGTTAGTATCAGAGGCAACGGTTGCTGTTAGGTGTCATGTACGTATCCTCCCAACATGGATTCAGTACATGAATGACAAAGACGAAATCCAGTTCAACATCTTCCTTGACCATTTATCTGTAACTATGGTTATGTATGGAAACTAGTAATATTGTCTTGCTCTGTCCAATACTTTCTAGGTTGCCGATAATGAGACTCCCATAATTTTTAATAGATGAGGTTCAAGTTGGATAGCCAAGATGATGCAACCAGACAAGCTTGCACCCATGTTTTCAAGTCTACTCTGCGACAGTATCGGTATAACTTGAGGAAAACTCACTTTGAAGGCAAGGCTAACAGCGAACTTGCCCAAACATCTCTGGTGGAAAATATATCTGATGAAGACTGGAGAGGCCTCGTTCAACACTGGTCTGATCCGAAGTATCAGGTACATTATATATATGTCATCAGATCACATGTTGAAGTCCTATTTACGCATGTGCCACACAAATCTATCTTCTTGTAGGTGAACTGTTCAAAGAACAAGGCCAACCGTACGGAAGTGAAATTCCAACAGACGACAGAATCTCGTAGCTATATTGCACACTGCGAGGCTCTTGTAATTAGTTGTTGTTTCACTCTTTTCATTGTACCATATTATCAGATCTATATTGACTTGTTCCAAATGCAGAGGAAAGCCCGCAAGGACCAAAAAGTACCTGAACCAAATGCTGCGGAAATCTTCAAGGACTGTCACACCAGCAAGAAGAAGGGCATGACTACACCAGTCAAAGCCGCTGTTGTAATTCCTTAATCCGCATGCCTTTTAACTACTACTTACTCTGACTTGTGCCTTGAACTGCATGGTTTGCAGCCAATGTCTATTACTCTTTTCAATTATATACACAATTGTCTTAGGGTATCATTGCACCTTACAAGGTTTAAAAGAGAGGAGTGATGTTCCTTTGATCTTGACCTGTAATCTAGTTTCGTGCTGGACTTGCCCACACAACGTTACAATTTCCTGTTTGTTTGTACTCAGTTGTTTTGTGATATGAATGACGTCATACTATGCTTACCGTATTATAAACTTCATCTCTTTATCCTTTGCCCTCAATACAATGTGAAGAAATAGACAATACATTAGCGATGGTACATGGTCATATGTTTGGAACCTGGTTTTATTATGTACTTTGCAATAAAAACAACTAATATTTTACATGGGTTCACCAGAATAAGTACTGTATATAGACCAAAGCTATTTTGTTTGGTTTTGCTGCCTCCTTAATATCTTCTGTTCTGGTACTACTAATGTAAAACCTCAACTTTTCAGCGAGCTATGGAAAAAATGGTGGAACCGCCACCTTCTGAAGGTGGCGAGGCAACTATAACCGCAATGTCAGCTCTTGCTGCAGTGGGTCAGTACCTGTCCACTAACAGTGCCAAAAGCACGTTCCTGCGTAATACTAGGTTGGTTGTTAAGGCAATATCGTCCAAACTGCCTCATGATCAAGATATGCAAGCTCAAAGCAATGTTATATCTGCGCTCCAGACACAAGTCCATTCCCTAACAGAGACCCTTTGTGAAACAAGGAGAAACATTGCTCAATGTCGTCAAGATATGCATGGTTTTGAAACCAGACTATCAAACATTTGCTATGTTGTTTAGGAGCCTAGGGGAAATGAAGGCGAGGGTTATGGTGCTCCATCGGACAATACAGCATGAAAACATAACAGTCAGGTCAAATGAACTGAGCTTCTGAACTTCTGGTGGTGCATTTATCTGCTAGACTGTTAAGTTTTATGCCAACCTTCCTTTTGTTATATAGTTGTAATTTGTTTTGGTGCGATACAAAATTTATTCTTAACATGTAGCCACCGCCTGAAGAAAACAGCAAGCCATTTTTGTATAGTGTAGGGTGTTCCCTATATTTGCACTGGTGGCGATCTTTGATGCCGAGTGGAT
This sequence comes from Triticum aestivum, assembly GCF_018294505.1. Classification (NCBI taxonomy): domain Eukaryota; kingdom Viridiplantae; phylum Streptophyta; class Magnoliopsida; order Poales; family Poaceae; genus Triticum; species Triticum aestivum. The sequence continues at coordinate 311,435,854 of NC_057800.1, read as the reverse complement.
GTAATCTGTGCAATCGCCTTAATAGCCTAGCTTTAGTTTCGGCTTTATTTATTTCCTAGTCTTGTTTTTCACAGGTTTGCTAGTGGTCGCAACTACCATGGGCCATATACGGGCCGTCGGATCCATGGGTCTCCTACGGGCCGTTGATAAATGGGCCTGTAATCGGTGGGCCTCGGGCCGTCGGATAAATGGGTCTACATGGGCCATAATCGGGCGTAATTGGTATTGACCCAGCACGGTAATAGGCCGTTAACAGGCCGTAGGACAACAAAGGCTTAATTCTGTCACAGGCATAACGGGTCGTTAATGGGCCAGAGTATATGACGGGCCAGAAACGGCGCAACGGGTTAACAGGCCCGAAACGGGCCGACTCTTGCCATGGGCCGAATTTGGCCCATTAGGGTAACAGGCCAGTAATGGGCCGACTCTTGCCATGGGCCAAATTTGGCCCATTAGTGGAACAGGCCAGTAACAGGCCGACTCTTGCCATGGGCCGAATTTGGCCCATTAGGGGAACAGGCCAGTAATGGGCCGGAAGTAATCGAGGGCCGGAAAGGAGCCCAAGAAAGTATGGGCCCTCAATAGGCCGAAAGCTAACACGGGCTGGAAACAGCCCATGTAAATCACGGTCCGTTAACGGGTATAAAGAAAATTACTATTCATTATGGGCTAGAGTCACCGTGGGCCTGTAATGGGCCGAAAGATACGAAGGCCTCATATGGGCCGAAAGACGTCATGGGCCATACATGGGCCGAAAGTGAAATGGGCTGGTATTATATTCGATGGCCCACATGATGTTGTTGGGCCGATTTCCTTTAGGGTCTAATGGGCCGTGAGTTAACGGGCCGAAAAATGGGCTATTTGCGAAGAGACCGTTAACAGGCTTTTCATGGGCCAGCCCGTTAACTTTTGACTAAGTCAAACGGGCCGGCTTTGTAAGCTAAATGGGCCACTATTGGGCCGTGCCACGTGTCGACATATCATAGGCGCCTATCTGACCCACTGACGAGCTGACACATATTTCCTCTAGCCAATGATGATTTTACACGTGGAAAATCCCCATTGGTCGGCGCTGTTAACGGGTTATCCGATCCAAAACCCGACCTGATAGCTTAACGGCGTTCCGTTACGGTGGATGCCATGTGTCGGTCACCCTTGACGAAAGCACTTCTGTGACGCGTGATTTATCGTCATGGAAGTGGACACTTCCGTGATGATAATTTTGGTAATGTCATGGAACACTTCTACGATAGCACATGTATGACTATCTTGATTCTGTCATAAATTTGTCATGGATGTACATGCATGACAAAAAAAAGCGACCTACTGTGACAAACACGTATCATCACGGAAGTGTATTTTTTTGTAGTGAAAGCAGCATAAAGGATGTGGTGCAGGTAGAGGACAAGAATCATTGAGTGGAGCTGGAATAAATATGCAGGATGCAAATGGCAAAGTGTCTTCTCAGCATTGGAATCGGTAACACGGAGTTGTTTCGGTTTAGCAAAGAAGAACAAATCGGTGAGGCCGAATTCAACACAGAGAGAAAACAATTGTCATCTCATCTCGCTAGGCAAATAAGATCTCACAAAGATATGCAAGGAATTAACTTAAATATTTGCAATGAATTGGATGCAGGGAATGAAGAACATAACAGAGAAAATAAAGAAATCTAGATGAAGTTTGTTTTGAAAAAAGAAACAAACATGCAACCGACTAATGCAGGAACACAAAAAGCACTAGAGAACTTCCTATAGAATTGGTCGGTGGCAAAGTCACCTATGTTAGAGTATATTGACTGAGGAGTCAAGTGAGAACACTTGATTGTAGGTCATACTCATAGTTTAAGCTCAAAATGGGGTTGACATTTTTAGTTTAAGCATTTTGATGTATTCACATCTTGTTTAGCTGCTTTGACCCATGACTTGTGGTAAAGCTTCTCTAAGATGGAATGACATACCTTGGGTGGTGGTGTTGAACTTGATCATGTAGTTGAACTTGTGCATGCTCAAGGTTGATGTAGCTAATGGTTGGAAGCACCACTTGAAGTTTGAGTTCATCTACCTACATGGGTTACTTGCAAGGAAGAGCTCTTGTGTATCAAAAATGACAATCTTGAAATTTGATACCAAATGAAATTTGATATAGAAAAATTGTCGAAGGATATGTTGAAAGGTTTCATGCTTCCTTGTCTCAACCACCATATTGTAGCGACCTGGTGAAGTAGAGATTGCTCAAGATATGAGTGAGTTTCAATCTCATAGATTTAGATTTATCCAAGTACCTACAAGGGTTATATAGCATGCAAGGGTGCAAATATATCCAAGACATATGATCACCATCATAAGAGAAATATCAAGGATTAGTCAAAGGCTCATGCCTTGCATGGATCCAAATGGAGTTTCTACTCCAAGTTTGAAGCATCAATGATGTTCAATTCACCTCTCAAACGGCAAAATGCTTTCTCATCAAGCGGTTTGGTGAATATATCCACCAATTTCTTATCGATACGAACATGCTTATGATCAATGTCCCCTTTATCAACATGATCTCGAATGAAATGATGACGAACTTCAATATGCTTAGTTCAAGAATGTTGCACGTGATTATGAGCAATCTTAATGGCACTTTCATTGTCACACAGCAATGGAACATGTTTCACATAGATCCCATAATCCTTAGGAGTTTGGGTCATCCAAAGTAATTGAGCGCAACATGAACCGGCGACAATGTATTTGTAACACCCTCGATGCCGCTATATCTCCCATGTGTCGAAGCACGACTTAGAGGCATAACCGCATTGAAGGCAATGTCGCAAGAGGGGTAATCTTTACACATCCCATGTACTGAATAAGAAAGAGGTACATAGTTGGATTACAATCGCCACTTCACACAATACATGAATAAAGCATTACATCAAGCAGATACAATCAAGGTACGACTACGGAACCAAAATAAAGAAGACTACCCCTAATGCTATAGATCCCCGATCGCCCCAACTGGGCTCCACTACTGATCAACTGAAACGAAACAACACAACGAACATGATCTTCCTCAAGCTCCTCCTTGAGCTCGGTTGCTTCACCTGCATGGTATCATCGGCACCTGCAAACTGGGTTTGGAAGTAATCCGTGAGTCACGAGGACTCAGCAATCTCACACGCTCGCGATCAAGACTATTTAAGCTTATGAGTAGGGAAAAGGTATGAGGTGGAGCTGCAGCAAGCACTAGCATATATGGTGGCTAACTTATGCAAAAGAGAGCGAGAAGAGATGGCAAGGCACGGTCGTGAACTAGAAATGATCAAGAAGTGATCCTGAAACTACTTACGTTCAAGCATAACTCCAACACCGTGTTCACTTCCCGGACTCCGCCAGAAAGAGACCATCACGGCTACATACACGGTTGATGCATTTTAATTAAGTTAAGTTTCAGGTTTTCTACAACCGGACATTAACAAATTCCCATCTGCCCATAACCACGGGCACGGCTTTTGAAAGTTCAAAACCCTACAAGGGTGTCCCAACTTAGCCCATCACAAGCTCTCACGGTCAACAAAGGATATTCCTTCTCCCAAGACAACCCGATCAGACTCGGAATCCCGGTTACAGGACATCTCGACAATGGTAAAACAAGTCCAGCAAAGCTGCCCTAATGTGCCGACAAATGCTGATAGGAGCTGCACATATCTCGTTCTCAGGGCACACCAGATGAGCAATCCGTACAACTAAAACCAACCCTCAAGTTTCCCCGAGGTGGCGCTGCAAGGGGCTCTAGTTTGGACCAACACTCAGAGGAGCACTGGCCCGGGGGGGGGGGTTACAATAAAGATGACCCTCGGGATGTGCGACTCCCAAGGTAAAAGGCTAGGTGGCAAATGGTAAAACCAAGGTTGGGCCTTGCTGGAGGAGTTTTATTCAAGGCGAACTGTCAAGGGGTTCCCATTATAAACCAACTGTGTAAGGAATGCAAAATCAAGGAACATAACACCGGTATGACGGAAACTAGGGCGGCAAGAGTGGAACAAAACACCATGCATAAGGCCGAGCCTTCCACCCTTTACCAAGTATATAGATGCATTAATTACAATAAGAGATATTGTGATATCCCAACAATAATCATGTTCCAACAAGGAACAAACTCCAATCTTCACATGCAACTAACAACGCTATAAGAGGGGCTGAGCAAAGCGGTAACATAGCCAAACAACGGTTTGCTAGGACAAGGTGGGTTAGAGTCTTGGCTCAGCAATATGGGAGGCATGATAAGCAAGTGGTAGGTATCGTAGCATAGGCATAGCAATAGAGCGAGCATCTAGCAAGCAAAGATAGAAGTGATTTTGAGGGTATGGTCATCTTGCCTGAGATCTCGCAAGGAAGAAGAACGAGTCCATGAAGAAGACAAACGGACGTAGTCGAATGGATCCTCACAAACACGACATTATTGGAACCAACCCGAAGAAGAACACCGGAAAGAAGCAAACCACATAGTAAACAACCACCACATAATCATGGCATGATGCACAACCAAGTATGATGCATGTCCGGTTTAATTATGCATGGCATGGCAAAGTGCTCAAGCAATCCTACAAATTAAGTGGAGCTCAATATGCAACTTCGTTACATATTGATGAAACACCACATCAATTATTTAGTTCCTCTCATTTATTTACCCAACAATATTAAATGTTGATTAACATGACAAGAGTTCGAGCAAAAGGAAAACTACCTATCTAGGCAAGTTTAAAAGAGGTCGCAACAACAAACAACATGTTCGGAAAAACCTCATGTGCAATATTCTAGGTTTGCTACAGTTCTGCCCTAAACCATATTTTAGATTTGTTAAACATGCAAAGCAATCTCACCATGTTAAAAATAGGCATTTTTCTACCCCATTTACATATAAAGTTTGTTAAATTTGGAGCTACGGTTATTTAGTTATGAGTTAAAGCATTTTAACATGGCATATGAGCAAAATTTAGTCAAACAACATTTTAAGCATCTTAAACATGGTTGAAAGTTGCATATTATGAAACTAGATGAAATTCTAGTCATATTTCATATTTAAAGTTTTTACATGCGATGCTTAGTTTGTGAGATATTAAATGTATGAACATGAGTGTCTTTTCTGTAAAAATGCAATTCTGTGGATAATTAGGAAAAACCTCCAGAACTGAAAAAAACATAACGGGCCGAATCAGAGGCCGGCCCAATAGTGCACATGGGAGGCTGGGCGCGTATTCACCTCACTGGGCCGGATCTGGCCAGTGGCTGGGCCTCAGCGCGCAGTGCAGCAGAGGGGCCTGCTCGATAGTGGAGCTGGGCACGACCCACGCACTGGCGCTGGTTAACGCGATCGGTCGTCTCGCTCATTCTCGGTTCGCATGAAGCAGAGCCACGGTGCATGAAGCAGAGCCACGGCGAGGTGGGACTTGAACGACGGCGGTGGACTGGAGTCAGGGACGAGGTCGGGGTGCTGGAACTCGCCGGGTCTGGCAGAGACAGCGATGAACGGAGCAGGGGAGGTCGATGCGGTCACGTGCGGACGAGCGGGAAGCAGAGGAGGTTCGAGCGTCCTCCTGACGCAGAAGATGGCGGCGTTGTTCGTCGATGAAGAAGACAGACAGCACGACGGAGCATGCGGTTGGAGACGCGACGAGGTCGGGGAAGCACTGGACTTGCCGGATCTTGCAGCGGCAGGGGGCGAAGGCAGCCCAAGGCGCAGGTGCTCGCTGCTGAAGGTGCGGGACTTGCAGGGCTTGGACGCGGGGCTTCGGTGCCGCGGGGAAAGGCGAGGGAGGCCGGAGTGCTCTGCTGCCACGGGCACGGGGACGAGGAGGAGGAAGACTCGGGCTCCTGCTCAGGGTCTGAGGCGGGCGCACCGTGAGCGGCGGCCGTTCCTGCAGCGATGAAGTACAAAGAGAGAGGGAGATCGTGAGAGAGATCGAAGGGGATGGAGAGAAAACCATAGGGGGAGAAGGGAAGGAGAGGTGCAGCCCGGTGGTGGTCCGGTTGCCTGCTCCGGCGGGGAGCTGTAGGCGCGGTGAGGAGTACGGGCAGGGGAATCGGTTGCTGGTTGGTTCGGAGGCGGGAGGATTTGGATCTGGGAAGATCCCAAGGTGGAAGGAGAGACGAGGTGGAGTGGCGGCGCGGTGATGGATCGGATGGGACAACTCCCTGAAATTTAGGGTTGGTCCGGTTATATAGCAGGTAGATTAGTTTAGGGGCTACTCCTTCCCTCCAAATAAAATCGAGCAGTCGAGAAAAATAGACTAGGAAGTCCAAATGAGAAAACGGTGATCTTTTGTAGATGTTTGGGGATGATCCGAATCCAATGGTGACGACTGTCCGGGTAGGGTCCGGGACAGTTTCTCGGACGCGCGCACGAGGAGGGCCGCGGGCTGACGAGAGAGGTTAGGTTGGGCCTGGCGCTAGGTAGTGGACTATGCAGAAGGCCTCAGGCTGAGAAAAGAGAAGAGAGAAAGGCCCGGCGACTGTTTCCGGAGACCGAAAACATCCGACGTTTGACCAACTATAATGTCGCTATAGTAAATCTTTGGGCGTCAAATGAACTCCGAATGCGAAGAAACTTGGCAGGCCGTCTACCTACAACATAACAACACCGCTTGCCAACTTTCAACCCATTCCGAGAACATTTTCCGGCCACTTAAAAAATACTATTTCAGACGTGCCGCGGGCGCGTGCAAGTGTGTCTGGGCTCAGAACAAACAACGGACGGAACTGGGGGAACCCGGACGGATGCAAGTTTTGAAAACATGATGATGCAATGCGGATGATGACATGGCAAGATGCAACACGCAAGCAAAAGACAAGGCAACAACAGCGAATAACTGGACGACACCTGGCGCAACAGTCTTGGGGCAAAGTGCGGCGGTGCATGGGCGGAGTCGGCGCCGGGCGCGGGGAGGACGAAGGCGGGTGGAGGCGAAGTGCAGATGGGCCTCGGGGGCTTCCCGCGGGCCTAGAGGGCCTCAGGCGGCGGCGGCGATGTGGGGCGACGCGGGCTGACATAGCGGCGTCCCGTTGGTCGGCGGCGGCGGGCGGACGTGTCCTGCCCAATTCGGACACGTCCGGCGGCGAGAGGAGCAAATTTTCAGGGTTAGGGTGCAAAATGATCCGTAGCATTGAAAGGTAAATTTTTAACGCCCTCGATGCGGCTATATCTCCTACGTGTCGAAGCACGACTTAGAGGCATAACCGCATTGAAAGCAATGTCGCAAGTGAGGTAATCTTCACAACAACCCATGTAAATAAATAAATGGGAAAGGTACATAGTTGGCTTACACTCGCCACGTCACACAAATACATGAATAAGTCATTACATTCATCCAATACACTCAGGGTCCGACTACGGTACCCAAATAAAGATCAACCCCCAAATGCGACAAAGTCCCCGATCGCCCCAACTGGGCACCACTACTGATCATCTGGGAAAGAAACATAGTATCATCCCGAGTCCTCATCGAACTCCTACTTGAGCTCTGTCGAATCACCTGGAGCGGTATCGTCGGTCCCTACATCTGGTTTTGGAAGGAATCTGTGAGTCACGGGGACTCAGCAATCTCACACCCTTGCGATCAAGACTATTTAAGCTTATAGGAAAGGCAAAGGTATGATGTGGAGCTGCAGCAAGCGACTAGCATATATGGTGGCTAACAAACGCAAATGAGAGCGAGGAGAGAAGGCAAAGGCACGGTCGAACAACTATAATCAAGAAGTGATCCTAGAACAACCTACATCAAGTATTACTCCAACACCGTGTTCACTTCCTGGACTCCGCCGAGAAGAGACCACCACGGTAACACACGCGGTTGATGCATTTTAATTAAATTAAGTTTCAGGTTATCTACAACCGGACATTAAAAAATTCCCATCTGCCCATAACCACAGGCACGGCTTTTGAAAGTTCAAATCCCTGCAGGGGAGTCCCAACTTAGCCCATCACAAGCTCTCACGGTCAACGAAGGATATTCCTTCTCCCAAGACATTCCGATCAGACTCGGCATCAAGGTTACAAGACATCCTCGACAATGGTAAAACAAGTCCAGCAACACCGCCCAAATGTGCCGACAAATCCCGAGAGGAGCTGCACATATCTCGTTCTCAGGGCACACTCAGATAAGCAGTCTGTACAACAAAAACCACCCCTCGGGTTTCCCCGAGGTGGCGCTGCACGGGGCTCTAGTTTGGACCAACACTCAGAGGAGCACTGGCCTGGGGGTTTAAATAAAGATGACCCTCGGGCTCCAGAAACCCAAGGGAAAAAGAGGCTAGGTGGCAAATGGTAAAACCAAGGTTGGGCATTGGTGGAGGAGTTTTATTCAAGGCGAACTGTCAAGGGGTTCCCATTATATTATAACCCAACCGTGTAAGGAACGCAAAATCCGGGAACATAACACCGATATGACAGAAACTAGGGCGGCAAGAGTGGAACAAAACACCAGGCATAAGGACGAGCCTTCCACCCTTTACCAAGTATATAGATGCATTAAGATAAACAAGATAATATTGTGATATCCCAACAATAAACAAGTTCCAACAAGGAACGATCTCCAATCTTCGCCTGCAACTAGCAACGCTATAAGAGGGGCTGAGCAAAGTGGTAACATAGCCAAACAATGGTTTGCTAGGACATGGTGGGTTAGAGGCTTGACATGGCAATTTGGAAGGCATGATAAGCAAGTGGTAGGTATCGTAGCATAGGCATAGCAAAAGAATGAGCATCTAGCAGGCAAAGATAGAAGTGATTTCAAGGGTATGGTTATCTTGCCTGCAAAGTTCTCAGAGTTGTCTTGATCCTCATAAGCGTACTCAACAGGCTCCTCGTTCACGAACTTGTCTCCCGGCTCTACCCAAACAAGAACAACAAGCAAAAAGGAGCACAATCAACCACGTGCAATGCTCAAGCAACATGATGCAAGCATGGTATGATATGCGGGATGCGGGATGTGATGCATATGCATGGTTTGCAGAGGAATGCTTGAACCCAGCCTCAACTTGGGAAACCAAGAGTGCCACTGTAAAGGTGAGTTGATTTCGGTTGAAATCGATATAAAGATCACCGGAATGGATGCACGGTTTCGAAATGGCAAGCAAAACAAATATGGCACTGGTCTGTGATAATCAGCAAGTGACCAACTAAATACATCAAGTTAAATTGCTACAGCACTCAAACATAGCAACAAAATAGATGGCAGGTATCCACTCATGATGCTTGACAAAAGATGAACACTGAGCTACGGCTAATTCACTCATTAACAGGTTCAAACAAGCATGGCAAAAGTGCAAATGATAGCAGGTTCCAGACTTAGTGAAATTAACACAAGTCTGGAATTTAACATCAGGAAGCATACTTTAGAGCATGATAACTATATGCTACAGGAACATATCATGGAAAAGCAAGGCATGGCATGAAGCTACTCAAAGCATATAACAAAAGTCCCTTAGTGGCCATGAGACAAAATGGATCAGAGAATACACTTGCAAGCATGTGAACATAGCAAAAACATAAATAGATTTAGACTTAGTGAAAAACTGGAGCATGCAAAACAGATTAGCAAGTAGGCATGTTTACGAGCTCGATGCACTCACTACAAGGCATTGCATGACAAACTAAGCATTCACCCAGCAAGAAGACATGACATAGAAGCTAGACATGGCAAGAACAACATCATAGCATGCAGGGATCAAGAACAACAAGCTTGGCAAAATTGCTAACCAATTTAACAATCTGCCAGGAACATTTTATAGCAAAAGTAGAGCTTGATTGACTCAAGGTAGGGTGCTCCATAATTGCAAACAAAGACATGGATGGAAAGAGCACAACATTATCTACAAAACATACTTACTGATCATCCTCAAAAGAGGCACGGATCACTAGGAAACAACATGAACATATGGCATAAAGACAAAATCAGGACAAGGACTTAGTGAAATTCTAAGTCCCTGAAAACAACATCACCGTGTAAGCTACTTTGCATGCTTGTGCTAGTCACCACAAAGATCACGAAAATATATGGCATACACCCCAGTAAAGATGGCATGGCATATAACAAAACACGTGTAGAGCTCAGGATCATAGCATGCACACATTAATCATGGAAAAATGACAAAAGGCCATTTGCTGAAACAGATCTGACATATTCCTCACATAGCCCTCTTCCAACAGCATTTTGGGCATCAAGATGAGCTCAAATGAAATGATGCAATGAGATGAAATGATCTACTCGTCGAGACGAACATTTTGATATGCTACACGCACGAATCGGAGCTACGGATGCAGAGTTATGGCATGTCAAAGAATGCAAGAAAATTAGGGTTTGGAGGGGGAAAAGTCAACCGAAATTCCAGATCTGAGATTTGCACGCAATCCGAGGTTCGTCCGCAAAAAATAAGAGATGTGCGGATGTAATATACCTTATATGTATCCCAACTCTTGCCGTTTCCGGCCCTAAGTTATATTATTTCCATGTTGTTGGGTTTTTGTCTCCGTGTGTTTCGTCTTTGTCATGCATCTCTTATCATGCCATCATGTGCATTGCATTTGTATACGAGTTCGTCTCATGCATCCGAGAATTTTCCCCGTTGTCCGTTTTGCATTCCGGCGCTCCTATGTCCTTCGGTAGTCCTTTCTACCTCTTTTCGTGTGTGGGGGTTAAACATTTTCGGATTGGACTGAGACTTGTCATGCGGCCTTGGGTTACTACCGGTAGACCACCTGTCAAGTTTCATGCCATTTGGACTTCGTTTGATACTCCAACTGTTAACCGAAGGACCGAAAAGGCCTCGTGTGTGTTGCAGCCCAACACCCTTCCAATTTGGCCCAAAACCCACCTAAACCCCTTCTATCATCTAGATCGTTCGATCACGATCGCGTGGCCACAAACCGCACCTCATTTGGAGTCTCCTAGCTCCTCCTACCTCTATTTATAGCCCCTCCTCCAAAAATTCGGGGTCAAAACACCCCCCTAAAACCCTAGATTCGCTCGCGCCGCCGCCGGACGTGTCCGTTTCTAGCCGGACACGTCACGCCGCCGCCCCGCACCAGTGGCAGGCTGCCATGTGGCGCCGCCGGCCGTCCCCACACCGAGGCCCGGAGAGCCCACGGCGGGCCCTCCCCGGCCCATCTCCTCCCGCCGCCCGCGCCATCTTCTTCATCACCCACGGCGACCTAGCGCCCCGCCGCCTCCTCTCGCCGCCACGCCGCCTCTGTCGCCGGCCGCCGCGAGCGACCTCACCGCTGGCCGCCGCAGCGCTCCGGCCGAGCGCCACCCCTCGCCGTCCGCGCCGGCGTCGCCTCCTCCGCCTCGGCTTCCTCTTCCTCCGCCCCGGCTTCCTCGCAACTCCGGCGAGCTCCGTCCACTCCGGCGAACAGGAACCCTGACGAACCTCGGATTGCGTGCAAATCTCAGATATGGAATTTCGGTTGACTTTTTCCCCTCCAAACCCTAATTTTCTTGCATTCTTTGACATGCCATAACTCTGCATCCGTAGCTTCGATTCGTGCGTGTAGCTTATCAAAATGTTCGTCTCGACGAGTAGATCATTTCATCTCATTGCATCATTTTCATTTGAGCTCATCTTGATGCCCGAAATGCTATTGGAAGAGGGCTATGTGAGGAATATGTCAGATCTGTTTCAGCAAATGGCCTTTTGTCATTTTTTTTCCATGATTAATGTGTGCATGCTATGATCCTGAGCCCTACATGTGTTTTGTTATATGCCATGCCATCTTTACAGGGGTGTATGCCATGTATTTTTGTGATCTTTGTGGTGACTAGCACAAGCATGCAAAGTAGCTTACTCGGTGATGCTGTTTTCAGGGACTTAGAATTTAACTAAGTCCTTGTCCTGTTTTTGTCTTTATGCCATATGTTCATGTTGTTTCCTAGTGATCCGTGCCTGTTTTGAGGATGATCAGTAAGGATATTTTGTAGATAATATTGTGCTCTTTCCATCCATGTTTTTGTTTGCAATTATGGAGCACCCTAGCTTGAGTCAATCAAGCTCTACTTTTGCTATAAGATGTTCCTGGCAGATTGTTAACTTGGTTAGCAATTTTGCCAAGCTTGTTGTTGTTGATCCATACATGCTATGATGTTGTTCTTGCCATGTCTAGCTTCTATGCCATGTCTTCTTGCTGGGTGTATTCCTAGTTTGTCGTGCAATGCCTCGTAGTGAGTGCATCGAGCTCGTAAACATGCCTACTTACTAATCTGTTTTGCATGCTCCAGTTTTTTCACTAAGTCTGAATGTGTTTATGTTTTTGCTATGTTCACATGCTTGCAAGTGTACCCTCTGATCCCTTTTGTCTCATGGTCACTAAGGGACTTTTGTTATATGCTTTGAGTAGCTTCATGCCATGCCTTGCTTTTCCATGATATGTTCTGTAGCATGTAGTTATCATGCTCTAAAGTATGCTTCCTGATGTTAAATTCCAGACTTGTGTTAATTTCACTGTCTGAAACCTGCTATCATTTGCACTTTTGCCATGCTTGTTTGAACCTATTAATGAGTGAATTAGCCATAGCTCAGTGTTCATCTTTTGTCAAGCATCATGAGTGGATCCCTGCAATGTATTTTGTTGCTATGTTTGAGTGCTGTAGCATATTTAACTTGATGCATTTAGTTGGTCACTTGCTGATTATCACAGACTGGTGCCATATTTGTTTTGCTTGCCATTTCCAAACCGTGCATCCGATTCCGGTGATCTTTATATCGGTTTCAATCGAAATCAACTCAACTTTCCAGTGGCACTCTTGGTTTCCCAAGTTGAGGCCAGTTTCAAGCATTCCTTTGCAAACCATGCATATGCATCACATACCGCATCCCGCATATCATATCATGCTTGCATCATGTTGCTTGAGCATTGCACGTGGTTGATTGTGCTCCTTTTTGCTTGTTGTTCTTGTTTGGGTAGAGCCGGGAGATGAGTTCGTGAACGAGGAGCCTGTTGAGTATGCTTACAAGGATCAAGACAACTCTGAGAACTTTGCAGGCAAGATGACCATACCCTCGAAATCACTTCTATCTTTGCTTGCTAGATGCTCGTTCTTTTGTTATGCCTATGCTACGATACCTACCACTTTCTTATCATGCCTCCCAAATTGCCATGTCAAGCCTCTAACCCACCATGTCCTAGCAAACCGTTGTTTGGCTATGTTACCACTTTGCTCAGCCCCTCTTATAGCGTTGCTAGTTGAAGGTGAAGATTGGAGATCGTTCCTTGTTGGAACTTGTTTATTGTTGGGATATTACAATATTATCTTGTTTATCTCAATGCATCTATATACTTGGTAAAGGGTGGAAGGCTCGGCCTTATGCCTGGTGTTTTGTTCCACTCTTGCCGCCCTAGTTTTCGTCATATCGGTGTTATGTTCCCGGATTTTGTGTTCCTTATGCGGTTGGGTTATAATGGGAACCCCTTGACAGTTCGCCTTGAATAAAACTCCTCCAGCAATGCCCAACCTTGGTTTTACCATTTGCCACCTAGCCTCTTTTTCCCATGGGTTTCCGGAGCCCGAGGGTCATCTTTATTTAACCCCCCCCCCCCCCCGCCCCCTGCCCCGGGCCAGTGCTCCTCTGAGTGTTGGTCCAAACTAGAGCCCCGTGTAGCGCCACCTCGGGGAAACCCGAGGGCTGGTTTTAGTTGTACGGACTGCTTATCTGAGTGTGCCCTGAGAACGAGATATGTGTATCTCCTATCGGGATTTGTCGGCACATTCGGTCGGTGTTGCTGGACTTGTTTTACCATTGTCGAGGATGTCTTGTAACCTGGATGCCGAGTCTGATCGGAATGTCTTGGGAGAAGGAATATCCTTCGTTGACCATGAGAGCTTGTGATGGGCTAAGTTGGGACTCCCCTGCAGGGATTTGAACTTTCGAAAGCCGTGCCCGCGGTTATGGGCAGATGGGAATTTGTTAATGTCCGGTTGTAGATAACCTGAAACTTAATTTAATTAAAATGCATCAACCGCGTGTGTTACCGTGATGGTCTCTTCTTGGTGGAGTCCGGGAAGTGAACACGGTGTTGGAGTAATGCTTGACGTAGGTTGTTCTAGGATCACTTCTTGATCATAGTTGTTCGACCGTGCCTTTGCCTTCTCTCCTCGCTCTCATTTGCGTATGTTAGCCACCATATATGCTAGTCGCTTGCTGCAGCTCCACATCATACCTTTGCCTTTCCTATAAGCTTAAATAGTCTTGATCGCGAGGGTGTGAGATTGCTGAGTCCCCGTGACTCACAGATTCCTTCCAAAACCAGATGCAGGGACCGATGATTCCGCTCCAGGTGACGCGTTTGAGCTCAAGTGGGAGTTCGATGAAGACTCTCGTCGTTACTACGTTTCTTTCCCAGATGATCAGTAGTGGTGCCCAGTTGGGGCGATCAGGGACTTTGTCGCATTTGGGGGTTGATCTTTATTTTGGTACTGTAGTCGGACCCTGAATGTATTGGATGAATGTAATGACTTATTCATGTATTTGTGTGACGTGGCGAGTGTAAGCCAACTATGTACTTCTCCCCTTTATTTATTTACATGGGTTGTTGTGAAGATTACCTCACTTGCGACATTGCTTTCAATGCGGTTATGCCTCTAAGTCGTGCTTCGACACGTAGGAGATATAGCCGCATCGAGGGTGTTACAAGTTGGTAATCAGAGCCTTCCCCGACCTTAGGAGCCCCCTGCTTGATCGAATCGCTGGCGTTGTTGAGTCTAGAAAAATGTTTTGAGTCATTTAGGATTATATATATTGGAGAGATGGGAATTCTTTTTACTCCTCAGTCCCTTCATCGCTCTGGTGAGGCATCTTGATGTAGAGTTTTGACTCTTTTTAGGATCACACGGGTATCTTGGAATCGTTCCGATGGTTTTGTGACGAGAACATTGTTCTTGGTGTTGAAGGATGGATACAGCTGGATGTAGGATTTGCTAGCTTTGGGTGAGATATTATGCTTCCCATGTATCCCCAACACCTGATTGCATAACCGGAAAGGTTCGGGAGTTTCATAGGTGGGAATTCTTGTAGCTCTAGTACTTCTTCCACGGATATTTGGTTTGGGATTGGGTAATCCTCACCAAGTATTTGTTCTTGTCCGTACCTTGTTGTTTTATTCTTCTACCTCAATTCTAAGTGGCTTCTCAACTTATGGAAATGTGACCATTTCAATTGGAATGCATTCGTTCATTTTGTTCGGATGTGAAGACTATATGTTGCAATTTCAATCCGTTCGATTCAGCTTGATTATCTATCTATCAAGATGCTAACGGATGTCACCCTCTTCAGGATGGCTCCTCCAATGCGCACGACTCCGAATCCTGATCTACCACCACCACCTCCACCTCTGGAGGCATGGCAAGCTGTGATGGCCGCTACCAATGCAAACACGCAACTGATCATGCAGCTCTTGCAAGAGCGCACTCAAGGGAATCATGGCCATGGCAACAATCAGAATCAATTTGCTACACTCAACCAGTTCCTCGCTAACCAGCCAAAGACGTTCAGCAACTGTGTTGAGGCAATAGACGCTAATGATTGGCTTGTGGATATCTGCAAGCATTTCGAGTGGAGCAACGTTAGGCCTGAGGACTTTGTCAATTTGCCTCCTCCCAACTCAAAGACCAAGCTGCAGAATGGTTTCAACAATACAAAGATTTCAGAGGAGGCCGTGTGATTACCTGGGATGAATTCCATCAAGACTTCAAAGCTCATCACATTCCTCAGAGTGTTGTTGAGAGCAAGCGTGAGGAATTCCGCAACCTAAAGCAAGGCTCTTTGTCTGTTTACCAGTACAACATCATGTTTCAGAAGCTCGTCCGTTTTGCTAAGCAAGACGTCCCTGACGAGAAGAGCATGATATACCAGTTTAGGGGTGGTCTTAGAGAAGAACTCCAGCTAGCTCTCGTCCTCTTTGAGCCCAAGAAGTACGATGAGTTTTACAACATGGCACTAAAACAAGAGGCTGCCCAACTGAAGTGCGATGCTTCCAAGAAGCGAGTCAGAGATGCTACTCCTTCTTCCTCAACTCAAGTGGCTAAGCAGCAAAAGTATTGGCTGCCTCCTCCTCCTCCGTTCCGTCAGCCTTATCAGCAGAAGAGCAAAGGTGGCAGTGGATCTTCCCACCGACCCAACCCTGGCTTTCAGAACAAGACTTCGTCTCAAGCTCCAACATCAAGTGCTCCATATCACTGTCCGCTTTCAAAGGTCACGTGCAACAAGTGCCAATAGAAGGGTCACTATGCCAATAAATGCTTCAATTAGAGGCATCTTCCTCCTCCTCCTGTGAGATCTGCAAGTACAGCTATGGTCAAGCATAACCCCAAGCAAGCCAAGGTCAACATGGTGAATGCAGCTCAGGCAGAGGACTCGTCAGATGTCATCATGGGTAACCTTCCTGTTAACGATATTCCAGCAAAAGTTCTTTTTGACACTAGTGCATCGCATTGTTTCATCTCGAGACCTTATGCATCCAAGCATGATTTTGTTACTCAAGTGTTGCCAAGACCGTTGGCTATTGTCTCCCCGGCCCGTCAAATGACTTCTCGAGTATGCATTCCGGATGTTTCAATCACATTGGGTGACTATAAGTTCTTGTCTTCTCCTATTGTTCTAGGTGACTTGGATATTGATCTTATTCTTGGAATGGATTGGCTTTCTAAGCACAAGGCTCACCTTGATTGTGCTGCCAGGCAGATTCAATTGACTCATTCGTCTGAGGATGTAATTGTCTTTGCCGCAAGGGATGATACCATTCATCTGTTTTCTCTCAATGAGAAGGATGAGCTAGATGCCATCTCTCAAATTCCGGTCGTTTGCGAATATCAAGACGTCTTTCTAGAAGAGCTCCTAGGAATGCCTCCACACCGGTAAGTTGAATTTGTCATCGAACTTGAGCCTGGCACGGAACCTGTTTGCAAACATCCTTACAAGCTGGGACCGAAAGAGTTGAAGGAATTGAAGAAACAGCTCGATCATCAAGAGCGTTTGGGCCTCATCCGACCTAGTTCTTCTCCGTGGGGTTGTGGAGTTCTTTTTGTGAAGAAGAAGGATGGAACGGACCGACTTTGTGCCAACTATCGTCCATTGAACAAGAAGACTATAAAGAACAAGTACCCACTTCCCAACATCAATGAGATTTTCGAACAACTCAAAGGTGCTAAAGTTTTCTCCAAGCTTGATCTTCGTATGGGCTATCACCAGATTCGCATTCGTGAAGAGGATATCCCCAAGACAGCATTCAGAACAAGCTATGGTTCATATGAATACACTATTGTGTCTTTCGGCCTCGTCAACGCTCCTCCAACATTCTCTCGCATGATGAACTTCATCTTCAACCCCTACACAAATGAGTTCGCCTTGGTCTACCTCGATGACATTTTGGTTTTTTCCAAGAACAAGGAAGATCATGCCAAGCACTTGCGCTTGGTGCTCGATAAGCTTAGAGAACATCAGTTCTATGCCAAGTTTTCAAAGTGCGAGTTTTGGCTCGATGAGGTTCTCTACCTTGGGCATGTCATCTCTGCCAAGGGCATAACGGTTAATCCTGAGAAGGTTTATACAATTGTGAATTGGGAACCACCTTAGAATGTGAAGCAACTCCGCAGCTTCCTTGGGCTCGCGAGCTATTGCAGAAGGTTCGTTGAGAACTTTTCACAGATCGCGAAGCCTCTTTCCAACCCCTTGCAAAAGCATGTGAAGTACGTCTGGTCTCCTGATTGTGACATCGCTTTCAACACCCTGAAAGAGAAGTTAGTCACTGCTCTAGTTCTGACTCCTCCTGATGAATCCAAACCGTTTGAGGTCTTCTGTGATGCTTCTCTTCAAGGTCTTGGTGCAGTGTTGATGCAAGAGAAGAAAGTTGTGGCCTATACTTCTCGCCAGTTGAAGCCCAACGAGAAGACTACCCCACTCATGACCTCGAGTTGGCGGTAGTTGTCCATGCTCTTTTAACTTGGAGACATCTCTTATTGGGACGAAAAGTGGACATCTTCACTAATCATAAGAGTCTTAAGTACATCTTCACTCAGCCAAATCTCAACCTCAGGCATACTCGTTGGGTCAAAATGATTCAAGAGTATAATCCGAGTATCGAATATACTCCATGCAAGGCCAACGTAATTGCTGACACATTGAGCAGGAAGGCTTACTGCAACAGTTTGATTCTCAAGCCTTACCAACCCGAGCTTTGTGAAGCTTTCCGCAAACTCAATCTGCAAGTTGTTCCTCAAGGTTTCCTCACCAACCTCCAAGTCTTTCCTACTTTGGAAGATCAGATTCGCGAAGCTCAACTTCTTGATGCTATGGTGAAGAAGGTGAAGATTGGGGTTGCCAAGAGTCAACCCAAGTACAAGTGCTATCGTCTTGATGACAAAGATACACTATTCTTCGAGGATCGCATTGTTGTGCCTAAAGGTGACCTTCGTAAAGTCATTATGAGCGAGGCTCACAATTCACTACTCTCTATTCACCCTGGAAGTACAAAGATGTACCATGACCTCAAGCAGTCGTATTGGTGGACTCGAATGAAGTGTGAGATTGCTTAGTTCGTGAATGAATGTGATGTCTGCAGAAGAGTGAAAGCAGAACACCAACGACCAGCTGGTCTCCTCCAACCTCTTGCCATTCCAGAATGGAAGTTTGACCACATTGAGATGGACTTCGTGACTGGGTTTCCAAAGTCCAAGCGTGGCAATGATGCTATCTTCGTTGTCATCGAGAAACTCACTAAAGTGGCTCATTTTCTGCCTATCAAAGAATCCATCACAACAGCTCAATTGGCAGAGTTATATACCTCTCAAATTGTCTCTCTGCACGGCATTCCGCAGTTGATTTCTTCAGATCGTGGCAGCATCTTCACCTCCAAGTTTTGGGATTCTTTTCAGAAGGCCATGGGCACCAACATCTGTTTCAGCACAGCTTTTCATCCTCAAACTAGTGGCCAAGTCGAGCGAGTAAATTAGATTCTTGAAGATATGCTCAGGGCTTGCGTTATCTCCGGTATGAAGTGGGAAGATTGTCTTCCATATGCCGAGTTCTCCTACAACAATAGCTTTCAAGCGAGTTCGAGCAAGGCCCCATTCAAAATTCTCTATGGCAGGAAGTGGGATCTGTAGCATTAGGGGTAGTCTTCTTTATTTTGGTTCCGTAGTCGTACCTTGATTGTATCTGGTTGATGTAATGCCTTATTTATGTATTTGTGTGATGTGGCGATTGTAATCCAACTATGTACCTCTTTCTTATTCAGTACATGGGATGTGTAAAGATTACCCCTCTTGCGACATTGCCTTCAATGCGGTTATGCCTCTAAGTCGTGCTTCGACACGTGGGAGATATAGCCACATCGAGGGTGTTACAGTATTCTGCTTCGGCGGTAGACAAGGATACCGAGTTTTGTTTCTTGGAGGACCAAGACACAAGAGATCTAGCAAGAAATTGATAAGTACCCGAAGTGGACTTCCTATCAACCTTGTCACCGGCATAGTCCGAGTCAGAATAGCAAACAAGACCAAAAGAAGACCTCTTAGGATACCAAATGCCAAAATTTGGTGTATGAATTAAGCATCTCACTATCCTTTTCACGGCCTTAAGATGCCATTCTTTAGGGGGCGCTTGATCTCATGCACACATGCACACACTTAGCATAATATCGCTATGGGAGGCACATAGATATAACAATGAACCAATCGTAGAGCAATAAACCTTTTGGTCAACCGATTTTCCATCCTTAGTCAAGTCAAGATGTCCACTAGTAGGCATGGGTGTATTCATACCTTTACATTCTTGCATGTTGAACTTCTTGAATAAGTCATTGGTATACTTTGTTTGGGAAACAAGGTACCCACCTTAGTTTGCTTGATTTGCAACCCAAGAAAGAACTTGAGTTCACTCATCATAGACATCTCAAACTTCTCCGACATTAGCTTTCCAAACTTTTCACTAAAATGAGGGTTAGTCGAATCAAATATGATATCATAAACATAAATTTGGCACACAAATAATTCACCATTAACCCTTTTAGTAAAAAGAGTGGAATCATTTTTTCTAGTCTCAAAGCCTTTTTCAATAAGAAACTTGGTCAAGCATTTATACCACGCTCTAGGAGCTTGTTTAAGACCATAAAGAGCTTTGTGAACTTTGTAAAAATGGTCGGGTTTCTTAGGATTAACAAAGTCGGGAGGTTGTTTCACATCAACTTCCTCCTCAATTTCATCATTTAGAAAATCACTTTTAATGTCCATTTGGTACAACTTAATATCATGGTGATTAGCATAGGCAAGTAAGATGCGGATGGACTCAAATCTAGCAACGGGGGCATATGTCTCACCATAGTCCATACCTTCGACTTGAGTGTAGCCTTGGGTGATGAGACGTGCTTTGTTGCGAACGACTTTTCCATCTTTGTCTTACTTGTTGTGAAACACCCATTTGGTACCGATGATGTCGTGGTTGTTGTTGGGCTTCTCGACCAGTGTCCACACTTGGTTTCTCTCAAAGTTGTGTAACTCTTTGTGCATGGCATTTATCCAATTTGGATCTTCCAATTCTTCTTCAACCTTCATGGGTTCAATGCTAGAGATGAATGAATAATGTTCACAAAAATTAGCCACACGAGTTTTAGAACGAGTGATTCTCCCAGTTTGGATATCATTGAAGATTTGATCGACGGATGGTCTCGTGAAACTCTTGCTCGAACTCGTGAGAGCTTTTGTTTAGGTCTGGGTGGACCATCTTCTTCACCATCTTGTTCTTCCTCTTGGCCTTCTTTGTTGTTGACGTTGTCGTTCTCTTGTCGTGGTGGAGAAGGAGGTTGATGAGGTTCATCTTGGTGTACTTCCTCATTTTCTTCATCTTGGTGTGTACCACTTGTGGATGACTCCATGTCAACTCTTGGTTCACCTTGTCGTGAGGTAGAAGCTTCCACTTGGATGGACAAGGTACTTTCCTTCACCTCCGTTGGATGAATCTTGCCAATAGACAAGTCTTGAATTGCTTCTGAAGGGTCTTTATCTCCTACATCAATTGGCAATTGCTCTACTAGTGAGTCGTTAGATTCATCAAACTTCATATCTACCATCTCTCCAACCTTTCGGGTGAAATTGTTGTAGAAATAGTATGTGTGAGAGTTTGAGCCATAACCAAGTAGGAAACCCTCATGAGATTTAGGAGAAAATTTAGAACGATGATGCTTATTAAGAATATAACACTTTGAGCCGAATACTCGAAAGTATCCAACTTGGTGTTTGTTACTGGTGAGAAGCTTGTATGCCGTCTTGCCGAGTAGCTTGTGAAGATACAAGCGATTTGTTGCGTGACAAGTTGTCTCAACGGCTTCCTCCCAAAAGTGTTTTGCCGTCTTCTACTCATCAAGCATCATTCTCGCCTCTCAATAAGAGTCTAGTTCTTCCTCTCAACAACTCCGTTTCGTTGAGGCATGTACGTAGCCGACAACTCGTGTGAAATCCCTTCTTCGTCAACAAAGGTATCCACATTTGCATTCTTGAACTCCGTTCCGTTGTTGCTGCGAACCTTCTTGATCTTCACTTCAAATTGATTTTGGGCCTTTCTAGCAAAGTTCTTGAAGATCTTTTGGACCTGCGATTTATCATCAAGAAAGAATACCCACATAAATCTTGAAAAATCATCGACTATGACTAGACCAAATGAGTTTCCAACGAGACTTTTATAGGCATTGGGACCAAAGAGATCCATATGAAGTAGCTCGAGCGGTCTTCTCATGGTCATGCTGTTCTTCATGGGGTGGCTTCCTCAAACTTGTTTTCCTGCTTGACAAGCACTTCACAATCTATCCTTGTCAAATATAATATCTTTCACTCCAAGTATATGATCACCTTTAATAAGCTTATCAAGATTTCTCATGCCCACATGACCTAACCTTCTATGCCACAACCAGCCTTTAAAGGACTTAGCAATTAAGCAAGTTCTAGGTTGAGCCTTTTTAGTGAAGTCAACAATGTAAAGATCACCTCTAAGAATACCACTAAAGACCATTTTATGATTATCTCTACGAAACACTTGGCAATCTACTTCAGTAAATAGGACATTGAAACCAAAGTCAGCAAGTCTAGATACGAAAAGTAGATTATAGCCAAGAGATTCAACAAGCATAACATTTTTTATGGAGCTATCATGTGAGATGGCCACCTTACCAAGGCCAACCACCTTACCCTATGAGTTATCACCAAAGGTGACATACTTTCGAGGGCTGTCATTTTTAGCAAGCTCACAAAACATATCCTTGTCTACGGTCATGTTATCAATACATCCACTATCAAGAACCCATTCCTTTCCTCCAGCCATGTAGCCGTGGAGATTAGCCATAAGACCAAAATGTTTCATAGACTCATCGAGATCAAAGTCACTATCATCATCCTCATCATAGTATCCATGTTCAACATCGTCTTGTGATTGATCCATTCCTATAGAGAGTGATTCATTAGATAAATGATCATCACAATGTTCATCTTTATGAATTCTAATGGCTTCAGAGATGATATTGCTAATGATTCCAAAATCTCCTTTGGCACGCATGAGGTTACTAAGCTCAAATAAACAATCACCAAACTTAGGATCATTAGATTTCATATTACTCAAGGCAATAGACTTATGAAGAATCTCATCTAACTTTTGCAAGGAATAGTTTGGAAATCGTTCCTCAAGAAATCTCCATATGGTGTAGGCACAATCAAGAGCAGGCAAGCAACTAAACAAATTTTTAGGCAAACCTCTAGTAATAAGATTGACAGTTCTAAGGTTGGGAATCATGTCAATAGACTCATCAAGGGCAGGATGCAAAGGGCCAACAAGGGGTGCACAAGGGCTAGTAATGTACTTGTTCAAGTGATATTCATTTAAAATGTCAAGCATCTCATTTTTTCCACTCATGAAAGAACTCTCCATCAAGTATAGGCACTCTATGTCTAAGACTCCCCAACGTAGACACATCCATTTTCTTCCAATGGTGATTAAACCAAAGGAATGGAAACCAATGCTTTGATACCAGTTGTAGGATCGAGAAGAGGTGTCTAGAGGGGGTGATTAGACCCTCAACAAAGAAAAGTAGCAGTTTTTCATTTCTTTAAGTTAAGGTGGAGTTTTATCACAAGTTTAAACATTCACAATACGTTTCAAGCAAGCATGGAAAGAGTATATGAGCAGCGGAAAGTAAAGCATGCAAGTTTCAAGAAAGTAAAGGGATGGGATTGGAATGTGCAAGCGCAAGCGCAATTGGAGACACGGAGATTTTTCGTGTGGTTCCGATAGGTGGTGCTATCGTACATCTACGTTGATGGAGACTTCAACCCACGAAGGGTAACGGTTGTGTGAGTCCACGGAGGCCTCCACCCACAAGGGTCCACGAAGAAGCAACCTTGTCTATCCCACCATGGCCATCGCCCATGAAGGACTTTCCTCACTTGGATAGATCTTCACAAAGTAGGCGATCTCTTTGCCCTTACAAACTCCTTGGTTCAACTCCGCAATCTTGACGGAGGCTCCCAAGTGACACCTAACCAATCTAGGAGACGCCACTCTCCAAAAGGTAATGGATGGTGTGTTGATGATGAACTCCTTGCTCTTGTGCTTCAAATGATAGTTTCCCCAACACTCAACTCTCTCTCATAGATTTGGATTTGGTGGAAAGATGATTTGAGTGGAAAGCAACTTGGGGAAGTCTAGAGATCAAGATTCTTGCGGTTAGATTGGTATATGTTTGTCTCAACACATGAGTAGGTGATTCTCTCTCCGAAAATGAATGCTGGAAGTGTAGGAACGTTCTGATGGCTTTCTCCATGAATGAAGAATGCATAGAGGGGTATATATAGCCTCCACACAAAAACTAGCCGTTACACACAATTCACCAAACTCGGTGGGACTGAATCGAGAAACTCGGTCAGACCGATTTAGTTCAAAATGTGAACGTTAGGATTTTCGGTGGGACCGATATGATCAACTTGGTGGGACCGATGTGCTAGGATTAGGGTAAAACCTCAACTCAGTTTGACCGATTACACAAACTCGGTGGGACCGATTTTGGTAATAAGCAAAACAGAGAGTTGGTCAAGCAAACTCGGTGGGACCAATTGCTTATCTCGGTGGGACCGAAATAATTGCAAAAGACAACAGAGAGTTTGCAAGCCCATCTCAGTGAGACCAAGATCCCATCGGTGTGACCGAACTGATTGATCGAACTGATTAGGGTTTCTAGCAGTGGCTATGTCAAGTGAATTCGGTGGCATCGGATAGATCAAATTGGTGGGGTCGAGTTTGACTTTAGGTTTAGGACATATGTGGAAATGAGAAAGTGGTTGAGGGCTTTGGAGCATATCAATAAGCACTTTGAGCAAGCAAGCCATTAAGCAACACCTCATCCCCTTTTGATAGCATTGGCTTTTCCTATGGACTCAACGTGATCTTGGATCACTAAAATGAAAATGTAGAGTCTTGAGCTTTTGCCAGTCTTTGTCCTTAGCTTCTTGAAGGGGTTCCACATCCTCTTGTCCATGCCACTCCACTGTTGAACTCATCTGAAATATAGTAGATAGAAGTATTATTCCAACAAGAGATATTTTGACATTCACAAAAATATTTGCTTTTTTATTCGCCCTTCTTTCATTCGTATTTTTGTTTGCTTTTTTGCTTGTGTGCTAGATTGGTTTCTTGCCACCATGTCTGAATCTGGGGAGGTTATCATTGAAAATTTTGGGGATGTTGCTCGCATAAAACTTGAGGAAAATTTTGGGTCTTGTTCTTTAGATCATGAAACTGAAACTCCCCCTAGTTATAAGGCAAAAACTTTTCATGTGGGAGACGGTAATATTATTGGGAAAAGTGTTATTCAAGAATTCTTTGATTGTACAGAAGCTATGCCTATTAATAAGAGATCTATCCTTCTTGATAAAATTGCTATGTGGATTTTATTGCCATGCCTATTGATAAATTAGAAAGAAAATCCGTTCACATCCACCCCGCTTTGCAAAAGATATTTTATGAACTTCCCAATATTCATCATCCTAAGGCTGAAAAGATTGCCATTATCATTCTTATGCGGGAATTTGATTTCATAATACAAGAAGCTAGGGAAATTTTTATTTTCTGCAATAAAGATATTGAACATCCTCCAATTGAAGAAATTCTTCATGATAAAAAAACTTTGTGTAGCTTGGAATCTAGAGGTTATCGGACTTACAGTGACAATCTTAGAAGAAGAGTCCCATACTCAGAAATTACTCAAGCCCTTTACCTTGATACTTATGAGAAATTTGATTGGGTAACTCGGGGAATTTATGTAGGATTTAATGATGCTTGGTTGGAAGAGATGACTAGGGAACCCATTAAAAACGAGATACGTATGTTGTATGATGATATTTAGGCTGATGATCCAGGCTATGGGTTTATGAATGTCAAAATCACTAATAATAGTCCTTTTCATGAATTAAGCTCACCCAGTAGAAGGGAAAGAGAAGAGAAGAGAGATTTGCTAAGAAACGTTTTGTAAGATTTGGTTAAGAAGGAGTTGCATGACAATACCTAGATCTATGTTTGATGCCTAGCTAGGGGCGTTAAACAACAGAGCTTGTTGGGAGACAACCCAATTTTATTTTTATGTTTTTTTGTTTTTGTTTCTATTCTTGAATAAATACACATTATTACCTATGTAATAATTGTGTTTTTGTGTTTTAATTAGTGTTTGAGCCAAGCAAGACCTTTGGGATACTTTGGTATATCGTTGATTTGGTTTTGCTGAAAACCAAAAACGTTCGCGTCCAGTAACAGAATTGTTCAAATTCACTAGAGCGTTAACAAATTCTGAAATTTTGTACACAAGATTGATATATGAATTTCCTATGTTGTCCTAATTTTTCAGAATTTTTGGAGTTACAGAAGTATGACTAATATTCAGATTACTACGGATTGCTCTATTTTTGACAGATTATGTTTTCTATGTGTTGTTTGCTTATTTTGATGAATCTATGGGTAGTATAGGGGGTATGAACCATGGAGAAGTTCGAATATAGTAGATATTACACCAATATAAATTTAGAATGAGTTCACAACAGTACCTAAAGTGGTGATTTATTTTATTATACTAACGGATGTCATGAGTTTTCTGTTGAGTTTTGTGTTGTGAAGTTTTCAAGTTTTGGGCAAAGATTTGATGGACTATGGAATAAGGAGTGGCAAGAGCCTAAGATTGGGGATGCCCAAGCCACCTCAAGGTAATATTCAAGGACAACCAAGCATATAAGCTTGGGGATGCCCCGGATCGCATCCCCTCTTTCATCTTCTTTCCATCGGTAAATTTACTTGAGGCTATATTTTTATTCACCACATGATATGTGTTTTGCTTGGAGCGTCTTGTATGATTTGAGTATTTGCTTTTTAGTTTTCCACAATCATACTTGCTGTACATACCTTTTGAGAGGGACACACATGAATCGTGAATTTATTATAATGCTCTTTGTGCTTCACTTATATTTTTTGAGCTAGGCAATTTGCTATAGTGATTCACTTATATCTTTTTCGAGCACGGCGGTGGTTTTATATTATAGATATTATTGAACTCTCATGTTTCACCTATATTATTTAGAGAGTCTCTAAACAGGAAGGTAATTTGCCTAGGTTGCGAAGTTAGTCCTAATATGATGGGCATCCAAGAGGGATATAATAAAAACTTTCATATAAAGAGCATTGAATACTCTGAGAAGTTTGATTCCTTATGATTGTTTTGAGATACAAAGATGGTGATATTAGAGTCATGCTAGTGAGTAATTTTTCATGGTAGAAATACTTGTGATAAAGTTTGTGATTCTTGTAGCATGAACGTATGGTGAACCGTTATGTGATGAAGTCAGAGCATGATTTATTCATTGATTGTCTTCCTTAGGAGTGGCGGTCGGGGAAGAGCGGTGGTCTTTTCCTACCAATCTATTCCCCTAGGAGCATGCGTGTAGTACTTTGTTTCGATAGCTAACAAATTTCTGGAATAAGTATGTGAGTTCTTTATAACTAATGTTGAGTCCATGGATTATACACACTCTCACCCTTCCACCATTGCTAGCCTCTCAAGTACCACGCAACTTTCGTTGATGCATTACACCCACCATATACCCTTACTCAAACCATGCGTACCTATTATAGCATTTCCATAGCCATTCTAAGATATATTGCCATGCAATTTCCACTATTCCGTTTTATTATGACACGCATCATCATTGTCATACTGCTTTGCATGATCATGTAGTTGGCATAGTATTTGTGGCAAGGCTATCGTTCATATTTTTTTATACATGTCACTCTTGATCATTGAACATCCCGGTACACCGCCAGAGGCATTCATATAGAGTCATATTTTGTTCTAGCATCGAGTTGTAATTCTTGAGTTGTAAGTAAATAAAAGTGTGATGATCATCATTATTAGAGCATTGTCCCATGTGAGGAAAGGATGATGGAAGCTGTGATTCCCTCATAAGTTGGGATGAGTCTTTGGACTTTACAGAAAAAATAAAAGTCCAAAGAAGCCCAAACAAAAAAATGAAAAAATGAAAAAATGAAAATGAATAAATGAATAAAAAATGAGAGAAAAAGAGAGAAGGGACAATATTACTATCCTTTTTCCACACTTTAGCTTCAAAGTAGCGCCATGATCTTCATGATAGAGAGTCTCCTATGATGTCACTTTCGTATACTAGTGGGAATTTTTCATTATAAGAACTTGGCTTGTATATTCCAATGATGGGCTTCCTCAAATTTCCCTAGCTCTTCGTGAGCAAACAAGTTGGATGCACACCCACTTAGTTTCTTTTTGAGCATTCAAACACTTATAGCTCTAGGTCATCCATTACATGGCAATCCCTACTCAGTCACATTAATATCTATTGACGGGCATCTCCATATCCCGTTAATATGCCTAGTTGATGTGAGACTTTCTCCTTCTTTTTTGTCTTCTCCACAACCACCATATTCTATTCCACCTATAGTGTTATATCCATGGCTCACTCTCATGTATTGCGTGAAAGTTGAAAAAGTTTGAGAACACCAAAAGTATGAAACAATTGCTTGGCCTGTCATCGGGGTTGTGCATGATATAATACTTTGTGTGATGAAGATGGAGCATAGCCAGACTATATTATTTTGTAGGGATAACTTTCTTTGGTCATGTCATTTTCAGAAGACATGATTGCTTTATTAGTATGCTTGAAGTATTATGGTTTTTACGTCAATATTAAAATTTTGTTTTGAATCTTATGGATCTGAATATTCATGCCACAACAACGAAGATTACATGGATAAATATGTTAGGTAGCATTTCACATCAAAAAATCTGTTTTTATCATTTACCTACTCGAGGACGAGCATGAATTAAGCTTGGGGATGCTTGATACGTCTCCAACGTATCTATTATTTTTTATTGTTCCACATTATATGCTTTGGATGTTTTTATGCATTAATATGCTATTTTATATTATTTTTGGGACTAACCTATTAACCAAGAGCCCGGTGCCAGTTTCTATTTTTTTCCTTCTTTTTGAGTTTTACAGAAAAGGAATATCAAACGGAGTCCAAACGGAATAAAACTTTAAGATGTTTTTTCTTGGACGAGAAGACATCCACGGAGCTTGGAGAGGGGGTCATAAGATCTCCGAGGAAGCCACAAGCCTGCTAGGCACACCACAGGGGGGGTGCCCTGAGGTCTTGTGGGCCCCTTGGGACTCCTCCAACCCTAAATCTTACACTATAAATTCCCAAATATTCCCAAACCACCAGAAGCGTCCAACAAAATACTTTTCCGCTGATGCAAGCCTCTATTCTCAAACCCTGGTTCATCTCTTGTGTTCAATCTTTGCACCGGAACCTTAGATTGGTGCTTGTGGGTGACTAGTTGTGTTGATTACATCTTGTAGTTGATTACTATATGGTTTATTTGGTGGAAGATTATATGTTCAGATCCATTATGCTAGTTAATACCCCTTTGATCTTGAGCATGATTATCATTTGTGAGTAGTTACTTTTGTTCTTGAGGTCACGGGAGAATTCTTGTTGCAAGTAATCATGTGAACTTGATATGTGTTCGATATTTTGATGATATGTATGTTGTGATTCCCTTAGTGGTGACATTTGAACGTGGACTACATGGCACTTCACCTTATTAGGGACTAAGGGAATGCATTCTGGAATAGTTATTATGTGATGGGTTGCTAGAGTGATAGAAGCTTAAACCCTAGTTTATGCGCTATTCCATAAGGGACCGATTTGGATCCAAAAGTTTAATGCTATGGTTAGATATTATCTTAATACTTTTCTCATAGTTGCAGATGCTTGCGAGGGGGTTAATCATAAGTAGGAGGCTTGTTCAAGTAAGAACATCACCTAAGCACCGATCCACCCACACATCAAATTATCAAAGTAGCGAACACAAATGGAACCAACATGATGAAAGTGACTAGATGAAATTCCCATGTAACCTCAAGAACACTTTGCCTATTATAAGAGACCGTTTTGGCCAGTCCTTTGCCACAAAAGGACTGGGCTATCTTGCTGCACTTTATTTACCATTATCATTACTTGATCGTTACAAATATCTTGCTATCAAAGTATCTGTTACCAACAATTACAGTGCTTGGAGAAAAGCACCTTGCTGAAAACCACTTGTCATATCTTTTTGCTTCTCATTGGGTTTGACACTCTTACTTATCGAAATGACTACGCTTGATCCCCTATACTTGTGGGTCATCATGTAGCTATGCTGCATCATCCCTTTTTGGGGAAACACTGACATGGTCTAGCCACGTCAAACTCATTTCCACATATGCAATAATTGTCGGACAGTGGGTCAAAACCTCTGACAATAGGACCTACATGTAAAATACCAACTTGTTAAAAACCTAAATATTAGAATGGTTCCTGCAATGGCACAATAATG
This sequence comes from Triticum aestivum, assembly GCF_018294505.1. Classification (NCBI taxonomy): domain Eukaryota; kingdom Viridiplantae; phylum Streptophyta; class Magnoliopsida; order Poales; family Poaceae; genus Triticum; species Triticum aestivum. The sequence goes on along the minus strand of NC_057800.1, from coordinate 311,405,896 downwards.
TGCTATTAGACAAAGGACCATGCATGTGCAAACCTCGATTGTAAACCCCAATGTTTCCCATTGTTTCCCTGCAACATATATAAGGTAGTTATTGATCAGGTTAAGTGAGGTTTGGCATACTATCAGTAAAATATGTTGATGAAAAAACAAAACACATTACCAATTCAGCAGATTAATTTGAGCCCCATGGACAAGCCATTTATCCAAACCAAGCACGATTAAGAGCAAGGAAATATAGCAATTGTATATGTTTCTCATGTATTTAGTATAGCAAAATTATTTATTCCTCACATGCATGACAATACAAAATTGTACCAACAACAATTGAACATCGCATTGCGGAATTAAACAAAACAGTTAACTTAACACCAGAACAAATGAAACCAACATTAACTAAGCACCACATTGCAAAGTACATAACATACTAAAACATCAGACAATTAACTAAACTAATGATGCTTAACAACTTTGAAATATAGCAATTATATTTATTTCTCATGTATTTAATACAACCAAATTTGATTTATTTCTCACATAGAAGACAATAAAAAATTGCACCCAAAACAATTGAACATCGCATTGCAGAATTGAACCAAATTGTTAACTGAACACCACAACAACCGAACCACACATTAACTAAGCAACACATTGCATAATATATAACATACTAGAAGATCTGACAGTTAACCAAACCAAGCATGCTTAACAACTTGGAAATATAGCAATTGTATTGGTTTCACATGTATTTTGTACAACCAAATTCGAGTTATTTCTCACATGTAAGACAATACAAAATTGAACCACAAGAATTGAACATCACATTTTGCAGAATTGAACCACATAGTTAAGTAAACACATTAAAAAATTAAGCAAACAGTTAATAAGTGAGCACCACACACTGGTACAGTGACCTGCTATACATATGGTTTTTAACCCCTTTCCGCGATGGCATTTAAAACTATCGGTGTTCTGGGATCGGGGGTACCCAGACTTGCCCGCTTGCGGCCTAGCACGCGGCCCCATCGATGGCCCGGTACAGCCCAGCTACAAGACCCCCATGACAAGACCTTCGTGAGGGCCCCCGGCCTTGCGAGGCGAACGATGTCAAGACTTCCCGAGGGGCAGCATCCCAAGCCTGCCTCCCAAGGAGCGGAGACTTCTATGCAGGTACCCGGCCTCACGAGGCTCTCGATGACGTGGTCCATGACGACCAAGCCTAGGCGGGCGCATAGGAGGATTGTTTCCTCTTTGGTGCTAAGGAAGCAAGGACGTACGCTGGTTCCCAAGGAATCCCCCAAAGGTTTCCATTCCGGTGCAACAATACCAAGACCGTTGGCTCAGCAGGATTGATGACATCGCCGAGCCCACCACTGTGTCACGACCAGAAGCTTTGCATGCGAAGACATCCTTTCATCAGGATAAGATGTACTACTTGTCCCCTTTCAAATTAGCCACTGTGGGAACCCTTCCCGCCTAAGCTATGAGGGAAGAGGACCAAGGCCACTATAAGTATAGGCTAGTCTCCACCATAGAGATGGATCAGATCCATTCCACCTTCACTCCCAGAGCCCTCGTGTAACACCCCGGATGTAACTTTCCCTATTTGTACTCCAACTCTTGCCGTTTCCGGCGTTAAGTTAATTTATTTCCTCGGGTTCGGTTTCTTTGTCTCCGTGTGTTGTTGTCTTTGTCATGCATCTCATATCATGTCATCATGTGCATTGCATTTGCATACATGTTCATCTCAGGGAGTACATCATTTCATTCCATTGCATCATTTTCATTTGAGTTCATCTTGATGCCCGAAATGCTGTTAGAAGAGGGCTACTTGAGTTAATTGTCAGATCTGTTACTCCGTTTAGGTTTTTGTCATTTTTTGCCATGATTAATGTGTGCATGCTATGCCCGTGTGCTCTACATATGTTTTGTTAAGGGTTTTGTCATCTTTCCAGAGGTGCAACCCATGTATTTTTGTGATGTGTGTGGTGACTTGTGCAAGCTTGCAAAGTGGTGCACTTGCTAATTCTTTTTTCAGGGACTTAGTAATTTCACTAAGTCCTGGAGCGGTTTATCTCATGATGCCATATGTTCTTGTTGTTTCCTAGTGATCCGTGCCTCTTTTGAGGAGGATCAGTAAGGATGTTTTGTTAATATTGTAGTGCTCTATCCATGCATGCCTTTGTTTGCAATTGTGGAGCACCCTATCTTGAGTCAATCAAGCTCTACTTTTGCTACTTTGTGTATCTGGGCAGATTGTCAACTTGTTTGCAATTTTGCCGGTGATGTTGTAGTTGATCCGTGCATGCTATGTTATTGTTCTTGCCATGTCTAGCTTGCATTTTGTCCCTTCTTGCTGGGTGTATGCTTGTCTTGCCATGACTTGCACCGTAGTGAGTGCATCGAGCTCGTAAACATGCCAACTTGAGTTATATTTCAGCTTGTGTCAATTTTCACCATGTCTGAAAACTGATTATGTTTTTGCTATACTCACATGCTTGCAATTGTATTTTCTGATCCCTTTTGGCTCAAGGTCATTAAAGGACTTTTGTTAAGCTCTTTGAGTAGCTCCATGCCATGCTTTACTTTGTCATGTTCAGGTCCTGTAGCATCTAGTTTTGTTGCTCCGAAGAGGGCTACCTGGTCTGAAATTCCACACAAGTGTTAATTTCACAAAGTCTGAGAACTGTTTGTCATATGCATTTTTGCCATGCTTGTTTGAACCTGTTAATGGATGATTTGGCCATAGCTCAGTGCTAGACTTTTGTTAAGCATCTTGTGTGCATCCCTGCCATGTATTTTGTTGTCATATTTGGTGGCTGTAGCATGTTCATTTCATTGCATTTAGATGCCTACTTGCTGTAAATCGCAGACCGGTGTCATTTTTGAATCGCTTGCCATTTCCAAACCGTAACTCCGGTTCCGGCGTTCTTTATATCGTTTTCAAGCGATTTCATCTCATCTTTCTAGTGGAACGCTTGGTTTTCCAAGTTGAGGCCAGGTTCATGCATTTCCTGTCATATCTTGCATTTTGCATCCCGCATCGCATCCCGCATAGCATATCACCATTGCATCATATCGCTTGATCCTTGCACGTGGTTGATTGTGTCCTTGTTGCTTGTTTGTCTTGTTTGGGTAGAGCCGGGAGACGAGTTCTCTAACGAGGAGCCCGTTGAGTTTGCTTTCGAGGATCCAGTTAATTCTGACAACTGTGCAGGCAAGATGATCATACCCTCGAAATCACTACTATCTTTGCTATGCTAGTTTGCTCGCTCTTTTGCTATGCCATTGCTACGATGCCTACCACTTGCTTGCAAGCCTCCCAAATTGCCATGTCAAACCTCTAACCCACCATGTCCTAGCAAACCGTTGATTGGCTATGTTACCGCTTTGCTCAGCCCCTCTTATAGCGTTGCTAGTTGCAGGTGAAGTTTAGCGGCCGTTCCTTGTTGGAACATCTTTTATTTACTTGTTGGGATCTCATTATATTGCTATGTTATCTTAATGCATCTATATACTTGGTAAAGGGTGGAAGGCTCGGCCTCTCGCCTAGTGTTTTGTTCCACTCTTGCCGCCCTAGTTTCCGTCATATCGGTGTTATGTTCCCGGATTTTGCGTTCCTTACGCGGTTGGGTTATAATGGGAACCCCTTGATAGTTCACCTTGATTAAAGCTTTTCCAGCAATGCCCAACCTTGGTTTTACCATTCGCCATCTAGCCTCTTTTTCCCTTGGGTTACCGGAGCCCAAGGGTCATCTTATTTTTAACCCCCCCCCCCGGGCCAGTGCTCCCTCTGAGTGTTGGTCCGAACTGAGCTGCCTGCGGGGCCACCTCGGGGAAACTTGAGGGTTGGTTTTACTCGTAGCTAGTCTCATCTGAGTGTGCCCTGAGAAAGAGATATGTGCAGCTCCTATCGGGATTTGTCGGCACATTCGGGCATTGTTGCTGGTCTTGTTTTAACCTGTCGAAGTGTCTTGAGTAACCGAGATACCGAGTCTGATCGGAACTTCTTGGGAGGAGGTCTATTCCTTCATTGACCGTGAGAGCTTGTCATGGGCTAAGTTGGGACTCCCCTGCAGGGATTGAACTTTCGAAAGTCGTGCCCGCGGTTATGGGCAGATGGGAATTTGCTAATGTCCGGTTGTAGATAACTTGAACCTTAATTTAATTAAAATGAATCAACTGAGTGTGTTACCGTGATGGCCTCTTCTCGGCGGAGTCCGGGAAGTGGACACAGTGTTGGAGTAATGTTTGCGCAGGTTGCTCTCTAGCTTCTCACTCATGCTTTGCCTTCTCTTCTCGCTCTCTTTTGCGACCATACTTGCTAGTCGCTTGCTGCAGCTCCACTCATATTTTACCTTGCCTTACCTATAAGCTTAAATAGTCTTGATCGCGAGGGTGCGAGATTGCTGAGTCCCTGTGGCTCACAGATTACTATTACACCAGATGCAGAGCCTGATGATTCTGCTCCAGGAGACACGTATGAGCTCAAGTGGGAGTTCGACGAAGACTCTCAACGTTACTATGTTTCCTTTCCCGACTATCAGTAGTGGTGCCCAGTTGGGGGTGAACGGGACCGTTGTCGCATGTTGGGTTCTCTTTTATTTTGGCGCCGTAGTCGGGCCATGAGTGTTTGGATGATGTAATGTTATTTATGTACTTGATTGACGTGGCGAGTGTAAGCCAGCTATTGCTATCTCCCCTTTATTATTTATATATTACATGGGATGTTGTGAAGATTGCCTAACTTGCGACATATGCCTTCAATGCGATTATGTCTCTAAGTCGTGCCTCGACACGTGGGAGCTATAGTCGCATCGAGGGTGTTACAAGTTGGTAATCAGAGCCTTCCCCGACCTTAGGAGCCCTATTGCTTGATCGTTTTTAGCGGTCGAGTTGTGTCTAGAAAAATGTTTTGAGTCTTTTAGGAATTATATATCTGAGAGTTTAGGAATTCTTTTACTTCCCAGTCTCCTCATCGCTCTGGTAAGGCATCCTGACGTAGAGTTTTGACTTTTCTCTTCTCAAATTTCACAAAAAAAAATTTAGGATCACGCGGGTATCTTGGAATCGTTCCGATGGTTTTATGATGAGAACATTGTCTTGGTGCCTCCTGTCAGGGGTTTAGTGGAAGTGTCCCGGGGAGTTGAGCTCTGGGGTGTTGTCATCATAATTTTATCGTTGCAGTTCTGGAATACTTGAGTCTAGTATGCTGACATCGAAAATCTCTTTTATGCAGTTCGTTGGTGAGATAACCTCGACACCACCCAGTACTGGGGCGGGAGTTCGGGAGTATCGCCATAACTTGTATAATGGATGCTTTTCGAAGGTTGAGGTAGATGGTTTCCGAAGGTTTCTTGGTTATGTGTTGAAGGATGGATACAGCTGGATGTAGGATTTGCTAGTTTGGGTGAGATATTATGCTTCCCTTGTATCCCCAACACCTGATTGCATAACCGGAAAGGTTCGGGAGTCTCATAGGTGGGAATTCTAGTAGCTCTAGTTCTTCTTCCACAGATATTGGTTTGAGATTGGGATTTCTTACCGATTATTCGTTCTTGATCCGTACCTTGTTGATTTATTTGTCTACCTTAATTCTACGTGGCTTCTCAATTTATGGATATGTGACCATTTCAAGAGGAATGCATTCGTTCAATTTGTTCGGATGTGAAGACTATATGTTGCAATTTTCATTCCGTTGGATTCAGCTTCAATATTTATCTGTCAATGTGCTAATGGTGGTCAACCTCTTCAGGATGGCTCCTCCAACGCGCACGACTCCGAATCCTGATCCGCCACCACCTCCACCTTCTCCGGAGGCATGGCAAGCTGTGATGGCCGCAAACAATGCAAACACACAGTTGATCATGCAAATTCTCCAAGAGCGCAATCAAGGCAACCAAGGGAATCAAGGGAGCAATCAGAATCACTTTGCTACACTCAACCAGTTCCTTGCTAACAGGCCAAAGACTTTCACTAAATGTGTTGAGGCAACCGATGCTGACGATTGGCTTGTGGATCTGTGTAAGCATTTCGAGTGCAGTAACGTCAGGCCTGAGGACTTTGTTAAGTTCGCTTCCTTCCAACTCAAAGATCAAGCTGCAGAATGGTTCCAGCAGTACAAGGACTCCAGAGGTGGACGTGTTATCACTTGGGATGATTTCCGTCGAGATTTCCGAGCTCATCATATTCCGCAGAGCGTGGTTGAAAGCAAGCGTGAGGAATTCCGCAATCTGAAGCAAGGCTCTTTGTCTGTCTATGACTACAACAAGTTGTTCCAGAAGCTCGCTCGCTTTGCCAAGCAGGACGTCCCTGATGAGAAGAGCATGATATACCAGTTCAGGGGTGGTCTCAGAGAAGATATCCAGCTCGCTCTTGTTCTCTTTGAGCCCTTGAGGTACGATGAGTTCTACAACATGGCACTGAAGCAAGAGGCTGCTAAGTTGAGGTGTGATGCTTCCAAGAACATATTCCCAAGACAGCATTCAGAACAAGCTTTGGTTCATATGAATACACTGTCATGTCTTTTGGCCTCGCCAACGCTCCTCCGACGTTCTCTCGCATGATGAATTTCATCTTGAACGCCTACACCAATGACTTCGTTTTGGTCTATCTCGACGACATTCTGGTTTTCTCAAAGAACAAGGAAGATCATGCCAAGCACTTGCGTTTGGTTCTTGATAAGCTCAGAGAACACAAGTTCTACGCCAAGTTCTCCAAGTGTGAGTTTTGGCTCGATGAGGTTCTTTACCTTGGTCATATCATCTCTGCCAAGGGCATTGCCGTGAATCCTGAGAAGGTGTCTGCAATTTTGAATTGGGAACCTCCTCAGAACGTGAAGCAACTCCGCAGTTTTCTCGGTCTCGCAAGCTATTGCCGAAGATTCGTTGAAAACTTCTCTAAGATCGCGAAGCCTCTCTCTAATCTTCTCCAGAAGCACGTCAAGTACGTTTGGTCTCCGGAGTGTGATATTGCTTTCAACACTTTGAAAGAGAAATTGATCACTGCTCCAATTCTGACTCCGCCTGATGAATCCAAGCCGTACGAGGTCTTTTGTGATGCCTCTCTCCAAGGTCTTGGCGCAGTATTGATGCAAGAGAAGAAAGTTGTTGCTTATACATCTCGCCAGTTGAAGCCTAATGAGAAGAACTACCCCACTCATGATCTCGAGTTGGCGGCAGTTGTGCATGCTCTTTTGACTTGGAGACATCTTCTATTGGGAAGAAAAGTGGACATTTTCACTGACCACAAGAGTCTCAAGTACATCTTCACTCAGCCTAATCTCAACCTCAAGCAAACTCGATGGGTCGAAATGATTCAAGAGTATAATCCGAGTATCGAGTATGCTCCAGGCAAGGCCAATGTGATTGCTGACGCTTTGAGCAGGAAAGCCTACTGCAACAGTCTGATTCTTAAGCCTTATCAACCCGAGCTTTGTGAAGCTTTCCGCAAACTTAATCTGCAAGTTGTTACTCTAGGTTTCCTCGCCAACCTTCAAGTCTCTCCTACCTTAGAAGACCAGATTCACCAAGCCCAGCTTCTTGATGCTATGGTGAAAAAGGTAAAGATTGGGATTGCCAAGAGTCAGTCCAAGTGCAAGTCCTACCGCCTTGATGACAAGGACACTCTCTTCTTCGAGGATCGTATTGTTGTACCCAAAGGTGACCTCCGTAAAGTGATCTTGAACGAGGCTCACAATTCTCTCCTCTCCATCCACCCTGGGAGCACGAAGATGTATCAGGACCTCAAGCAAGCTTATTGGTGGACTCGAATGAAGCGCGAGATCGCTCAATTCGTGAATGAATGTGATGTCTGCAGAAGAGTGAAGGCAGAACACCGAAGGCCAGCAGGTCTCCTCCAACCTCTTGCCATTCCAGAATGGAAGTTTGACCACATTGAAATGGACTTCGTGACTGGGTTTCCAAAGTCCAAGCGTGGCAATGAAGCTATATTCGTTGTCATCGACAAACTCACCAAAGTGGCTCACTTTCTGCCTATCAAAGAGTCGATCACTGCAGCTCAATTGGCAGAACTCTATACCTCTCGTATTGTCTCTCTGCATGGTATTCCACAAGTGATCTCTTCAGACTGTGGTAGCATCTTTACCTCGAAGTTTTGGGATTCTTTTCAGAAGGCCATGGGCACGAACATCCGATTCAGCACAACTTTCCATCCTCAAACTAGCGGTCAAGTCGAGCGTGTTAACCAGATTCTTGAAGATATGCTCAGGGCTTGTGTGATCTCCTTCGGCATGAAGTGGGAGGATTGTCTTCCTTATGCTGAATTCTCCTACAACAACAATTTTCAAGCAAGTTCGGGCAAGGCCCCATTTGAAATTCTGTATGGCAGGAAGTGTCGTACCCCTCTCAACTGGTCTGAAACTGGTGAACGTCAGCTTTTGGGTAATGACTTAATCACAGAAGCAGAAGAAATGTGCAAAGTCATTCGTGATAACCTCAAAGCCGCCCAATCCCGTCAGAAGAGCTACTATGATAGTAAGCACCGTGATTTGGCTTTTGAGATCAGAGATCATGTTTACCTCCGCGTCTCTCCTATGAAAGGTACTCGTCGCTTTGGTATCAAAGGGAAGCTTGCCCCCAGATACGTGGGACCTTTCAAGATTGTCAGCAAGAGAGGCGACCTCGCCTATCAACTCGAGCTTCCTTCAAACTTTGCAAATGTTCATGACGTGTTCCATGTCTCTCAGCTTAGAAAGTGCTTCAAGACTCCTGACCGCACCGTCAACTTTGAGGACATTGAGCTCCAAGAAGATCTCTCTTATCATGAGCACCCAGTTGCTATTCTTGAAGAGACTGAACGCAAGACTCGCAACAAGTCAATCAAATTTCTCAAAGTCAAGTGGTCACACCATTCCGACCGTGAAGCTACCTGGGAACGCGAGGATCACCTCCGTTCTGAGTACTCGGCGTTCTTTCAGTCCTAGATCTCGGGACGAGATCCTTTCATAGTGGTGGAGTGTTGTAACACCCCGGATGTAACTTTCCCTATTTGTACTCCAACTCTTGCCGTTTCCGGCGTTAAGTTAATTTATTTCCTCGGGTTCGGTTTCTTTGTCTCCGTGTGTTGTTGTCTTTGTCATGCATCTCATATCATGTCATCATGTGCATTGCATTTGCATACATGTTCATCTCAGGGAGTACATCATTTCATTCCATTGCATCATTTTCATTTGAGTTCATCTTGATGCCCGAAATGCTGTTAGAAGAGGGCTACTTGAGTTAATTGTCAGATCTGTTACTCCGTTTAGGTTTTTGTCATTTTTTGCCATGATTAATGTGTGCATGCTATGCCCGTGTGCTCTACATATGTTTTGTTGAGGGTTTTGTCATCTTTCCAGAGGTGCAACCCATGTATTTTTGTGATGTGTGTGGTGACTTGTGCAAGCTTGCAAAGTGGTGCACTTGCTAATTCTGTTTTCAGGGACTTAGTAATTTCACTAAGTCCTGGAGCAGTTTATCTCATGATGCCATATGTTCTTGTTGTTTCCTAGTGATCCGTGCCTCTTTTGAGGAGGATCAGTAAGGATGTTTTGTTAATATTGTAGTGCTCTATCCAATCATGCCTTTGTTTGAAATTGTGGGGCACCCTAGCTTGAGTCAATCGAGCTCTACTTTTGCTACTTTGTGTATCTGGGCAGATTGTCAACTTGTTTGCAATTTTGCCGGTGATGTTGTAGTTGATCCGTGCATGCTATGTTATTGTTCTTGCCATTTCTAGCTTGCATTTTGTGCCTTCTTGCTGGGTGTATGCTTGTCTTGCCATGACTTGCACCGTAGTGAGTGCATCGAGCTCGTAAACATGCCTACTTGAGTTATATTTCAGCTTGTGTCAGTTTTCACTAAGTCTGAAAACTGATTATGTTTTTGCTATACTCACATGCTTGCAATTGTATTTTCTGATCCCTTTTGGCTCAAGGTCATTAAGGGACTTTTGTTAAGCTCTTTGATTAGCTCCATGCCATGATTTACTTTGTCATGTTCAGGTCCTGTAGCATGTAGTTTTGTTGCTCCGAAGAGGGCTACCTGGTCTGAAATTCCAGACAAGTGTTAATTTCACTAAGTCTGAGAACTGTTTGTCATATGCATTTTTGCCATGCTTGTTTGAACCTGTTAATGGATGATTTGGCCATAGCTCAGTGCTAGACTTTTGTTAAGCATCTTGTGTGCATCCCTGCCATGTATTTTGTTGTCATATTTGGTGGTTGTAGCATGTTCATTTCATTGCATTTAGATGCCTACTTGCTGTAAATCGCAGACCGGTGTCATTTTTGAATCGCTTGCCATTTCCAAACCGTAACTCCGGTTCCGGCGTTCTTTATATCATTTTCAAGCGATTTCATCTCATCTTTCCAGTGGAACACTTGGTTTTCCAAGTTGAGGCCAGGTTCATGCATTTCCTGTCATATCTTGCATTTTGCATCCCGCATCGCATCCCGCATAGCATATCACCATTGCATCATATCGCTTGATCCTTGCACGTGGTTGATTGTGTCCTTATTGCTTGTTTGTCTTGTTTGGGTAGAGCCGGGAGACGAGTTCGCTAACGAGGAGCCCGTTGAGTTTGCTTTCGAGGATCCAGTCAATTCTGACAACTGTGCAGGCAAGATGATCATACCCTCGAAATCACTACTATCTTTGCTATGCTAGTTTGCTCGCTCTTTTGCTATGCCATTGCTATGATGCCTACCACTTGATTGCAAGCCTCCCAAATTGGCATGTCAAACCTCTAACCCACCATGTCCTAGCAAACCGTTGATTGGCTATGTTACCGCTTTGCTCAGCCCCTCTTATAGCGTTGCTAGTTGAAGGTGAAGATTGGAGATCGTTCCTTGTTGGAACATCTTTTATTTACTTGTTGGGATATCATTATATTTCTATGTTATCTTAATGCATCTATATACTTGGTAAAGGGTGGAAGGCTCGGCCTCTCGCCTAGTGTTTTGTTCCACTCTTGCCGCCCTAGTTTCCGTCATAGCGGTGTTATGTTCCCGGATTTTGCGTTCCTTACGCGGTTGGGTTATAATGGGAACCCCTTGATAGTTCGCCTTGATTAAAGCTTTTCCAGCAATGCCCAACCTAGGTTTTACCATTCGCCACCTAGCCTCTTTTTCCCTTGGGTTACCGGAGCCCAAGGGTCATCTTATTTTTAACCCCCCCGGGCTAGTGCTCCCTCTGAGTGTTGGTCCGAACTGAGCTGCCTGCGGGGCCACCTCGAGGAAACTTGAGGGTTGGTTTTACTCGTAGCTAGTCTCATCTGAGTGTGCCCTGAGAAAGAGATATGTGCACCTCCTATCGGGATTTGTCGGCACATTCGGGCGGTGTTGCTGGTCTTGTTTTAACCTGTCGAAGTGTCTTGAGTAACCGAGATACCGAGTCTGATCGGAACGTCTTGGGAGGAGGTCTATTCCTTCATTGACCGTGAGAGCTTGTCATGGGCTAAGTTGGGACTCCCCTGCAGGGATTGAACTTTCGAAAGCAGTGCCCGCGGTTATGGGCAGATGGGAATTTGTTAATGTCCGGTTGTAGATAACTTGAACCTTAATTTAATTAAAATGAATCAACTGAGTGTGTTACCGTGATGGCCTCTTCTCGGCGGAGTCCGGGAAGTGGACACGGTGTTGGAGTAATGTTTGCGCAGGTTGCTCTCTAGCTTCTCACTCATGCTTTGCCTTCTCTTCTCGCTCTCTTTTGCAAATAAGTTAGCCACCATACTTGCTAGTCGCTTGCTGCAACTCCACTCATATTTTACCTTGCCTTACCTATAAGCTTAAATAGTCTTGATCGCAAGGGTGCGAGATTGCTGAGTCCCTGTGGCTCACAGATTACTATTACACCAGATGCAGGGCCTGATGATTCCGCTCCAGGAGACGCGTATGAGCTCAAGTGGGAGTTCGACGAAGACTCTCAACGTTACTATGTTTCCTTTCCTAACGATCAGTAGTGGTGCCCAGTTGGGGGTGAACGGGACCGTTGTCGCATGTTGGGTTCTCTTTTATTTTGGCGCCGTAGTCAAGCCATGATTGTTTGGATGATGTAATGTTATTTATGTACTTGATTGACATGGCGAGTGTAAGCCAACTATTGCTATCTCCCCTTTATTATTTATATATTACATGGGATGTTGTGAAGATTGCCTAACTTGCGACATATGCCTTCAATGCGATTATGTCTCTAAGTCGTGCCTCGACACGTGGGAGCTATGGTCGCATCGAGGGTGTTACACCTCGCGAGGCAGCTCATCAACTATAGTGGTTCATCCTCAACCTCCTCATGAGGCCAATCCACCACAAAGCAGGAGTAAGGTTTTACACCGCGAGGTGGCCCGAACCTGGGTAAATCTCTGTGTTGATCTTCTTCCCCGCTCACACGAACTCGATGAGTCCAAGGCCGTGGGGCGATGAGCTTGACGCTGGAGCTGGATTAGATCTTTGCACATGCCCCAGAGTTCAAACCTTGTTTGGGTCCGCGGAGCCCCGATTCTCACATTAGGCGCACCAGGTAGGGGCATGTCGGATCTTCGTTTCTTCATCAACCACACTCCGTCCTTGCTCCACGGCGCCCATTGCGAAAATTCGCCGAGCTTGCACTGAGCGTTGGGCCGCTTGCATCGCCCAAGTGACGCCCCTCAGCCGTGGTACTCCTCGCCACACCATTCCCCACATGGCTAACACCAGCACTGGTACTGCTACTCATCGGTCGGCAGCATGGCCCATCACTACCACTCTTAGCATAGCGTGGCAGCTCCTCTGTCGTGCCCTCCTTCAACCCCACCACGGCATCATCCCCCACACCCATCATGGGCTAACAGATGCGCAAGCCATGCTCCTTGTAGCGCGTGAGTTGTTGTGCTATCGTCCGACCAATGGTGACTACAGCGCTTTGCTTGACCGGGTCACTAATCTGTGCGACGCCGCTTGCGGGGGCATGGAGCCTTTTCGCCCTCCACCTGTGTCGCAGCCTCCACCCCGGGCCCATGGCTACTCCTGATCCGTCTTCTCGTCCTTCTGGATAAGACCTGTAGGGGGCCCACAGCGGCGAGGTTGGAAATGGGATTTCCCCTCCGGCCCAGGATGTGCTCCCCCGGGTGTCGAATAGGGAAGGTGGCCATCCGTAGGAGGCGCCATGGCAGGCCACCTCCTAGACGGCAACGGCTATGGCGGTCGACAAGACGGAGGAACCAGGGGCTGATTTCAGGCACATGCGCATGGGCAAGGAAGTAGATGATATCACCAATCGGGCAAAGCGCTACGAACCCCGGAAGCCCGAGAGTCTTTCAAAGGAGAACTCCTCGGACCAACGATTGGGCTGACATTTGGTGTCAGGTAGCCCAGACATCAGGAGCCAAGCTGCCTATGAAGGAGTTGCCTCCCGCGCCGCTCGCTGGCGCCCCGGCCGAGGCTCAGCTTCAGGAGCCCGCTTGCTCCTATCATTGGAGCTTCAGCAGGCGGTTGGGCCAAGGATTTCAACACACGCTCGCTCTGCGGCGCTTTACTGGAGGATGAAGAGGACACGGGACGCGTGGATCATCAGACCACTGCTTGTTGCACGCAGGACAGCGAGCTGTACCATAGGGCATGTCGGGCCCACCCCCTCGGGCGGCTGGCGACAACCACTACCTTTGTGTCACCACCGAACAAGTTCACCTATTGGGCAGAAGGGAGGCCCGCGTGCACCCTCCCCACCGGCTTGGCCGTCAAGATCCTCAAGGCCTCATGAGGCCAGGGGCCCGCGTGAGCCAATGCGGCACCCCTGACCGCATCATTAACAACAACGACCTCCAGTTACAATCACTCTCTTCAAAACATATTGTGCTAACTTTGGAACGCAGTTGGATCACGCATCAGTGGCGCACCCATGGAGCAATGGCTAGGCCAAGTGCGCCAGGGCAGACCAACCGCGCAACAGCGTCCCGAACACAAGTGGAGCACAAGAGAGCTCTACAGGCTCGAGGGGCCCGCGAGGCTAGGAGGGCCCGCGAGGGTTCGAGGCCTCCTGAGTCATGATCGCCTGACGTTAGGGGCCCCGAGGCCAGAGGACTTTGGAGGAATCTGGAAGCTCGTGGCAGGAGCTGGCTAGGAAAAGTTACGGCCCGTGTGGCGGTTCATTCACGCCGCCCACTGGCGCCCGCGAGGTCGGAGACCCCGTCCTGAAGCAGGTCCTCTCCGGAGAGGGCATCCATGGGGTTTCTCCCAAGCGGGAGCGCCCGTTCAGGGTCATCCGCGCCGCCAGGCCTACCGCCGCATTCTTGGAGACAAGGGGCGGGGTTCCTGTCGAGGAGGCATGGAACACCCTGCACCTCACCAACCTCTACATGTTACACTCTCACTTAATAATGAGTGGGGTTGTACATGCCTTGGAGTCTCCCTGTGCGCCACCCACCCGGCCTCACAGGGGCTCCCACCCACCCAAGTGGAAGCCCCATGCTCTGTGTTGGCGGAAGGAACGGTCGAACAATGACCATGCCCACGTCCAAGTGGAAGCCCCATGCTCCGTGCTGCCAGACGACGCAGTCAAACAGCGACTATGCCCACGCCCAAGTGGAGGCCCCATGCTTCACACTAGTGGGAAGACTTGTATATGCGCCGAACGCGGTTTTTTTGCCCCCTTTTGTAGCCAGAATTTCCACTTCTCAAAATGAAATTTGAAGTTCTCACTTCTTTATTCAAAGGGGATGGGGTTTTTCTCCAGTATTTTCTATTCCTTGAGTTTTTTAAGAGCAGCAATGGCTGCCTGGTGCTCGCCTGCCAATCTTCCCACGAGCAGGGGCTGGGCCGGTGCCTATGTTTACGTCAGCCCAAGCACGGCCATTCAGCCATGGGCCTGCCTCTATGCACACCTCGCCAAGGCCTTGGTACGTGAGTCCTCACGCAACTCTCTCAAGCGAGCCAGTAGGCCCACATTGCCTGAGGTCCCTGGCAAGCATCCGTCCCTTGTTTTGGCTGGGCATCGCAACCCAGTGTAACATTAATGATCCACCACTGCTCCGGGGTTGCGGGTGCACGATAAGAAAAGGGAAGGCGGCCTAAGGGAGAACGTCGTTACTTCATGCATCATAAGGGCATTTCTTCCAAAGTACTTTTGCATCCCCGCGGGTTCATGTTCAAAATATTAACATGCAAACAGGGAAAAGCACAACCTAAGGGGACGCGTTGTCACCATCGCTGCCATCAGCTCCACGCCCCTCGACCTCAGGCTAGCCCTTGCCGCCTACGGTAGTGAACTCCACAATCAGGTCGTCCACATGATCCTCCACCCAGTCTCCCGGGGTGCCGTGAATCACCTCAGGCACGGGGCTGTCACGGCCTAAAAGTCGAAGTCGGGGTCGAAGCGAAGAACGTGACTGAAGACGCATGAGGACGCTCGTGCAAGAAGATTGCGCCTCTTCTCTTCAACGATCTGGTGTACCTTCTCAGCTCCTCCTTCAAGATGCTCCATGATCCGGGTGAATAAGCTGAGGTAGCAGGTGTCGTCGGGAACAAGCATGCCGGAGACTCTCTCGTCGCAGATACTGCCTTGAGCCCTGCGGGCCTCTGCTCAAGGGACTGGAACATCTGGGAGCGTGTGCGTTGTAGTCCCCGAGCTCGGTTTGCCTCGTTGGATGCCCACTCCACGAGGGAAATGACATCTGACACCTGCTCATAGAGGGAGGACAGCTCTACTTCAGTTGCGGCCTGGGCATCCAGCACGGCCTTCTCGCGCCGCTTGGCTTTGGATTACTTCTTCTTGAGCCCGTTGGCCTCGCCCTTGAACTTGTCGCGCCATTTGCAGAAACGGGACTCCTGAAGCTTCAGCTTCGCACGATAGTCCTCGGAAAGGGCCTGGCGGACCTTCGCAACCCTCTCGTCGACCTCCTCCTGGACACTGGCTTCCGGGAGGCTAGAGCGGCCTCGGCGGTCATCACTTCGCGCTTCATCGCCTCCAGCCGATCATGCTCCAGGTCCTGCTCCAACGTCACCAGCTCCAATGCCTCCCCTATGGTGCGGAGCTCCACTTCGTGGCTCGGCAACCCTTTCGTAGGGACGAGCACGGTGACCCCGCGATCTCGGTCTTGCCGCTCCAACATCGAGATGGAGGCCAGAAGTTCCTGCTTGCGCCTTTCGGTGGCCTCATGCCACCGATCCGCGGCCTCGCACAGCCGGTCCATGGCCTTGGCCTCCTTGAAGGTGTGGTCACAGGCCACTTTGGCCACGGCGGAGGACCTTTGTGTGAGTGGCTTCATGCATGAGGTGGCTCAAGTTCACAGCCAGTTCAAGCCGGCGCCACTCATGCGCTAGGTGATGATGTTTGGCCTCGAGGCAGTAGTCGATGTTGCCAAGCTCGACCTCGAGCCGGTCCAGCACACCCCTCGCGTCCTGAAGAAGGTCGTGCCGGATGACGCCACGACCGTGCGTGAGCTCCAATGCTTGCCCAGGGACCTGCTTCGCGCCCCCTGCTACCTCTTGAGATTGCGTTGGATTTTCCCTTGAAGAGGAAATGGTGACACATCAAAGTAGAGTAAGTATTTCCCTCAGCTTTTGAGAACCAAGGTATCAATCCAGTAGGAGATAACACACAAGCCACCGAATACCTGCACAAACCAAACACCCACTTGCACCCAACGCGATAAAGGTGTTGTTAATCCCTTTATGGTTATTTGTAAAGTGAGATCTGATATAGATGGATAAACGGTAAAGTAATATTTTTGGTATTTTTGGTTTATAGATCGGAATGTAAAAGATTGCAAAGAAAGTAAATAGGAAACTAAAATTGTAGGTCGGAAACTTATATGATGGAAAGTACAAGATTATATGATGGAAAATAGACCTGGGGCCATAGGTTTCACTAGAGGCTTCTCTCAAGATAGAAAATAATACGGTGGGTGAACAAATTACTGCCAAGAAATTGATAGAAAAGCACAAAGTAATGATGATATCTAAGGCAATGATCATGAATATAGGCATCACGTCAGTGTCAACTAGACCGAAACGATTTTGCATCTACTACTATTACTCCACACATGGACCGACTCCTGCCTGCATCTAGAGTATTAAGTTCATAATGTCAGATTCAGGGTTGCACAGACCCGTGAGAGGTTCGAATTCTGGGGTGCGTGCGAAGAACTCTCCCCTCCCAGTCTACTTGCTCAATGATTCCACGACCTATCTCGACGAACCCAAGGGACAAGAGACATAGCGGTTTATCCTTGTTTGGGCCACCTTGTAGCGTAATACCCTACTTCAGCTTTGTGGTGGATTGCCTCGTGGGGCTGAGGATGAACTAGTACAGTTGTGGAATAGCCTCAGGAGGTGAGGTGTTCTTGAGCTCGATGAGCAAGTGGATGAGAGGATAATCTCCCCCGTGGTGGTGGCTAAGTCCTATTTATAGGGTCCTCTTCCCAAATATAGGCGGGAAGGGATCCCACAACGGCCAAATTCAAAGGAAGACAACTAGTAGAAGCTATCCTGACAAAAGTGGTCTTTGCCTGCAAAAGGCTCTGGTGGTGACGCTTCAGTGGGCTCCGCGATGACCTCCGTCCTGCCGTCCTGGCGGTCTTGATCTTGTTGCACGGGTATGGAAACCTTTGCTTGATTCCTCGGGACTCCGCGCATGTGCTTGCCTCCTTGGCACCAAAGGGGAAGCTGGTACACTGTGCCCGCTGGCGCCCGCCTGGCCTTGGTCGTCATGGCTCACGTCATTTGAACCTCGCGAGGTGCACCTAGCCTAGATATCACCGCTCCTGGGGAGCCAGCCTGGTGAGGCCGCCCCCCAGGGAGGTCTTCGTGTCATCCGCCTCGTGAGGCTTGGCCCCTCGCGAGGGTCTTGGGTTGTTATTGCTGAAGCTGGGCCGTACCAGGCCATCGATAAAGCCACGTCATGGGCTGCAGGTAGGCAAGTCTGGGTACCCCCATTCCCAGGACACCGACAGTAGCCCCCGGGCCCAAGGCGTGCTCATGCTTGGCTTCGAGGCGAAGCTAAAGGGCAAGGGCGGTGCGTCGTGGGCCCCAACCACCTGCGGCCTCGGTTGATGCTTGGCGATTGATGGGACGTGGGCACCTACGCTTACCCACACTGCCACGGCAACTGTCCTCGCCTGGTAAAAATGCTGGCGCCCGCTGTAGGGCTTTCATTGCCTTCCCATCGTCTTGCTCCAGATCCCCTTTCTCCTTCTCGTCTAGAGAGCCTCCAGATCCTACGAAACTCTCCCCCAAGCCCACAGCCGATGGCCACTGATAAGGCGAAGGCCATGTGCTCACCCTCCTGGTTTGAGCCAGCAATGATCACGTCTACAGCCAAAGAGAAGAACCTCGCCGCCTCGCTCCTAGTGATGGCGGGTAGCAGCAATGAGGGAGGAGAGACATCGCTCCTGGCTGGCTCCGTCAAACCGGAGGCCTTGGGCGGTACCTTCTATCCCTTCTTCTTGCACAATATCTTCGCGGAGCTGGTTCCCCTTTCTACGGCTTCTTCTATGCCGTCCTCCGCCACTACAATTGGCACGCCCTCCATCTTCATCCCAACTCTATCCTCCTCCTTTCGATATTTGCCTTCTACTGCGAGGCATTCATAGGGGTGATGTCGTCAGTGGCGCTGCTCCGCCAGTTCTTCTACCTCCAGGTCAAGGAGGGCTAGTGTTCGGGGTGCGCCAACATCGTCGCGGCCAATGGCAGAAATGCGATTTCACGAGCTAGGAAGAAGGTGGAGGACTTCAGGAACAAGTGGGTCCTCATGGACGCCAAGCGCTCCAACCCTCAGCTGGGGCTGTCGACTGGACTGCCAGCGCCTCACGAGGGATGGAATCATGAGAAGCTCATGATCCCCGGGTATGGCAGTTGATGGAGAAGATGGTGGCCGATCTGAAGCCAGACGATCTGAAGGCGGAGAAGCTGGCTAGGCCCATGATTGTTAAGGAGTTCCTGACACAGCGTCTGGCTCCGCTCCAGGCGCGCTCGCGCCCCTTGTGGAAGCACACGGAAGAAGGAGGCGACCTCGGTCTGCGCCCAGACGACTTGCCCGAAGAGGAGCTAAACAAGATCATGTGCCTCCTCATCGGGAAGGACCAAGGTTGCCCACCAGACTCTCATCTTCCGCTATACCGCCGCCCGGATGGGGAAGAGATCGCCGCCACCATGCATGTCTTCAACGAGCGCAGGCTCGTACCACTGGTGCCCACCGGGCCCCCAGGCTCCCCAGTGACATTGTCCTCTGGCGAGTCCGACAAGGAGGAGAGGTCGGACTCGGAGGTGACCCGGGAGGGGCGGGGGAGACTTCTCCTCTACGCCAGACCGATCTCCTCCGCACCCTCCCCGACGACGACGTCACCAGTGAGCACCCGGTGAGGGAGTCGCCACACTCCACCGGGGTCACAATGAGGTCTAAGGGCACCCTCCGAAGAAGCCAAAGGAAGGGGTCTCGAAGAAGAGTAGATCGGCGCTGATCCCCCAAGGCGATGCTTCCGCTTCGTCGCCAGCCAACGCTGCTGTAGATCCGGGCGTCGTGCCCTTGTCTGCCCTTGGGGCTTGCGTGCGGGTGCCCCAGCCCGCGAAGCCTGTGGGCATGATGCTTCAAAAGAGGGTGAGAGATTACACCGTGCTGGACCAGTAAGTGCTCCGCCTTGATCTTTAGTTCCCTGTTCTTGATGTAATATCTTGATGCCTTCCTCTTGTACGGTTAGGCCAATGCCGGTGGTGAAGAAGAAGGAGACGACCGCGATCCCCGAGACCCAGCAGCCTGTCGTGGCCACGCCACCTCTGGCACAGAAGGATGGTGGTGGCTCTCACGCTTCCGCGGCCGGGTCATCCTCGTGAGACTCAGAGGCCCGACCTTAGGAGAAGGCGGTCTCTGCAGCCAGGCCGGCTTCGGAGGCACTTGCCCTCAGCTCACCTGATGAGGTCCCGAAGGCTCCGGAGCCTCCAGGCCCCTCTGATGTTGCTAACATGCCAATCCTGGCACCGGTGCTATCTCCTTCCCCTTCCATCATGCCACTGAGCCGTGATTCTCCTGTTTCGCCTAGTGCTCTGGAGGAGGCTCTTTCCGCGCTGACCCAACTTCACAACGATCTTCAAAGCACCGATCGTCGCCTGGCGTCGGGGCGCCTGGAGTTGATCTCGGGATGGCTGTGATCTGACGCGTCCGTCAGGCCGGCATGGAGCCAAGCCTTGGCGGCCTCCAAGGAAGGTAAACAGGTTGCATGCCTGGCCACGGCCGCCCGTGATGTGTCGTTGAAGGATGCTGAGGCTGCGAAGGAGCGCTACCGGGTGGCGGAGGCCGAGCTGGAGACCCTGTGCAACAAGCGTGCCGCCGAGGCTCGTCAGCGCGAGGTGCGGGAGGAGGAGCTGAAAGCTCGAGAAGACGCGATCACCGGTCATGACACCGAGCTGGAGCAATCAGCGCAGGAGTAGGCCGTGGAGCGCGAGCGCCTAGAGAAGCTAAAGGAGGAGGTGGAGGTGGAGAAGGCCCAGCTGGAGGCCAAGGTAAAAGTTCTTTCCAAAGACCGTGTTGCTTTTGATTCCCTCGAGGAGTGGCCCCGCAAGGCGCTGCGGGATCTCTACAAGAGGGGGTTGAAGAAGCCATTGGTGACTGCTGAGGAGGGGCCCGCCGAGCTGCTCCTGCAGCTTGTCGTGGCGCTCGAGGGCGTCGTTCTTGGGGTCGACCCCATGGTGGAAGGAGAGGCCCACGCGCTCCGCCTCTGCCATGTCCCATGTCTTCAACGACCTCCATCTTCGCGACCCAACTTCGACTTCGAAGCCTTGCTTGAGCCTGTGGACCTAGAGCGCTACGCTGCCACTGCCGAAGCCGTCAAGAGCCAGGTGGAGAGGCCTGTCAGGACCCCGATTCTAAGTCACACCGATCTAGCCGGTAACACCACATATCACTTTGCGGCCTCACGCACAGTATCCCCATGGGTGTCGCCTTACCATAGCCCGGGACCGTTTACGCCTTTTGGCTCATGTATATGATAGTGTCGCTAGCATCCATATGACAGAGAACCCGGGCTGGAAAGATTAGTCGTGAACCCAAAGTGGAACTAACTTATGAGGACAGGCATACATGAATCAACATTGAGCATGTCGGTCAGCAGCGTGCGAATCCGGGCTATAGCACTGGGCTAACAGGACTCCGAGAACCCAGGCTGTAGCAGGCTAGGCAGGACTCCGGATGTCACCGCGTGACATTTCCCCGAAGGGATAGACACAGGAACAAAGTGAAACACATGTCGGCCAGTCAAGTGTTCCGGAGTAGTAGTGCGGGGCTAGCAGGACTCCGGTGAACCGGGCTGTAGCGGACTACTATGGCTCATGGAAGCACAAGACTACATTTCCCCATAAGAGAGGCTACCAAGGATAAACAACTAGGTTGTCGGATCCCACACATACCAAGCATTTCAATCATACACACAATATGCTCGACATGTGTAAATACAACATGGCATCACAACATAACTCTAGGACTCAAGTATTTATTCATTAGGCTCCAAAGAGCCAAAAATTACAATCATGGGTCTCATGACCCCAACATACAGAGCATACAAACAACAAGCACATGCGGAAGCTTAACTTGTCTGAGTACAGACAACTACAAATGAAGAAAGCTGAGAAGCCTGACTATCAACCAGATCCTGCCGAGGGCACAATATCGTAGCTAAGGTATCAAGCTAAACGTCAAAGTCCACACGGAACTACTAGCGAGACTGACGTCTCTCTGCAAAACATGAAATAGGAAAAACGTGAGTACAAATGTACCCAGTAAGACTTACATCAGAACTAGCTACATATGCATCAGTATCAACAAGGGGGTGGTGGAGTTTGACTGCAGCAAGCCAGCTTTGACTCGGTGGCTATCCTAAACTATGACTGCAAGTAACTCTTTTGAGGTGGCGCACACGAGTCCACATATTCACCATATCAATACACCACTATGGATCCGCTCCCGTCTCCCTACGAGAACACCATCCATAGCACTCACACTTATCTTGCGCATTTTAGAGTATCCACTTTCACTTGTCTATGCAAGGGGTCCAAGTTTCCATATCCAAGGAATCCGGCTATTCGAATAGATAATGATAACCCTGCAGGGGTGTACTTCTTCACACACGCTCTCACCACTTACCACCATGTACACGTCGTGTACCTCGGCAACCTTCAAGCGGAAGCCTGGCGAGGGAGTTGGCCATGACCTGACTAACCACACAAGTCTCTTGTCTAGGTTTATCGCCTATTCGGGTTCCATCCGCAAGGAGATCCGGCCGGGGTGTCGCTCACGGCCCCAAACGATGTGTACAGGGTTCCCAAGCCCACCATCCGGGTGCCACTTGGTACACCGGGCCACTGTGCCTAGTCTGTCCCAAGCCCACCTGTACCGGGTGCCACTTGGTAGACTACTAACACTACCTACAAACACCAGAAACTAGTTGCAACTCCTGGACAGAGATCGAGTTGATTAATAAGTCGAGAGGGGTCGAGTTACCGGAACCCAATGTGTGGTAGTAACTGTTCATGGACCACAAACACAGAACTCAGGTCCTAAGAACGGCTGCAATGAGACAACCCACCATGTACTCCTACATGGCCTCTCACCGCTACCTTTACCAAATCGTGTTCACACCCTTAGCTCTCAACGGTAGGACATGTTCACCACATTCCAATTCATCCCCGATGAATCGGACCTGACTCAACTCTAAGCAGTAGCAGGCATGACAAACAAGCATGAATGAGTAGCTACATCAGGGCTCAAGCAACTCCTACTCATGCTAGTGGGTTTCATCTATTTACTATGGCAATGACAGGTCATGGAGGGGGAAAGGGGTTCAGCTACCGCAGCATGTAACAGTTGAAACGTTGTTGTCCTAATGCAGTAAAAGAAAGCAGGAGCGAGAGAGTGGGATTGTATCGGAATGAACAAAGGGGTTTTGCTTGCCTGGCACTTCTGAAGACAGTATAGTTCGTCATCGGTGTCATCGAACTCATCGTCGGAACATCGTCTATTGAGGGGGACAAATATCGACAACATAGAAGGAAATACAATCAATACATTGCACAATATGATGCATGATCAAGACAAGGCAAAATGCTGGTGTTTGGGCTAATGCATCTAGCAACCAGATTAAATGAAGTTGGTTTGAACCAAAGGTTCAAATTCAAACTCCATATGTGAAATTCAAATGCCATTTAATTGATTTGACCTGATCAGCAGGTATAAGTTGTTCAAACATGCATGAAAATAGTACATATGGATAGATTGGATTTTTCTGAAAAATTTTCATATATAAATTATTTCATTCTGAGCTACGGTTGATTTTCTATGAATTTTATAAGTTTAGGCAAATTTCTGAAAATAAATAAATCATTTAAATTCCAGAAATAGCTATAGCATCAGCATTGCGTCATGCTGACCTCAGCAGGTCAACAGGCGCCAGCCCAGGTCAAACCTGACGGCTAGGACCCACATGTCAGTGAAACAACTAACTAGCAGAGTTAGTTAGTGTTAGGTTAGCACTAACCTAGGTTAAGCAGGGGCCTGGGCCCACATGCCAATGGCTCATCTAATTAACTAGGTTAATTTAACACTAATTAAACCTACACTAATTAAGCAGGGGCCTGGGCCCACCTTTCGTTGACCCAGGGAAGTCAAACCCCAGGTCAAACGAGGTCAACTCAGCAGCGGCTTGACGCCGGCGACGATAGACGCGGCGGAGGGGCTCGGAAATGGGCCACATGGCATCATTTTGGCCGCGGTCTGTTGCATTCGAATGCATGCAGTGGTGCGCATCGAGTGGTGGCAGCGGTTGGTGCTGGGGTGGTCGGAAAAGTGGCCGGCGACGAGGTTTAGCGGCGGCAGCAGCTCGGGCATCCTCGGAGTGGCGCTATAGAGCATGGGAGGAGGCGCTGCGGGTGTCTACGGTCTCATGGGATCGTGCTTAGCACGATGCTGTGCTCGGGCATGAGCTGCGGTGGCTGTGGCCACGACGGCGACGTGCGGTGGCGGCGGCGAGCTTCGGCCGTGGTGGAAGACGGAGCTAGCGAACAGGAACGGAGGGGGCGAGCACAGGGGGAGAATCAGGAGCTCACGGAGAGTGCAGAGGTGGCCTCAGCATGCTCGGGGAAGCACCGGAGTGGGCGGGGCGGCGAGAGGGATCTCCGGTGGCCGGCGACGAAGATGATGAAGATGGCGTCGATGCGGGGCCTCCGGCAGGGCGTGGCTGGAAGGAGAGGATGAGGGAGGCGTGGCGATGCTCGTGGACACGTGGGGGAGGCGAGGGGAGCACGGAGGCTGCAGTGTTACGGCGGCGCGGCTGTGGCTGCGCTCGGGCGCAAGAGGGAGAGAGAGCAGAGGAGGGGGTAGAGGTCGGGAGAGAGTGGGAGGGTTCCAGGGGGTGCGTGGCGCTGCGAGAAACGTCCCGGGGAAGGAGGAGGCAGCCAGGCAGGGAGGAGGTGGCTGGCGCGTGGTTGCGCGCGCCGGGCACGCGCCCCTGCCTACTGGCGCGAGGAGGAAGGCGATAGAGGGCTGTGGTGGTGGGCTGGGCCAGCCACTTGGGCCGCCAGGTAAGCCCAGGTGAGGTTCCCTCTCTCTCTCTCTTTCTGTTTCAGTTTTCTATTTTTCTGTAATGTTTGTGGCTTTTCTAAAAATACCTAGACCCTTTCAAAAATCACCAAACTGCACATTCCCACTGTATAGAATATATCCAACATGGAACATTTTAGTTTAGGATTACTTGGGCATTTAAAATATTTACTAACATTTAAATGCCCAAATTCAAATAACATATGATTTAATCCAGTGACCTTTGGATGACCTAGAAATTTGTGCACCATTTTTGTCAGAGGTTCTAGACCACGACAAAGATGATGAACATTTTAGAAGGGCATTTTGGGTTCATTGAAAATGATTTTAGTAACCCTAGTTGGTTTAAGGTGGGGTGCTGGGGGTTCTGACATCCCCATTTCAAGTTTCTGAGGAATTTAAACATGATGCAACACCAGATGCTAGCACTAAGCAGTACCAGAAGCTAGGGATGTGACAACTCACCCCCACTAAACAATAATCTCGTCCCGAGATTCCAGACGTGAGGTAAGATGAAGGGGGAATGCAAACTAACACAATCTTCATGATCCAGGGTGCACTCCATAAGAACGTTGATTCGATCACCATCATGGTCTCGAAGTCTTGCTCCAGGAACTCCCACCAACATGACAATGAGAGGGAAAAGAAACTCTAGAAGGATCGATCTTCTCGAAGATCGAGCAACTCAGGATTAACTCACGGAATGAGACATAGATACATCTCACGAGCTGAGACGCGAAGCACACATCAGGAGTGATGGAAAGAGGTAGATGACAAGGTTCTACTGGTAGGAAAAAATCCCACGTTGAAGAGGGTGGGGCAAGATATCAAGATAGCGATGAAATAATCACCATGATTCTATAATGGGGCACCTTAGGGTAGGTGACTTGTAGAATTATTCCCTTAAGTGGCAAAAAAGAATTACTTTTGATCCATAGATCATTGAAACTCTTCATACCAGCCTAAGGCAATCACAATCGATCATTTGAAGGAGTCGGAAAAGGATGGCATACTCAGACTAGAATGGATGATGTGGACTACCTTGTTGAAGACAACGCAATGAGTGGTTTTTGCTTATCATTGGAGATGCATGGACCCATGGTAAGCCCACTTTGAAGATAATCCTGAGTAGTAATTACCGAGAGGGCAACCCATGGTAGAATTGGCACAATGGGGTGCAAGCTGGGAACAAAATGAAAATGTTGGGGATTTTCCAACCATCATATCTGCCTGAGATTTAGATCTGGTTGGTAACAGGATACTTCAGACTCGACATGTCTGAAAAGAAGAGTTGCAACACAAATCGATGAGATGATGTTGCAAGATTCTCGGGAGATGAACTACGATAGCAAGCTCCAAAACATGAGCTGGTTCTGCTACAAACATGTGAACACGTTGTCCCAGACAAGCATGATCACATGGTAGTCTTACAATAAAATACTACCGAGTTCTGGTAGGGAACCATCATTAAGGATATCGAAGTCTCCGTGCGGAAGTCTAAAGTAATGACCTTGAACAGACTCCTTTATCTTGAACAAATCAATCAGTGGCTTGGTGTGCTAGGAATTACGTATGGAATGGAGGTGGCCAAACCTATCAAACCATAGAATACTTCGCGCATACATGACTAACTTGGGATGATTCCATAGGAAGCAAAACAAACTTTCTCAAAGTCACGAAGGCAACTTGCACCAAATGCATGTGAATTAGAGGAAGTCAATTCTTTCATCCAAGCATGAGCTTCATGAACGGAACACGAAGGCATTGCTTACAAAGTTCCCAACACTAGGTTGATGTTCAACATGAATCATGGAGGAGACAAAATGCTGCTGATGGGCTCAATAGCGACTCGTCGGAATTTCCATATCACTGGACTTCCACCATCATGTGAACACAGTGATAGCATTGGTCAGACCAAAAGATGTAATGGTGTATGCTCGAGGGTTCAACCACGAGTAAGACAACATTACGAACATTGTTGGTTCTGATTTGACTTGACGATAGCCCATACTCAAGTCAAAGTTTTCACAAGGCAATAGATCCAACAACTGATCACGAGGACCAATCAATGGAGATATCATCTTTCTTCAACATACACACACAGAAGATATCCCTTAGAGATGAACTAAGTTAAGCAAAGCTTCTACTTTCCAAGTTTTTGTCTAGCTCAACCAACTAGCTCAGGGATATCCAACACAGATTCTTGGAGAAGGGGTGATTTATAAGAAAACCAACTTGATCACGAACTCAACATAGCGGTCAGGTGACCACCAGGTAATACTTCCAAGAAGATCTTCGGAAAATCACGAACCACCGATATGTTACTAAGCTCGAGAACAACCTTGCTTTTCAGGGCAAGATGATATGATCAAAAGAGTGAGGGATTGACATAATGTTAACTCATTGATCGAGGAGTGCACCATAAATAATGACTAGATAGCACGATCAATCTTAGGATGATGATTTAATAACCAACACGCTAAGAATGAAAATATTGTCCATTAACTACCAAGCAACGGAGTTGCTAGGATTATTGATTTCACACATCACGACTCACTTGCCAGCATTCCAGTTACAATAACACGGAAGCCGAGGAATGAACAATGATGGCAAGAAGTATCACGGCGTCAAAAATTCATAAGAGATGGTGCAACTCCTATGATATTCTTGACATGAATAGGGTAATACTCCAAGGTGGAACAGAACAAAAGTTGGTTTGGCATTTGATCTGTGGAATACAACTACTTTGACCCAATCCTAGAAATGGATAAGGTACTGGAGTTTGTTTCTCCTAGTCATTCCAGAACAGAATGGCTTGACGGACCACAAGAATAATGGGCATCAACGAACACGAGTGCACGACTACTCCTGACTATCAATTGATAGACGGGGGTCAGAATACAACTAAAGAGAGACAACGCAAAGGCATATAAATTTCTGAGTTGTGGATGCATAGATTAGTATGTCGAGCAAAGCTCAATATTTCTTCCGGATAACCCATGTAGAAAGGTAGAAATAGCAGATTCACGATGTAGAATGGAGAACTCATCAAGAGCACTCTGGTTGTGATTTTTTGGTTCAAAAGAACTTCTGCCATAAGCAGTTCATGGTATTGGAAGAAAGAAATACCACAGACCTCGAGGACTATCACAAAGGTTACTAATATCCTAAAGGAAAGAGCAAACACTATCTACATGAAGTAAGTAGAGTGAACCTCGGGTTCAAGAACCCAGGAATAGAATACCTACTATTAAGTAGCATCACGGGATGCTTTCGAGAATGATGGCCAGAATCATCACACTAGAACACCAAACATGGACGGAGTACCAGGTGGTTCTCTAATATGCCTAGGGTCATAATAATAGGTCCAACATATACGTCGAGGCAATGGAGTACCTCAACACATCGATTAGTGTGCTTAATCTAGCCCAAAGGAACAATGGGATGGGAAGAAGGGATTTGCAAATGCATCAGACTAATTAGAAACCTGGGATGACTTGGACAACATAACGGCTGTAAATGCTCAGAAAAAGATTTGAGACATTCACAAGGATTTGCATAGTCACTTAACAACATCATAACAAGGCTCTAGTGCAGCTGACAACATACTAAAGTAGTAGAAACTGAATTGAGGCCTGGAACCAACAATCCTATAAGTCTCTACCATAGCAACTCGTCATCCGAATAGATATATGAGAAGGCCTAGTTCTTAATCCCCGTAGAAAAAGAAGAGGATGACTCAGATCAGAAGGGCACAAGGTATAAGGAGTAAAAAGAGCCTTACGTTCCCTTCCACAATCAATTCCCTTATATAACTAAAGCATTTCTAGACACAACTTTGACCAGTTTGGCTTGGTAATCCTACAGGCAGTCAGGCTCTGATACCAAAGCTGTCAGGAGCCCGATTCTAACTCACACTGATCTAGCCTGTAACACCTCATATCACTTTGCGGCCTCACGCACGGTATCCCCACGGGTGTCACCTTACCATGGCCCGGGACTGTTTGCGCCTTTTGGCTCACGTATATGATAGTGTCACTAGCATCCATATGACAGAGAACCCGGGCTGACATGACTAGTCGTGAACACAAAGTGGCACTAACTTACGGGGACAGGCATACATGAATCAACATTGAGCTTGTCGGTTAGCAGCGTGCGAATCCGGGCTATAGCACTAGGCTAACAGGACTCCGGGAACCCGGGCTGTAGCAGGCTAGGCAGGACTCCGGATGTCACCGCGTGACATTTCCCCGAAGGGACAAACACAGGAACGAAGTGAAACACATGCCGGCCAGTCAAGTGTTTCGGAGCAGTAGTGCGGAGCTAGCAGGACTCCGGTGAACCGGGCTATAGCGGACTACTATGGCTCATGGAAGCACAAGACTACATTTCCCCATAAGAGAGGCTACCAAGGATAAACAACTAGGTTGTCGGATCTGACACATACCAAGCATTTCAATCATACACACAATATGCTCGACATGTGTAAATACAACATGGCATCACAACATAACTCTATGACTCAAGTATTTATTCATTAGGCTCCGAAGAGCCAAAAATTACAAACATGGGTCTCATGACCCCAACATATAGAGCATACAAACAACAATCACATGCGGAAGCTTAACTTGTCTGAGTACAGACAACTACAAATGAAGAAGGCTGAGAAGCCTGACTATTTACCAGATCCTACCGAGGGCACAAGATCGTAGCTGACGTATCAAGCTAAACGTCGAAGTCCACACGGAACTACTAGCGAGACTGACGTCTCTCTGCAAAATATAAAATAGGCAAACGTGAGTACAAATGTACCCTGAAAGGCTTACATCAGAACTAGCTACATATGCATCAGTATCAACAAAGGGGGTGGTGGAGTTTGACTGCAGCAAGCCAGCTTTGACTCAGTGGCTATCCTAAACTATGACTGCAAGTAACTCTTTTGACGTGGCGCACACAAGTCCATATATTCACCATATCACTACACCACTATGGATCCGCTCCCGTCTCCCTACGAGAACGCCATCCATAGCACTCACGCTTATCTTGCACATTTTAGGGTATCCACTTTCACTTGTCTATGAACTATGCAAGGGGTCCAAGTTTCCATATCCGAGGAATCCGGCTATTCAAATAGATAATGATAACCCTGCAGGGGTGTACTTCTTCACACATGTTCTCGCCACTTACCACCATGTACACGTTGTGTACCTCGGCAACCTTCAAGCGGAAGCCTGGCGAGGGAGTCGGCCACGACCTGGCTAACCACACAAGTCTCTCGTCCAGGTTTATCGCCTATTCGGGTTCCATCCGCAAGGAGATCCGGCCAGGGTGTCGCTCATGGCCCCAAACGATGTGTACAGGGTTCCCAAGCCCACCATCCGGGTGCCACTTGGTACACCGGGCCACTATGCCTAGTCTGTCCCAACCCCACCTGTACGGGGTGCCACTTGGTAGACTACTAACACTACCTACAAACACCAGAAACTAGTTGCAACTCCTGGACAGAGATTGAGTTGATTAATAAGTCAAGAGGGGTCGAGTTACCGGAACCCAATGTGTGGTAGTAACTGTTCATGGATCACAAACACAGAACTCAGTTGCTAAGAACGGCTGCAATGAGAGAACCCACCATGTACTCCTACATGGCCTCTCACCGCTACCTTTACCAAATCGTGTTCACACACTTAGCTCTCAACGGTAGGACATGTTCACCACATTCCAATTCATCCTCGATGAATCGGACCCAACTCAACTCTAAGCAGTAGCAGGCATGACAAACAAGCATGAATGAGTAGGCACATCAGGGCTCAAACAACTCCTACTCATGCTAGTGGGTTTCATCTATTTACTGTGGCAATGACAGGTCATGCAGGGGAAAGGGGTTCAGCTACCGCAGCATGTAACAGTTGAAACGTTGTTGTCCTAATGCAGTAAAAGAGAGCAGGAGCGAGAGAGTGGGATTGTATCGAAATGAACAAAGGGGTTTTGCTTGCCTGGCACTTCTGAAGACAGTATAGTTCGTCATCGGTTTCATCGAACTCATCGTCGGAACGTCGTCTATTGAGAGGAGACAAATACCGGCAACATAGAAGGAAATACAATCAATGCAATGCACAATATGATGCCTGATCAAGACATGGCAAAATGCTGGTGTTTGGGCTAATGCATCTAGCAACCAGATTAAATGAAGTTGGTTTGAACCAAAGGATCAAATTCAAACTCCATATGTGAAATTCAAATGCCATTTAATTGATTTGACCTGATCAGCAGGTATAGGTTGTTTAAATATACATGAAAATAGTACAAATGTATAGATTGGATTTTTCTGATAATTTTCATATATAAATTATTTCATTCTGAGCTACGGTTGATTTTCTATGAATTTTATAAGTTTAGGCAAATTTCTGAAAATAAATAAATTATTTAAATTTCAGAAATAGCTACAGCGTCAGCATTGCGTCATGCTGACCTCAGTAGGTCAACAGGCGCCAACCCAGGTCAAACCTGATGGCTGGGACCCACATGTCAGTGAAACAACTAAATAAACAGAGTTAGTTAGTGTTAGGTTAGCACTAACCTAGGTTAAGCAGGGGCCTGGGCCCACATGCCAGTGGCTCATCTAATTAACTAGGTTAATTTAACACTAACTAAACCTACACTAATTAAGCAGGGGCCTGGGCCCACCTTTCGTTGACCTAGGGGAGTCAAACCCCAGGTCAAACGAGGTTAACTCGCCGGCGGCTCGACGCCGGTGACGACAGATGCGACGGAGGGGCTCAGAAATGGGGCCACAAGGCTTCATTTTGGCTGTGGTCTGTTGCATTCGAACGCACGCAGTGGCGCGCATCGAGTGGTGGCAGCGGTAGGTGCTGGGGTGGCCAGAAAAGCGGCCGGTGATGAGGTTCAGTGGCGGCAGCAGTTCGGGCATCCTTGGGGTGGCGCTACAGAGCATGGGAGGAGGCGCTGTGGGTGTCTACGGGCTCATGGGATCGTGCTGAGCACGATGGTGTGCTCGGGCACGAGCTGCGGTGGTGTGGCCACGACGAAGATGTGTGGTGGTGGTGGCGAGCTTCGGCCGTGGTGGAAGACGGAGCTAGCGGACGGGAATGGAGGGGGTGAGCACAGGGGGAGAATCAGGAGCTCACGGAGAGTGCAGAGGTGGCCTCAGCGTGCTCGGGGAAGCACCGGAGCGGGCGGGGCGGCGAGAGGGATCTCCGGTGGCCGGCGACGAAGATGATGAAGATGCCTTCGATGCAGGGCCTCCGGCGGGGCGTGGCTGGAAGGAGAGGATGAGGGAGGCATGGCGATGCTCGTGGACACGTCGGGGAGGCGAGGGGAGGACAGAGGCTACAGCGTTACGGCGGCGCGGCTGCGGCCGCGCTCGGGCGCGAGAGGGAGAGAGAGCAGAGGAGGGGCAAGAGGTCGGGAGAGAGTGAGAGGGTTCCAGGGGGTGTGTGGCGCTGCGAGAGACGTCCAGGGGAAGGAGGAGGCAGCCAGGCAGGGAGGAGGTGGCCGGCGTGTGGCTGCGCGCGCCGGGCACACGCCCCTGCCTACTGGCGCGAGG
The DNA here is from genome assembly GCF_018294505.1 of Triticum aestivum. Classification (NCBI taxonomy): domain Eukaryota; kingdom Viridiplantae; phylum Streptophyta; class Magnoliopsida; order Poales; family Poaceae; genus Triticum; species Triticum aestivum. The sequence continues at coordinate 311,373,781 of NC_057800.1, read as the reverse complement.
AGGAAGGCGATAGAGGGTTGCGGTGGTGGGCTGGGCCGGCCATTTGGGCCGCCAGGTAAGCCCAGGTGAGGTTCCTTCTCTCTCTCTGTCTGTTTCAGTTTTCTATTTTTCTATAATCTTTGTGGCTTTTCTAAAAATACCTAGACCCTTTCAAAAATCACCAAACTGCACATTCCCACTGTATAGAATATATCCAACATGGAACATTTCAGTTTAGGATTACTTGGGCATTTAAAATATTTACTAACATTTAAATGCCCAAATTCAAATAACATATGATTTAATCCAATGACCTTTGGATGACCTAGAAATTTGTGCACCATTTTTGTCAGAGGTTCTAGACCACGACAAAGATGATGAACATTTTAGAAGGGCATTTTGGGTTCATTGAAAATGATTTTAGTAACCCTAGTTGGTTTAAGGGGGTGCTGGGGGTTCTCACATCCCCATTTCAAGTTTCTGAGGAATTTAAACATGATGCAACACCAGATGCTAGCACTAAGTAGTACCAGAAGCTAGGGATGTGACAAGGCCCTGTTGCAGAAGTTCCTCGCCATCGACCCCGCGCCCGCGGCCGATGATGCCGCCGAACCTGTGGCCATGGCTGAAGGCAAAGGCGACGGTGACGTTGTCGACGATGGGGCACCCCTCACGGGCAACGGCGACGCTCAAGGCTGAAGAAGAAGCTTGTTGGTCGCGTTCCCCTTCATCTTATCTCATGTAACATGTATCGTGCCTCGTGGAGGCGTTAAAACTTATGTGTTCTGCACCTTTTAAGAGACAACATTTCTTGTAATAATTTGCTTTGATTTTGTGATTTCCTTCCCGTTTGCATTAATGTTCTATGTCGGGAGGGCCCGGCCCCATGCGTACCTCAGCCGCCATTGGGTCGTCCGAATCACCAAGACGAGACCAACGGGTGAAGGGCTACGTGACCAGTTAGGCTCCTGAGTCGCAATGCTCAGGAGTCCCCTTTGACGTACAAACAGCCCTCGGGAAGGAGATGCGAGAGTAGGCCTTAGCGTTCTGCATCGGCAGGGCCCGGCCCCGCGCATACCTCAGCCGCCATTGGGTCGTCTGGATTGCTAGGACGAGACCAAGGAGTGAGAGGCTACGTGGCCAGTTAGGCTTCTGAGTCGCGATACCCAGGAGTCCCCCTTGATGTACGAACATACCTCCGTACCTTTCCTCACTGAGGTCCCGCTCGGGAGGGGCGTGCGACGACCAGGTCCGAGGTACCTGGCAGGGTGGCGTACGCTAGGCATGACCTGAGCATAGCCCCCATGCCCAACCCCCTCGCACGACTCTCCCGAGGGAAAGTGTTGCGATGAGGCTGGACACTGAGCCTGGCGGCTCCCTGAGGTTGATGCGGCCATGGGGCCGCCCCCAATTGTTTATCACCAGCGCGGAGCATGGCACTTCTGCACTTGCACGGGCATAGATGCTCCTCGACCGTGTCGACTGCCAGCACGGAGCATGGTGCTTCCACTGGTGCGTGGGTAGGGGCTCCCTCTGAGTGGAGCCCCCGGGGCATGTACAGCCCTGCCCTGACACGTGGCTTGCACGGTAGGGCTAGAGGAGGTGTGTCTGGGCACTCGTGAGCCAGCGCGGGACTCACGAGGCCCTACCTCAAGGCGGGTTGCGCCTGAATTTGATTCTTGACACTTGTGATGGCCCTGCGAGATGATTAGACAACCTGCACTGAATGAATCTCTTGAGGTTATCACATGAGAAGGCCAAACAGCAACGACCCCAGGAGGTGATGTGAATGGGACCGGCCCGCCAGAAAGAGCTCGGTTGTTGGGTTTATCGACGCTGCAGGGATGGACTCGAGCACAAATGCCGTGGCAGTCTTCTGATGAAAAAATCCTAAAGGAAGACAACCGGCGCGTGGCTCCCGTGGCGACGAGGCACCGGGTCATGCGCACTGGCTCATCCGCCCGCGATTAGCTCATGCGAGAAAAAGGCACCAAGGGCGATGGGAGGTGACGTACACAGGAGCTGGTCCGCGAGCTAGGGCTCACCCTGTTGGCTTTAGCAATGCTGCAGGGATGGACCCGAGTATAGACAACGTGCCAGTCCTTAACCATGACGCGGTCGTGGATGGGTTTGCAAGGGCGTACGACGTTCATGGTATCGAAGTACTGGATAGGCATATAATAATCATAAAGCAACTCATGGGAGGAGGTAAGGCTAGTCCTGATAGATGCAAGATGGCACATGCCATAGGGACAGACCCAGGCGACCTAGGGATGATGCAGCCCGAGGGGCGCCCCCAATGAAGCAAATCAAAGATACAAAAGGATACATGCCGCAGGGACAGGCCTATGCGACCTTGGGATAGTGCAGCCCGAGGGGTGCCCCCAACTGAATAAACCGGAAAATGTCACCTGGCATCGTTGTTGAAGAGATGTTGAAGTAGCTGAAGATGCTTGCTGAAGAGGTTGCTCCTCACGAGCCACCTGGGTCCAGGACCTCGAGACGCTCGTGAAGAACCGTCGACATCTTCGCCAGGACCGCCTGGTGCCTGGCCTCCTGAACCGCCAGAACGCTCCGCAGGTGACGCTGGAAGGTAACGGCCGCATTCGGCAGGACGAAAGGCATGCGAACAAAGCTGTGAGGGGGCCCACACACTGACCAACGTGCGATGGCCAGAAGCGCTCCTGGGATGCGGCTCTGTTGAGCCCTGGAATGTTGACGCAGATGCGTAGCTCGTTGTCCTCGCCAAGGAAAGGAGCCGCGCCAAGTGGTGGGAGGCGGTTGCCATGGATGGCTCTCGCCTCTTGAAGCTCCTTGGTCGCCTTGCTGATGAACTCCTGAGCACCTGGAACCCCATGCCTTGTGCTCTCGTGAGGGGAGCGTGCGATGAAGGATGCCTGCATGTAGTGCCCGAGCGCCTCCCTCGTGACATTGTCTAAGTTAGAGGCCCTCCAGAAGAGAGCCTCTGAGCCTAGCCCGAGGGGGCGCTGGGCGTGCCTTCCTATGCGAGAGAGGGAGGCGACCCATCCATGGGTGCAGGTCCTGAGGTGGTGCCGTTGGAGACACCGCTCTCCTGAGGCTCTTGGCAGATCAGTTGCTTCTTCTTCTTGGGGACAACCTCGGGAGGGTAGATAGCGCCTTCATTGTATGGGTCTTCGACCGCTGTAGCCTGGTAGGCACGCTCGAGAGAGCACACCGCGTCCTTCTCCTCGCAAGTGATCGTGATGATGTCGCGGTTCCTTGGCATCTTGAGGACATTATAGCCATGATGGGTCACCACCATGAACTTGGCCAAGGCTGGATATCCAAGGATGGCATTGTATGGAAGGCGGATGTGGGCGACATCGAAGTTGGTGAGCTCGGTGCGGTAGTTGTCGCGTTGGCCAAAGGTGACAGGGAGGCGGATCTGCCCTATTGGGGTGGTGGAGCCATCGGTCACTCCTGAGAAAGGCTTGGTGAGCTGCAGCTGATCATATGGTACTTGGAGGCGGTCGAGTGTCTCAATGGAAAGAACATTTAGCCCCGCACAGCCATCGATGAGGGTCTTGGTGACAAGGACATTGCTAATGACGGGCAAACAAAACATCGAGAGGGTGCCGGCAGTTGCCGCGCACTTCAGTTGGTCGAACGAGCTGAAGGTGATGGTGCATTTGGACCACCTGAGCGGACGTGTGGCCTCGAGCCTGGGGAGGGCCGCGTTCACCTCGCGAGTGAACTGCTTGAAGATGCGCTGAGAGGCTGGGGCCTGAGCGCCGCCCAAGGTGCAGGCGACGGCTCGTGGCTCACTGGAAGCCCCCAGCCCCCTCATCCTGGTGGTGGTCGTCGTTCCTTCTTGGTGGTCGCGGCAGTGGAGGGAGGCCAGTGTTGCCCTAAGGACGGTCCTCATGAGGCTGGTCTCTCCAGGCGCCCTCGCGAGGCTGGCTCTGCCAGCGGTACTCACGAGGCTGACCTCGCCACTTCGGGTGGGGGCCGCGGTCGTCCTAGCGTCCTCCACTTCGACCTCCTCCATGGTTGTAGCCTCGATCATTGCGCTCGAGGCGTCGACCAAGGCGCTCGTTGCGTATGGCCCTGAGCTCCTGACAGTCATTGGTGTTATGGATGTGTATGTTGTGGAAGACGCAGAACGGACGGCTGCCCTTGGATGACTCTGGGTAGTCGCGGACGCGCTTAATCTCTGGTTCACCCACGAGCACGACCGCCCCCCTTGTGCTTCACGTCCTTGGCCTTGGTCTTCTTGTCTTCTGGGTCGGCCGTTGGGAGCTCGAGGAGGGAGAGGCGCCCTTCCTTAGCTCTCGCGCACTTGGTTGCCATGTTGAACATCTCTTGAGCCGTGCACAAGTCCTCATGGATGGCGAGCTCCTCTTCATCTTGACATCACGGACGCCATTGGACAACGCCGAGATGATGGCCTCGTTTGAAACCTTGGGGATCTTGAGGCAAACGTTGTTGAACCACCGGATGTACTTCTGCAGGGTTTCCCCTGGCTGCTGCTTAATGCGTCACAGGTCACCCACGGCACGCGGGCAGTCGCGAGTGCCCTGGAAGATGGCGACGAAGCGCTCGCGCATCTCACCCTAGGACGAGATCGATCCCGCAGGGGCAGGTTCAGGAGCCATGAGCACGCGCCATCCTTGAGAGCCAGGGGAAACCAGTTCGCCATGACCTTCTCATCGCCGTTGGCCGCCTCTATGCTCAGCTCATAGAGCTGCAGGAAGTCCGCAGGGTCAAGGGTGTCGTCGTAGCGCGGAGGCAGGTCGGGCTTGAACTTACCCAGCGTGACGACGTTGCATAGCTCGGGAGTGAAGGCTCGGTAGCCCGCGGTGGTCACGGGAGCCCTTCCTGGAGGTGGAGCCTGGTCTTGGTGCTCACGCGCCGCCACCACAGGCGGCACGCGGTCTTGACGTGGTGGCGCAGGGAGCGCTAGAGTATCTTCTTGCGGTCGCTGGACCTCTTGGCAACTTTATCCTTCGCGCGCGGGCGCCCTGCGCGGCAGGTCGACCAATGAAAGAGAGGCTTCAACGCACCCCTACCTGGTGCGGAAAATGTCAGATTCAGGGTTCCACAGACCCTTGAGAGGTTCGAACTCTGGGGTGCGTGCGAAGAACTCTCCTCCGTTCTCTTTAGACGTCGCAGGACGGGTGTCATCTGTGGGTTTCTTCTGTAGGAAATGGCTGCCATGTGGCGAATGGCTGCCATTTAATCACTCTAGGGCTTCACACCGCATCGATCGACGACGTGGGTGGTTCTGCCTTCGTGTGCCCCGGCAGGCCTTGCCGGGGTGCTTTGGTTGTCTGCTTCCGGGGGTGGCATCGCCCCTTGCCGGGCTCGCCTGCCCGGCAAGGGAGGCTTTTCTCTTGATGATATCTTGCTTCCTTCGCTTGATCTTGGTCCATCTGATCTGCATATTGGTCCTTTGAATCTCTTAGGTCCTTGTACTCTGACATGGGCCGGTGCTTCAATCTTGTTCCCGTGCCTATGCGCAGTCTGGGCAACAGACCCAGGGTTTGTTACACCGACAGATGCCCCCGGACCTACCCCGAATGTGCTGCCAAGCAACGTCGGGGTAGGGCTTATTAGGTGCATAGGCGAGGGTTGCTGAAGAGGTTGGTCTCTTGAAGTCTTCTTTGCTTCTTCATTAGCCTTGATTTCGGGCCAGTTTCCAGTTTTCCGGCGCGTCGCGTAAATCCAATAGTGGTGGGACCGCTCCAGTAATGGCCCGTGAATGACTTTAACGCACAGGGTAGAAACTGCCAATTCACTCTTCCCACCATGCCCTTATCCTTGGCCACGTATCATGCATGCATTGTGCAGGGTAGGTAACAGAGGTGCGTGGCACGGGAGAGCATCATAGAGAGGGCCCGATCATCCTGAATTGGCGGAGGAGGGCGGTGGTCGCCCGTTGATGGGGCAACTGCCCTCCTCGTTCTGCCTATAAAAGGGAAGAACAGATTCATTCATCTTCTACTTCTGCTGATCATGTTGTGGGAGAGGGCTTGTGGCCAGCCCCTGAGCTCCACTTTGAAGCCTTCCTTGGATCTGAAAAGGGGACTCAGGTGGCGCGGCGACAACGTCGGGGGTGGCAACCCCGGCGTGCTTGCCGCTGGGTCGCCCGTGGCCTTGACTTCAGTGGGAGGGGACGCGAATGAAGCCATGTCGTGGCACGAAGCAGGCTTGGCGCATGGTAGTTGATGGCTCCCTATTTTTCTCCCTTTTGCAGCACTGGGGAGGAACCATGGGAGAGATTCGCCGCTACTAGGGGCGAATCTGGTTCCTCCCGGGTGTCGTCCTTCCTCGGTACAAGAGGGATCTTCGCTCCCACTCATGTCTTTTGGGCGCATGGTGGCTTCTGATATCAGGGCCGCCAGGGATGACCATGCTCTTTATGGGGAGTCCTTCGGAGAGCATGGTGCCCAGCACGGCTGCCGTGACAGGATCGTCGAACGGCAGCGGTACGTGAGGTAGCAGCAGCCCACGACGCGCCAAGAACCAGGGTGGCCATTCTGACGGCTCGCATTTGCTGGTGACTCCGCTACCTCTGTCTAGGCCCCCTTCCAGTGCCACCGTCCCTGCTGTCCTCTGTTTTCTCCCTCCCATCTAGGGGAGGGCGTTGTCTTGGTCCTGGGGAGGCGCCGAATCCAAACTGAGTCCGCCTCTTGCTTCTTTAGTCCCTCCCTGTAATACCCTGACGGAGATAACAAGGGCAAAGGCATAACGGGGCACTAATAATTTTTCAAACTTAAATATGTCGGCAATTGCCAAATTTTAATTCAAATAATGTAATCTCTCTAGTCCATGTTTGTGTTCTGTAATGCTTGTACTTGTAGTAGCATATTAATGAAAAAGATGAGCCTTGCCGGGAACCCGTGCATGTGTATGTGCATGTAGAGATGTAATGCCTCTTTAATATAAATAAACGAGTTTTTCCCAGCAGACTATCCTGTCGGTACCCTCTTTCTCTGCCAGAGAGTTGCGTCTGTCGGAGAATAGACAGAATGACCAGCCCCCCGCCAACTACTTTTTACCAAAGGTCACTGCGACCATCCGGACAGAAGCAACGTTCGAGTCATGGATGGGAGCACCTAAGTTTCAAAAGAGAGGGGCGAGGCTTTCTTATGCAAAGTTATAGCTTTACAGAACACTAATGGACATGAGGTAAAACTTATCTGCTTGGCTTCCTGGGGACCGCTGTGCCGGGCAATCTTCTCAAATCTTTGTCAAAGCCAATTCCATGGCAGGAACCTGCAACTTCATGCAGATGAGAATGAATGCAGGATGCGATCCTATTTATATTCCTATGAAAATGCTCATGAAACGCTTATGCAGTGATCTTGGAATGCTTATGCATGCATGCAATCTCAGCCTGGGGCCCCCCACATCGCTTCTTTATTTTCTCTTACACAGGGTCATCGCCCGGCTTTGTACAAGGGGTTACATGCAACTGAGGCAAGGCCTGTACAAAAGGGTGGCTGTCGGCAGGGCCCGAAAGCCGCGCCTTACGGGTAGAACTTGCGGAGATGCTCAATATTCCATGAGTTTTGCAACTAAGTGACATCTCCCATCTCTAGACGGGCTGCACTAGGTCTGGTGACTCGTACTACCCAGTAAGGGCCTTCCCACTTCAGTGACAACTTGTGTGTACCCTTGGCAGACTGAACGCGCCTAAGGACAAGGTCACCTTCCTCAAAACACCGGGCATGAACCCTGCGGCATGCAGCACGCGTAGCAGCCCGAAGACGGTTCTCCTTGAGTAGCACAACATCGTCACGCCGGTGCTGATCTTGCGCTACTTCATCATAGGCAAGAACTCGAGGTGACCCGTAAATGAGTTACGTGGGGATAACTGCTTCTGCCCCATAGACCAGGGAGAAGGGAGTCTGCTCGGTAGCTCGGTTTGGTGTTATTCTGAGGGACCAGAGAACTACCGGAAGCTCCTCGATCCACCGCCTATCGTGCTTCTGCAGCGTATCAAAAGTTGTTGTCTTGAGTCCATGTAGCACTTCATCGTTCGCCCTCTCAGCTTGTCCATTGCTCTGGGGGTGTGCCACGGAGGCGAATGAGATCTTGCATCCGAGGGCATGAACATATTGCTTGAAGGCGTGGCTCATGAACTGGGTGCCATTGTCGGTGATGAAACTTGCCGCAACTCCAAAACGACACACCAACTCTTTCATGAACTTGATAGCTGACTGAGCAATCACCGTTCTCATAGCAGTCACTTCCGGCCTATTTGTAAACTGATCGATGGCAACGAACAAGAATTCAAAGCCCCTGATTGATCGGGGGAAGGGGTCGAGGATATCGAGCCCCCAGATCAAAAATGGCCAGGATAGAGGGATTCTTTGAAGAGCTTGGGCAGGCAGGTGTGTTTTCTTGGAATGGAAATGATAGGCTTCACATGTCGTGACTAGCTCGACCGCATTTTGGAGGGATGTGGGCAAATAGAATCCTTGCCAGAATGCTTGCCCAACTAATGCCCTTGAACCAATGTGGGAGCCGCACATTCCTCTGTGAATCTCACTCATTAGTTCCTTTCCCTCTTCCCGGCAGACACACTTCAATTTCACACCGTTGGGCCTCCTTCTGTATGGAGTGTCATCGACAAGCTGATACATACTGGCTCCCGGGCTACTTTTTCAACTTCATCTTGGTCACCGGGAAGCTCTGCGGTTTGGAGGAAGCGGACAATGTGCCTTGCCCAAGTGGGAGCCTCGGGCTCGGCAACAAGGTCTAGCAGCACCTCCTCTTCTGTGGGAGCACCAACATCGTTCACGGGGTTCATGGACCCGGCTTGAGGAGGTAGCCTGGCAGGCTGTGAGGAGTTGTTTCTGGCAGGGAATCTGCCGGGAGCGGACGGCTCTACCTGGAGAGGCTTTCCAGTGACCAACTTTCTCCTTTTCTGAGCCATTGTCGTCGGGGATACGGAGGGCTGAGTGAGATGGAGAACAAAAGTCCCTGGTTCCACGGGAAGCTTCTGCGCAGCACACTTTGACAGATGATAAGCTATGTTGTTTTCTACATGGGGTACGTGCTCTGTTTGCAATCCGTCAAAGCGCTCTTCCAATCTCCTCACATCCTTGACGTATGCCTCCATCAATGGACTTTGATAATCCTTGTTGACTTGTCTCACAACAAACTGTGAATCTCCCCAAATGATCAGCTTCTTAATTCCCAATTCGGCTACAATCCTGATCCCGGCAAGCAGCCCTTCATACTCAGTTGTATTGTTGGTTGCTTCTTCCAGGGCAAAATGCATTTGCACGATGTACTTCAAGTGCTCCCCGAAGGGGGTGACAAGGAGCACGCCAGCTCCTGCACCTTGTAGGGAAAAAGCACCATCAAAATACATAATCCATTCTTGGGGCGATTCCTTGCCAGGGGTAATCGTCTTTGTCACCTCCTCATCAGGGATTGGCGTCAATTCTGCAATAAACTCTGCCAATGCCCTGCCCTGGATAGTTGATGTGCTCTCAAACTTCGAACCAAAGTTGGATAACTCCAAAGCCCACTCCACTATTCTGCCAGTAGCCTCGGGGTTTCGGGGTATCCTTTGCAACGGGAAGCGAGTATGAACCGTGATCTCATGGGATTGGAAATAGTGGTGACGTTTCCCTGAGGCCATGATGAGACCAATGATCAACTTCTACACGCTAGAGTACCTCCATCTATCCACTTGTAATAAGGAGCTAACGAAGTACACTGGGTACTACACCACTTTCTTCCTTGCCACATCCTTGGGGTTGCTATCGCTATCGTGCTCATTGCTGTCTTGACCCTTCTCTGATCCTACAAGTCTCTTCTCACTTTCTGCCTCATCTATTTCCCGCTGCGCTACCAGGGCCGCATTGACCACTTGGTTGGTTACCGCCAAGTATAGATACAATGGCTGGTGTTTGGGAGAAACCAAGGTAGGCATAGAGGACAAATAATCTTTCGACTCTTGCAAAGGTGCATCTGCTTCTGGAGTCCACTTCATAGGGTCGGTCTTCTTCAAAATCTTGAAGAACGACAGGGCGCGCTCGGCAGACTTGGAAATGAATCTGCTTAGCGTGGCAACACATCCTGTTAGGCGCCTCACATCCTTAATTGTCCTTGGTGCTTGGATCTGCTCGATGTCACTGCTAGGAAAAGGCATGCTAGTGGCGCACCAAATTTGCCTTCTAATGGTGCACTACCGGTGCGCCACTGGCATCACGCCATTAGAATTAAATTCTAATGGCACACCACTGGTGCGCCATTAGTATCTGGTGTTCTAATGGCGCACCACGTAGTGCGCCATTAGTATCTGGTGTTCTAATGGCGCACCATGTAGTGCGCCATTAGTATAGCCTGCAGTGCGCCATTAGAATGCCTCCCAGGGGGCCATATGTACCCATGTGCTTTGGCATTCTAATGGCGCACCAGCAGTTAATGCGCCATTAGTGTGATGATCACAGTGCGCCATTAGTGTCTTGTCTGGTGCGCCATTAGTATGAATATTAGGTTTTTTTTTGCTTTTCTAATTTTTGCACAGGTTACAAAATATATTATTGGACAGAATATAGACAGCAGCACACAACAACATCAGATTCATCGAATACAATAGAAGATTAGTCTCTGAATACAATTCATCATATTAGTCTCCGAATTCAAAAGACTGAACAAAGATAAAGCATTACAAGTCTCAAGACCGCGAGTATCGAGTTTACCTTCACATTACAAGTCAATATCGATCATCTAAACTACCATCACATGGAAGAGAGCTGTGGTCATCACGATGAGCATCATCACGATCAAACTAGTCTTCATCTGGTTCCTCCAACGCTCCCTCCTCTCTCCCGCTAGATAGCGGGCGTATCTACATTCGGCCTCCGCCCTAGTGGTGTACCCTTTGTAACTGTTACCGCTGAAACGGTGAACCTGTCTCCGACACTCCTCCCAGTCGTCGTAGACTCCGGGAACCTTACCCTTGTACACGACATACGATGGCATCTCTATGCACAAGCCAAACAACAGACAATACATAAGCAATATGTAAGTATGCAACAAAAGGATCGGAAGAGAAAAGCAAGACATTAATAGCACGATTCATGGTCCTACTAATAAATAGCATCGATTACATCTAAGTTGAACGACTGTCCAAACCAAAGAGACATACGAATTCAATAAAGTATAATTACAACATGAGCCAATCAATGTTTCAGAACTACACATCACTACTTTCGACTCGACTCATCGGACAAGAACGTGGATGAAGCCGTCGTCTGTCGTGATGGTCATGAAATCACGATCGTTGTCACCCTGCATTTGTAGCGTTTTATCTATCTCACTGTTGGACGGTTGATATCTGAGGAAGAACTGCCCCGAGGTATGAAGGACATCTTGATGGATGATGTCCGCAAACTCCGACTGGATGCGAAAGAATTCTTGTCTGAGGTCCGCGTCCTGGACTACCGACAAGCTCGCGGCCCAATCTTTGAGATTATCTGGTAGCAGAAGTTGATGATGGTCCCTTACGATCGCCCGCATGTGATGGAGGGCGTAGTAGGTATCCTTCTGACCGCCAGGCGGCTGCTTGACGCAGCAGAACTTCGTATTGTGTGAGAACATGTGCTTGCCATACTTACGAACTGCCCTAGTGAAGGTGCCTCCAGATTTGGTATAGCCGGGGAGAACATCATCAAGTACTTTCTTAACAATTGTGTAGTCTATGTTGGAGTTACGGTTCGGGTCGAAATACGTGGCCGTGGAATATTTCAGGCTTAACAGGATGAGTGTGCAATGTGTGTCACTGCACAGAACACGGAATGTTAGAAAAAAAATGATCGAAATCTAAGAAATCATACGTTACGGGGCGGTTAAGGGATGACTTACTCGGGAAAGTAAGCCACAAGGAAGTTATCCTTATCTGGATTTGCCAGAATGACGCCTTCGAGGTGTGAAATTGCAACTTGGCGGTCCCCAGCGCTGCTCAAGTGGCTGGCACGCATGTAGAAGGGGTCGACTATCACGATGCCTGGGGTCTTGTCTCTAATGATCCGCATCTCCATACTCAGCGAAAATAGCCGAACGAAGGTGTAGTGCAGCAGATGAAGGTTAAACATAGCAAAGATGTAATCAAACCGCAGGACGATCGTACCCCCGATGTCGCCATCCACAAAGCCCTTGCCCTCTGGCACCTTGGCCACGAAAACCGGGTATGCCACATCCTTCTCTTTGAGACGCCGCTTCTCCAAAGAAAGAACATTGTCGTGCAGACTCCGCATAGCACCGGTTGCAACATTCAGCATATTTGGCGGTAGCATCGCCCTACCCGCCACATGCACCCTCCTCGAGATATCCTTAGGTGAAGGTGGCCCGTCCTGAGCACGGATCGAACTCGGTGCCGGCTGGCTCACACCGGCGCCCTTGTTAGTCTTTCGTTTCCGTCCCTTCTTCTTGATCTCCTATAATGGGACCGAGTTCTGCTCATAGACCGCCATCTTGAGCGTGTTGGGGCTGATAATATTTCGCACCTCAGCTATCTGAGGCTCGGTGAAGGCGGGAGCTGGAGGCGTGTCCTGAGAACTGAACGCCAGACGATGCCTGTTGCAATTGGAATTCTCCGCCGTACCAGCTAGATCGCGGTGGTCTTGGTTGGGTTCTTGAGAAAGAGGCCCGCAGAACTCATCAGCGTACCCATGTTCGGCAAAGTACTTATCAACGTTGGTAAATGTACCGTCGTCGTTGTCGTCGCCGTCCGGATCCTGTGCCATAGGGATGTACGGCAGGTCCGGTAGCGTTGCGGCGTTCTTGCCATGGCTTGGTGCCGGCACGACTGGCGGTCTTGTCTGTGGGGTGGTGTCCCCCGCCCCCAAACGAATCTGGCTCTTCGGCCAAAGCAGGGGCCAGTTTACGCAGGCGCTGGGGGTCATCTCATCTTCTTCGTCAGCCCCAGCGGGTCGAATCGGAGGTAACAGCTTGTCGCAGCCTGGCAGCACCCGAACCACTTCAACCCTATACATTGTGGGTGGCATCGGATTACCGTGGAACATGGGGTTGCCCGGTTGAACGATTCTTCCCTTGGCGACATCGACCAACTCGGCGCCCACGAAGTGCAGAAGAGTGCAAGGAACGTCGGCGGTGCCCTGCGAAAACATGTACAGGGCGTCAGGGATGCCCAGTCAAAGGCAAGGAGATGAAGTCATCGGCCGAGAGGCTTAGTTACCCCGGCACATGCATTAGTCGCAAGTAACCCATATGTCCTATTTTTAGCAAAGTCATGCTAAAATTCACGGAAAATTTTAGAATGACCTTTGCTGAAAATAGGACATATGGAGTACCCGAATTTGCCGGAACGGAAGTTAATCGACATTCCGGCAAACTCAAGGGCAACTCGGGGTACCTGCAAATTCATCAAGACACAATGGTCGGAGACAAAACCCAGCAAACTAGCAAGATGATCATCATCTTTGCAAGACAGTAGCTCAAGTTTTTGACAGTAGCCTTTGAAGAAAACAGCATTGCAACATTCAAGTTCACAGGATAAAAAATCATCCACATTCGCCAACCCACATGATGTTAAAATCCACATGAGCTGTAAACAGACTTAAAAACCCACATGATGTTATAATTGTATACACTGACCATGATGATACCAAATGGGAAGGAAAATTGTATCACTCTAGATTAGTGTAGCCAGTATCTAACAAAACCAGAATGTTAACAAAATTACACCATGATGATACCAAATTCTTGTAGCAGTACAATGAGTTCACAGGATAAAAAAATCATCCACATTCACCAACCAAAACTGGTGGAGATACAGCAAACCAGAACCTCCTAGGTTTCTGCCATTTTATTTTTTTCCACCGTATATGTTTTTTGATTCATGTCATGGTACTTGCTGTCAAACCAAGTATTTTCTTTCTACATAATCTGGGAAGTTTCCTTCTTACTGTCTCACTATCTTAATGTCTCACTACAAAAAACTAGTATGCTTAGTTGAGACTAGTATGCTTAGTTGCATTATGACAGGCAAAAACTACAAATATTTGTGTTTTTAGTTGAGCAATGCCACGACAGTGTGATAGGCAAGTTTCAGCTGGCAAAGTGTCACGATTCAGACAACAGAGCAGCTAAGCATAGCAAGTGGATAGTTTAGTCAGTATACTAGTACTCTTTAGAAAGCATGAGACATATATTACCTGGAGGAGACTTCGTCGGAGAGTTGCCTGTGAATTGAAAATACAACGAGATCAGCAAAGGACAGTAAGATATATACTGAAATTATCATAACAAAATGCCAGCTACTGCCATGGTCAAAGAATAGATTATGATAGCTGGACAAGTACAGGTCAAACTAGATAATTTTCAGAACCGGTTTAACCACCGCAGGATAAAACAATGCATCCAAGACTGGGCTTAGACTAATATCCTCATAGCATAATCTGACATCAAGCAAATAATATAAGAACAGTGAAAATGTACCTAGGAGTAACAAGACTGCACTTGCCAATAATGTTTTATTTAATGAAGCAAACCAGATTTATGTACAACCAGATAGTGTCACAAGTATAGGTTTCCATTTTTCTTTGCGGCCAGATACATCAAGAAGAGCCAACAGGTTTCCTACTCATCCTTCATTCTATACCTCACCTAAAAGACAAAATATACATTTATTACACACCTGATCATTGAGTCGCATTGACGGTTACGAATAGTGTGATAATACTGACCAGCTCAATTAAAATATATTAAGCTCACAATTTGATGGAATAGTTACTTTATGGCCATATGCCCCACATAAATGCAGGCATGTAATCCCCAAGAACTGACTAGCAGCTCAACAAAAATGCATCAAATTCTTAGTTTACCCAAAAACCAAGGCAATTTGTAGCCATGCTATACTAAATTCTAACTATAACAAGGATACTCACTGCACTAGACATCAAAGGGCTGTCCAAAAGCAAACTCAGTTCCCATTTGTTGTTCAAGTAAATAGCAGGCATGCCTCACATGTTTTTGTTCTAGAAAAACACAGACTCCGGCTTCGACAGCATAATACAGAGTACTGAACCAACATTGTGAATACAAGATCCTCCACCACTGCAGGTAACACCAACAGCCATAGGGAGCCCTAACTTAGTCCAAAATGACATGGCTAGGTCTCAGGTTTTCCCCACTATAAACATGGAAGAACACACATAGAGATCCATGGATCGCACCTTGCCCCCAGCTATGCGCTATACCAATCATGCCCTCGCACCTGCGCATCAACACGGCAACTAATCAATGGCCGCATCCGCCCTCTCACGCGCCAGCCCACCCACCTACGCATCGCGTCAGCGCGCAGCCATGGCATTCAATCAACACACGGCCAGTATAAATCTGCTCTGATTTCGCAGGCCCGGAGGAGCAGGGGACGGATTCGGCACAAATACGCAGCAGGGCGGGCTGGGGAAGAAGGAGGGAGGGGGGGGTGTTGGGGCGGGCGGCGCTTACGGATTGCTCGGAGTGCCAGGCGAGGCCGCGGCAACTAGGAGATGGGATTGGGGTAGGGTTGCCTCACTCACCTGCTGGCTAGCGCGCCGGCGTCGGGGAGAGGCGGGCGGGTTCGGGTGGCGTGAGCAAGGAGGTTGGTCGGTGTGGCGGTCCTCGATCTACGGTGGCGGTCCTCCTCAATCTGCGGCGGCGGTCCTCCTCGAGAGTCACTTGGAAGCAGCAGCTTCCCAGCCCGTCGGGGCACTCCTCCCTGGTCCGGACTGGCCACGCTCCTCGGGGACGGTGAAGAAGGCGAGGGGGCGGCGAGGGGGACGGCGAACACGGGGGGCAGTGGGTAAGATCGATGAGGCAGGGGAGAGATTAGAGAGATTGGGGATTTAGTGTGGGGGGAAGCTTTCTAATGGCGCACCACCCCCTCATGCGCCATAAGTACGACTATTCTAATGGCGCACCACCCCTCGGTGCGCCATTAGAATTTTATTTTAATCTAGCCCACTAGCCATATCTACAACCTAACCCTATCTACAACAGAACCCACCCACTAGCCCGACTGGTCAGCACGCAGCACACACACCAGGAGGTCCTGGGTTTGATTCCCAGGCTCCCCAATATTTTTTTATGCATTTTAAATGCTGTTTTTTATATTTATTTGTGTTTAAATATGTTCAAACTTGTTTAAATCATAACAGTAATATTTTTTTTATAAAAACAGTAATAATTTTTTTAAAAATATGTTCAAATTTGTTACTTGAAAATATCATCGGTGGCGGCGGTGGAGCGGGGGAGGGTGCGGGGGGTGCCCGTTGGCGGCGGTGGAGCGGGGGAGGGTGCGGGGGGGAGGGTGCTCGTCGGCGGCGGTGGAGCGGGGGAGGGTTGCGATGGGTCGTCGACGACGGTGGAGCTAGCGGGGGAGGGTGCGGGTGGGATCGAGATGGAGGGGGATCGAGATCGAGATGGAGGGGGAATCGAGATTGAGATCGAGGGGGATCGACATCAAGTGTCCTCATGAATTCAAAAAGTGCCCATGAAATTTAAAAATATTCATGATATCAAAAAGTGCCCATGAAATACAATCGAGAAATGAAGACTACGATTTAAATACAATCGATCTTAGCTAGCTATCTGTTCACAATCTTCTTGCCCTTCTTTTTCGCAAATGGAGTTCTTTTGTGGAACGAACGTCCTTTAGGTAGGGTAGTCCTGCTTCTTCTTGTGGTGTGTGCTGCTACTTCATCGTCGTCGTCATGTTCGATCTTCGGGTCGCCGTACTTGTCGAAGTCTTGCTCATTGGCTACTCCATCCATTCCGATGATCTTCCTTTTGCCTCTCCTCACGACAACACGACTGGGCTTTGACGGGTCGGTAATGAAGAAGCATTGGTCCACTTGGGAAGCCAGTACCCATGGCTCATTTTTCACGGTGACGTTTGCGCCCGCGGTCTTGGATTTGGCTTTCGGGTATAACCATGGTGGTGAAATACTGGTCTTCTTTTAGGACGCTCTTGGCCCATCTAACACGGAACATCGGGACCTTCTCTCTAGCATAGCTCAGCTCCCAGATCTCCTTGATCCTTCCGTAGTATCTGTCCTTGTCGTTACCGGTGTAGGATTCCATCGTTACCCCGGAGTTCTGATAACCATCGCTCTTCATGTCCTTGTCCTTGGTGTAGAATGTGTAGCCGTTGATATCGTACGCCTCATAGGTCATCAGGTTGTGCTCGGCGCCCTGTGACAAGGCGAATATGAGTTGTTCTTCCACGGAAGAATCCTCATGTAAAGGGTACGACAGAAGCTTCTGCTTGAACCAACGCATGAAACATGAGCTGTGCTCTTTGAGTATATATCCGTTCGTCCTCTGTTGGCCTCGGTCATTGTATGTCTTCTCAATAAAGGTTTTGTGCTCTACCACCCAAGGATCGACCATGTCTATGTGTTGTAGCGCGACTAGGTTTGCTCTTTCAAAGTCGGCGAGTCGACCCTCGAAGTCGACATGCATTTCGCGGCGACCCTCACGGTGACCCCATCCAGCGAGCCTGCCGAGGTGCCTGTTGACGGGAAGACCAACGGGGTTCTCGATGCCTAGATAATTCATGCAGTAGGAGATGCACTCTTCGGTTAGAAAGCCCCTGGCTATACTTCCCTCTGGACGTGACATGTTGCGAACGTATCCTTTGATGACACCATTCATCCTTTCGAACGGCATCATGTTGTGCAGGAACGTCGGCCCGAGTTGGATGATATCCTCCACGATATGGACCAGCAGATGCACCATAACGTCGAAGAATGCGGGCAGGAAGTACATCTCAAGCTCGCATAGTATCACCACAATCTCTTCCTGTAGCCTTCTGAGTTGCCTCACGCCAATCGACTTCCGAGAGATGACGTCAAAAAAGTTGCATAGGCCAAATAGCGTTTCACGGATGTGCGCGTCCATGATCCCACGGATTGCAACTGGAAGTATTCGCGTCATCAGCACGTGACAGTCGTGAGACTTCATCCCGCTGAACTTCTGCTTCGCTGGGTCTAGGTATCTGCTTATCTTCCCCGCGTAACCGTAAGGAAGTTTTACTCCTAGGAGGCAGGTGAAAAACTGCTCGATCTCCTCCTGACTTAGAGTGAAGCACGCGGGAGGGTAGTCATTTTCGGTCTTCTTGGCCTTTTTGCCTTTGCGATGACTTTTTGTGTCTTGCTTCGCCTCATCATCATCATCATCATCATCATCATTAGCATGAAGCTCCTGCCTGATGCCCATTGATTTCAAGTCTACCCTTGCTTTCGGCCCATCTTTGGTCCTCTCTGGCATGTTGAGCAGGGTACCAAGCAGACTCTCGCACACGTTCTTCGTGATATGCATGACATCAAGGCTGTGAGGCACACGGTGGATCTTCCAGTACGGCAAGTCCCAGAAAGTAGACCTCGTTTTCCATACCTTCAGCGGCGGCTTTGTCGCCTTTCGCTTCTTTCCCGGCTCTGGCACCTTTTGCTTCTTTCCCGGCAGTGGGCAGTCTTTCCAATTTTTCAGCAGCTCGTCTATTTCCTCGCCGCTCCTCGTACACGGGCGTTTTCGGGGTTCGGTTTCACCATCGAACAGATCCTTGCGTTTCCTCCATGGGTCATCGTCGCGAAGCCACCTTCGATGTCCCATGAACACGGTTTTCGAAGACCCGGGATCTCTATCTAGCTGGCGATACGTTGTGTCATCCATGCACCTTACGCATCCAGAAAATCCATGGACTACCTGCCCCGCGAGATATCCGTAACTGAGATAGTTGTGCACCATCGTGAGCAGTGCGGCTCTCATAGGGAAATATTCTTTCTCTGTGGCATCCCACGTATTGGCTGGCGTTTTCCACAGCGTGTCTAGCTCCTCCTTCAGCAGCCCCAGATACAGATTGATGTCGTTCCCTGGTTGTTTTGGCCCTTCAATTAGCATACTCATGTGAATGTACTTCCTCTTCATGCACAACAAGGGGGGAAGGTTGTACATCCACACAAACACAGGCCAGGTGCTATGTGTGCTTCTCTGGCTGCCAAACGGATTAACTCCATCGGTGCTCGCGCCCAGCACGATGTTCCTTGGATCCTTCCCAAATTCTGGGTATTCGAAGTTCAACGCTTGCCACTGGCTCGCATCCTTAGGGTGACTCAGCATCTTGTCTTTTTTATTTATCTCCGGATCATTTCCGTCATCTTGCCGCTTCTTCTCCTCCCTATCCGCGTGCCAATGCAGGAGCTTTGCTACCTTAGGGTCCGCGAAATACTGCTGCAGACGAGGAGTGATCGGAAAGTACCACACTGATTTTCGAGGAGCTTTCTTCCTCTTCTTGTGTCGAGTGACGCCGCACACCGGACATATGGTAGACTCCGCATGATCATCTCGATAAATGATACAATTGTTCATGCACACATGGTATTTCACGTGCGGTAAATCCAGAGGACACACGATTTTCTTCGCCTCCTCGAAACTGGTCGGGCACTTGTTCCCCTTGGGAAGACGTTCGTGCCAGAATGACATGTTCTCGTCGAAGCATGCGTTGGTCATTTTGTGTTTTACCTTCATCTCCAGAGCCATGAGCGTTACTTTCAGGCGGGTATCCTCGGGCCTGCATCCTTCATAAAATGGAGTAACCGCGTCTATCTCCAGTTGATCCAGCTTGGCTTTCTCTCGGCGGCAGCTCTTGCGTTATCCATTTGCTTGAGAAGCAGCTCTTGAATATGAGGGTCCTGCACCCAGCCTCCATCATCTTCTGCTCCAGCATCTTCATCTTCATGATCATGCCCTTCATCTTGATCTTCCTTATCATCATGTACGACATCTTCTACATGATGACTGTGTACAGCATCACCGTCGTGATCATGTCCTGAAGATTCTTCGTCTTCTCGCCCACCCTCGCCATGGTGGTACTTGTCTTGTTTCCCTTCCTCATTTCTTACCCAGCCCCCATGGACGACTTCATAGTCATCTTCATCACCTTGCCATCGATAGCCATCCATCAAAACCATGCAAGAGCAGGTGGTCCCGCACCTGCCCGGAATCCGGGTCCGCAATAAGGCTCTTCAGCTTGCATCTTTGACACGGACATCTTATCTCCGTCTCGTTCTTTTGAAGCATCTCAGCCTTCGTGGAGCTCAAAAACCTATTCACGATGCCTTCAGTCATCGTGCGGACCATGGTCGCCTGCGGGGTAGAGCAAAACGATATTTTAGAACCAAGAAAAAATTTGGCATGACCTTCCCTAAAAATAGGACCAAAAAGAATGCATAGTGCCAAAATTCTCGCCGAAACGGAAATGAATCAAAACATTCCGGCAAAATATTGGCAACTATCGCATTTCAAATACCGGTACCTTCAAACACAAACATATATGCAACACCACAAACACATGCAACACCACAAACATACATAGATCTAGCTAGGCCACAAAAAGTGCATGTGCACGTTGTTGGAGCGAGCTAGGGAGAAAAAAAGTAGATCTACATCATGAAGATAGCTTTCCCCTTACTTACCTATCAAAAAAAGGTAATTTCACCACTTAGTTTTGATGAATCTATGGTGGAAATGAGGTGAGGAGGAGGAGGCAGCCGAAAGCTTGGAGAAGGAGGTGGAGGGAATGAAGTGGGGAAAGTGAGTGGGTAGGTGTGGGGCTGTCCAAAATATCTTGTTGGGGTCCCAGGTTACTAATGGCGCACCACCAGCAAATGCGCCATTAGTAACCCTGGTTACTAATGCCGCACCTGGTGCGCCATTAGTAGTTTTGCAAAAAAGTAAATATATATATATATATATATATATATATATATATACTAATGGCGCACCGGGTAATAGTGCGCCATTACTAGTTTAAACTAGTAATGGCGCACTGTGAAACGGTGCGCCATTAGTAGTTTTGCAAAAAAAAGAAAAAAAATTACAGTAATGGCGCACTGTCTGCCTGGTGCGCCATTACTAGTTAGAACTAGTAATGGCGCACTTCGACCTGATGCGCCATTAGTTTGTATGGAAAAATGGAAAAACAAATTAATACTAGTGGCACACCCTGTTTCTGGTGCTCCATTAGTGTCTTCCACACTAATGGCGCATCACCAACCGGTGCGCCATTAGTATATAGTAGTGGTGCACTGCTTCCATGGTGCGCCATTAGTATCAAACCTATCTATAGCCCTTTTCCTAGTAGTGTGTCCTTGATCTTGTCGAGGTTGGCTTTAATCCTATGATGGGATATGAAGAAACCAAGCAACTTGCCAGAGGGAGCACCAAATACACACTTCTCCTGGTTGAGCTTCAAATTGATCTTGCGCAGATTATCAAATGTCTCTTCTAAATCCTGAATAAGGGTGGCCTTATCCTTGATCTTGACCACAATATCATCCATATAGGATTATATGTTTCTGTGCAGTTGTGGCTCAAAACCAATCTGGATTGCCCTTGCAAAAGTAGACTAGGCACTCTTGAGCCCGAACGGCATGTGGACAAAGCAGCACATACCACAAGGGGTGATAAACGATGTCTTCTCTTCATCTTCCTCGGACATAAAGATTTGGTGTACCCAAAGTATGCATCTAGAAAGGAGAGAAAATCACAACCTGAAGTGGAATCCACAATCTGGTCGATGCGCGGTAAGGGAAATGGGTCTTTCAGGCAAGCTTTGTTGAGATTTGTGAAATCTATGCACAGCCTCCACTTCCCGTTAGCCTTCTGGACTACCATTAGATTTGCCAACCACCTGGGGTGTAGTACTCCTCTGACCAAACCAGTTGCCTCAAGTTTCTTGATTTCTTCTGCAATGAACTCCCGCCTCCCCAAGGCCTCCTTCTGGACTTTCTGCTTGACAGATCGAGCATGTGGGCAGACCGCAAGGTGGTGCTCGATTACCTCCCTGGGAACACCGGGGGTATCAGATGGTTGCCAAGCAAACACATCGATATTCGCCCGCAAGAAGGAAATGAGCGCGCTTTCCTATTTGTCATCGAGGGTGGCACTGATAGTAAAAGTACCATCAACGCCAGCCAGCCCTGCCGGGACCTTCTTCACTTGGGTGTAGCAACCTTGGATCTCTTGCTGTTAGAACACTCCAGCACGTCGTCAACGGGTGTCGTGCACTCGGTGGGGGCACGCTTCCCAGACTCTTTGCCGAAGTCCCTATAGTCTCTCTTCTTTCCTTTACTTTCCTTGGCGGGAGTTGCCGCTGCCTTTACCGCGACCACGTCCCGATACATCTTCTCAACACAAATGATTTCATCCTTCTCGTCTGATGGGTTGGTAATGACTCCCAGCGGCCCAGGCATCTTCAATGTGTTGTAGGCATAGTGGGGTGCTGCCATGAACTTGGCCAAAGCCGGGCATCCAAGAATCACATTGTACGGCAGGGGGAGATTAACTACACCAAACACAATCCTCTCAGTCCGGTAGTTCAGTTCTCCCCCAAATGTTACCGGCAACGTGATCTTTCCCTTAGGACGGCTCCTGCCAGGATTAACTCCCTGAAATGTGCAGGTAACCTCACTACTGCCGGATGCTGCTAACACGACACTACGATCAGAGACCCTTTGACGAACCTGTGTGATGCCATAATCGCAAACAGTGGTGTAAAAACCGTCAAAAAAGGTGCAAAACATTTGCGATGGAGGATGCATCAAACACGGTTCAGATTTTAGTTGCGTGTACGATGCAGGGCATACAGTTCAGTTCAATTAACTGTTTGCGAATAGGAGGAACGAAATAAACGGGTAGCCAGATGAAGGTGTGTGTGATATACAGCATACGTTTCACTCGGATGAATTGTTTGTGATTAGGCAACACAAAAGAAATGGTCAGCCAGATCAAAGGTGTGTGCGATATACGCCATGCGGTTCACATGGATGAACTGTTTGTGTTGAGACAAGAGAACAAAAACAGTTCAATATAACAAGATGTGTGTGATACACGGCAAACAGGTCTGTAATCACAAATGTGTGTGAAGACCGGTAATAACACAGACGGTTGCTGCTAATAAGACGTGTGTCTTGTGCGACAGGATTGCATACATAACAACAACATTATCTACACACTTATGAGCACATGGTTGCATAATCAAATAAAACATCCACTTACATAGGTGGCTACTACAACCATGGCATTTGCACACACCAAAGCAAACTATTACATGCATAATTACATAGGTGGCTACTACACACATGACATTTCCACACACCAATAAAGTAAACTATATATTACATGCATGATTAACTAGCATAAACGATCATCTGATCATCATTTACTTCTTGTAACACTTGCTCTGCTTGTGGCTCGATCCGGGCTCATTGATTTGGGTAATGAGGCACTTCATCATGTCAACGATCTGCCTGTGCATCTCGCAGCATGTGTACACGCTCTTGGCCGCGAACCTGAGGTGAGGTTCACCTAGTTGCCGCATCCAGGCCCTATGCTAGGATAGGGGACTTGTTCTCTGGGCATACTGCTTCATCTTTTCATAGTAGGGGTCGATGATGGCCGAGTAGAGTTCGACCAAGGAGTCCTTCTTCGTGCTGCCCCAGACCCTGTAGTGGTCACGGATTTCGACAAGGTTCTTGCAGGCCAAGCCTGTAACACTGAGCGCTTTTACATCGTCTTTGGTTTCCACCGTGGCGAACTTGTAGTCGGTGTTGTTGACAAACCTGTTGAAACAGTCGCAGTGGCCATGCAGTAGTGGTAGATGAGGACATGATGGCGCACGCACAACTGGGCGACGGCAACCTTCTGATCTATGTCGGGATGATCAGCGGTGTACTAGAGGTCGATGCCGACCACCTTGTACTTGTCTCTACCAAGCAACTGCTCAACGCTGTTGATGTAGTCGTCCACCACGGGTGGGTCGATGGTGTACACCACCGAGAGATCCGTCTCCCTCGCGTTGGTCTCCACTCTATGCTCGTCGAACTCCATTGGAGCGCCGCTAGACATCCCCTCTCTATGTGTCGTCGTGGGTGTGCTTGTTGTGTTGTGGGGCGCGATCGAAAGGTTGAAGAGACTAAGGTTATAATGGTCGCGGGAATTAAAGGGGAAGCCGGATGTCCAGGAATATCGGCAGGCCCTGATGACAGTTCTAATTTGTAGTGCGTAACTCCATTGTGCCGCACGTAACTGCATCATGTGGCAACGTGCGCAGTACAACCACATGGATACGGGGCCCCCGACATGATCGTGTGCACGCCCAACCGCAGGCAGAGCACGCGCGGACGGACGCGAGTAGAGCGCTCCACTGTCACCTCAATGGCGAGCAACCATATATATGCATATAGCAGTTGAACACGCAAGGAAAAGGTGTCCACAAGCTGATGCGGAGCATCCGATGGACATCACCATGTCAAGAGTCCGTTTGGCGAGTGACACGTGCGACATCTACTTGACATATCCAAAGGTGAATCATCTCCTTTACACGTGCTCACTTTAACCCTTCGAGGATGGTATACTACTTGACACCCCTCTCATGTGCATGCATAGGTATTGTCGGAACACTACGGACGATGAGGAGGAGTGCAAGCGCCAAGGAACAACTACACCATCCGCGAGGGAAGCATGGAAGCGGCGACGGAAGAAGACGGAGACATCTCCCAGGACCCAGACATCCGACCCCTGAAGATGTCAACAACAGCAGCAGCCCTGCAGCCGAAGTGCTACAGGCCCCGGACATCCGGCGCCTCCCCAACACCCGGACATCCGGCCTCGCCCCGGAAATCCAGACAAGCCATTCCAGAGAGCACCGTGACCAGCTCCGTCAGCCCGGACATCCGGCTCCCCATGAAGCCCCGGACATCCGGCCCGACGCCCGGACATCCGGCCCTCCCTGCCTGCGTGCAGTGCTTCTGGGCCGAGGCCCATGTACCCCTTCACCCCTTAGACTATATATACTTCCCCTCCACCTACGTTACAGGGTTAGCGTTGTGTTAGCTCATTTGTTAGATAAAGCTTCGCTCATCCATATCGGATCTACTCCTTGAGAGAGACCGTGGCCCCTCTTCGGAGAAGACCCACTTTGGATTCAGGACCGCCTTGTGGAGAAGATCATCAAGACCCCCTCTTGGGCGGCCCCCTCAACACCTCCTCACAGAGAAGACCGTTACCTCTTGTATCGTCCGTTGTTGACTTCGGATCTTGTATCTCCCTTTGTGTTCATGGATCTAGCGCATGTGTGATCATTCTTGTTGGTGTGAGTGTTCTCTTGTGTTCCCCTCGTAATTTTCCCCTCGTTTCCCTCCTCGGGTCCTTCGTGTTCATCGCGGGATTCGCTCCTTTCGTGAAAGATCGGGCCACTAGGGTTCTACCCTACATCATCTTGGATCAGAGCCAGCTTGTCTCATGATATCATCTTGGTATCATGAGCCACGTTGACCACGATTTCGGAGCCTCCCCTCGTTGTTTTCTAGCCTAATTTTGTTGATTTCGTCCTAAATTCGAAAATCCCCACCAAAAATAGCCCCAAATTTTTTTGTGATTTCTTGGTTTTGATGATGTTTTCTTGATTTTGATCCATGGATTTGCTTGGTTTCAAGTGGATCTAGCATATCCCCACTTTTCCCCACTTTCCATCCACGAAATCTCTCCAATTTTGCCCTTGGAATCATCAATTTCCGCCCCAAATTCCAAAATTTCCGCCCCAAACGAGATCTGGATTCGTTGGGCCGGACATCCGGGCCAAAGGCCGGACATACGGACCATCGGGCCGGACATCCGGGCCCCAAGCCGGACATCCGGCTCCTGGAGCATAAAACCCGCATGGTTCTGGACATCAGCCCCCGGATATCCGGCCCCCACCCCCGGATGTCCGGCCCCTGTACATTTCATCTTCCCCATTTCACCGCTTTATCCATAACTAATTCATCCGGAGTCCGATTTTCGCGTTCTTTAGCTCGTTGAAAAGTTCTTGACATCCCCCTTCCAACAAAAATACTACCATAACCATTTGACTCCATCGAATTTTTGGAACTTGGGCATCTTTGCCTAGGGCTTCCACCACATCCTCCGCTACTCCACCACCGACTTACGCAACCTAACCAATTTTGTTCCCCATCGCATTAGTGGTTGCTTGAGGAGTGATTTGAGTCTCCTAAGGTGTTTAGGATACTTAGGGACGATTGCTTCTTCATCAACCACCATAACTCCCGCATAGGCTTGACCACCATACACTTCTGCCACCCCAACTTAACCCAATTTTGTTTTGTGTTGTGAGTTGTGTCTCCTAAGGTGTTTCGGCTACTTAGGGACCGTGCTACCAAATTCGACACCGTCTATAGCCAACCTTACCCTCCACTTCCGCATTGCCTACCCGCAAAACCCATCATTGCATTTCCGCAATCCCATTGAGCTTCCGCAAAACCACCACCACATCCCGCTACCACCATTTGATATTTAACATTGAGATTTTGAGTTCGCGGTTTTTCCATTTCCTAAGGTGTTTCGGCTACTTAGGGACGAGTCTCCATCATCTTGGTATCTCCATCAAGATCACCGCCACTCATCATCGACACGGATGGTAACCTCCATATCATCTTGGTATCATGGTATCCCTCCATTGTACATTCCCTTGCCATAGCATTGATAACCACTAGCCCATTTTGCGTTACTTGCCTATCGAGACTACCCATTTGAGTATCGTCGGCAATGTTACTTGTGCACATTAGTGATATACACCATACATTGCATACATACCATATTATATTGGTATCATATCATCCCTTGTGTCACAAGATTGTTCCCGTATATACCCAATTGCTATCTTGGTTTGTGCATTTCGCAAGGTGGCCATATATATAAAAAAGAATAAGCTTTTAAGCAAAAGAGAAAGAGCAAAGAAGCTTGTAAGCAAGTGCCATAGAATCATACCACATTGCATATAAGATTGTCATATCCGATCATCTTGGATCATACCACCGGAACATCATATACATAGCATACTTGGGATAGAAGTTGTTGCATTTTCTCTCCTATAGGTTGTGCACAAGTGTCGTATCCGCCTATTGAGCAATCGTGCTAGCGTCTCTCTAGAGTTGTGCAACAAGAGCATTTTCCGTGGATTCCACATTTTGAGCTCATTCCTTGGTTGCACGACCCCATTTATCTATCCGTGTGTGCGTTTCCGTGTGCCATTCATTCCTATTGGTCTACTTGTTTCACTTGCGAATTTGTGAATCTCTTTCAACATTATTGACTCTTGCTAACATTTTGCATTAAATTTTTGTGCCACTATCCTCACCGAGCTCCACCATAAGCCTTATTTGTGTAGGTGTGAGAAACCGACAAGAATTGGTACCAATTGTGCTATTTCCTTGTCCACATTGGAGTGATCATTGATGCACTTTCAACTTCGGTCAAGGTACATTTGGTACTCGTTCTTCTCTTTCACCCAATCATATTTGCTCGAGTCTTGTGATGGATAGGCAAGGCATTTCATCTTCGGTCTACGACAAGAACAACGAGTTCGATGCCACGCAAAACTCCACCGACGCCAAGATGCTAGCTCAAATGGAGGAGATCAAAGCCCTCATCAAGTCCTACAAGCGGTCTTCCTCATCTTCGAGAAGACGCTCAAGAGCACATGCCTCCGAGCTACCATCTCTGGCAAGGTCACATCGGCATCGACGCCATCACCACCATGAACGTGAAGGTCAAGAGCTCAACTCCAACAACCGCTCAACGACTTCACCATCGCCCTTGGCATCTTCGCCAAGCGACTTCAAGGCATCTTCACCTACGGACATACGGCATCTTTGCCCACAAGCACTTCAAGAGAAGCTCCCCAAGCTCAAGTCTGTGACTTCCATGAGCTACTACGACCTCGACATCGATAATGAGATTCCTTTCTATGGGACTCTAGAACCCGAGGAGTATCTCGAGTGGGAGCGTTTGATGGACGACTACCTCAAGCTACACCAAGTTCCTCCCGACGATCAAGTGAAGTGTGCCACAAGGAACTTCCACGACTACGCGTCCACATGGTGGCTTCATGCACCTTCGGAGACCTACGACATGAGTTGGCGCAAGACGAAGAGAGCTTTGCGGCGAGAGTTCGTACCCCCAACCTACACGGAACAACTTCAACGCCAATTGGAGAACAACATCCAAGGATCCAAGTCCATCGACGAGTACTTCAAGGAGATGAAGAAAGCCTTGCGACGAGCCGGCATGGACAACCCCATTTCGATGAAGTTCTACTTCACGATGGGATTACACAACGACATCTCCAAGACAATCTTCCTCGAGAACTATAAGTCCCTCGACGACAACTACATTGGTGCTCTCAAGGCGGAACAAGAACTCATGAAGGTCAAAGCTTCTCCACCCCAAGCTCACTTCGCGATGACCAAGCTCCATGAGAACGAGCATGAGGCTAGTACCACCAAGATGTCCAAGCCCGACGAGCTCCAAGACGATGCTCCCAAGTCTGACTTCACCGCCATCCCTCTTTGTGGCATTGATGATGCTGAGTCTACTTCGACTCTTTTTCAAGATGGTGCGGTGACAAGTACGACTACGGAGAACCTCAAGGACCAAGCTTTGGAGGTGAGCGACAAGGTGGCGAGCAAGGATGATGCTTCCATCTTAGGAGGCGAGAGCGATGATGTGCCATCTTCGGCCTTCATCCACAGCGACAACGATGAGATGGTTGAGCATGGGATTTTCCCTTCGACCACGGCGACGTATGATGACTTGAGTGACTTGTGCCACCATATTGAGAGTGAGAGTGACTTCACCACTAGCCCCATATATGTGTTGCCACAATTCCCATGTGAGGAGAGCCACAACCCCCATCATTTGAGTGAGATGAGTGACTCCACCATATGTGAGTTTGAGTGCACCTATTTTGAGGGAGTGAGTGAACCACCACATAGAGAGAGTGAGATAGTTGATCGATCATGTGAGGCCACTTTCAACACTAACGACTTGAACTCTACCTCTATTGTGTCTTCTCATTTGGTACTAGGTCCCATCTATGATGATGCGCCGATTCGTGATGACTTCGTCCTCCCTTTGGACAAGACGATGGCCATGGTGGAATATGATGCACCCCCCACATGGTTCCATCAAGATGAAGATGACCACCATTTGGTCTTTCCCAGCTCATCTACACCACATGAGTGGAATGACAAAGGTAACATAGGTGAAGGTGATGCTCTAGTCCCACTAGTGTACATTCTTGACGTTGATTGCTTGCATGATGTTGATCAACCTATTTCCATGCTTCATGCTAGTGTGACTTCCCCATGCGATGATTTACCCATTTATGATGAGTATGATGATTGCCATGTGGAGTCTATTAGTTGTGATGCCATTTTACATAGGATTTCTTGTGCTAATTCTCTCGGTCACAACATGTTTGCCAATCCGCTTGACTTGTCATATGTTATGCATGAGATCAATCATATGTCATATTTGCAATCTCTTCATAGTGACTATGCATATGCCATTAAAATTAACCCAATTTGCACATATGGCATAGATGACAAGCCCATGGTTATTGGCATTTGTTTTTCTTGTGATGATATTGATATGCTCCCTTTGCATCATTTATCTCATATGCCATGCCATGACTACCTAGCTTCGGATATGCATTGTTTTGGATGTTGTCCATTTTCTCCATATGATGTTTCCAATATTTCACATGAGGAGACCCCCATAGTTTCCTCATACATTTAGGAGATTTTGATCACTCCCATCCATTGCATGATCCTTATACTTGTATGCTCAATTTGTATCCCCATCGTGTTATACACAATAACTATTATTTCATGATGGATGACATGTTCCTATACCATGCATCAAATTTCTTAGAGTGATGCTTATCTTGTACTAACTCTCATGTGCACATACACATCATGATGGATGATGTGTACATTTACCACACACACGATCTCTTCCGTTTGTGTCTCTTTTGTGTAGGTACCCATGAATTCTTGTCAACCTCGCAATCCCATGAGTTGCAAAACAAGCTCTAGAGAGCAACAATGACTTGGGATCCCATGGAGTGTCTTTCCCACCGCTCTCTTCGCGCAAAGACTTTGTGCATTTCTTCTACATGACCCTCACTTGGCTATGGGTTATTGTCCATTACATATTATATGTCTATCTTGCCATGTTCACTTTGCATGATATGCTCATTCCTATGCCTTTGCCATGCATTTGTGACCCATGCTTTGCATTACACATGATGATTGATTCTAGTACTTCTATGTGTATTTGCAAGCTTGGTGGAGATATCACTTATTATTGCCATGTTTGCTTTGTGCTACATGCCTATGATTATACTATGATCTTGCTTTGTGTTCGTGCTTGCGATATGTCATGTTCATTGCCTATGCCTATTATTTACTCACATGACATCATTGCCATGATTTCCTCTAGTGTGTTGCATCTTCGCTCCACTAGTTTGCACGACATGATTGTTATTGCTTCTTGTCATATCAATCCATATGTTGCCTCTCTCATGCTAGATGATTTTCCATGTATTGAGTGCATTATGCCTTTAGTCTTGATAATGAGTTTGCCCCCATAGCATTCTCACATATATTTGGAGATTTTGACATATTCCTTATGAAGCATGCTTGTCTTACCTCTTTGCACCATATACCTAGTGCCATGAATATTGCCATTGTTGCATCATATTCTTCACACACTTGTGCTTCTAATGGTTATGTGCAAGAGAAGAGAACCATCATGATGGATGATGTGTTTATCTACCATGCACATATGTTCTTCCTTTTGTTGTGTGCATGTGTAGGATACTTGGACTTCGTGTCAACTTCCACGTCATGTGAGTTGACAATCCGAGATCTTGAGAGCGAACCACCTCCTACCACGACGATTCTACATCGCACTTGCTTGTACTTCAGCATGGTGAAGGATGCACGAGGCCACGCTTTCAAGGTGGCATCTTTCTTGAGCATGGATATTGTGGATCATACTACTTGTGTTGCTTGCACCATGAGACTTATTGTTCATCTTGGACCACTTGATTGCACACATATTAGAGATCTTGCTTCGACTTGTCATTTTCACCGTTCCATGCATCATGATATATATGCCTTGTGTGTTGCATCCAATTCTTGGATTACTTGCTCCTCTCATATGTTTGGTTGCAACAATGTCATCACTTCACATATGCCATGTCCCATCGATTTCTACATGCTTGCTTTGATTGCCTCACACATGATGAACACTTGCCCTTTCTATTGTGTTCAGTGCCACACTATATTCACTACACCCCATGCACATTATGCTTGGATTGTCTTGCACTTGACCCATGTGTTTAGGCACTTCATTTTATTTGGTGTTGTGAATGATTCCTATGCCTACCATAGACCTTTCATTGAGAGCTTTATGCATGCTTGCTATGACCATGAGGTAGATGCTTGTTCACTTGTCAAACATATTTGCATCTCTACCTCACAATTGCATACTTGTCCCCATGATTTCTTTGCTTGTTCTCGATTGATATGCTTACATGCCATGTCACAACCCTTTGTCACACCATATGCTTTGCATGATGACGACACTTGTTTGGTGAATAACCTCTTGAATGCTTGGTTTTGCACTAACGCTATCCACATTTGTTTTTCCAAGTGTTTGTTGTCCTTAATCCTTTTGAAGGAATCACAAGACGGTGCGACATTGGAGAGTGCCCATTTCGAGCTTCAAGATGACGAGAACTTGGTGATCGACCACTCCTACACGGCGACGCCATCTCTTTCCCATGGTGATTTCGATTTCGATCCGAGGTCGGATCTTTCCCAAGGGAGGGGAGATGATGCGGAGCATCCTATGGACATCACCATGTCAAGAATCCGTTTGGCGAGTGACACGTGCGACATCTACTTGACATACCCAAAGGTGAATCATCTCCTTTACACGTGCTCACTTGACCCCTTCGAGGATGGTATACTACTTGACACCCCTCTCGTGTGCATGCATGGGTATTGTCTGAACACTACGGACGATGAGGAGGAGTGCAAGCGCCAAGGAACAACTACACCATCCGCGAGGGAAGTATGGAAGCGACGATGGAAGAAGACGGAGACATCTCCCAGGACCCGGACATCCGGCCCTGGCCTGGACATCCAGCCCCTGAAGATGTCAACAACAACAGCAGCCCTGCAACCGAAGTGCTACAGGCCCCGGACATCCGGTGTCAGCCCCTGACATCCAGCCCCTCGCCAACACTCGGGCATCCGGCCTCGCCACGGAAATCCGTACAAGCCATTCAAGAGAGCACCGTGACCAGCTCCATCAGCCCGGACATCAGGCCTGCCCGACGCCTGGACATCCGGCCCTCCCTGCCTGCGTGTAGTGCTTCTAGGCCGAGGCCCATGTACCCCTTCGCCCCTTAGACTATATATACTTCCCCTCCACCTACGTTTTATGGTTAGCGTTGTGTTAGCTCATTTGTTAGATAGAGCTTCGCTCATCCATATCGGATCTACTCCTTGAGAGAGACCGCGGCCCCTCTTCGGAGAAGATCCACTTTGGATTCAAGACCTCCTTGCGGAGAAGATCATCAAAACCCCCTCTTGGGCAGCCCCCTCAAGACCTCCTCACGGAGAAGACCGTTACCTCTTCTATCGTCCGTTGTTGACTTTGGATCTTGTATCTCCCTTTGTGTTCATGGATCTAGCGCATGTGTGATCATTCGTGTTGGTTTGAGTGTTC
Organism: Triticum aestivum; assembly: GCF_018294505.1. Taxonomy (NCBI): domain Eukaryota; kingdom Viridiplantae; phylum Streptophyta; class Magnoliopsida; order Poales; family Poaceae; genus Triticum; species Triticum aestivum. The sequence continues at coordinate 311,341,168 of NC_057800.1, read as the reverse complement.
TCTTGTGTTCCCCTCGTGATTTTCGCCTCGTTTCCCTCCTCGTGTCCTTCGTGTTCATCGCGGGATTCACTCCTTTCGTGAAAGATCGGGCCACTAGGTTCTACCCTACATCACAAGCCCAGCGCGCCGACGGACGCGAGCGGAGCGCGCCGCAGCGCCTAACGGCGAGCAGAGCTTGCTGAGGGACACTAGAAAAGGCCGACACAGTGGTAGGTAGCAAATAAGACGAACTGTGCGAGCGATGTCGGAGACATCAAGCACGAATCAGATTATAGTTGTATGTGCGATACGTGGCATATAGTTGATCCATTCGAGCTGTTTGTGATGGAATAAGCCGTGTGTGTTGCCGGCAAACGCTTGGTGGTATATAATCTTAAATTTGACCAAAAAAGTGTTAATGCATGTTACCAAAATTGTATAGCAGTCCTGGGCGTAGTGTAGTGCGCGTGGCGTCCCTGTTGGGTGTGTGCGGGACACCCACCACACGCTCCGCCGCCGCTGCCCGTCGACAGCTGTTGCTGGCCGCCGTTGCCGCCACACCATCGCCGAAAGCCAGGGCCATCTCCCGCTCCGCCGCCGCAGCCCGAAGGCGGGAGGTGGCTGTCGTGGCTGCCACCCCACAGCCGACCACAAGGGCCATCTCCCGCTCCACCGCCGCGGCCCAACGGCGGGAGGTGGTGGTCGTGGCCGCCACCCGATCGTCGGTCATCGTGGCCGCCAGCCCACCGTCGATCGTCAGGATCATCACCCGCTCCGCCTCCATGGCCCAAAGGTGGGAGGCGGAGGTGGAGGCCTGCACGTGCATCAGCGACCTTGCATGCTACATCGAGTTCCTGCGGGAGGAGGAGGACCGCCTCGTCGAGCACGCAAAGAGCCTTACTGCAGCCGTGGCCGCAGCACACCCGACGCAGAGACGAGGAATCAAGAGCGGCAATGGGCGTTCGAGCTGGCGAGTGTCGCTTAACATGCAGCAGTGGCAGGCACTGTATTGCATTTTTCGAGCTCATCGGTAGGCTCCTCCTCCTCTGCCTCTTATTGAGCACGCTCGGCAGAGGAAAGGCTGCTGGAAGTAGCACAAAGCCCCTCCATAGTAGTAGTAGTATTTAGGGGCTATTTTGTTCAATTCATCTGACTATATATGTGTGGTGGAACTGTATAACGTACCTAAAATTAGCTAGTATATATAGTTGAACTAGCTATTTCAGTACGTGGTTGGCAAAAATTGGGGAACAGTTTGGTCGGTTCAGCTGTCGTGTTGAACCGTTTGTATAAATTAAGAACGCCTGCTTAATCTATGAATGAAATCTATGCTTAATTACTGAATTTTAGTTGCAACAATTAGATAGTGCTAGTGATTTTTAGCTGCATATTTTGACAAATCGCAGTGTTACAAGGATTGACCAATGGCAATGTTACTAGATCAACAAATGTCAATCTTTCCAGTTTGACAAATGGCAACATACCCAATATGACAGATGCAAATCTTAACAAATTGTTTGTACGTGGTTGCACACGAGTCATCCAAAACAACCGTTTGCGTTGAAGGGATGCACAAATCCTGCGCTGCGAATTTTCCCTCGACTGAAGGGGGAAGAGCATAGCTCTCACTTTGCATACGGGTGTTCTATCTAAAACATTTGCAATAAAGAGCTCCAGAAATCCTGCTCAGCACATTTTCTCTTGGCTTCCTGGGGAAGCTATCGGTTTGGATACGGGTGTTCTAACTAAAACGTTTGTGATCAAGAGCTGCACAAATCCTGCTAGGAACATTTTCCCTCAGCTTCCTGGGGAAGTTGTCGGTTTTGCATACGGGTGTTCTAACTAAAACGTTTGCGATGAGTGTTTTATATTTAAAACCCAAATTAAACTGTGGCTTGGGTGCCATTAATGGAGAGGATGCGAGCAAGGCGGGCGGCCATGGAAGTCAACAGGCTCACTTTCCGGTGAGCCTGCATGGCGTACAGCTGGCATGCTTCTCGGTGAGCCTCTGCATTGGAGTACAACTTCCACACCTCCCGTTCAGTCAAGCACTCAAGAACCTTTCTGCACGGCACCTCCTAGCCATTAAAAGAGTGAGGCATGGCGTCACGTGAATGATTAATAGAACGACCACAATTTATATGCACTGGAGGATGTGCATATTGTTCAAATTTGAATTATGCACATAAAATGGCCAGAAAATCCAGTTAATGTATCAAAATGTCCAAACGAACCCCGAAAAATTCCAAAATTAAACAAAACACTCCTATTGTTCTATGTTGACACTAGAAAAATTTTGAAAGCACTAAGAGGCAACGGATATTGTTTTGTCCCCAAAGGTGGCACATTCCCTACCAAAACCATCACGCTTGTTGTGAGAAGCTCTGGTTTGTGAGATGCTTATACCCAAACTTGCCCCAAATGGGACAAATATTTTACCACGGCATGTTGATGCCACTCCATGACAGCATGCCATGTTTCATGAATTTCTGACGAGTTTTGGATTTACTAGAATTTAAAAACAAGGTATCTCAATGTTTGCGGCCGAGTGACGGTGGCGGGGTGTTTGAAATTCATTCCCATTTCTTGCATGGGACCAAAGCATGCAACCAAGGATACAGATTTGATTTTTCAACTAGTTTATATGCACTGGAGCATGTGCATGTAGTTCAAATTTGAATTATGCACCTGAAATGCCTACAAAACCAAGTTAATGTATAAAAATGTCCAAACAAACCCTGAAAAATTCAAAAATTAAACGCAACACTCCTATTGTTCTATGTTGACACTAGAAAAAATTTGAAAGCAATAAGAGGCAATGGACATCGTTTCGTCTCAAAGGTGGCACGTTCCCAACCTAAACCATCACGCTTGTTGTGAGAAGCTATGGTTTGTAAGACGCTTATACCCAAACATGCCCCCACTACAAAAAAAAGACACATCCGTGACATTTTGGACCGAACGATTTTTTTCTGTCATGCTTATGACACTTATATGACGATAATTGTGACAAAACCCGGTATCATTATAGATGTGGTGGGCTCCTACTTCCATGACAAAAAATCATGACATAAAATGGGCTTTTCATCCTGGGCGGGCCGTAGACTGCATGACATTCTTTGGGCCGTCCATGACAGAAAAAGCCGTGGTAGAAGCGAGGGCGAGGAAAATATCGGGGAGTTCCCGGTTACGATGGGTAGTCGGGGGCCGAGCAATGCATGTTTCTCTCATACACGTACGCGCGTGTGTGCGAGGCGTTGCGCTCTAATTGAACCCGAGCGAGGCGTTGGGCTCTAACTGAACCCGAGTGATTGCACTGCAGGCTACATGTTACTGAACCCGAGCGATCGATCGATGGCCGTTAACTAAACCTGATCGAAGGATTCCTTTGCTACTGCTGCTAACTAAAGCCGTTTGATGCTGCCTCTAGATGAACAGTGAGTGTTGTTGGGGGGGGGGGTGGATGAATAGTTCCCGGTGGTGGGTTGGATGAGCAGCACCTCGTGGTAGTAGAGGCCATTGCCGCTGGATGAACAGGACCCCGATCGATCGAGCCAGTTGGGGGTGGTTGGCCAGGACCCTGTGGAGGGCTAGATGGACAGGACCCCATGGAGGGATGGTTGAACAGGACCCCGTGGAGGGCTAGTTGAACAGTAGCCGGTGGAGGGCTAGATGAACAGTAGCCCGTGGAGGGGTGGTCGAACAGGACCCCGTGGAGGGGTTGGTTGAGCAGTAGCCGGTGGAGGAGCAGTGGAGGCTGGATGAACAGGAGCCCATGGATGAACAGTCGCAGGTGGAGGCCGCAGGAGGTCGACGGTGGATGAACAGTAGCCCGTGGAGGCTGGAGGAGGTCGACAATGGAGATGAATAGTATCCCGTGGAGTCCCGTTTTGTGGTACGCCACACCCCTCCTGATGAACAAAACCCCCGTTTCGACCGTAGCACTCCAACACAAGTTTGTTTCCTCTGTTTTGTGATACGCCACACCCCTCCCGATCAACAGGACCCCGTTTCAACTATAGGAGGTCCAAGAGAAGTCCGTTTCCTCCGTTTTGTGGTACGCTAGACCCCTCCCGATGAACAGGATCCTGTTTCCACCGTGGTCGGTCGAACACAAGGTCGTTTCCTCCGTTCTGCGATACGCCAGGCCTCATTTCGATTGGCTGTTCCATCCAAGCTGGTTGGCTCCTGATGAACACGACGTATTCTATTGCCTCCCGATGAACATGACACATTATGTTGCCTCCCCACGAACATGATGACGACGCAGTTTCTCTGTTCCGACCCAGCCATGTACACGAGCCCTGGGCGTACGTATGTGCGAGTAGGTGTTCGAGACCCCGCCCGTATGTACGTACATGGCCGTATTTACTTTCTTGCACCCTGGCTGGGTCTACTACGTGCACGCCTCTACTACGACATGTTCGCGCCTCTACTACGAAACGTGCCCTTCCTTACACGGCCACGGTTCATTGCTGGAGCCTGTAGACAGACTGATCGACCAGTATGTACGTACACGTTCGCGACCAGAATGACAACGCTACTTATGCTTCGAACAGGTGGGTCCTGACAGTCAGGCACTTCCTTGCGTGCGAAGATGTAGTTGGTGGGTCCCAGCAGTCAGTGGGGAAATGTTTTTTTGTGAAATACGGTGGCCCATCTGATGGGTCCCTGCTGTCAGGTGGAGGAATCATTATTTTGCGCGTAATAAGGAGGCACTTCCTTGCTGCGGCCGTGGACCTAGCTGTCAGCCTATCCCCATACAGTACTCTTCCGATGGAAGTCGTTCGTTGACTACATTGACCACACTGCACGGAGAGCACCAAGGCGGTGGACGACGGCGAGGCCTAGGAAGGGGACGACGCGGAGCCGGGGAAGACGCAGGAGTTATGCCCACGCAGAGAGGAGTATGAGGGTTCACTGGTTCGGCTGTGGTGTGAGGCTGCCGTCACCGTAGGGCCTGTCCAGCGGTGGGAGTAGTAGTGGGTGGTAAGGCATCTGCGGCAGCACGGCCAGCCACGGGAGGCAAGAGCACGCGGTGGTTTGGACGGCTGGAGCAAGAAAATCAGAGGTTGAAGAAGCAGGACGACCGTTGGATGTTAACAATCCAAGGGTCAATGGTGATAGAATCGTTTGTTGACTCATTTTACAAAGCCCTCCACCTGCGTCAACTTAGTAGGCCCAAAAGTCAGCCTCACACTATGGTGGGTCCCAGCTAGCAGGGGGTATTCATTTTTTTGTGCATAATAAGGAGGCACTTCCTTGCGTGCGAAGATATAGCTGGTGGGTCCAAGCTGTCAGCTGAATTGTTCATTCTTTTTGGTGTGATAAGGAGGTACTTGCTTGCATGCGGCCATGGACCATGTGGGTCCCAACTTTCAACCTCTCCATGTACATCCCTCTTCCGATGTTGTCATTTGTTGACAACATTGACGACACCGTGCCGAGAACACCAGCACAATGGACAACGGCGAGACCCAGGAAGGGAATGACCCAGAGGCGGCGAAGCCACAACTGTGGAGGGATGTTTGTGAGTAGAGGGATAGCCTGGCCAGCGGTGGGAGTAGTAGGGGCCGGGGAGGCCTGCGCGGCAACACAGCCGGCCACGGGAGGCGGGAGCAGGCGGTCCCGCCGGTGCTGGATTTGGCGGCTGGAGCAAGAAGATCAGATATTGAAGAGGCACTACGGCCGTTGGATGGACATCGTCCGGTCACTGGAGCTAAAATTGTTCATATTGACTATGTTGACAAAGCCCTCCGTCCCCATCAACTTAGTAGGCACACAAGTCAGCCTCCCAACACGGTGGGTCCTAGCTAGCAGGGGAGTATTCATTTGTGTGTGCGTAATAAGGAGGCACTTCCTTGCGTGTGAAGATATAGTTGGTGGGTCCGAGCTGACAGCGGGGGGGAACGTTTTTTTTGCAAAATACAAAGGCCCATCCGGTGGGTCCCAGCTGTCAAGTGGAGAAATCATTGTTTTGCGCATAATAAGGAGGAATTTCCTTGTGTGGGTCCCTACTATCAGCCTCTTCCGATGGCTGTTGTTTGTTGACCATGTTGACCTCGCCACGCCGAGAGCACAAATGCGATGGACGAGAGTGAGGCCTAGGAAGGGAATGACCCGGAGTCGGTGAAGCCACCGCAGTGGATGCCCACGCTGAGGGGAGTACAAGCACTAACTGGTCAGCTGCGGGGTGAGGCTGATGTCACCGGAAAATAACAGGATGTGCCGGTGGGTAGAGGGATGGCCTGACGGCAGCATAGTCAGCCACGGGAGGAGGGAGCAGGCAGTCCCGCAGCGCTAGTTTGGGCGGCTTGAGCAGGAAGATCAGAGATTGAAGAAGCATGGCGGCCGTTGGATGGACATCCAACAGACACTGCTCTGTGTTAACTAAGTTGACAAAGCCTTGCGTACGCGTCAAAAAAAATTAGGACAGCGTCATCGTCAACCTAGTAGGCCCAGAAGTCAGCCTCCAAATTTGTGGAAAACATCATACAGCCCATTAGTCATTATTTTCAATAATTTATTGCCCATTTTCTAATTCTTAGGGATAGTTGAAGCCCATATTCTTTTTATTAGCATTACAGACCATATATTCTGGGCACTGCTAAAAAATCCAACGAAATTTTGCATATTTCGGTGGGGTCTGAACTCTTTTAATCACGAAATTTTGAGTCACGTTAAAAATAATTTTTAAAAATTATATCAAAATAAAATTCAAAAAACAATTCTCCGCAATAAAATGAATGAAATTTAAAATCTTAACTAGCAAGATGCCCGTGCGTTGCACGGAACATGAAGATGCATTTGTATGAGTAGTTTATCTTGTGGGAGAAAAGACAATATTTTAAAGTAATTGCCAGTTGGCTTTGGTTTTTATAAGAGTAGAGAGTAGAGAAATCCAGAAAAAAGATGATATTTTAATGTAATTGTCGGTTGTCTTTGGTTTAAAATTTTACAGCCCATTTCTTACAACTTATAGCCCATTTTCTGGGGAAGCCCATTTCTTACTACTTACATCCCTCCTCGTCTTGAAAGATTTGCAGCCAAGTAGGGCTGAGAAAAGCAAGTAGGGCTCGGCTTTTGGTATTCTCCAAAAAAAGAATTGCGCTAGCCATTTTCAGAAAGAAAAAAGATATCAACTGGGGTCGTCACATGCTTAAATAAAAGCGTAAGCATGGGCTAGACGGGCCACGGCCCCCGCACAGCGTGTTGTTGAGATCCGTCTCTAAAACTGAAAAACAACTGGGTGAGCTGTCGGGTCCCTGGTGTTATCCGCTTGTTGTGTAATTTTCTCATTTATTGACTACATTAACAATGGTATGGGACCTAGTTGTCAAACAATTAGGAGGAAGTATTTTTTTGGCTTGTAAAAACGAGGCATCTGCTTGCGTAATGCAATGACCCTAGTGGGACCCTACTGTCAGCCTCTCCACGTACAGTCATCTCCTGATTCCTCTTGGTTATTGACCATGTTGACAATGCCATATGGCGGCGGGCACAGCGAGTGAACCAAGGCAGAGAACGACGGCGAGGCCTCCGACGGGAACGAACAGCAGCCTTGGAAGATGCGGCTATGTAGTGGCAGGTGGAGGAGAGTACGAGGGCAACAACATGCAACTCAAGCTTACAAACGGTACAAAAAGCCCAAGGATTAATTGTTCATCAAATCTTTAGACAAAACCCAGATTGAACATGGCAGTAACATCTAACCCAACCACTCTTTTTTGCAGTCACAAACAAATGGATCTGTCTGATCCATAAAATCAACATCCTATGCAAAAAAATCATTTCAAGATGACTACAACTTGTTGTAAATAGAAGACGAGCACGTTTAGAAGCCCATTTGTCCACCTAAAACTTCTTTTTTTTGTTGTTCAACATGTTCGTCTGTGAAAAATCGCTTGATGTAAAACTTAAGCCTCATGGACAATAGTAACCTCGCATTCAATAGGAAGAATGTGACAAAGCTTTTGTTTGCTTGGTTGGATGCATATCTTTCCATTGTTATTGTCCTCAAACGAATGTCATGAGAAATTGGAAAATCCTGGTGCTTATTATGCCACCGATTGGTCATACATTTTTCTCCATGTGGTCGCAGTACCTAAGTAGACATGAAGATTGAAAAACAGTTAAGGTCTGAAAAAAGAGTATGTCGAAAGAGCGACAGCTGAACGGTTAATTCTAGTACAATATATATGGTCTTTCAATGTGCATGAAATCATCACCTCTATATATAAATTCTCTAGAGATCGAAAGCATCGTAGCAAGCCAATAATTATGTTCAGATCAAAACTAGACATTTCGATATATAAGATCTTGATAGAATCCAGCAGCATTGATAGGCTAACCATGGACGAACTCTTCATTGAGCATAGAACATAATATTAGTATCCAAAGTGTACTCCAAGATGATATAAAACTTAAGCGCACATATGAAAAATGTATCTTATGATTACAAATGTGTAGATGATAATATACAGTACCTAAAAAAGTGAGGAGCCAAACACCAACTTCCTGTGATCATTAAACGAATCACGAATTGCACCCAAGGTCTCTAGTTTGGGCACAGAGACGACTGTTATTTGTGAAGGTTTATAACAATTACCAAGCAGCAACCTTTGAAGTGAAGGGGCATCTTCGATGATGACCTGCTATCCTTCAAAACAAATTCCAATGCTTTTAAAGTGAGGCGACTTTATTTGGAGATAACTGATAGGGATTTCTATTCCCAAAAAATCAGCAAGCGCTCGAGGGCAGGGCAACTGGAGTGGATGATGCTGTGTAGTGAGGCCTCCGACAGATAAACCACCACAAAGCGGAAAAAATTAGCAGTGGGAGTCGAGGTATTTGTACCAGATCATCTGGTAGATGGCACCGAGCGAAGGTGGCGGTGTAGAGAGAGGAGGACAATCGCGAGATGGACAACGGTGGTGTGGGCACGAATTCTTGGTGTGTTCGTGGTATGAAACTTTCGTGGTAATGGTAGAACTCAAACTTCTGGAGTTTCCCGAATTTAGGGGATGTCAACCAAGCGTCCACCATGCTGGGTATGGACAGCAGGTAGCGTGTCCGGATGCAGAGGTATTGAATGGTGCCCTGCTGGTGAGAGGAGATAATGGCTCTGAGGAGATCAAATTCAGGAAGGACAGATAGCTGACGACAGTCGATATTGAGGGGTGCGGTGCGCCATAGAGGGCGGCACCGAGTTGAGAGGACTTGTGTGCAATAGCAATCCTTGCTGCGGAGAAGCGAGATGATCTCCTCAAGGATGATGTCCGGGAGATCGCTGATGTGGTCCACCGAAGATTCTACCGGTTCCTCAGATCCGGGTGGAGGGGCTCGCCGCTTCTCCCCATGTTGCCGAGTTGAAAGTGCAACTATCCCAAGGTGGTTTTGGTAATTCATAACAACATATAGCTCATTGAGCTAATGCTATTCCAAGATGACTATTTCAGGAAAGCTCAATGATTGGCATGGCATGGATGTGAAAGTGGAACCCTCAAAATTCTAAGGACAAACGATTGGCTCAAGCTCAAAAGCTCAAGACTCTTCATTTTATATTTTAGTGATCCAAGATCACATTGAGTCTTTAGGAAAAGCCAATACTATCAAGGAGGTATGAGGTGTTGCTTAATGAGCCTCTTGCTTCATGTGCTTAGTGATATGCTCCAAAACTCTCAACTACTTTCCCACTTCCACATATGACCTAAACCCTAAGCCAAACTCAGTCCTACCGATTCTTTCTATCCGGCGCCACCAAGTATCACTTGTCATAAGCCACTGCCAAACCCTAGCAATTCGGTTCTACCGATAGGGATCTCGGTCTCACCAAGATGGGATTGCAAACTCTCTGTTTCCCTTTCGTAACTTTTCGGTCTCACCGAAAGAGCAAATCGGTCCCACCGAGATTGCAGTGTAAACTCTTTGTTTCCTTTTTGTAACTTTTTGGTCCCACCGAAAGAGCAAATCGGTCCCACCGAGTTTACCTGACCAACTCTCTGGTTAGCTTATTACCAAACTCGGTCTCACCGAGTTTCTGTAATCGGTCTCACCGAGATTACGTTATGCCCAAACCCTAACCATATCGGTCCTACCGAGTTGCATGTCAGTCCCACCGAAAATCTCTAACGGTCACTAGGTTTACCTTTTCGGTCCGACTGGGTTTTTTGATTCGGTCCCACCGAGATTGGAAAACTGTGTGTAACGGTTGGATTTTTTGTGGAGGCTATATATACCCCTCCACCTCCTCTTCATTCGTGGAGAGAGCCATCAGAACACATACACAATTCCAACTCATATGTTCTGAGAGAGAACCACCTACTCATGTGTTGAGACCAAGATATTCCATTCCTACCATATGAATCTTGATCTCTAGCCTTCCCCAAGTTGCTTTCCACTCAAATCTTCTTTCCACCAGATCCAAATCCTATGAGAGAGAGTTGAGTGTTGGGGAGACTATCATTTGAAGCACAAGAGCAAGGAGTTCATTACCTACACACCATTTGTTACTTCTTGGAGAGTGGTGTCTCCTAGATTGGCTAGGTGTCACTTGGGAGCCTCCGACAAGATTGTGGAGTTGAACCAAGGAGTTTGTAAGGGCAAGGAGATCGCCTACTTCGTGAAGATCTACCGCTAGTGAGGCAAGTCCTTCGTGGGCGATGGCCATGGTGGGATAGACAAGGTTGCTTCTTCGTGGACCCTTTGTGGGTGGTTGCTTCTTTGTGGACCCTTCGTGGGTGGAGCCCTTCGTGGACTCGCGCAACCGTTACCCTTCGTGGGTGGAGCCCTCCGTGGACTCGCGCAACCGTTACCCTTCGTGGGTTGAAGTCTCCATCAACGTGGATGTAGGATAGCACCACCTATCCGAACCACGGGAAAAACATCCGTGTCTCCAATTGTGTTCGAATTCTCCAAACCCTTCCCTTTACATTCTTGCAAGTTGCATGCTTTATTTTCCGCTGCCAATATACTCTTTGCATGCTTTCTTGAATTGTGTGATGATTGCTTGACTTGTCCTACAATAGCTAAAATCTGCCAAGAACTAAAATTGGGAAAAGGTCAAGTTTTTATTTGGTCAAGTAGTCTAATCACCCCCCCCTCTGGACATACTTTCGATCCTACAAGTGGTATCAGAGCCTTGGTCTCCATTTGCTTTGATCTCCATAGCTTTTGGTGGTCATAGCCTTGGTTTCACAACCTAGGAGAGTATGGCGTCTAGCGAGGGAAATTATCACCGTAGAGGTCCTTACTTTGATGGTACTAATTTTGCTAGTTGGAAGCATAAAATGAAAATGCATATTCTTGGACATAACCCCGCCGTTTGGGCTATTGTGTGTGTTGGTTTGCAAGGTGACTTCTTTGATGGGAAAGAACCAAACCATGAAGCTATCGCGGATGAGTTGAAAATGTTGCAATACAATGCTCAGGCTTGTCATATTCTCTTCAACGGATTGTGCCCCGAAGAATTCAACAAAATCAGCCGTCTTGAGAATGCAAAGGAAATTTGGGACACTTTGATTGATATGCACGAAGGTACCGACTCCGTCAAGGAATCCAAGTTGGATGTGCTTCAAAGTCAACTTGACAAGTTCAAAATGAAGGATGGTGAAGGTGTCGCTGAAATGTACTCTAGGCTTGCTCTCATCACAAATGAGATTGTCGGCTTAGGAAGTGAAGAGATGACCGATAGATTCATCATCAAGAAGATTCTAAGAGCCTTGGATGGAAAATATGATACTGTGTGCACATTGATCCAAATGATGCCCAATTACAAAGATCTCAAGCCAACGGAGGTGATTGGAAGAATTGTTGCTCATGAGATGTCACTTAAGGATAAAGAGGAACTTCACAACAAATCAAGTGGTGCCTACAAAGCCTCATGTGAAGCCCCTACAAAGCCTCACTTAAGGATAAAGAGGAACTTCACAACAAATCAAGTGGTGCCTACATCATCAAGTGAGAAACAAAACTTCAATGAAGAATTGAGCTTAATGGTGAAGAACTTCAACAAGTTCTACAAGAGTAGAAGCAAAGATAGAAGCTTCAAGTCAAGGTCCTACAATGACAAAAGATCTTCTAGTCGAGAGCAAAACTGCTACAGTTGTGGAAGACCCGGACACTATTCCAATGAGTGTACGACTCCCTACAAGAGAAGAGAAGATTCTCCAAAAAGAAGAAGCAAAGAATCACCACCAAGAGAGAGAAGGAGTAGAGATGATCGTTATGAATGAAGATACTCACGGAGAAGCAAGGATTCGGAAAGGAAGGAAAAATCATCAAGGAGCTACACAAAACAAAGACATCAAGCTCATGTGGGTGAATGGGTATCCGGCTCCGACTCCGACAGCCACTCCGAGAGAAGTTATCACTCCGACTCCGAAGATACTCAAGATGAAGGTGTTGCCGGTCTAGCACTTGTGTCAACCAACTCCTATGACATATTTGACTCACCAAATGAATGAATTGGAAGATGCTTCATGGCCAAAGGTCCTAAGGTAACACACCCCGAGTGTGTTGATTTCAATAGTGATGAAGATGACTTGTTAGGTGATGATTTGCTTGTTGACAACTCTAGTGATGAATACTATGATGAAACGTCAATTAATCATGCTAATCAAGATAAAACGAATGACAATGATAAGGAGAAGATTGAGGCTCTAACTAAAGAACTAAACACTCTTAAGTTAGCTCATGAAACTATCTTCGAAGATCATCGAGAACTTTTAAGAGCTCATGCAAAATTACGCTTTGAAAAGCTCAATCTTGAGCAAGAGCATGAGTTCTTAAAAGCAATCAATGATGATCTCCGCAAGAAAAGTTCTTCTTACATTGCCAAGCGCTTACTCTTATCCACTTACATGCCTCAAGTCAAGTCTAGTAACAAGAACAAGAAAGATTCTTCCTCTAGCAGTAACAATGATCATGCTAAATCCAATATTGTTGCTTCTAGTAGTTCTCTTGATTCCACTAATGATTCTCTTAGCCAAGTTACACTTGAGCAAGAAAATAGCTTATTGAAGGGAATTATAGAGAAAGGAGTGTACAAAAGCCTTGCCGGGAGTAAGCAATTCAAGGAAATTGTGTGCAAGCAAGGAACGCACCGGAAGAATCAAGGTGTTGGTTTTGAACGAAAATTCAATGCCAATGGAGTTGAGTGGGAAGAAGATCAATACCCCAAGACAAAGTTTGTTCCTCAACAAGAGAAGTATGATACTTCTTTCAAGGGGACACAAGCTCAAGATGATCTTCCACCACAAGACTACAAGCAAAAAGGCAAGGACAAGCTTCAAGAGGAAAATGATGCATTTGAAGAAGCTCCTAAGACCTTAGTCAAGTGGATTCCCAAGACTACTTCAAGTTCCACTTCATCAAGTATGACTACAACTCCAAGGATTCCCATCAAGATGGTGTGGATCCAAAAGAAGAAGAACTAGAGAGTTCTTGAGGGTGACTCCGCCAAGGTACTTCACTCTTATCATTTTGGCAAGAACAAGTGCAATCAACTTCCACATCTTGCACTAGTTCAAGGAGTCACAAACCCTCTTGTTGGTAAGACAAGGGACAAGGTAACCTAAAAGTTTTCATGGACATCATCTTGTGTGTGCATCACTCTATGTCTATGGATATCCTTGTTTGTTCCTTGTGGGACTAACCCATGTAGGTATTGAAAGTGCAATTCACTCAAATGGATAGCTCCAAGTGATCTACATCAACATTGAGCATCCACATCTTCAACATCTACATGAAGTCATCATCGACAAAACCCGAGGTTAGTTCATCCCTCTAAGGGGGGATATCACATCTAGGGGGAGCTTTACTCTAAGACTTGAGCTAAAGCAACTCTAAAGATGTGAACACAACAATGCTTTATGTAAAAGTGGTAACTCCACTTGAGCTTAAACGATGAGTATGACCTATGATCAAGTGTTCTCACTTGACTCCTAAGTCAATATACTCATATATAGATGACCTTGTCATCGCAAATTGCTTGATAGATGCTAGAATTGGTTGTGCATGCCTTGTCACATATTTCATTTGCCATCTTATTGTGTGAGCATGCTGGTTGCATATTTTACTCATTCAAGGACATCCACTTGTTGTTTTGATTGTTCGGTTTTATTTCCTTTTGCCAAGTGGATGGGCAAGAATGCCTAAGAACCTCCTCTGGCTATCTATGCTTTTCTCGTCTCAAACTCTATTCATGCTACATCAAAAAATTTGATCAAGTCATATTCGAACCACTCTGTGTGAGGAGCGCTCGGAGTCCCCGATTTGTCATAGACTTAAACTTCCAAAACCTCTTTATGATTCTCGGTCTGACCGATACCCTACTTTCAGTCCTACCGAGATCATTAAGTTGATCTATGTTTTCGATCTCGGTGCAACCGATTTGAACCATTCGGTCACACCGAGTTGCAATAACTGTATACAGTTTTGCATCTCGGTGCCACCGAGTCGTTCCACTCGGTCACACCGACAGGGTCGGGCTATATATAGTCATGGGAAAAAATTTGGAAATTTCTCCGAACCCCTTTGCCCGCGCGATAGCCTGCTCTGCCAACTTGGTCTCCGGATCGTCTCCTCGCCGCCAGCTGCCTCCAGTCGCTGGTCTCCATCACCGTCAACAGAATTCTACCCCGCCATTGCCGCCGTAGCGAGTCTCCGCCGAACTAGGGTATGGACTCGATCTTTGTGCTATTCCCCAATCTGATTCTTAGCACATTGTGATCATCATGATTCTTGCCACGTTTGTTAAACTTCTCTCCACTCAATGAACTCGTAGATTAGGTTTAATTCGAAAATTTGAGGGTTAGGTTTCCGCCGAAACCATCTCGGACCCACCGAGTTGAAAAACTCGGTCCCACCGATTTGGCTTATGCCATTGCACAAGTGAGACTCGGTCTGACCGAGAATTACTTATCGGTGAGACCGATTTTGGAACTCTGTGAAACCCTAGCAGTGTCGGTGCCACCGAACTGTGACTCGGTCTGACCAAGTTCACTAGTTTAGGTGCCAAAACTGCTTCGGTATCACCGAGTTTAGAAATCGGTAGATCCGAGATGCTTTCAGTGGGAAACTAAAACTAAGTTTTTGAATCATTCTTTTGCAAAAATCTCTGCATTTTGTGATGCTCATCCACTCTATCTCATCTATAACCTATTCACAGGGTCAGCAGTCAGAGTTTGCAACATGTCTGATCAGAGAGACAGCCAGAACTTGTCAGAGCAGCAAGTGCAGATGAGTGAGGGCACTAGTCCCTCCAGCTCTTCAGATGATGGCAGCAGAAGTACCCCAAGCAATTTGCCAAAAGCTGCCACCAGACAGAGGAAGAAGAGAACTTCAGATTCTGAGGATGAAGATTATGTGGCAGAGGAAGAGGAAGCAACTTCCAAGAGAATTGAGCCAGCTCAGGGCACAAAGCCAGGGTTAAAGATCAAAAGGCCAGCAGGCAGGCAGCCTATGCCAAAGGCCAGAGCTTCAACTGAGAAGCCCACTCCCATTGAGCCAGTTGCTGCTGAAGGCAAGAAGAGGAAAGAAAGGGTGAAGAAAACTGTAGCCAGAGTGCTTGGCAAGGCTTCCATCATGGAAGATGAGGAGGAAGAAGAAGAGGTAGCTGCACCAGCACCTAAGGCACCCAAGCTGATGGGTGATGCCATAAGAACAGGGGCAGCTGCTTCCAAGGTCAAGCCATCTCCAAAGCCAAAGCCAAAGAGGAACACAAGAAGCATCCCAGCTACTGAGAAGAACAAGGCCCCAGTGCCTGAAGCTGCAGAAGAAGAAGAAGAGAATGTTCTCAGAAAACTCAAGCCCAAGATCCCAGACCACAACGATGCTCATCCTGTGGCTGAGGATATGAAGCTCAGGAGAGACTCAGGGCTGAGTAAGTGGAGAGAAGCAGACCCGTATGCTTCAAGGAGAAGAACTGCTGTGGATTACAGATTTCACACCAAGGAACAGCAGGACTTCTATGAGACAGTGCTGCTTGATAAGAAGCCAATAGTCTGTGATATGAGATGGGTTGACTGGCAATACATCAAGGACAATGAAGAATACTACCTTGGAGTGCAGGACAGCTTCAAGGCATGTGGAGTAGAGGACTTTGTTGGGCAGAAGCTCACAAAGTGGAACGAGGAACTCATCATGCAGTTCTACTCCACAGCCCATTTCTATCCAGATGGCAGGATTGTATGGATGTCAGAGGGTACGAGGTACCAGTCTACAGTTGCTGAATGGGCTCAGCTGATTAATGCCCCAGAAGAGCATGACAATGACTTGGACATTTATGCCAAGAAGAAGATGGACCACAACTCAATGTCAAACATGTACAAGGAGATTCCAAATTAAGCACTTGATACGTTCAAGTTTGGCTCAGTACACTATCTTCCGTCAGGGCTGCCAACCATCAACTGGATTCTTAGGCACACCCTATTGCCCAAGTCTGGAGATCACAAGATGATCAGGGGCCACACGATCAACTTGCTTCATATCTTTGATGTGCCACAGAAATTCAAAGTCATGAGCCTTATGATTGAAACAATTAAGAGGACAGCAGCAGACCAGAAGAGGAGTTGTGGATATGCCACACAGATTCAGGAGCTCATCAACTCTAAGATGGGCACGGGGATATACTTATTGGACAAGGAACACCTGCCCATTCGTCCAGATTTTGAAGATAATCAAGTGGTCATGACTGAGAATGAACCATCATCTGCACAAGCACAAGCAAAGAAGGAGAAGGCAAGGAAGGAGAAAGCTGCCAAGATGCCAACTCAAGAGGAGGCATCTGAGTATTTCTTGAAAACCAAACAAGAGCAGCTTGGTTACTTGATTGCATCCACACTGAGGATTGAGCAAGGACTGGCCACCCTCACTCAGAATCAGCAGGGCCTAGAGAGAATCATGGAACAAAAGTTCTATGACTTGGATGTCAAAGTGACAGAGATTCAGACTGCAGTGGTGCAGCTCCAGGATGACATGCAGGAGAGGAGAGGCAAGACTACAACTGATGCCTTTGCCAGAGTGCCACGAGGTCTGAGGTCGTCTGCAGTGCCAGTTGCTGACCCCAGAGCCACCACTTCTGCACCAGCTACAGCCTCAGTTCCACCAGCTCCAGCGTCCACTTCAGCCTCAACTCCAACCACGTCTACAGAAGGCTTCGTCCTTGGAGTGCTCTGGACTCCACTACCACCTGAAGATCAAGCCTGAGTGTCGACTTAGCACTATGCATTTTCTAGGAACTTTTTGGTAACTTGTTGCCAAAGGGGGAGAAAATGTATAGATCATAGGCTTCGAGAGAGAGTGTTGCTTTTATTCTCTCTTGTTTTATTTTGTGGTTTTTCGAACTTTGTTTGCTTTTGAGTGCTTGAGATACTATGTCATTGCTCGTGAGACATTGATGATCATGTGTTTGATCATAAGCTACACTTATGCAGGCTTGATATATCTTATCTATCTTATGTGATCATTCACTATTCTTGGTGATGAGTGCATGTATTTCATTCTTATCATTTTAAGCGCTCCACCAAGATGTATGTGACATGGAAGAGTAACCCATGACTCTAACTCTTTGTGCATTTGCAGCCAAAGCAAATTTTAAATATGCACAAGTTTAGGGGGAGCTCTTACTTGTCACATACTTCTCAAAGCGACGATATATTTCATGCTTATTATCATTTGTCAAAGCTTTGATCTATATGTTGTCATCAATTACCAAAAAGGGGGAGATTGAAAGTACAACTATCCCTAGGTGGTTTTGGTAATTCATAAAAACATATAGCTCATTGAGCTAATGCTATTCCAAGATGACTATTTCAGGAAAGCTCAATGATTGGCACGGCATGGATGTGAAAGTGGAACCCTCAAAATGCTAAGGACAAAGGATTGGCTCAAGCTCAAAAGCTCAAGACTCTTCATTTTATATTTTAGTGATCCAAGATCACATTGAGTCTTTAGGAAAAGCCAATACTATCAAGGAGGGATGAGGTGTTGCTTAATGAGCCTCTTGCTTCATGTGCTTAGTGATATGCTCCAAAACTCTCAACTACTTTCCCACTTCCACATATGACCTAAACCCTAAGCCAAACTCGGTCCTACCGATTCTTTCTATCCGGCGCCACCGAGTTTCACTTGTCATAAGCCACTGCCAAACCCTAGCAATTCGGTTCTACCGATAGGGATCTCGGTCTCACCGAGATGGGATTGCAAACTCTCTGTTTCCCTTTCGTAACACTTCGGTCTCACCGAAAGAGCGAATCGGTCCCACCGAGATTGTAGTGTAAACTCTTTGTTTCCTTTTTGTAACTTTTCGGTCTCACCGAAAGAGCAAATCGGTCCCACCGAGTTTCCTGACAAACTCTCTGGTCAGCTTATTACCAAACTCGGTCTCACGGAGTTTCTGTAATCGGTCTCATCGAGATTACGTTATGCCCAAACCCTAACCATATCGGTCCTACCGAGTTGCATGTCAGTCCCACCGAAAATCTCTAACGGTCACTAGGTTTACCTTTTCGGTCCGACTGAGTTTTTTGATTCGGTCCCACCGAGATTGGAAAACTGTGTGTAATGGTTGGATTCTGTGTGGAGGCTATATATACCCCTCCACCTCCTCTTCATTCATGGAGAGAGCCATCAGAACACATACACAATTCCAACTCATATGTTCTGAGAGAGAACCACCTACTCATGTGTTGAGACCAAGATATTCCATTCCTACCATATGAATCTTGATCTCTAGCCTTCCCCAAGTTGCTTTCCACTCAAATCTTCTTTCCACCAGATCCAAATCCTATGAGAGAGAGTTGAGTGTTGGGGAGACTATCATTTGAAGCACAAGAGCAAGGAGTTCATTACCTACACAACATTTGTTACTTCTTGGAGAGTGGTGTCTCCTAGATTGGCTAGGTGTCACTTGGGAGCCTCCGACAAGATTGTGGAGTTGAACCAAGGAGTTTGTAAGGTCAAAGAGATCGCCTACTTCGTGAAGATCTACCGCTAGTGAGGCAAGTCCTTCGTGGGCGATGGCCATGGTGGGATAGACAAGGTTGCTTCTTCGTGGACCCTTTGTGGGTGGTTGCTTCTTCGTGGACCCTTCGTGGGTGGAGCCCTCCGTGGACTCGCGCAACCGTTACCCTTCCTGGGTGGAGCCCTCCGTGGACTCGCGCAACCGTTACCCTTCGTGGGTTGAAGTCTCCATCAATGTGGATGTAGGATAGCGCCACCTATCCGAATCACGGGAAAAACATCCGTGTCTCCAATTGCGTTTGAATTCTCCAAACCCTTCCCTTTACATTCTTGCAAGTTGCATGCTTTACTTTCCGCTGCCAATATACTCTTTGCATGCTTGCTTGAATTGTGTGATGATTGCTTGACTTGTCCTACAATAGCTAAAATCTTCCAAGAACTAAAATTAGGAAAAGGTTAAGTTTTTATTTGGTCAAGTAGTCTAATCACCCCCCTCTAGACATACTTTCGATCCTACACGAGTGTGGAATCTACAACCGGCGTCGCCGCTGGCGGGAGCCTCATCTTCTTGGCGCTGGGGCCAGCCGACTCCATTTTCCTTGTGGGCATCGCGCCGAGCTCACGGGTTTGAGCAGAGTAGCCAGAGACGATCCTAGTGGTAGAGCGAGTGGGGAAGAAGGAGGGCTGGGGTTTTCTGTAGGAGTGGAAGAAGAGGAGCAGGCGTTTTCTGTACGAGTGAGGAAGAAGGTGAGCGGGGGTTTTCTAGACGAGTGAGGAAGATCGGGAGCGGGGGGAATTGGGGGGCGACGGAAACGGGAGAGTCCAGCGAGCTGCAGTATAAGTGGAAGCGAGGAGGAAGGAGGTTTTTTCTGGGATCGCCCCCTCTTCCAGAAATATGGGCTTCCCCTCGCAAAAACAAAAACAAATGGGCTTTAAGATGGATAGGCTTTTGTATCAGCCCAGTCAGTTGCCCGTGTTTCGTACTGGGGGTGCCTTAACACTAGAGGCAGCCCATTAGAGACACTCTCCAGCTCTCCAGCTTATTGCCCATTCGAAAGAAAATAAGAGACGCCTCCATCTTAATTATGGCTCCTCATTGGTAACATTTTTCAACTTGAAAAAAAGTTATAGCTCCTTTTCGGGCTGGCTTGGTATCCACCAAATTAGAGGATGGTGTACTGCATGCAGACACTCACACTGGTCGTAGCGCGGCAAAATGAGGGGTCAAACATGCCCACAATATACATAGATTAACAGGGATTGTGGGGGATTAAATCGTGTACAAGCCAAATTCCCCTCCATTCCTCTCCAAACCCCTTGGGAAGAGGTTGAACCGAACAAGGCCTAAGACTAATGAAAGTGGGAGTAACTTAGGTAGTAACATAACGCACTCCAAGAAAATTTTGCTTATGTGGCATGTAGTTAACGAGCAGAGAGATGTTTAGAGTAACATAGTAATATGTTACAGTATAAGATACTCCCCAATATGACTAGGCTTAGGCCAGTCATAGTGGGAGTAACTTAGGTAGTAACATAGCGCATTTCAAGAATTTTTTGCTTATGTGGCAAGTAGTTAATGAGAAATGGTAACATAATAAGTTACTGTAACATAGCGCTTCCCAAGACAAGATGAGTTTACAAGCCATTAAATGAAGCCACATATGACACTACTACTATGTTACTTTGCACTATGAAGATAGTAACTTAGACTAGTGTCATACGCATGACATTAGTATAAGTTACTCGCCACTATGACCAGACTTAGGCCTCTCCCAGTGCTCCACCATGTATAGGTGCTAAGCCTGTTGTGATAGCCTGTCTTATTAGGGATGATAGATACTCATATCAATAAGGAATTCCTACTTTTCTAGAAGCCCATTCGGACAGAACTCCAGAGTTAAGTGTGCTCAACTTGAAGTAATTTCAGGATGGGTGACCGACCGGGAAGTTGCTCCCGGGTGCGCACGAGTGAGGACAAAGAGCGCATAAAAGACTAGTATTGATCTGTGGGGCCAGTCTAGATCCCGCCATGAGTAACGAACACCAGCGAGTTTGTCCGGGGCGTTACAAGTTGGTATCACAGCCGACCCTCGTGGTTACACGGATGTTTGCGGACAGGTGTGCGGTCATGTTGTGCATGACGTTTGTGACCCGTCGTGGCACACGGCATGGCACATGTGCTGGACTGGAAGTACAGACGTATGTGCCAAGAGGGAACGTTCATGTGGCCCAACGAGGATGTTGGTTTCTCTGAGTGGGGGTGTATGTGATAGCATGTCTTATTAGGGATGATAGACTACTCATATCAATAAGGAATTCCATCTTTTCCGGAAGCCCATTCGAACAGAACTCCAAAGTTAAGCATGCTCAGCTTGGAGTAATTCCAGGATGGGTGACCGACCGGGAAGTTGCTCCCGGGTGTGCACGAGTGAGGACGAAGTGCACAGAAAAGACTTGTATTGATATGTTGGGCCAGTCTAGATCCCGCCAGGAGTAACGGCCACCGGCGGGTGTGTCCGGGCATGACAAAAGTCATGATACGAGGATGGAATATGTACAAAAAAACTAGACGTCTTGACATATTCACACCTATGATGTGGTAACTAAGCAGAAGGCACTTCAACAAATTAGAAGCACAGCAAGCTAGACACCATATGTGTCGGTGCAACAAACCCTGGGTCGGTTGCCCAAACTGTGCACAGGCAAGATTGAAGCACCAGCTTAAGTCAGAGATTGAAGAACCAAGAGATTTGAAGGGCCAACACGCAGACCAGAGAGACCAAGATCGAGCTAGAAGAGCAAGATACCGGCAAGAGAAGGGCCTCCCTTGCAGGGTAGGCGAGCCCGGCAAGAGGCAGGGCCACCACCAGAAGCAAGCAACCGAGGCTCCCTGGCAAGGTCTGCCAAGGCTCGCCGGGGTAGAACCACCCCACCAACCACTCAAGCACGACTCACGCCGTCAATCAGTGTGGTGTCAAGCCGTAAGATGATTAAGTGGCATCCATTCGCCACATGGAAGCCATTTCCTACAAAAGAAGCCTACAGATGACACCCGTCCCGTGATGTGTCAAGAGAGCAGGTGCAGAGCTGGCAAGATAGCCCGGCAGGCCTTGCCGGACGACCAGTGATGTGACACTCAGTGGTGCATTTAATGCACCCTGACACCCGCAGAGTTAGGTATGATATCACCTTTCGCTATCATATCAGTGGATAATGACCACTTTGCCACTGTGGTGATCCCTTAATCTATAAAAGGAGGACCATGGCACTCGTAGGAGGGGTTAGAAGGCTGGAAAGTTGATACATCCAAGCCACCACGCGTGCGTAGTCGCTGATGCCCTGAGGCGAACCTTGCCAGGCAAGTGTACTATGCACCACTATGTTCATTCTACCATCAATCCACTAAAGCAAGAGTAGGGTCTTACGCCTCGCGGCCGCTGAACCTGGGTAAATCGCTTGTGTGCTCTCTGTCGCGTTGTCGTACGTTGGTCTACTCTTTGTGCAACATGTTGTCCCCCTGCCGAACCAGCAAGGGCTGCCCGGTCCCATAGGTGGTCGCGGATATCCCGCGACATCTTTGGCGCGCCATGTAGGGGGAGCGCTTGCGCGAACCTGAAAGTGTATGCAACGCGTCATCTTCATCGCCATCTTCATCCTCGACAGCGCCATTGACCATGGTGCCCAAGAAGAAATCTGGCACCTTAGCCCATCCATCCACCTCAAAAGCTCCATCGCCCGCGGCCTCTAACGCCGCGGGATACGAAGGCACGTGAGGCGTAGATGCAGCTGGGGTGTGGTTGGAGCAGGTGGCGCCATTACCACCTCCCCCGCGGCTGACACGAGGGCCTGAACTATCGGAGGAGAATAGCATCAACAACGTCTCGACGGTCAGAATCTACAAGGTGCAGGTGATGGAGTCACTCCATCCGCGCCCCCTCCCCTCGCCGACGAGCATAGCCGCAGCAACGATGCTTGTTCTGGGGCGAGCCATCGCCCTCTGGTTGCCCCCACCACGGGAGCGGCCGCGGCGCATGCGCCTCCTCCCGGACGAGCCAACCAGGCAGCTGTGCTCAAAGGAGCCACTAATGGTCTCCCACAGCAGCGTGGGCGCGGCGCCGCCACCATCGCCGCCGCTAGCACCATCCGGAGCCAGGTGATAGTGCAGTCGATGTCATCGACATCCATGCCAAGCACAGCCACGGAGGCCATGGCGCGAGCTCGGCAACTGATGAGGTTCCCGCTAGCAGCCGAGCAGATGGATGAATGACGTGCCACCATCCAAAGCCTGCTCGGTTTTGCTGAAGCTGGGGGCTCACGACGACTTTCCCACTGCAACCTCCCCAAGCAACAGCCACCGCCCGCGCCGCTAGCCGTACGAAGGGGGCCATGCCCACGGTTCAGTCCCCACCACGGCAGCCGGCGAGAGCGGAGTAGAATCAAGACCCCAACGACGTCTCGATGGCCTCTTCTGACCATCGAGCACGTCCAGGCCAACGTCAAACCTTGGAAGACAGGCAGCGGGGAGACGCGCGCGTCATCGCCAAACGGCGCCGCAACAACCTCCGCCAGACCGACGGGTGCGACGGCCTCAACATCGACGAGCCTGCGCTCGGTTTTGGCGGGTGCCTACCTTTCGAGGTCGGCTGCCCTGCCTTTACACGGGAGCTGCGGCAAATCCGTTGGCCATCCGTTCGCACATTCAAGCCAGAGATACCTGAGAAGTACGATGGGAGGCTAAACCCGGTAGAGTTTCTGAGCATCTACACCATCGTCGTTCAAGCTTCCCGGGGAACAGATAAGACGGTGTTCTCCAACTACTTCCCTTTGGCCCTCAAGTCCAATGTGAGGTCTTGGCTGATGCACGTGCCGGAGAACTCTATTTCGTCATGGGCAGACCTGTGCCACGAGTTCATCGGTGCCTTCACCAGTGGCCACCAAGAGCCCGGCAGGCCCAGCGACCTCCAGCTTCTCCAGTAGAAGGAAGGAGAAACCCTCCGTAAGTATTTGCAGAGATTTAGTAAAGTTCATAGAAATATTCCAAATATCCGTCCGGCAGCCGTTATAGCAGCTTTCCAGTCCAAAGTGCGCAACCGCCGCATTCATTCCAAAATGAATGTGTAGTTGCCCAAGACTGTGAAAGAACTATATACTCTAGTGGACAAATGCGCCTGGATGGAAGAACGAAGGAAGTTGCCTAGAGAGGAGGATTGCATTAATGTTGGTTCAGAGGATGAAGAAGAATCAACCAGACAGAGGAAGGGCAAGAAGCGCAGTAAGAGCCAAGAGATAAGACAGTGATGACTGTAGAAGGTTCAGGCACACCTAGTACCGGCAATAAGGCCAAGGCTGAGGCCCCGGCAAGGAAGCTGTCGCGTGCACTGCCTGCCGGGAAGCCGCTTTCGCGGAAAAAGATGGGAAAGGTGATGGGCCGTACTACAAGATCCACCGGAGTTTTATCAGGTTGAGCAGCTTGTCAAGAAACAGAGGGCAGAGTATGATAAGCGTGATAAGGAAAATGATCAGAATGCTGCTGGTGGTAATGGTCGAGGTGGTGAAGAAAATCGCCCCGGCAAACCCTTTCGGAACCAAGGAAAACCCGCCAGGGGACAAGAGAAGGAAACTCGTGATGATGTCAGTGGTGGAGGGGATGAGTAGGAAACTAGTGAGCAGGAATTCTAGAAGGCCACTGACGCCCTATGCATTAATGGGGGCGCATCTTTGCACTCCTCTCATCGCCAACTCAAGCAATGGGCACGAGAGGTCAATGTTGTGGAACCGGCACCAGAGGCCCGGAAACCGCTCAAATGGTCCTGCACACCCCATCTTTGACGAAGAGGATCACCCTAATCGCACCACTGTGGTGGGGTGTTCGCCGTTGTTGGTATCCCCAACAATTCGCAACCTCAAGGTCACAAAGATGCTGGTGGATGGCGGGGCCGGGTTGAATTTGATTTCCCCAGTAGTTATCAGCAAGCTTCAGATAGGA
Source organism: Triticum aestivum (assembly GCF_018294505.1). NCBI lineage: Eukaryota > Viridiplantae > Streptophyta > Magnoliopsida > Poales > Poaceae > Triticum > Triticum aestivum. The sequence goes on along the minus strand of NC_057800.1, from coordinate 311,316,240 downwards.
GAGGAAGAGCTAGAGGTCACTGGCACATTTCAGGGAGTTAATCCCGGCAGGAGTCATCCTAAGGGGAAGATTACGTTTCCGGTGACGTTTGGGGGAGAACTGAACTATGGGACTGAGAAGATTGTGTTTGATGTGGTTGATCTCCCCCTGTCGTACAATGGGATTCTTGGACGACCAGCCCTGGCCAAGTTCATGGCAGCATCCCGCTATGCTTATAACACTCTGAAGATGCCTGGGCCACTGGGAGTCCACACTATCCCATCTGATAAGAAGGATGCAATTATCTGCGTGGACAAGATGTACCGGGATGAAGTCACAGCAGAGGCGGCGGCAGCAACAGTTCCCGCCAAGGAAAGCAAAGGAAAGAAGAGGGATTGTAGGACCTCCGGAAAGGAGTCCAGGAAGCGTTCCCCCTTCGAGTGCACGACACCCGTTGACGACGTGTCGGAGTGTTCCAACAGCAAGAGATCCAAGGTTACTGCACCCCAAGTGAAGAAGGTCCCGGCAGGGCTGGCTGGCATTGATGGTACTTTCACTATCAGTGCCACCCTCGATGACAAATAGGAAAGTGCGCTTGTTGCCTTCCTGTGGAAGAATATAGATGTGTTTGCTTGGCAACCATCTGATATCATCGGTGTTCCCAGGGAGGTAATTGAGCACCACCTTGCTGTCTGCCCACATGCCCGACCCGTCAAGCAAAAAGTATGGAAGCGGGCCTTGGAGAAGCATCAGTTCATTGTGGAAGAGATCAAGAAATTGGAGGCGGCTGGTTTGGTCAGAGGAGTACTGCATCCTACATGGTTAGCAAATCCAGTAGTGGTCCGAAAGGCACATGGGAAGTGGAGGCTTTGCATTGATTTCACAGGCCTCAACAAGGCTTTCCCGAAGGACCCATTCCCCTTGCCGCGCATCGACCAGATCGTGGATTCTACTTCGGGATGTGATTTGCTCTCCTTTCTGGATGCATACTCAGGATATCATCATATCTTCATGTCCAAGGAAGATGAAGAGAAGACATCATTCATCACTCTGTGTGGTACGTACTGCTTTGTCTGCATGTCGTTTGGATTAAAGAGTGTCTGGTCCACTTTTGCAAGGGAAATCCATATCGGTTTTGAGCCATAGTTGCACAGAAATATAGAAGCCTATATGGATTATATCATGGTCAAAACCAAGAATGAGGCCACCCTTATCCAGGATTTGGAAGAGACATTTGCTAATTGGTGCAAGACCAATCTGAAGCTTAATCCGGAGAAGTGTGTATTTGGTGTTCCCACCGGCAAGCTCCTTGGGTTCTTCGTGTCCCATCGGGGGATCGAAGCCAACCCCGACAAGATCAAGGCCATTGAGCAGATGCAAGCGCCAAGGAGAGTTAAGGATGTGAGGCACTTGACGGGATGTGTTGCTGCACTAAGCAGATTCATCTCCAAGTCTGCTGAGTGTGCCCTGCCGTTCTTCAAAATTTTGAAGAAGGTCGGGCCTATGAAGTGGACCCCGGAAGAAGATGCAGATCTGCAATAGTTAAAAGCCTACCTGTCGTCCATACCCACCTTGGTTGCGCCCAAACCCCAAGAACCATTGTTGCTATACTTGGCGGCAACCAACCAGGTGGTCAGTGCGGCTTTGGTAGCACAACGAGAGGTGGATGAGGTAGAAACTAAATAGAAAACAACAAAGTCACAGAAGGATCAGCACAATAATAGGCACAGCAACGAGAGGAACCCCAAGGACGCGGCAAGGAAGAAAGTGGTGCATCGCCCAGTGTACTTCGTCAGCTCCTCATTACAGGGGGCTAGATCCAGGTACTCTAGCGTGCATATGTTTATCTTTGGTCTCATTACGGCCTCAAGGAAACTGCGCCACTACTTCCAAGCCCATGAGATCACGGTTGTTACTCGTTTCCCGTTGCAAAGGATACTCCGAAACCCTGAGGTAACTGGAAAAATAGTGGAATGGGCTTTGGGATTATCCAGCTTTGGTTTGTTGAGAGCACTTAAAATATTTAGAGCAGGGCATTGGCAGAGTTTATTGCAGAATGGACGCCAACCCCTGATGAGGAAAGGACAAAAACAGCCATCCCCGGCAAGGAATCACCCCAAGAATGGATCATGTATTTTGATGGTGCTTTTTTCTACAAGGTGCAAGGGATGGCGTGCTTCTTGTTACCCCTCCGGGGAGCACTTGAAGTACATCATCCAGATGCACTTTGCCCGGGAAGAAGCCACCAACAATATAGTAGAGTATGAAGGGCTCCTTGTCGGGCTCAGGATTGCAGCAGAATTGAGAATTAAGAAGCTGATCATTTGAGGAGATTCACGGCTTGTGGTGAGACAAGTCAACAAGGATTACCAAAGCCCATTGATGGAAGCATACGTCAAGGAAGTAAGGAGATTGGAGGAGCACTTTTACGGGTTGCAAAATAGAGCACGTACCCCATACGGAAAACAGCATAGTTGACCACCTGTCAAAGTGTGTTGCGCAGGAGCTTTCTGTGGAACCAGGAACTTTTGTTCTCCATCTCTCTCAACCCTCCGTATCACCAGCCATAATGTCCCGGAAGAAGAGAAATTTGGACTACGGTAAGCCTCTCCCGACAGAGCCATCCGCACCCGGCAAAGACCCTACCGTAAACAACTCCTCGCAGTCTACCAGACCACCCCCTCTAGCCGGGCCTATGGACCCCGTGTACGAGCCTGGTTCTCCCGCAGATGAGGAGGTGCCACTAGTCCTCGTTGCCGAGCCCCAGGCTCCAACTTGGGCAGGGCACATTGTCCACTTCCTCCAAACCAGAGAACTCCCTGGCAACGCCCGGAGGACCAGTATGTATCAGTTTGTCGATGACACTATACAAAAGGAGGCCCAATGGTGTGAAATTGAAGTGTGTTTGCCGGGAGGATGGAAAGGAACTGCTGGCTGAGATTCACAGAGTAATGTGTGGCTCCCACATTGGATCAAGTGCAGACAAGGATTCTATTGGCCCACGGCCCTCCAAGACGCGATTGAGTTAGTCACGAGATGTGAAGCCTGTCAGTCCCATTCCAAGAGAACACACCTGCCTGCCCAAGCCCTTCAGACAATCCCTCTATCATGGCCATTTTTGGTCTAGGGGCTCGATATCCTCGGCCCCTTCCCCCGGGCAATCGGGGGCTTTGAATTCTTGTTCATTGACATCGACAAGTTTACAAAGTGGTCGGAAGTGACTATCGTGAGAAAGGTGACTGATCAGTCAGCTATCAAGTTCTTGAAAGAATTGGTGTATCATTTCGGAGTTCCGGCAAGGATCATAACTGACAACGGCACCCAGTTCACGAGCCAAGCCTTCATGCAATACGTTTGCACCCTCGGATGCAAAATCTCATTCACTTCTGAGGCACACCCCCAGAGCAATGGACAAGCTGAGAGGGTGAACGCTGAAGTGCTCCGTGGACTCAAGACAAGAACTTTCGATAAGCTGTAGAAGCACGACAGGCGGTGGATTGAGGAGCTGCCGGTAGTTCTATAGTCCCTCAGAACGACACCTAACAGAGCTACCGGCAGACTCCCTTCTCCCTGGTCTATGGGGCAGAAGTAGTTATCCCCACAGAACTCATTTACGAGTCCCCTTGAGTGCTTGCCTACGATGAAGTAGTGCAAGATTAGGACCGGCATGACGATGTTGTGCTACTTGAGGAGAACCGTCTCTAGGTTGCTATGCGTGCTGCACGCTACCGGCAAGCCCTGCGTCGCTATCATAGCCCTAGGGTTCATGCCCGGTGTTTTGAGGAAGGTGACCTTGTCCTTAGGCGCGTTCAGTCTGCCAAGGGTACAAACAAGCTGTCACCAAAGTGGGAAGGCCCTTACCGGGTGGTATGAGTCACCAGACCCAGCGCAGTCCATCTGGAGACTGGGGATGGCACACAGTTTCAAAACTCATGCAATAGCATCTCCGTAAGTACTACCCGTAAGGTGCGAGGCTGCCGGGTGCAATAGCATCTCCGTAAGTACTACCCGTAAGGTGCGAGGCTGTCGGGCACTGCCCGGCAGCCACCCTTTTGTACAGGCCTTGCCTCAGTTGCATGTAACCCCTTGTACAAAGCTGGGGCGATGACCCCGTGCAAGATAAAATAAAGAAGCACTATGGGGGCCCCCGGTCGAGATCGCATGCATGCACGAGCACACCCAAATCACTGCATAAGCATTTCATGAGCATTTGCATATGCATATAGATAGGATCGCATCCTACATTTATTCCCATAACATGGAGTTGCAGGTTCCTGCCGTGAACTTGACTCCTACAAGAGACGAGAAGATTGCATGGCACAGCGATCCCCGGCAAGCCAAGAAGATAAGTTTACCTATTGTCCATTAGTGTTCTGTAGACTATAACTTGTGGATAGAGAAACCTCGTCGCTCTCTTGGAACCAGGGTGCTCCCATCCTTGGCTCGAATGTTGCTTCGGCCTGGATGGTCGTAGTGGCCCTTGGTAAAAAGGGAGTGGGCGGGGGGCTGCCACCTCAGTTTGTTCCCCGGCAGACATGGTTCTCCGACAGACGAAAAGGGTGCCGACAGGATATCTTGCCGGAGAAAACTCGTTTAATTACATTAAAGAGGCACTCCACCTCTGCATGGACGTATACATGCATCAGCTCCCGGCAAGGTTTCTCTCTTTCATTGACATGCAGATACAAGTACAAGCATTACAGAACACAAACATGGATGAAAGGGGTTACATTATTTGAATTAAAATTTGGCAATTGCCTACAAGTGTAAGATTAAAAAAAGATAAGTGCTCCGTAATGCCCTTTCCTATCCCTCTCCTCATAGGAACAGCCATCGAAGGCGAGGAGGACAAAAGGAGCGCCAGAGCTGAAGTCCAGTCAGTTCCCATTGGGCTCCAGGAGAGGTAGCTCGGAGGGAAGGGAAGCATGAGGGAACGCCTCGATGGAGAGCATGGCGGAAGGCGGCCCCGTCAACCACTGTCACCAGGGCCAGCCAGACTCGGCAGGGCTAACAGAGCTACATCCTGAGAGGAAGCCTGTCAGGGTCCAGCTGGAGGACTGCTGGAGGAGCCCGGCAGCACCATCCACACCTCTGCATCCAACTCCCAAGCAAATCAAATTGCCGGGGAAGAGGCGCAGATGCAGATGGTGGTGCTACCACCAGATGAAGATGGTGCGGGTGACGATCAGCCGGAGTCAGAGTCATCGCTCCTCCGCCCGTTGTCGTAGTCATCGATGTCACTGTCCTCCTCGTCGCTTTCGCTCGAGGAGGAGCTTTTTCGTCGGTCGAGCTCTCCACATAGCACCCTAAGCGGCCTCCCGAGAAACCAAAGATCTTGACAGAGATCAGGCCGCTCTCCATTAATTTAAAATGCAGAATGTGCCCCTCCGACAAGCTGTGGTCACGAGCGAAGGTTTTCCAGCCACGACGAAGATGCATTACATGAGGGGCGGGGAAATCAACGTCAACCCACATGCTTCCATTCCCGCAGCCCCTCATGTGTAGCCTCAGAGCGCACGGTTTCTCGAGCTCCATCTCCCGTGCAAAGAAAGTTGGAAGACGAAGGTGACCACACAAGGGCTTATACAGCCTGATGATGAACTCTCAAGGTTGATCCCCCATGTGGCCTTCCATCGGAGGAAGAGACACCAGTGGGGGCACAGCCAAGGAGCTCCCTCGTCCTCCTCCTCCTCACGCACCACGGTGGCCTCGGTCACGCCCCCTCCTCCCTCCTCTCACAGCGGGCTCTGCCACCTCAATATCCGGAGGAGGAGGGATACACTGCTGAGTGGAAGCCCTCGTCACCGCTGTTGAGACACTACTACGCCCTCGCCCTCTCACCATGGCTAAGAAAAATCGTGGGGAAGAAGGAGAGGTATATGCAGAGGGGTACTACATTTGCCTCTTTTTATAGAGGGGACGAGGCAGGGGGCTGGCCTTTCTTGGTATACGGCCCCTTTCTGCACCCTCGGCAGCTTTGGGAATCAAGGCCGACCCTCTACTCCAACCATCCACGTGTGATTTCCAACCATGGCACTCCTCCCTATGCCCTCCGCATCCACCACCTACCATGCCCAATGCATGCGGGAGACGTGGCGAGGTGCGTGCGGAATGGGGGCCGAATGGGGTAGCAGTTTCCGCCCCGTGATCTTGGTGTGAGGAGAATCCGCGGGCCACGATCCAAGTTCTTCCACAACGCAACACACAACGCGCGGGGAAACTAGAAACTGGCCTGGAATCAAGGCTGGTGAAGCGGCAACAGAAAACTCAAGGGGCCAACCCCTTCAGCAACCTTGCTTGTGCACTTATTAGGCCCTACCCTAACGATGCTCAGCAGTGCGTTTGGGGCAGGCCCGGGGGCTTCTGTCGGTGCAACAAACCCTGGGTTTGTTGCCCAGACTGTGCACAGGCACAAGATCAAGATTGAAGCACCAGCTTAAGTCAGAGATTGAAGGACCAAGAGATTTGAAGGTCCAACACGCAGATGAGAGAGACCAAGATCGAGCTAGAAGAGCAAGATACCGGCCAAGAGGGGCCTCCCTTGCCGGGCAGGCGAGTCCGGCAAGAGGCGAGGCCACCACCAGAAGCAAGCAACCGAGGCTCGTAGGGGCAGAACCACCCCACCAACCACTCAAGCACGACTCACGTCGTCAATCAGTGCGGTGTAAAGCCGCAAGATGATTAAGTGGCAGTCGTTCGCCACATGGCAGTTGTTTCCTATAGAAGAAGCCTATAGATGACACTCGTCCTGCGACGGGCAAGTGTACTATGCACCACCATGTTCATTAATTCCACCATCAATCCACTAAAGCAGAAGTAGGGTCTTACGCCTCGCGGCGGCTCGAACCTAGGAAACTCGCTCGTGTGCTCTCTGTCGTGCTGCCGTACGCTAGTCTGCTCTTTGTGACATGCGTCGTCCCCCTGCCGACGCAGCAAGCAGCCACCCGGTCCCATAGGTGGTCATGGATATCCCGCGACAATATGGAAGGTGCAATCAATATCACTCTGCTAAGTAAAACTGTCTCATCATAGGTGGCGTTCATCAAACTAGAAGCACTACATGCTAGAAATCATATTCAAGACACAAACCAATATCACACTGCCAACTTAAAGGTGTCCCATCATAAGTTACTGATTCAGGATACACAAGAAGAGTAGTTTCATGTAAGAACTGTTGGGAAACGTAGTACTTTCAAAAAAATTCCTGCACACATGCAAGATCATGGTGATGCATAGTAACGAGAGGGGAGAGTGTTTTCCACGTACCCTCATAGAACGTTAAGCAGAAGCGTTATGACAACGCGGTTGATGTAGTCGTACGTCTTCACGATCGACCGATCCTCAGTACTGAACGTACGGCACCTCCACGTTCAGCACACCTTCAGCTCGGTGACGTCCCGCGAACTCACGATCCAGTAGAGCTCGAGGGAGAGTTTCGTCAGCACGACGGCGTGGTGACGATGTTGATGAAGCTACCAACACAGGGCTTCGCCTAAGCACCGCTACGATATGACCGAGGTGGATTATGGTGGAGGGGGCACCGCACACGACTGGGAGAGATCAATGATCAACTTGTGTGTTCTAGGGTGCCCCCCTGCCCCCATATATAAAGGAGCAAGGGGGGAGGTCAGTCGGCCCTGTAGGGCGCGCCAGGAGGAGGAGTCCTCCTCCTAGTAGGAGTAGGACTCCCCTCTTTCCTAGCCCTTCTAGGAGGGGAAAACGAAGGGGGAGAAGGAGAAGGAAAGGGGGCGCCCCCCCCCCCTTCCTAGTCCAATTGGACCAGAGGGGGAGGGGGGCGCGGCCTGCCCTGGCCGGCCCCTCTCTCTCTCTCCACTAGTGCCCAACAAGGCCCATTAACCCCCGGGGGGTTCCGGTAACCCCTCCGGCACTCCGATAAAATCTCGGTTTCACTCGGAACTCTTCCGATGTCCAAATGTAGGCTTCCAATATATCAATCTTTATGTTTCGACCATTTCGAGACTCCTCGTCATGTCCGTGATCATATCTGATCGTCACAGAACTTTAAGCGTGCGGACCCTACAGGTTCGAGAACTATGTAGACATGACTGAGACATGTCTCCGGTCAATAACCAATAGCGGGACCTGGATGCTCATATTGGTTCCTACATATTCTACGAAGATCTTTATCGATCAAACCGCATAACAACATACATTGTTCGTTTTGTCATCGGTATGTTACTTGCCCGAGATTCGGTCGTCGGTATCTCAATACCTACTTCAATCTCATTACCGGCAAGTCTCTTTACTCGTTACGTAATGCATCATCCTGTAACTAACTCATTAGTCACATTTCTTGCAAGGCTTATAGTGATGTCCCATTACCGAGAGGGCCCAGAGATACCTCTCCGACAATTGGAGTGACAAATCCTATTCTCGATCTATGCCAACTCAACGATCACCATCGGAGACACCTATAGAGTACCTTTATAATCACCCAGTTATGTTGTGATGTTTGGTAGCACACAAAGTGTTCTTCCGGTAATCGGGAGTTGCATAATCTCATAGTCATAGGAACATGTATAAGTCATGAAGAAAGCAATAGCAGTAAACTAAATGATCAAGTGCTAAGCTAACGGAATGGGTCATGTCAATCACATCATTCTCCTAATGATGTGATCCCGTTGATCAAATGACAACTCATGTCTATGGCTAGGAAACTCAACCATCTTTGACCAACAAGCTAGTCAAGTAGAGGCATACTAGTGACACTATGTTTGTCTATGTATTCACACATGTATTATGTTTCCGGTTAATACAATTCTAGCATGAATAATAAACATTTATCATGATATGAGGAAAAAAATAATAACTTATTATTGCCTCTAGGGCATATTTCCTTCAGTCTCCCACTTGCACTAGAGTAAATAATCTAGATTACACAGTAATGATTCTAACACCCATGGAGTCTTGGTGCTGATCATTTTTTGCTCGTGGAAGAGGCTTAGTCAACGGTCTGCAACATTCAGGTTTGTATGTATCTTGCAAATCTCTATGTCTCCCGCCTGGACTTGATCCCGGATGGAATTGAAGCATCTATTGATGTGATTGGTTCTTTTGTGAAATCTGGATTCCTTTGCCAAGGCAATTGCACCAGTATTGTCACAAAAGATTTTCATTGGACCCGATGCACTAGGTATGACACCTAGATCGGATATGAACTCCTTCATCCAGACTCCTTCATTTGCTGCTTCCGAAGCAGCTATGTACTCCACTTCACACGTAGATCCCGCCACGACGCTTTGTTTAGAACTGCTCCAACTTACAGCTCCACCGTTCAATATAAACACGTATCCGGTTTGCGATTTAGAATCGTCCGGATCAGTGTCAAAGCTTGCATCAACGTAACCATTTACGACTAGCCCTTTGTCACCTCCATAAATGAGAAACATATCCTTAGTCCTTTTAGGTATTTCAGGATGTTCTTGACTGTTGTCCAGTGATCCACTCCTGGGTTACTTTGGTACCTCCCTGCTAAACTAATAGCAAGGCACACATCAGGTCTGGTACACAGCATTGCATACATGATAGAGCCTATGGCTGAAGCATAGGGAACACTTTTCATTTTCTCTCTATCTTCTGCAGTGGTCGGGCATTGAGTCTTACTCAACTTCATACCTTGTAACACAGGCAAGAACCCTTTATTTGCTTGATCCATTTTGAACTTCTTCAAAACTTTATCAAGGTATGTGTTTTGTGAAAGTCCAATTAAGCGTCTTGATCTATCTCTATAGATCTTGATGCCCAATATATAAGCAGCTTCTCCGAGGTCTTTCATTGAAAAACTCTTATTCAAGTATCCTTTTATGCTATCCAAAAATTCTATATCATTTCCAATCAACAATATGTCATCCACATAATATGTCATCCACATATAATATTAGAAATGCTACAGAGCTCCCACTCACTTTCTTGTAAATACAGGCTTCTCCAAAAGTCTGTATAAAACCATATGCTTTGATCACACTATCAAAACGTTTATTCCAACTCCGAGAGGCTTGCACCAGTCCATAAATGGATCGCTGGAGCTTGCACACTTTCTTAGCACCCTTTGGATCGATAAAACCTTCTGGTTGCATCATATACAACTCTTCTTCCAGAAATCCATTCAGGAATGCAGCTTTAACATCCATTTGCCAAATTTCATAATCACAAAATGCGGCAATTGCTAACATGATTCAGACAGACTTAAGCATCGCTACGGGTGAGAAAGTCTCATCATAGTCAACCCCTTGAACTTGTCGAAAACCTTTCGCAACAAGTCGAGCTTTGTAGACAGTAACATTACTGTCAGTGTCAGTCTTCTTCTTGAAGATCCATTTATTCTCGATGGCTTGCTGATCATCGGGCAAGTCAACCAAAGTCCACACTTTGTTCTCATACATGGATCCCATCTCAAATTTCATGGCCTCAAGCCATTTTGCGGAATTTGGGCTCACCATCGCTTCTTCATAGTTCGTAGGTTCGTCATGGTCAAGTAACATGACTTCCAGAACAGGATTACCGTACCACTTTAGTGCGGATCTTACTCTGGTTGACCTACGAGGTTCGGTAGTAACTTGATTTGAAGTTTCATAATCATCATCATTAGCTTCCTCACTAATTGGTATAGGTGTCACAGGAACCGGTTTCTATGATGAACTACTTTCCAATAAGGGAGCAGGTACAGTTACCTCATCAAGTTCTACTTTCCTCCCACTCGCTTCTATCGAGAGAAACTCCTTATCTAGAAAGGATTCATTCTTAGCAACAAATGTCTTGCCTTTGGATCTGTGATAGAAGGTGTACCCAATAGTTTCTTTTGGGTATCCTATGAAGACACATTTCTCTGATTTGGGTTCGAGCTTATCAGGTTGAAGCTTTTTCACATAAGCATCGCAGCCCCAAACTTTAAGAACCGACAACTTTGGTTTCTTGCCAAACCGTAGTTCATAAGGCGTCGTCTCAGCGGATTTCGATGGTGCCCTATTTAACATGAATGCAGCCGTCTCTAAAGCATAACCCCAAAATGATAGCAGTAAATCAGTAAGAGACATCATAGATCGCACCATATCTAGTAAAGTACAATTATGACGTTCGGACACACCATTACGATGTGGTGTTCCGGGTGGCGTGAGTTGCGAAACTATTCCGCATTGTTTCAAATGTAGACCAAACTCGTAACTCAAATATTCTCCTCCATGATCAGATCGTAGAAACTTTATTTTCTTGTTACGATGATTTTCCACTTCACTTTGAAATTCTTTCCACTTTTCAAATGTTTCAGTCTTATGTTTCAATAAGTAGATATACCCAAATCTGCTCAAATCATCTGTGAAGGTGAGAAAATAATGATACCCGCCGCGAGCCACAATATTCATTGGACCACATACATTAGTATGTATGATTTCCAACAAATCTGTTGCTCGCTCCATAGTTCCGAAGAACGGTGTTTTAGTCATCTTGCCCATGAGGCATGGTTCGCAAGTACCAAGTGTTTCATAATCAAGTGACTCCAAAAGTCCATCAGAATGGAGTTTCTTCATGCGCTTTACACCAATATGACTGAAACGGTAGTGCCACAAATAAGTTGCACTATCATTATCAACTCTGCATCTTTTGGCTTCAACATTATGAATATGTGTCTTACTACTATCGATATTTAACACAAATTGACCACTCTTCAAGGGTGCATGACCATAAAATATATTATTCATATAAATAGAACAACCATTATTCTTAGATTTAAATGAATAACCGTCTCGCATCAAACAAGATTCAGATATAATGTTCATGCTTAACACTGGCACCAAATAACAATTATTCAGGTCTAAAATTAATCCCGAAGGTAGATGTAGAGGTAGCGTGCCGACGGCGATCACATCGACTTTGAAACCATTTCCCACGCGCATCGTCACCTCGCCCTTAACCAATCTTCGCTCAATCTGTAGACCCTGTTTCGAGTTGCAAATATTAGAAACAGAACCAGTATCAAATACCCAGGTGCTACTGCGAGCTCTAGTAAGGTACACATCAATAACATGTATATCACATATACCTTTGTTCACCTTGCCATCCTTCTTATCCGCCAAACACTTGGGGCAGTTCTGCTTCCAGAGACCAGTCTCTTTGTAGTAGAAGCACTCAGTCTCAGGCTTAGGTCCAGACTTGGGTTTCTTCTCCTGAGCAGCAACTTGTTTGTCGTTCTTTTTTAAGTTCCCCTTCTTCTTATCGTTACCCTTTTTTTGAAACTGGTGGTCTTGTTGACCATCAACACTTGATGCTCCTTCTTGATTTCTACTTCCACATCTTTTAGCATTGTGAAGAGCTCGGGAATTGTCTTATCCATCCCTTGGATATTATAGTTCATCATGAAGCTCTTGTAGCTTGGTGGCAGTGATTGAAGAACTCTGTCAATGACACTATCAACAGGAAGATTAACTCCCAGTTGAGTCAAGTGATTATGGTACCTAGACATTCTGAGTATATGTTCACTAACAGAACTATTCTCCTCCATCTTGCAGTTGTAGAACTTATTGGAGACTTCATATCTATCAATCCGGGCATTTGCTTCAAATATTAACTTCAACTCCTGGAACATCTCATATGCTCCATGACGTTCAAAACGTCGTTGAACTCTCGGTTCTAAGCCGTAAAGCATGGCACACTGAACTATTGAGTAGTCATCAACGCGCGACTGCCAGGCATTCACAATGTCTACAATTGTCGGTGTAGGTGGTACACCTAGCGGTGCTTCCAAGACATAACTCTTTTGTGCAGCAATGAGGATAATCCTCAAATTACGGACCCAGTCCGTGTAATTGCTACCATCATCTTCCAACTTTGCTTTCTCAAGGAACACATTAAAATTCAATGGAACAACAACACGGGTCATCTATCTACAACAACATAGACAAGCAAAATACTATCAGATACTAAGTTCATGATAAATTTAAGTTCAATTAATCATATTACTTAATAACTCCCACTTAGATATATATCTCTCTAATCATCTAAGTGATCACGTGATCCAAATCAACTAAACCATAACCGATCATCACATGAAATGGAATAGTTTTCAACGGTGAACATCACTATGTTGATCATATCTACTATATGATTCACACTCGACCTTTCGGTCTCAGTGTTCCGAGGCCATATCTGCATATGCTAGGCTCGTCAAGTTTAACCCGAGTATTCTGCGTGTGCAAAACTGGCTTGCACCCATTGTATAAGAACGTTGAGCTTATCACACCCGGTCATCACGTGGTGTCTTGGCACGACGATCTTTTGCAATGGTGCATACTCAAGGAGAACACTTGTACCTTGAAATTTTTAGTGAGAGATCATCTTATAATTCTATCGTCAATTAAAGCAGAATAAGATGCATAAAGGATAAACATCACATGCAATCAATATAAGTGATATGATATGGCCATCATCATCTTGTGCCTTTGATCTCCATCTCCAAAGCACCATCATGATCACCATCGTCACCGGTGCGACACCTTGATCTCCATCGTAGCATCGTTGTCGTCTCGCCAACTATTGCTTCTACGACTATCGCTACTGCTTAGTGATAAAGTAAAGCAATTACATGGCAATTGCATTTCATACAATAAAGCGACAACCATATGGCTCCTGCCAGTTGCCGATAACTCTATTACAAAACATGATCATCTCATACAATAAAATATAGCATCATGCCTTGACCATATCACATCATAACATGCCCTGCAAAAACAAGTTAGACGTCCTCTACTTTGTCGTTGCAAGTTTTACGTGGCTGCTACGGGCTGAGCAAGAACCGTTCTTACCTACGCATCAGAACCACAATGATAGTTTGTCAAGTTAGTGTTGTTTTAACCTTCAACAAGGACCGGGCGTAGTCACACTCGGTTCAACTAAAGTTGGAGAAACTGACACCCGCCAGCCACCTGTGTGCAAAGCACGTTGGTAGAACCAGTCTCACGTAAGCGTACGCGTATTGTCGGTCTGGGCCACTTCATCCAACAATACCGCCGAACCAAAGTATGACATGCCGGTAAGCAGTATGACTTGTATCGCCAACAACTCGCTTGTGTTCTACTCGTGCATATAACATCTACGCATAAACTTGGCTCGGATGCCACTGTTGGGAAACATAGTGATTTCAAAAAAACCTACGCACATGCAAGATCATGGTGATGCATAGCAACGAGAGGGGAGAGTGTTGTCCATGTACCCTTGTAGACCATTAAGAGGAAGTGTTATGACAACGCGGTTGATGTAGTCATACGTCTTCACGATCGACCGATCCTCAGTACCGAACGTACGGCACCTCCATGTTCAGCTCGGTGATGTCCCGCGAACTCACAATCCAGTAGAGCCCGAGGGAGAGTTTCGTCAGCATGACGGCATGGTGACGATGTTGATGAAGCTACCGATGCAGGGCTTTGCCTAAGCACCGCTACGATATGACTGAGGTGGATTATGGTGGAGGGGGCACCGCACACGGCTGGGAGAGATCAATGATCAACTTGTGTGTTCTAGGGTGCCCCCTGCCCCATATATAAAGGAGCAAGGGGGGAGGCCGGCCGGCCCTGTAGGGTGCGCCAGGACCTCCTCCTAGTAGGAGTAGGACTCCCCTCTTTCCTACTCCTACTAGGAGGGTGGAAGGAAGGGGGGAAGGAAAAGGAAAGGGGGGTGCCCCCCTTCCTAGTCCAATTTGGACCAGAGGGGGAGGGGCGCGCGAGCTGCCCTGGCCGGCCCCTCTCTCTCTCCACTAGGGCTCAACAAGGCCCATTAACCCCCGGGGGGTTCCGGTAACCCCTCCGGCACTCCGGTAAAATCCCGATTTCACCCGGAACTCTTCCGATGTACAAATGTAGGCTTCCAGTATATCAATCTTTATGTCTCGACCATTTCGAGACTCCTCATCATGTCCGTGATCATATCCGGGACTCCGAACTTCCTTTGGTACATCAAAACATATAAACTCATAATACCGATCGTCACAGAACTTTAAGCGTGCGGACCCTACGGGTTCGAGAACTATGTAGACATGACCGAGACATGTCTCCGGTCAATAACCAATAGCGGAACCTGGATGCTCATATTGGTTCCTACATATTCTACGAAGATCTTTATTGGTCAAACCGCATAACAACATATGGTGTTCCTTTTGTCATCGGTATGTTACTTGCCCGAGATTCGATCGTCGGTATCTCAATACCTAGTTCAATCTCGTTACCGGCAAGTCTCTTTTCTCGTTACGTAATGCATCATCCCGTAACTAACTCATTAGTTACATTGCTTGCAAGGCTTATAGTGATGTGCATTATCGAGAGGGCCCACAGATACCTCTCCTACAATCAGAGTGACAAATCCTATTCTCGATCTATGCCAACTCAACGATCACCATCGGAGACACCTGTAGAGCACCTTTATAATCACCTAGTTACGTTGTGACGTTTGGTAGCACACAAAGTGTTCTTCCGGTAATCGGGAGTTGCATAATCTCATAGTCATAGGAACATGTATAAGTCATGAAGAAAGCAATAGCAGTAAACTAAACGATCAAGTGCTAAGCCAACAGAATGGGTCATGTCAATCACTTCATTCTCCTAATGATGTGATCCCGTTGATCAAATGACAACTCATGTCTATGGCTAGGAAACTCAACCATCTTTGATCAACGAGCTAGTCAAGTAGAGGCACACTAGTGACACTATGTTTGTCTATGTATTCACACGTGTATTATGTTTTAGGTTAATACAATTCTAGCATGAATAATAAACATTTATCATGATATGAGGAAATAAATAATAACTTTATTATTGCCTCTAGGGCATATTTCCTTCAAGAACATGGTATGATAGACAGATATTTTATGTACCAAAAACAGGAAAGCATGCCATATTCACACATATCATGTGTAAGCTAAGAAGATGCAGTTTACACTAATTAGGAGCAATACAAGATAGACACCATATGCAACATGCAACCAGATATCACATTGCCAAGTTAGAGCAAGCACCTTGGATGGTGGAGTAGGGCAGTGGAGACTTGGAACTTGTAATGCACTAGCAGTACAATGAGAATCTGTATAGATGCTTCGTTTACGTTGTTGCAGAGGACCACCATCATCGCCTTCCTTACCATTTTCCTTCCTCTTTTTTGATTTTGCCTTGTCAAGTCAAACCCACAAGAAAAAGGAATAAAATTTGCTCTTCAGAACTCATTGATGCATGATACTGACGAACACTACTTTCAAGTAAGGCAGCCGCATGATAGGAGGATGGAATATGTATGAAAAACGGGACGGCATGACATATTGACATGTATGATGTATAAAGTGTAAACTAAGCACAAGGTGTTTGAACTAGTTAGAAGCAATGCAAGCTAGAAACCATATGAAAGATGAAACCAATATCACTCTGCCAAATTAAAAGGGTGGCCTAACAAATGTATTTGACCAAATTAGAAGCAATACATGGCAACATGCTAGCAATAATATGGAATATGCAAGAATAAAGGTGTCTCATCGTAAGTGATTGATGCAGGATACAGAAGAGAGGTAGTTTCATGTAAGAACATGATTAACACATAGATGTAGTGTGTACCAAAAATAGGAAGGTATGTCATATTCATGGGTATAATGTGTAAACTAAGCAGATGCAATTTACCCTAATTAGAAGCATTACAAGCTACACACCGTATGAAACATGCAACCACATATCACACTTCGAAGTTAGAGCAAGCACCTGCAATGGTGGTGTAGGGGAAGTGCGGTCTTCAAGTACAGAGCTACATTCAATATCTTCATTTAGGCTTGCTGTTTCTTGAGAATCATGTGGAGAGGATGAAACTGCACTCTTTATAAGAGTAGCGTGTCTTATACTAACCCATGGGTGTGACTATCTCATCATAAGCGATAGATGCAGGATACACAAGAATAGTAGTTTGATGTAAGAACATGGTGTGGTAGGCATATGTAGTATGTACCAAAAATAGGAAGGCGTGTCATATTCACATGCATAATGTCTAAGCTAAGGATATGCAATTTAACAAATTAGGAGCAATACAAGTTAGGCACCATATGCAACATGCAACCAGATATCACACTGCCATCTTAGAGCAAGCACCTGGGGTTGTGGAGTAGGGGAGATGAGATTTGGAACTTGCACTGTGTTGGAGTAGCAGGATAATCTGCAGAGATCATCTGTTTCGGTTGCTCCAGAGGACCACCATCATTCCATGCCTTCGTCCTTTTAGATTTTGCCTTGTCAAGTTAACACACAAGTAAAAGTAATGAAATTCACAGTTCCAAATTCGTTGATGCATGATACTGACGAACACATCTTTTATGTATGGCAACCACATTGTAGGAGGATGGAATATGTAAGAAAAATGCTAAGCAGAAGGCATTTCAACAAATTGGAAGCAATGCAATCTAGACACCATATGAAAGATCCAACCAAAATCACTCTACCAAGTTAGATGTGTCTCGTTATAAGTGGCACTTCAACAAATTAGAGGTAATACATGTTTGAAATGATATGAAAGATGCAACCGATATTACATTGTCAACTTGAAGGTGTCTCGTCAGAAGTGATTGATGAGGGATACACAAGAAAAGTAGTTTGATGTAAGAACATGGTTAATAGAAAGACGTAGTATGTACCAAAAACAGGAAGGCATGTCATATTCACAAGTATAATGTGTTAACTAAGCAGATGCAATTTACCTTAATTAGAAGCATTACAAGGTAGACACCATATGCAACATGCAACCACATATCACACTACCAAGTAAGAGCAAGCACCTGCGATGGTGGTGTGGGGGAATTGCGGTTGTTAACTAGAGAGCTACGTTGACTATCTTCATTTAGCCTTGCTGTTTCTTGAGAATCATGTGGGGAGGATGACACTGCACTCTTCAAATGAGTAGCGCGTCTCACAGTAACCCATTGGGGTGACTATCTCATCATAAGTGATTGATGAGGGATACAAAAGAGCATTAGTTTGATGTATGAACATGGTTAATAGACATATGTAGTATGTATCAAAAACAGGAAGGCATGTCATTATCAAAGGTATAATGTGTAAAGTAAGTAGATGCAATTTAACCAAATTTGAAGCAATACAAGCTAGACACCATATGCAACATGCAACCACATTTGACAGCGCGAAGTTAAAGCAAGCACCTGGGATGGTTGTGTGTGGCAATTGAGATCATCAACTGCATAGCTACGTTTACTGTCTCCATTTGCTGACACTACACCCTTTAGAGCGCTGAAACGCTTAGTGCTTATCTTCGAATTACACTGGAGCGACTTCTATCTTTTCTTTTTGGTATTCACCAACACTGCGTCAGAGTCTGAAATACCCATGCATAAAAAACAATAGTGTGAGTGTGGGTGAATTGTGTGCACAAGTAGTATAGTGTAAAGCTAGCAGATAGTAGGTCGGTGAGAAATAAATGATGGGAGACATATGATAGCTCTACAACATGCATGGCACATGAAATTACTAGATTCTAGGATTTTTGAAATATGAGCATAGGGATGGCTGGGAAATGCAGATGCTAATCCAGCACACCACAAGGTGTGGTCCTATGAAAATAACAGTCGACTGAAAACAAATAGGTTAGTCCATTTTTTTTCTACACCGTCCAATGTACAAAGAACAGGCAGATCGCCTTTATCAACCTCTAGTCAGTCAGTGTTACGATCTTCCTCGAAATGCCAGGGACCACCAGCCCAGTCCCCTGCCTCTGCCCTCCCCTCAACCTCACTGCACCGCCGTGCTTGGAACCGCCCCCCGACCATCCCTTCATGCCCCGCCGACCTCCAGATCGGGCGCAAGCAGATCCTACGCCCCACACCCCTATGATAAACACTGATGCGTTGCTTCCCCTATGAACAGGCGGGCTAGGTGCTCCACGCGCCTAAGCGGGTGCTGCTTCTTTTAATTGTGATTCAACTGACCCTGAATTGAAATCCAGGCGGGCCACTGACCTCTAGCCAAGGTGAAATAGTAAATGGGAGGAAACCATTTGTATTTAGTATCACGAAGAAAATGTAGTAAGAAGCGCTTAACTAGTTTCTTTCATGGGATGAATATGGTGTGAGCAGAGACATAAGATTTGCACGAATAAGGGAAGAGGAGTACCTCTTTCTGTTGGCAGTGTTGTGTCCTCTTCTTTTGGTTTGCTAGAAACGAGAAGTTGTGGAGGACGGTAGAGCCTTGGACAAACCCATGGCCAAGTTGTTGAGTGTGGTGCAATGGTCGTCTATCAGCGGCGGGGAACCAGATCCGAGGTGGCGAACGACGGCATAGTGGGAATAGCTCCGATGCGGTGGACGATTGTGATAGTGGAGCGGCAGTGGTGAGGCGCAGGACAGCGTGGTCGAAGTGGTTCTGGTATGGCGCACATCGGCCTTGGTGTTTCGGTTTCGCGGCTGGTGGGCATCGGTGTTTCTGGTGCCACTAAGTCCTTGAGGGCATTGCGGTTGCGGTTGCGGTTGCGTTGGACGATGACGTCGTGGTACCGGCTCCGGCGTGATGGAGGAGGGCGGCGATGGATTGGGCGCGATGGGGTGGAGGACGGAGGAGGCTGGGATTTCGCGGCTGGTGGACAGGGCGTTTTGGCGCACATGGAGTATGATTGGGAAACAGAGGGAGGGGGAACTAAGGGGGAAGCATGTTTCAATTTGGTACGCGCTTGTTTAAAATTTGGGGAAATTTACAAACTTTGCCCCCATCTAAAATTTCAGACATATTGCAGGTTGGGGGTATGACAGTAATCTCAGGTGTCCCAAATGGTGGGCGGGATAGATTTCGGCTGAGCACATGGGTATTTAGGTGCCCACGGCGTATGAATGCTTCTCGGAGGCGGTTGAGACTCGCGTCTTGGTGAAGTTACAAACCTACCCCGGTTTAGACCTTTGGACATAGGGCCGATAGGCTACACGGGCCAGAGTCAGGACAGTAATTTCCTACCACCAAACATTAGTCTCGCGGGGTTTCGGGTGACCAGAGGCTTATTTGGCGCTTCGTTCAATATTTGGGAGCAGAAGCATTAACGTTTTCGGTTCTCTTGAATTGAACTTTCAGGATTTGTCAAACTTCACAAATATTGACTCTTCAAAATCCTAAAACTACGATTATTTTGGAATGGAAGGGGTACATTTGAATATACATTGTACACGAGTATATATTAAAAAATATGCAACTTACCTCAGTTCATGCATGGTTCCAGATATAATCTCCTTGGTTGCAAAAAAATAGTTAGACATGCATATGAATATATAGCATGTTCAAACGCTCAACAAAGATTGATGCCCCCTTTTAGATCTGATTTACAAATGCCATTATATCGGATTCAAATATTTGAATGCACTTCCTATGAATTCGAATCTTCAAAACCGCCTTTATGTTGAATTCGACATGAATTCTATTTTGTAGCTAGCAATTTGGAATGTATCCAGGGCAGTGACAAATGTATAAAGTGCTTCACACTAACAACATGGAGTGCACTAATTAATGTGTATATATGAATTGCAAAAGCAATGCATTGCCTGTATTTCAAACCGCTCTCACTCTATGGATCGATAATATGAAATAAACACATGCACATGCTAGAATTCAATAAAGTATGGGTGTCTGATAGACCGATTTTCGTTCATATGCAAATTGGAAAATTCATGATCTCATCCAAAAATAATAATGCCATTTATATTTTAATTTAACGCGTAGAACCGCCTTTTACACGTAGATGCACTATGCCTCGGCCCGTTCTCACACACGCGCTATATATCTCTCTATCTAACGCATAAATGCACAAACTTTATATACATCGGCATTTCTCTTTCACACATGCTCACTATCTCTCCCGGGGTGTTGGGGTGTCTCACACACACACTCTCTCTATGTCTCCCTCTCTCTTTCTGACTACTATGTGCCACTTTTTCACTAATCTCAGTTGGAAAACACTATTTCTCTCACATGCACATATACACACACACGGTCACTACTAGCCCTCTATACGCACATATATGTGCCTACGTGTCTCTCGCACGCACATTATCTTTAGGCCTCTCTCACACACATTGCCTCCCCCCCACCCAGATACACACCTCTCTCTTAGTAGTTGGCAGATATGATTCCATCAGGTCATTCGGTAGGATATCCCTGACTATTAGGCTGGATGGTAATACGAGGTGAATTTTTACCCAAGTCCGCACCCTTGCAGTTGAGAAAAAAGCCTACTCCTGGTACTGTATATTAGTGATAGGGGTGTGTACAAAATACACATGAATACCAGGCATTGTGCATGTGTGTATACTATCGACAAACTAGCCCCCAGGCTTCTATAACATACTTGGGGCCTTGGGTTACAAATCATATATAGTCGGCTTATCACCAGTGGGGATAGAGTCCTCCACGACTCTGGTAGCTTTGTCTTGTACGCCGAGTCCTCCACATGGGTCTTCGTATAATGCGTCTTGGTCCAACCTATGTGGCGCGGGATGGAACTGACCCATGAGTCCTCATGTTGACCCACCACAACTAGAAACAATGTGCCCACCCCAACTAGAAATGATGTGCCCACCACACCACACACGCAATCGGCCACTAAGAAAATAAGCATATACAATAGTACAATGTTATACATGAAAGTTAATTGCATGGTGCATCCAAAAAAATTTGTTCTGCATTGTGAATGTTTATATTTTATCCTAAAATATTAGTCACGGGAAAGAGAAACGAAGGGCATATCTCTCCTTATCTCCACCGGACACCCCTCTTTCTACACCACTTTCACATACCCACACAAACTATCTCTCGGCCCTCTAAAAGTATGCATGCCCATGACACATTCACATGTGACGGTCATTGCATTTCAAGCAAAAGAACAATACGGTCACTAGACTTCAGAATATGCTCATTACGGTCACCATATACATTCTCGTAGTGATCATATGGTATCTAGCTAATGATACACCTCTGTATTTTGTTGATGACACTGACGAACATTGTATTTGATCCGTGCCCCGTATTTTGTTGACGACACTTACGGTCATTGTATTTGAAGCAAAAGCACGATATGGTCACTAGACTTCAGAAAAAGCTCATCACGGTCACCACATACATTTTGTGGTGCTAACCAACTTGTGGTTGGATGGTTAGGAGGACAGTGGTTTCCCGAGCCCACCCGGGTTAAAGTCCTGGTGCTCGCATTTATCCTAGGTTAATTTTAGTATTTTCCGGCAATGTGCATTTAGTGGGAGGAGACGTTCCACTCGACTATGAGGCACCTATGGTGACTTCGTAAAATCTCAAGATCATATGCTGGCTCACTATCTCGAAGGTGCTCATAGGGATAGGGTCTACGTGTGTGCGCTTGCAGCGGTGAGTGCTTGCGCGTATATATGAGCGCTTGTGTCTGTACCGTGTTAGAAAAATACATGCCATGATTATACGGTCACTGGCTCACCCGTACAACTCCGTATTTTGATGACGACACAATCAATTGACCAGTCAAACATTCCATGTGGTGCAACTAGTGTTGCACCATCGGGGCGCGTAACCATGGGGCCCACCTGTTGGCGCGTATATGAAAGAAAGAAATGATAGTTTGAGTCTGTACTATGTTAATAAAATACATTTTAGGGTGATCATACGGTCACTGTCTCACCATACAGGTCCGTAATTTGTTGATGACACGATCAATTAACCAGTCGAATGGTCCATATTCAGCAGAGCACATTACCATAGGGCCCACCCATCAGCGCGTATATGAAAGACAGAAATGGTAATAAATTGGTGCTCGGTGGGGATTCGAAGTTGTGAGACCTCTGGTTGGTAGTCGCCCGCGGTGCGGGGGCGTGGTGATTGGGCGGTGGCATGGGGATCGCCAGAGAAAAAGCTTGGCGCGGGGGGTGTAGAGGGATGGCCGGGGCGGCGGCGGACCGGTAGTGGGGACTGGTTTCGAGGCGGGCGGGCGGCATGGTGGCGTGGGCCGGCCGCGGGCGGCGGGGGCCGGTAGTTCGGCCGGTGGTGGCTGGCGGCTCAGGGGGTGGAGGTTGAAGATAAACTGCAGGCCCTTGATTTCGTATCCAATGGCTGGAAAATCGACTGGCCAGAGATGAAAAAGTCAGTCGACTGACGTGTAGCCTCACCCCGCACGTACACATGCACGCACGCAACACTCGCACGCATGCAGGCATGCAACACTGACGTGTACACATAACGAACACACGCACGCATGCAGGCTTGCAACACTGACACGTACACATGCACTCACGAACACACGCATGTACGCACACATGCATGGAACACTGAAACGTACACATGCATGCATGCAACACTCGCACACCTGCTGTAACGCCCTCGACGCGGCTATATCTCCCACGTTCGAAGCACGACTTAGAGGCATAACCGCATTGAAAGCAATGTCGCAAGTGAGGTAATCTTCACACAACCCATGTAATACATAAGGGAAAGAGATACATAGTAGGCTTACAATCGCCACTTCACACAATTACATGAATAAAGCATTACATCAACCAGATACAATCAAGGTCCGACTACGGAACCAAAATAAAAGAAGACTACCCCAAATGCTACACAGATCCCCGATCGTCCCGACTGGGCTCCACTACTGATCAACTAGAACGAAACAGCACAAAGGACAAGATCTTCATCGAGCTCCTCCTTGAGCTTGGTTGCGTCATCTGCACGGACTCATCGGCACCTGTGTAACACCCTCGATGCGACTATATCTCCCACGTGTCGAGGCACGACTTAGAGGCATAATCGCATTGAAGGCATATGTCGCAAGTCAGGCAATCTTCACAACATCCCATATAATATAGATAATAAAAGGGGAGATAACATAGTTGGCTTACACTCGCCACGTCAATCAAGTACATAAATAACATTACATCAACCAAACACTCATGGCCCGACTACGGCGCCAAAATAAAAGATAACCCAACAAGCGACACGGTCCCGATCACCCCCCAACTGGGCACCACTACTGATCATCAGGAAAGGAAACATAGTATCGTTGAGAGTCCTCGTCGAACTCCCACTTGAGCTCGAGCGCGTCACCTGGAGCGGAATCATCAGGCCCTGCATCTGGTGTAATAGTAATCTGTGAGCCACAGGGACTCAGCAATCTCGCACCCTCGCGATCAAGACTATTTAAGCTTATGGGTAAGGCAAGGTAAAATATGTGGAGCTGCAGCAAGCGACTAACATATATGGTGGCTATCTTGTTCGCAAAAGAGAGCGAGAAGAGAAGGCAAAGCGTGAGCGCATAACTAAAGAGGGCAAACCTGCGGCAAGCATTACTCCAACACCGTGTCCACTTCCCGGACTCCACTGAGAAGAGGCCATCACGGTAACTCACACTGTTGATTCATTTTAATTAAGTTAAGGTTCAAGTTATCTACAACCGGACATTAACAAATTCCCATCTGCCCATAACCGCGGGCACGGCTTTCGAAAGTTCAAATCCCTGCAGGGGAGTCCCAACTTAGCCCATGACAAGCTCTCACGGTCAACGAAGGAATAGACCTCCTCCCGAGACGTTCCGATCAGACTCGGTACCTCGGTTCTTCAAGACACTTCGACAGGTTAAAACTAATCCAGCAACACCGTCCAAATGTGCCGACAAATCCCGATAGGAGCTGCACATATCTCTTTCTCAGGGCACACTCAGATTGTCCTAGGTATGGGTAGGCCAGCCCAGAGTTGCCCCTGGTGGCCACCGACAGCTGACAGGTGGACCAACACTCAGAGGAGCACTGACCCGAGGGGTTTAAAATAAGATGACCCTCGGGCTCCGGAAACCCAAGGGAAAAAGAGGCTAGGTGGCAAATGGTAAAACCAAGGTTGGGCATTGCTGGAAAAGCTTTAATCAAGGCAAACTATCAAGGGGTTCCCATTATAACCCAACCGCGTAAGGAACGCAAAATCCGGGAACATAACACCGATATGACGGAAAACTAGGGCGGCAAGAGTGGAACAAAACACTAGGCGAGAGGCCGAGCCTTCCACTCTTTACCAAGTATATAGATGCATTAAGATAACATGGCAATATAATGATATCCCAACAAGTAAATAAATGTTCCAACAAGGAACGGTCTCCAACAGTGAAGGATATTCCTTCTAGCGGGAAGACCCGATCAGACTCAGAATCCTGGTTACAAGACATTTCGACAATGGTAAAACAAGACCAGCAAAGTCACCCAGATGTGCCAACAAATCCCGATAGGAGCTGCACATATCTCGTTCTTAGGGCACACCGGATTTGCCAGACGTCGGGTGGGCCAGCCCAGAGTTGCCCCTGGTAGCTTCAGACATCGCTCAGTTTGGACCAACACTCAGTGGAGCACTAGCCCGGGGGTTTAATAAAGATGACCCTTGGGCAGGCCTACCCAAGGGAAAGAAAAAGGCTAGGTGGCGAATGGTAAAACCAATGTTGGGCCTTGCTGGAAGAGTTTTATTCAAGGCGAACTGTCAAGGGGTTCCCATTATAACCCAACCGCGTAAGGAACGCAAAATCCGGGAACATAACACTGATATGACGGAAACTAGGGCGGCAAGAGTGGAACAAAACACCAGGCATAAGATCGAGCCTTCCACCCTTTACCAAGTATATAGATGCATTAATTAAATAAGAGGTATTATGATATCCCAACAAGTAAACATGTTCCAACAAGGAACAACATCTCCATGTTCCAACAAGGAACAAACTTCAATCTTCACCTGCAACTAGCAACGCTATAAGAGGGGCTGAGCAAAGCGGTAACATAGCCAATCAACGGTTTGCTAGGACATGGTGGGTTAGAGGTTTGACATGGCAATTTGGGATGCTTGAAAGCAAGTGGTAGGCATCGTAGCACTGGCATAGCAAAAGAGCGAGCAATCTAGCATAGCAAAGATAGTAGTGATTTCGAGGGTATGATCATCTTGCCTGCAAAGTTGTCAGAGTTGACTGGATCCTCGAAAGCAAACTCAACGGGCTCCTCGTTAGCGAACTCGTCTCCCGGCTCTACCCAAACAAGACAAACAAGAAAATGGAACACAATCAACCACGTGCAAGGCTCAAACAATATGATGCAAAGATGGTATGCTATGTGGGATGCGATGCAGGATGCATATGCAAGATTTGACAAGGGATGCATGAACCTGGCCTCAACTTGGGAATCCAAGTGTGCCACTAGAAAGATGAGATGAAATCACTTGAAAATGATATAAAGAACACCGGAATCAGAGTTACGGTTTGGAAATGGCAAGCGATTCAAATATGGCCACGTTCTGCGATTTACATCAAGTAGCCATCTAAATGCAATGAGATGAACAAGCTACAGCACCCAAACATGACAACAAAATACATGGAAAGGATTCATTCAAGATGCTTAACAAAAGTCTAGCACGGAGCTACGGCCAAATCATCCATTAACAGGTTCAAACAAGCATGGCAAAAATGCATTTGACGAACAGATTTCAGACTTAGTGAAATTAACACTTGTCTGGAATTTCAGATCAGATAGCACTCTTTGGAGCAACAAAACTACATGCTACAAGACCTGAACATGCCAAAGTAAAGCATGGCATGGAGCTACTCAAAGAGCTTAACAAAAGTCCCTTAGTGACCTTGAGCCAAAAGGGATCAGAAAATTCAAATTGCAAGCATGTGAACATGGCAAAAACATAATCAGATCACAGACTTAGTGAAAACTGGAGCATGCTGAAAACAGATATCAAGTAGGCATGTTTACGAGCTCGATGCACTCACTATGGAGCAAGTCATGATAATATAAGCATACACCCACCAAGAATACACAAAATGCAAGCTATACATGGCAAGAACAATAGCATAGCATGCACGGATCAACTATAACATCATCGGCAAAATCGCTAACAAGTAGACAATCTGCCCAGATTCACGAAGTAGCAAAAGTAGAGCTCGATTGACTCAAGATAGCGTGCTCCATAATTGCAAACAAAGACACGGATGGATAGAGCACTACAATATTAACAAAACATCCTTACTGGTCATCCTCAAAAGAGGCACGGATCACTAGCAAACAACATGAACATAAGGCCATATGAGATAAACAGGTCAAGGACTTAGTGGAAATGCTAAGTCCCTGAAATCAGCATTACCAAGTGCCTCACTTTGCAAGCTTGTGCTAGTCCCCACACACATCACAAAAATACATGGGTTGCACCTCTGGAAAGATGGCAAAAACCCTTAACAAAACATATGTAGAGCTCATGGGCATATCATGCACACAATAATCATGGCAAAAATGACAAATATCTAAATGGAGTAGCAAATCTGACAATTATCTCAAGTAGCACTCTTCTACCAGCATTTCGGGCATCAAGATGAACTCAGATGAAATGATGCAATGGAATGAAATGATGTTCTCTCTGATACGAACATTTTGGTATGCTATATGCCCAAAACACAGCTACGGATGCAAAGTTTCGATGCGATGAACATGAGCATTTGAATCTGGGAATCTCGGGGACTTAGAAGAATTTCAACCTTGCAAAAGTCAATCCGGGATGGCGAGAAGCGGGATGGCGCAGATCCGGGACGGAGGACGTCGTTTGGTTGGAGGGATGGGTGGATCTCGTCCACCCTCCTCGGATCCGACTGGAAGGGAGCTCCAGCGAGCTCAAACGCCAGCGAGGAGGAGCTCCGGCGGCGGAGCTCGGCGAGCCCGGGCGGCGAGGCGCAGATCCGATGGCGGCAGGGGGAGGTGCAGGCAACGGCGGCGGAGCCACGCGGCGGAGGCGATGGCGCGGAAGCCGAGGCGGCGGCGAAGGCGACTTCCGGCGACGGCGGGCGGCGCAACTTCGGCACGAAGAGGCGGCGGGGAGGAAGAGGCACTCGGGCGGCGGCGTGGGATCTGGCCCGGATCGGCCCCGCGCGGGCCGGATCTGGGCCGGCGGGCGGCGCGGTGAAGTGGGGTGCGGGGCGGACAGGTGTCAGGCGGCGATTGGCGGCGGGGATTTTTGTCCGGCGCGGATCCGGACACGTCCAGCAGCGCGCGAGGAAGAGAACTAGGGTTTCGGGGAAGAGGAAACGGGAATTTCGGAGGGGGTGTATTTATAGGCATAGAGGGAGCTAGGAGAGTCCAAATGAGGTGCAATTATCGGCCACGCGATCGTGATCGAACGCTCTAGATGATGGAGAAGGTTTTGGTGGGTTTTGGGCCAAATTGGAGGGGTGTTGGGCTGCAACACACACGAGGCCTTTTCGGTCCGTCGGTTAACCGTTGGAGCATCAAACGAAGTCCAAATGGTACGAAACTTGACAGGCGGTCTACCGGTAGTAAACCAAGGCCGCTTCGCAAGTCTCGGTCCAATCCGGAAATTTTTAATCCCCACACATGAAAGAAAGGTAGAAATGACCACCGGAGGAGAACGAAGCGCCGGAATGCAAAACGGACAACGGGGAAAATGCTCGAATGCATGAGATGAACACGTATTCAAATGCAATGCACATGATGACATGATATGAGATGCATGACAATGATAACAACACACGGAAACAAAAACCCAAACCCGAGAAAATAAAATAACTTAACGCCGGAAACGGCAAGAGTTGGAGTACAAATTCGGAAAGTCATATCCGGGGTGTTACAACCTGCAAGCTGGTTTTGGAAGTATCTGTGAGTCACGGGGACTCAGCAATCTCACACCCTCGCGATCAAGACTATTTAAGCTTAAAGGAAGGGTAAAAGTATGAGGTGGACCTGCAGCAAGCGACTAGCATATATGGTGGCTAACATACGCAAATGAGAGCGAGAAGAGAAGGCAAAAGCACGGTCGAAAATCTATGATCAAGAAGTGATCCTAGAGGAACCTACATCAAGCATAACTCCAACACCGTGTTCACTTCCCGGACTCCGCCGAGAAGAGACCATCACGGTTACACACGCGGTTGATGTATTTTAATTAAGGTCATCTTCAGGTTTTCTACAACCGGACATTAACAAATTCCCATCTGCCCATAACCGCGGGCACGGCTTTCGAAATTTCAAAACCCTGCAGGGGTGTCCCAACTTAGCCCATCACAAGCTCTCACGGTCAGTGAAGGATATTCCTTCTAGCGGGAAGACCCGATCAGACTCAGAATCCCGGTTACAAGACATTTCGACAATGGTAAAACAAGACCAGCAAAGTCACCCAGATGTGCCAACAAATCCTGATAGGAGCTGCACATATCTCGTTCTCAGGGCACACCGGATTTGCCAGACGTCGGGTGGGCCAGCCCAGAGTTGCCCCTGGTAGCTCCGGACATCGCTCAGTTTGGACCAACACTCAGAGGAGCACTAGCCCGGGGGTTTAATAAAGATGACCCTTGGGCAGGCCTACCCAAGGGAAAGAAAAAGGCTAGGTGGCGAATGGTAAAACCAATGTTGGGCCTTGCTGGAAGAGTTTTATTCAAGGCGAACTGTCAAGGGGTTCCCATTATAACCCAACCGCGTAAGGAACGTAAAATCCAGGAACATAACACCGATATGACGGAAACTAGGGCGGCAAGAGTGGAACAAAACACCAGGCATAAGGTCGAGCCTTCCACCCTTTACCAAGTATATAGATGCATTAATTAAATAAGAGGTATTGTGATATCCCAACAAGTAAACATGTTCCAACAAGGAACAACATCTCCATGTTCCAACAAGGAACAAACTTCAATCTTTACCTGCAACTAACAACGCTATAAGAGGGGCTGAGCAAAGCGGTAACATAGCCAAACAACGGTTTGCTAGGACAAGGTGGGTTAGAGGCTTGGTTCAACAATATGGGAGGCATGATAAGCAAGTGGTAGGTATCGCAGCATAGGCATAGCAAAAGAGCGAGCAACTAGCAAGCAAAGATAGAAGTGATTTCGAGGGTATGGTCATCTTGCCTGAGATCCCGCAAGGAAGAAGAACGAGTCCATGAAGAAGACAAAAGGACGTAGTCGAACGGGTCCTCACAACACGACGTTATCAAAACTAACCCGAAGAAGCAACACCGGAAAGAAAGCAAACAATATAGTAAACAACCACCACATAATCATGGCATGATGCACAATCAAGTATGATGCATGTCCGGTTTAATGAGGCATGGCATGGCAAAATGCACAAAAAATCCTACAAATTAAATGGAGCTCAATATGCAACGAGTTGCATATTGACGAAACACCACATGAATTATTTAGTTCGATCTCGTTTATGTACCCAACAATATTTACTGTTGTTGAGCATGTCAAGAGGTGAAACATAAGGGGATTATCTATCTAAACAATTTAAATGGGGCCGGATATAGCAAATAACTAATCCGGTAAATCCCCATATGCATTAGTAAATTAACGCAAACAACAATTTAAACCATCTTAATGTTGTTAAGATGATGCGGATGACATGAGCAAGTTTTATGCAATATTTATGGAAATGTTGATACGAGCAAATTAAGAAGCATTTGTGTCACCGTGGTAGAAAGAAAGGGGTGCCACGGCGATGAAACGTAAATGATGCCACGACAACATTCCGATGATCCGGTAGCTCACAGGGATACCGGTGCAAAAGGAAGTGACGGGAGCGTGTCATGCAAGGATGGTCGGGTGCTCCCGATTACGGGGTTCCCACATGTCGGTGGCAAGGCAAAAGAGGGGCAACGTGCACCGAACAACTCCGACACAGAGCAAACACGAGCATTCCATGCAACATATGCATTCGGTCCACGGGTCATCGTCTCGGTGGTTATACCTTCGAAGCGTGCGTTATCAGAGGGGTTCAAGTTCGATGCGGTGTAGAGGAAGTAGACGTTCTCGGGACGTTGATGGAAGTAGTGGTACTTTTCCGAAGAGGAACTTGATGAACCCAACATCTCCAAGGCGATGGTAGCCGTACACGGCAACGGTAACTTGGAGGGTCGTCCATTACATGGTACTTAGGTGAATCTATGAGAAACGGTAGTCGTACATGGTTCATCGAGGAACTTGACGTTTCATCTGTAGTCGTTCGAACATCCGACGGTAATGGTACTCGGTCGTTTCGAAGAGGTACTTGGGGTCATTCGACATTGCCGGTCCCGTCATCTCGAAGGGGTACTTGACGTCCTTAGCGATTCCGAAGACGACGGTAGAGGTACACTTGTTGTAGGGGTACTTGTCGGATCCACGGCGACGGTAGAGGTACAAACGTTCCCGCGGTACTTGACGGTCTGGTCTTGGTGTAGATGTACATGGCAAACGTAGGAATACTTGGCACCTTGTCAAACCCAAGTGACGGTAAACGTTCTCGCGGACGAAACCGGGAGGCGAAGGCAAGGTAACACGGCGGCGGCATGTGCTCACCGGTGAAGCAGCAGCAGAAGACGAAGGTGGACGGCATCGGCCTTGGCGCGGAACGAGGGGGCGGAGCTCCTGCTCGAGCAGAGGGCTCGGGCGCGGGACTTGAGGCACTGGAGGCGATGGGACTAGGCGGGCCAGAGCAGAGCCAGGAGGAGGAGGTCGCGGGCGACGAAGCAGCTCGAGGAAATGGGCTCACTGGCCAGAACGGCGCACCATGGCAGAGGAAAAGGGGTCGCCGGTGGCGCTGCTAGTGCAGCTCTGCTGAAGGCGCAGGCGCCATGGCGGGGAGGCGACGGAGGGGCGACGGAGGAGTGTGCTCCCGTGGTTGAAGACAAACGGTGATGGCGTGATACTCCAGTTGGCAGCAGGGCACGGGGATGGCAGCGCATGGTCACCGGCGTGATGCAGGAGCACGGCAGGGACCGATGCAGGGGCGCGCCGGGAGAGGCTCGGTCGTCACCGACGGCTTGCAGAGGATTGAGCGCTGGTGCTCCTCCCCTGGTTCGATGTGGAAGAGAGGAGAGGGAGAGATCAAGAAGAGATGGGATCGGGCAGCGCGAGGCTGGCGGCGCGAGGTGGAGACGATGAGGATCGAGAAAAGGGAGAGTAGCAATGCGGGAGGGGTTAGGGTAAGCAGCGGGGCTGAATGGGCCTATCGGCCGACTGAGCTAATGGGTCGGCTGGGTGGCCGAGGCCCAGGTAGCTGCTGCTGCTGCTTTTCTATTACTTCAGACAGAAAAACAAAAAGGAAAGAGCAGGAAAAAAAGGAGAGGAGCTAGAGAAATATAAAAATATACTCGTGATCCTGAAAATGTGCTCTATTTAACAAAATTGGTTTGGAGATTTTTAAAGGAAGTAAAAATAATTCAAGTTTGAATTAAATTCAAGCTTGAACCATTTTAAACCCTAACCAAAACAATTTCAATAGAGATGAAATTTGACATAGAGGCTAGGTGCAAGGTGTTAGAATATTGAGGCAAAGATGAACATTAACAGAGAAGGGAACGTGACACTTGCCAAAAGAAGGAAGTAGAGGGAAGGAGAAGGTGATGAAGCAAGATTCATGCATGGAACATGCAACAACTTGATATGTATGAAAAACACACAATGCACATGATGACATGATGAAATGCAACATGATGCAATGATGAATGCAAAGAACCAAACAAAACACACGACGAAACCCGGAAACCCTGGAAGGCATCTGAAGCTTCGGTCTTGGGGCATCACAACACTCCACCACTACGAGAGGATCTCGTCCCGAGATCTAGAATGGCACCGGAGGAAAAAACGGAAGAGAACGGGAAGAGGTAAAACTAAGTTGCTTCTTTGACCAATGAGTGAAACTAAAGAACCTTGAAAAGGTTGAACAAATTTGAAAGAAAGAATACAACGAAGATTGAACAAAGTTGAAAACCTCCGTTAGAAAAGAGGAACAAGGAACATCACGAGAACCATGTAGGTTGAAAGACACAAGAGAAAGGTTTCAAAGGACAAGAAGTACATGCAAGCACTCCGGTTAAAACGAGATGTACAAGGAATGATAAAGCGAAAAGAACTTGAGCAAAAGGGCACAACACTCCGGTTAAATGGATAAGCATGAAAAGAACATGATCTTTGACAAACGAGATGATGGGTTGAAAAGAGCAACATCACAATGCCTCTGGAACGAAAGAATAGAATATAGATAATTGAAATAAAAGAATGGAGAAGCAAATGCCAACTTCTATCACAAAAGAGTTTGAGAAGGCATCCTTAGGAGAAGGGTCGAACGGAGTTGTTGGAACACCAACAATGAAAAGAATAATCTTGATATGGTCTTATGGCATACATCTCAAATTATGAGGTGACAACCTGCCACTCACGGGAAGAAGAATTGGACTGATATGAACAAGGAGACGAGAAAGCTTATTCACCGGAAGGATAAAAGAAGAACTTGGGTCATTTGTAAGCACCATAAATAGCAACAATCCTTAGGGAAAGCTTTAGGTGAAACATGACACCAGACAACTCCAACGAAGAGGTTGGTGGATTTGTAATACCTCATTCTTAACAACATGTGAATCATGAAACATGAACTCAAATTATCAAGAATGACATAATACCAGCTCCAATGATACGGTTGAAAGAATTGCACTCCGGATAGCAAGATGAAGAAAACTTGAGCTCCTCAGAAAAGAATCTTGATGAACACTTCGAGAAGGAATTAATCCTTGATGAACCATCATGTAGAACCTTCATGAAGAACTCCGATAAACAAAAGGAATGATCAGTCGAAAAGAAAGGCCTTGCAATGATTAGATGAAGCTTTGCGACGAGATAAAGTGGAAACTTGGAGCTCCAGAAGGAAAGACAAAGCATCTCAAACCAAGAATGTGGTATGATGAACCACTCCGGAATAAAGAATTAATCCCTTGGATGAAACAATAATAAGGATTACGTTATGCGTATCCTTCACCAATTTAGATTGATGACAAGCAACGAAATTTGCACACTACTTATTCTCGTAGAAAGGATTAAGAGAGATATAGCACAAACTTGGGAAAATCTTCAACGAACCACCGGTAGAATTGAAAACAACAAATGAATTGATATGATAACAAGGTCAGAAGAATCTTGAACGAACCACCGTAAGAATTGAAAAAGAACGAATAAAAGATAACGAATCGCCGGGAAGAATTTGCAAATGAACGAAGATGCTCGAGAGAATCTAGATACATGAGAACGAAGGGATCATGAACTGATTAGAGATCACTTGAACGAAGCACCGATAAGATTTGGAGAACCATAGCTGAAAGCTGAGAATGAATAAATTCTGAGATGATGGGCTCCGGAGAAACAAGCTGAAAAGAATCTTGAATTGCTCCGGACGGGTGAAAAGAATTGTCACGATCAAAACAATTATGAGAGGATGGCATCACTCTAGAACCATGAATCTTTGAGAGAATAGATAAGATATGGAAGAAAAACTCTTCTTCGGTCTTCAAAATCCGAGAATGACGAGGAGAAACACCACCAAAAATTGTTGAGATACTCCGGGAGAATGAAAAGCGAAGAGGTAGAGCCAACAATGGAAAGAATTTGTAAACGATCTTGGAGAAGGCATTTGACTGATGATAACTCATT
This sequence comes from Triticum aestivum, assembly GCF_018294505.1. NCBI lineage: Eukaryota > Viridiplantae > Streptophyta > Magnoliopsida > Poales > Poaceae > Triticum > Triticum aestivum. Next base: position 311,281,779 of record NC_057800.1, on the reverse strand, counting down.
CTTACGTCAAACTTAAAAAAGAATTTAGGATAGCTCCGGGAAAATAAGAAGAGTTGGGTAAGATCCTGGAAAAAGAACTGTGGGTTAGGGCCCACTCAAAAGATACACCGTAGAACAATTTAAAAGAGAGAATGCACCGGTTGAATTAAATGGCTAGAATGAGATAACATCCTCAAAAGAACTTGAGCGAACTGAAAATGGAAACGGTAATCTTCTGAGACATCTTCACTACTCCGGAACAAATGAAAAGCGAGAAGTGCATTATTATGAGGTGCACTGGCATGAGAAGGCATTTGAAACGAGAAAAGAATATGATGCACAAGGCTTGAATTGAAACCACCGGAGAAGAAAATGAACGGAGAATGATGAACTAGAAGCTCTGTTAGAATCTTCATGAGAAGCACCGGATAAGAATGGAGAGACCTCCATCGATGAAATGGATAGTTGAATAAGAAATCTGATTCCTTGAAGAAAAAGGGTGGGTGGGCGGGAAAACAAAGGCAACTTGGGGACGGATGAAACAAACACTATTGAGAAGAACTGATAATTGATCTGGCTAATGTTGAAAAGATCGGGACCATTTGAAGAGAAAACACGCCGGTTGACAAGGATTGACATGACAATATCGATTATCATGAGGGATTGGTATTCACATAGGAGCATAAGAACACCACTTAGGAAAAGGTATGGAATCAACATTTGACTTCGAAGCAACTCGAATACCACAACTCAAAACAAAAACAAAGGATTGGCTTGCAGAATAAGCCGGAACAAACATATGATAGAGATTTCATCCGAAGTTTTCGTGGTGGGGCCTACACGGGCTCGATCGTACAGAACCATCATGTACAAGGCATTGCACATGACATACGAAGCGTCCCCGAGTCGGCATAGCCAAGGACTCTTTAAGACACAACGAGACCACTGTAAAACCAACCATGGATAGGCGGACCACTAGACATCGAACCCCAATTTCATATCATACATCCGTCGGAAAGATATCCTAAGAGCTACTTGAATTCCCACTTATAAACTCCCAAAATTTTCCGGTTATGCAATCAGGTGTTGGGGGTACAGGGGAAGCATAATATCTCACCCAAAACTAACAAATCCTACATCCAGCTGTATCCATCCTTCAACACATAACCAAGAAACCTTCGGAAATCGTTTACCTCAACCTTCAAAAAGCATTCGTTATACAAGTTATGGCAATACTCCCGAACTCCTGCCCCAGTACTGGGTGGCGTCGAGGTTATCTCACCAACAACTGCATAAAAGAGATTTTCGATGTCGGCGAAACTAAACTTAGGTATTCCAGAACTGCAACGATAAAATTGTAATGACAACACCTCGGAGCTCAACTCCCCGGGACACTGCCACAACCCCTAAATGATAGGAGGCACCAAGAACAATGTTCTCGTCACAAAACCATCGGAACGATTCCAAGATACCCGCGTGATCCTAAAAAAATAGTGAAATTTGAGAAGAGAAGAGGCAAAACTCTACGTCAGGATGCCTTACCAGAGCGATGAAGGGACTGGGAGTAAAAAGAATTCCTAAACTCTCCGATATATAATTCCTAAATTACTCAAAACATTTTTCTAGACTCAACAACGGCTGCTAAACACGATCAAGCAGTGGGGGCTCCTAAGGTCGGGGAAGGCTCTGATTACCAACTTGTAACGCCCTCAATGCGGCTATATCTCCCACGTGTCGAAGCATGACTTAGTGGCATAACCGCATTGAAAGCAATGTCGCAAGTGTGGTAATCTTCACACAACCCATGTAATACATAAGGGAAAGAGATACATAGTTGGCTTACAATCGCCACTTCACACAATTACATGAATAAAGCATTACATCAACCAGATACAATCAAGGTCCGACTACGGAACCAAAATAAAAGAAGACTACCCCAAATGCTACACAGATCCCCGATCGTCCCGACTGGGCTCCACTACTGATCAACTAGAACGAAACAACACAAAGGACAAGATCTTCATCGAGCTCCTCCTTGAGCTTGGTTGCGTCATTTGCACGGATCATCGGCACCTGCAAGCTGGTTTTGGAAGTATCTGTGAGTCACGGGGACTCAGCAATCTCACACCCTCGCGATCAAGACTATTTAAGCTTATGGGTAAGGTAAAGGTATGAGGTGGAGCTGCAGCAAGCGACTAGCATATATGGTGGCTAACATACGCAAATGAGAGCGAGAAGAGAAGGCAAAAGCACGGTCGAAAATCTATGATCAAGAAGTGATCCTAGAGCAACCTACGTCAAGCATAACTCCAACACCGTGTTCACTTCCCGGACTCCGCCGAGAAGAGATCATCACGGTTACACACGCGGTTGATGTATTTTAATTAAGGTCATCTTCAGGTTTTCTACAACCGGACATTAACAAATTCCCATCTGCCCATAACCGCGGGCACGGCTTTCGAAATTTCAAAACCCTGCAGGGGTGTCCCAACTTAGCCCATCACAAGCTCTCACGGTCAGCGAAGGATATTCCTTCTAGCGGGAAGACCCGATCAGACTCGGAATCCCGGTTACAAGACATTTCGACAATGGTAAAACAAGACCAGCAAAGCCACCCAGATGTGCCAACAAATCCCGATAGGAGCTACACATATCTCGTTCTCAGGGCACACCGGATGAGCCAGACGTCGGGTGGGCTAGCCCAGAGTTGCCCCTGGTAGCTACGGACATCGCTCAGTTTGGACCAACACTCAGAGGAGCACTGGCCCGGGGGTTTAATAAAGATGACCCTTGGGCAGGCCTACCCAAGGGAAAGAAAAAGGCTAGGTGGCGAATGATAAAACCAATGTTGGGCCTTTCTGGAAGAGTTTTATTCAAGGCGAACTGTCAAGGGGTTCCCATTATAACCCAACCGCGTAAGGAACGCAAAATCCGGGAACATAACACCGATATGACGGAAACTAGGGCAGAAAGAGTGGAACAAAACACCAGGCATAAGGTCGAGCCTTCCACCCTTTACCAAGTATATAGATGCATTAATTAAATAAGAGGTATTGTGATATCCCAACAAGTAAACATGTTCCAACAAGGAACAACATCTTCATGTTCCAACAAGGAACAAACTTCAATCTTCACCTGCAACTAACAACGCTATAAAAGGGGCTGAGCAAAGCGGTAACATAGCCAAACAACGGTTTGCTAGGACAAGGTGGGTTAGAGGCTTGGTTCAACAATATGGGAGGCATGATAAGCAAGTGGTAGGTATCGCCGCATAGGCATAGCAAAAGAGCGAGCAACTAGCGAGCAAAGATCGAAGTGATTTCGAGGGTATGGTCATCTTTCCTGAGATCCAGCAAGGAAGAAGAACGAGTCCATGAAGAAGACAAAAGGACGTAGTCGAATGGGTCCTCACAACATGACGTTATCGAAACTAACCCGAAGAAGCAACACCAAAAAGAAAGCAAACAATATAGTAAACAACCACCACATAATCATGGCATGATGCACAATCAAGTATGATGCATGTCCGGTTTAATGAGGCATGGCATGGCAAAATGCACAGACAATCCTACAAATTAAATGGAGCTTAATATGCAACGAGTTGCATATTGACGAAACACCACATGACTTATTTAGTTCGATCTTGTTTATGTACCCAACAATATTAACTGTTGTTAAGCTTGTCAAGAGGTGAAATATAAAGGGATTATCTATCTAAACAATTTAAATGGGGCCAGATATAGCAAATAACTAATCCGGTAAATCCCCATATGCATTAGTAAATTAACGCAAACAACAATTTAAACCATCTTAATGTTGTTAAGATGATGCGGATGACATGAGCAAGTTTTATGCAATATTTATGAAAATGTTGATACGAGCAAATTAAGAAGCATTTGTGTCACCGTGGTAGAAAGAAAGGGGTGCCAAGGCGACGAAACGTAAATGATGCCACGACAACATTCCGATGATCCGGTAGCTCACGGGGATACCGGTGCAAAAGGAAGTGACGGGAGCGTGTCATGCAAGGATGGTGGGGTGCTCCCGGTTACGGGGTTCCCACATGTCGGTGGCAAGGCAAAAGAGGGGCAACGTGCACCGAACAACTCCGACACGGAGCAAACACGAGCATTTCATGCAACATATGCATTCGGTCCACGGGTCATCGTCTCGGTGGTTATACCTTCGAAGCGTGCGTTATCGGAGGGGTTCAAGTTCGATGCGGTGTAGAGGAAGTAGACGTTCTCGGGACGTTGAGGGAAGTAGTGGTACTTTTCCGAAGAGGAACTTGATGAACCCAACAGCTCCAAGGCGACGGTAGCCTTACACAGCAACGGTAACTTGGAGGGTCGTCCATTACGTGGTACTTAGGTGAATCCACGAGAAACGGTAGTCGTACATGGTTCATCGAGGAACTTGACGTTTCGTCTGTAGTCGTTTGAACGTCCGACGGTAATGGTACTCGGTCGTGTCAAAGAGGTACTTGGGGTCATTCGACATTGCCGGTCCCGTCATCTCGAAGGGGTACTTGACGTCCTTAGCGATTCCAAAGACGACGGTAGAGGTACACTTGTTGTAGGGGTACTTGTCGGATCCACGGCGATGGTAGAGTTACAAACGTTCCCGCGGTACTTGACGGTCCGGTCTTGGTGTAGATGTACATGGCAAACATAGGAATACTCGGCACCTTGTCGAACCCAAGTGACGGTAAACATTCTCGCGGACGAAACCGGGAGGCGAAGGCAAGGCAACACGGCGGCGGCATGTGCTCACCGGTGAAGCAGTAGAAGAAGACAAAGGTGGACGGCATCGGCCTTGGCGCGGAACGAGCGGGCGGAGCTCCTGCTCGAGCAGAGGGCTCGAGCGCAGGACTTGAGGCACTGGAGGCGATGGGACTAGGCGGGCCGGAGCAGAGCCAGGAGGAGGAGGTCGCGGGCGACGAAGCTGCTCGAGGAAATGGCCTCACTGGCCAGAACGGCACACCACGGCAGAGGAAAAGGGGTCGCCGGTGGCGCTGTTAGTGCAGCTCTGCTGGAGGCGCGGGCGCCATGGCGGGGAGGCGACGGAGGGGTGACGGAGGAATGGGCTCCCGTGGTTGAAGACGAACGGTGATGGCGTGATACTCCAGTTGGCAGCAGGGCGCGGGGACAGCAGCGCATGGTCACCGGCGCGATGCAGGAGCACGGCAGGGACCGATGCAGGGGCCCGCCGGGAGAGGCTCGGTCATCACCGATGGCTTGGGGAGGATTGAGCACTGGTGCTCCTCCCCTGGTTCGATGTGGAAGAGAGGAGAGGGAGAGATCGAGAAGAGATGGGATCGGGCAGCGCGAGGCTGGCGACGGGAGGTGGAGACGATGGGGATCGAGAAAAGGGAGAGTAGCGATGCAGGAGGGGTTAGGGTAAGCAGCGGGGCTGAATGGGCCTATAGGCCGACTGAGCTAATGGGCCGGCTGGGTGGCCGAGGCCCAGGTAGCTGATGCTGCTGCTTTTCTTTACATCAGACAGAAAAACAAAAAGGAAAGAGCAGGAAAAAAAGGAGAGGAGCTAGAGAAATATAAAAATATACTCGTGATCCTGAAAATGTGCTCTATTTAACAAAATTGGTTTGGAGATTTTTAAAGGAAGTAAAAATAATTCAAGTTTGAATTAAATTCAAGCTTGAACCATTTTAAACCCTAACCAAAACAATTTCAATAGAGATGAAATTTGACATAGAGGCTAGGTGCAAGGTGTTAGAATATTGAGGCAAAGATGAACATTAACAGAGAAGGGAACGTGACACTTGCCAAAAGAAGGAAGTAGAGGGAAGGAGAAGGTGATGAAGCAAGATTCATGCATGGAACATGCAACAACTTGATATGTATGAAAAACACACAATGCACATGATGACATGATGAAATGCAACATGATGCAATGATGTCTGCAAAGAACCAAACAAAACACACGATGAAACCCGGAAACCCTGGAAGGCATCTGAAGCTCCGGTCTTGGGGCATCACACCTGCATGCACACAGCACACGACGCAAGACACACGCTCAACATATCTGTGCATGCACCCTTTGTTAAGGACATGGATTGTTACGTGTATTAATCAATCTTATCTATGATAATCAAAACATGGATGTTTCCAGCGGTCTTTATAAATCACAACGTATCGAATAGGCAATGTATATATGAAAAATTTAAATTTCTCTTACATTATATAGTAGGCTTATCTACATGAAATAGATGATGTCACACTCAATGAACAATCATCGGATTATGAAATGCCCGCTGACCGCCCTGGCCCACCAAAAGTTCCTCTGTCATGTGATGCCTGCGTTGGGTCACTGACATGCAAGCCATGTACCCAAAGAGCCCACACGTTAGTGGAAGAATGGCATGGTGTCGTACGTCAGAGTCGAGGGCGCCACTCGCTGCACTCCCGGCTGAACACGCCTCCTTGCCGCATTCAAACGCCTCCATGAAACCCGTGTGGAAGCCGCAAAACCCACTCTGGACACACGTCCGTTCATGACCGGGCCGGCATTAAATGCAACGCCGGCCGAGCTCATCCCGCTCGCCGTCTATTTAATCTCCTATTTAAACGAGGCCAGACGCCGGCCAAGAATCGCACACCTCCGCCGCTCCCCTATCTCCTCCTTCACCATTTTGTCCACTCTTACAATGGCTTACGAAGAGTAGTTATCCCGCATCCAAGCTGGTTGGGTGGCCCGCCGAGCCCGCCGGATACGAGCTATGCAGCTCGCTGATCCACCTCCCTCCCCTAGCTCGATGGAGATAGTTACCGCCCCAAGTCGGCGCGCGGTTCAGCAACTCGCCGCTCCAGGCCAGCTCAACGATGAGTGACGGATGGGCGTCGTCGCTGCCGTCCACGCTGCCGCCTCGTACCGCGCCTCCCGTGTCTACGACTGCTTCTCCCGTTTCGATGGTCGAGACTCCCATGCCGACGGCTGCGCCATGCAAGCAGAGACAGAAGTCAGGTGCATGGAGAGCGACGAGTCGGTGGCCAGTGCCTCTGCGTCCGCCGCCATCATCGACGAGAAGTAGAACACGGGAGGCCGTCGCCACTAGGGTCCCATGAAGGCCACCGCGGAGGCGACACCGGTGTACACAGCAGGTGTCTTGCCGGATCCTTTTGTTGCGAGGACCTTCGTCGACCCCACATGGGCTCCTCGGAAGCAGAGAAGCCCCCTTCCACCTTCATCTTGGGCATCAGCCAGCGATATCAGTTGGGCAATGGGGAAGCGAGTCGTCCTTTGCACTGAAGCATATACCTTTGGGGCTCCCGGCAGTCTGGTGATTATGCTGCCGGACATGAGGAACACAAATGGATCGGCGGGCGACCATTTAGGCCAGGTATTATATACCTATGCTGTCCAGAACTAGCACCGTTTAGTTGATTTGAATGTAATGAAATCCATCATGTTTGTATGAAAATCTGGTATTTTATATGAATTTCGTCATTGTTTATATGAAATATCGCCGTGTTTGCATGAATTTCGTCCGGTTGGTTGAGTTGCTGTCAGAATGTGTGCGGCTACGGTTGGATGGCGTAATTTGCGGGTCACCGATTGGTCTGCGGCTGGCTTGGGCGGCGTAGTGGGACAAAAAAAGCACAGCTCGTGTGAGCTCGTCTCCAACGTACGCGCTAGAGGATGCATGAGCACCCGAGCCATTCCTCGTTCATCGGTGGCAAAGGCACTGGTGGACAAAAGGGTCGCCAATATTTTGGCTACCTTGGGCAAGATCCAAACAGCCCCTCCCAGCACATTCAAATCCCTCGTCCGCTGTGAAATTTTGCCATCTGTTGTTTTCATGGACTCCCAAGATGCTCGTGCATTGCACGGAACATCAAGATGCATTTTTTCACAAAACACCTGTTGTGATTGACCCATGCAAGAGTAATCCCATGTCTAAAAAATAATGATATCTCGAGAATTTTATCGGAAAAATGGTATCTCAAGAATTTCATAAAAATGATATCTCAAAAAAGATGAGAGATAAGGTGAGGAGGAGTGGGGCGTGGTGGTGGCTGGTGGTCGGACTGGGTGGAGGCATGGGGATGGACAGCGCATTATGTCTAGGTATGTATCTCTCTCACACACCCCCACATAGGTGGGGACGTTATAGGATCGAAAGTATGTCTAAAGGGGGGTGATTAGACTACTTGACCAAATAAAAATCTAGCATTTTACCAATTTTATGTCTTGGCAGATTTTAGCAACTTATCACAAGTCAAGCAATCAACCTACACATGCAAATCTAAGAGTATAGCAGTGGAATGTAAATTATTGCATATGAAGGTAAAGGGGAGGAGTTTGGAGGGAGCAAATGCAATATAGACACAGAGATTTTTTTCGTGGTTCTGATAGGTGGTGCTATCGTACATCAACGTTGATGGAGACTTCAACCCACGAAGGGTAACGGTTGCGCGAGTCCACGGAGGGATCCACCCACGAAGGGTCCACGAAGAAGCAACCTTGTGTATCCAACCATGGCCATCGCCCACGAAGGACTTGCCTCACTTGGGTAGATCTTCATGAAGTAGGCGATCTCCTTTCCCTGACAAACTCCTTGGTTCAACTCCACAATATTGATGGAGGCTCCCAAGTGACACCTAACCAATCTAGGAGACACCACTCTCCAAATGGTAATAGATGGTGTGTTGATTATGAACTCCTTTCTCTTGTGCTTCGAATGATAGTCTCCCCAACACTCAACTTTCTCTCACAGATTTGGGTTTGGTGGAAAGCAACTTGGGGAAGGCTAGAGATCAAGATTCTTTTGGTTAGATTGGAATATCTTGGTCTCAACACATGAGTAGGTGGTTCTCTCTCAGAAAATAAATGCTGGAAGTGTAAGCATGTTATGATAGCTCTCTGCATGAATGGAGGAAGGGTGGTGGGCTATATATAGCCTCCACACAAAATCTAACTGTTACACACAATTTACCAAACTCGGTGGGACCGAATAGTTAAACTCGGTCAGACCGATTTAGTTCAAAATGTGAATGTTAGGATTTTCGATGGGACAGACATGTCAACTCGGTGTGACCGATTTCATTAGGGTTAGGGCATAACGTAATCTCGGTGAGACTGATCACATGAACTCGGTGAGACCAATTTCTATAATAGGCAAACAAAGAATTGGTTAGGCAAACTCTGTGGGACCAATCGCTCATTTCGGTGGGACTGAAATGTTACAAAAAGGAAACAGAGAGTTTGCATTCCGAACTCGGTGGGACCGGTTGCTCATGTCAGTTAGACCGAAACATTACGAAGGGAAACAGAGAGTTTGCAATCTCATCTCGGTGAGACTGAGATCCCTATCGTGAGACCGAACTGATGAGGGTTTCTGGCTATGGCTATGTTAAATGAACTCGGTGGCGCCGGATAGGTCAAATCGGTGGGGCCGAGTTTGACTTTTGGTTTGGGACATATGTGGATATGAGAAAGTAGTTGAGGGCTTTTGGAGTATATCACCAAGCATTTTGAGCAAGCAAGCCATTAAGCAACACCTCATCCCCTTTTAATAGTATTGGCTTTTCCTATGGACTCAATGTGATATTGGATCACTAAAATGAAAATGTAGAGTCTTGAGCTTGAGCCAATATGTGTCCTTAGCATTTTGAGGGGTCCACATCTCTAGTCCATGCCATGCCAATCATTGAACTTTCTGAAATAATCATCTTGAAAGAGTATTATTAGTTCAATGAGCTATATGTTGTTAAGAATTACCAAAACCACACAGGGATTAGTTGCACTTTCAATCTCCCCCTTTTTGGTAACTGATGACAACATATAGATCAAAGCTTCAACAAGTGATAATAAGAGTGAAATATATCATTGCTTTGAGAAGTATGTGATAAGCAAGATCTCCCCCTAAATTTGTGCATTATTTAAAATTTGCTTTTGAATGCAAATGCACAATTGATTAGGATCATGGGTTACTCTTCCATGTCACATACATCTTGGTGGAGCGCTAAAAATGATAGAATATGAAATATGCACTCATCACCAAGGCAAAGTGAATGATCATACATGAGGGATAAATAATATCATCATCCAAGCACAAGCATTAAGGCGATATGATCAAACACATGACCATACAAGTATATCACAAACACAAAGTGTCATCGAGGCAAGCAAATGAATAAGTATCAAAATAAGTAGCAAATGAGGCAAAAAGAAGCAAATCTCTCACTCGAAGCCTATGATCTATACACTTTCTCCCCCTTTGGCACCAAGTTACCAAAAAGCATGAAAATAAATAGTGCTATGCGGATCTCTAGGCTTGATCTTTGGGTGGAGGCATGGAGAGGACTCCGAGGACGAATGCATCTGTTGAGGTTGTAGGAGCTGGTGAAGTTGCAACCGGAGGGGCAACCGAAGCTGTGGCTGCAGGTGCTGACGTAGTAGCTCTTGTGTCTGTCACGGGCACTGCTGCAGATCTCTGCGCCCTAGGCGCTCTCTGAAAGACGACAATAGTAGATTTCCCTTTCCTTTCCTCAGCTTCTTCTTGGAGCTGCTCAACAGCTGTTTGCATTTCCATCACCTTCAGGTCAAGATCATAGAACTTTGTCTCAATGATCCTCTCAAGACACTCTTGATTCTGAGTCAGCGTGGCCAATTCTTTCTCAATCCTCAGAGTGGCTTGAATGAGATATCCAACTTGATCTTGCTTTGACTTGAGGAAGACTTGTGAAGCCTCTTCCGCACTTGGCATATTTGCTACCTTCTCAGCTTTTGCTTTCTCCCTCTTCTCTTGAGCCTCTATAGATGTGGGATCATCAGCATCCATGACAACCATGTTGTCCTCAAAGTCAGGCCTCAAGGGAAGGTATTCCTTATCCAACAAGTATGTGCATGTACCCATCTTGGAGTTGATGAGCATCTGGATGTGTGGAACATACCCACATGATCTCTTCTGGTCTGCAGTTGTCCTCTTGATTGTCTCAACAATCAAACTCATCACCTTAAACTTTTGGGGCACATCAAACAACTGAAGTAAATTGATGGAGTAGCCTCTGATCATCATGTGATCTCTGACTTGGGCAACAAGGTGTGCCTCAAGATGGTGTTAATAGTGGCCAGTCCAGACAATAGATAATACACATAGCCTAGCTTGTGATTCTCCAAGGGTTTGTCAGGAATTTCCTTGTACATGTTGGCCATGGAGTTGTAATCTTTCTTCCTCTTGGCATAGACATCTATGTCATCCTCAAGCTCTGCAGGGGCATTAATCAGCTCGGCTCATTCAGCAACTATTGATTGGTACCTTGTACCTTCAGAAATCCATACAATCCTTCCATCAGGATAGAAATGAGGTGTAGAGTAGAATTGCATAATGAGCTCACCATTCCACTTGGTTAATTTTTGACCCACAAAAGTGTCTACTCCATTAAGGTTGAAGCTCTCATGCACTCCTGGGAAGTGGTCTTCATTGTTGTCGATGTATTTCCAACCAACCCACTTCATGTCACACACTATGGGCTTCTTATCCAACAGGCTTCTTATCCAACAAAATTGTCTCATAGAAGTCCTATTGTTCCTTGGTGCGAAACATATAGTCCATAGTAGTCCTTCTCCTCACAACATATGGATTTGATTGTCTCCACAATCTGAGACCTGCATCCTTTCTGGCTTTCATGTTCTCTGCCACTGGATGATTGTCATCATGGTTAGGGATCTTTGGCTTTAGCTTCCTGAGCACTTGGGCTTCATCATCTTCTTCTTCTTCAACTTTAGTCACTGGGGCCTTGTTCTTCTCAGCAGCTGGTATATTTCTTGTGGTCCTCTTTGGTGCAATCCTGGGGCTGGAGCAGAAGCTTTGGGGAAGTCTTGGGCTTTGAAGGAGCAGCCCCAGACTTGATGGCATCCCCCATCAGGTTTTGTGCTTTAGGTGCTGGTGCGGCATCCTCTTCTTCTTCCTCCTCTTCCTCCTCATCAGGCTGAATCATCATTGAGGGTTTGCCTATAACTCTGGCCATAGTTTTCTTGGCCCTATCCTTCCTCTTCTTTCCCTCACCAGCAGCCAGTTCAAGATTTGACTTGGAGGTTTCAAGAGTTGAGGCCCTGGCTTTTGAAGTGGGCACTCTCTTGGCAGCAGCCTTCTTGTGCATACCAGGCTTTCTTGATGCAACTGTGCCAAATTCCTTCTTGACAACCTTCTTTTTGGAGCTGACCTCCTCCTCAGTAGCAATGTAGTCATCATCCTCTGAGTCATGATTTCTCTTTCTCCTCTACCTAGTAGCATCCTTAGGTACGTTGCTAGGAGTACTTCTGCTGCCTTCATCATAACTGCCAGAGGGACTAGTGTCCTCACTCAGATTTACCTGCTCCTCAGACTTGTTCTGGCTATCATTTGAACTGACATACTTGACACTACAAACTGAAGGCTAGCCCTATGAATAGTTATATATGAGATAGAGTGGATGAGCATCACAAAGTGCAGAGATTTTGCAAAATAAATGAGTCAAAAACTTAGTTTTAATTTTCCACAGAAAGCATTTCGGAGCTACCGATTTGTTAAACTCGGTGACACCGAAGCAACTTTGGAGTCTAAACTAGTGGAACCGGTCAGACCGAGACACAGTTCAGTGACTCCGAGATTGCTAGGGTTTCACTAAGAGTTGAACTCAGTCACACCGATTTGCAATGGCCTAAGACAAATCGGTGAGACCGATTTCCACAACTCAGTCGGTCCGAGATGAGTTCAACGGAAACCTAACCCTAAATTTTCGAATCAAAACTAATCTAAAGGAAGATTTTGCTAGATAGGATGATCTCATACATGGTAAGAAACATGGCACTGACTTTGTGCTAAGAATCGGAGGAAAGAATTGCACAAAGGATCAAACTCATACCCTAACTTGGCGATGAGCTCGCTACGGCGGCAACGGCGGTGAAGATTTCCGTTGACGGCGATGGAGACCAGCGGCGGGAGGTTGCTGGCAACGAGAGGGCGATCCGGAGACCCGAGTCAATAGAGCAGGGCACACGCGGGTGAAAGGGTTTCGAAGAAATTTCCAAAATTTGACCCGTCGGTATATATAAATCCTGACCCTGTCGGTGTGACCGAGTGGAACAACTAGGTGGCACCGAGATGCAGAATCGCAAGCGGTTACTGCAACTCGGTGTGACCGAATGGTTCTAATCGATTGCTCCAAGATTGAAAACCTAAATCAACTTGGTGAACTCAGTGTGACCGAAAAAGATGAATCGGTCAGACCGAAATGCACAGAGAGGTTTTGGAAGTTTAAGTCTATGACGAATTGGTGACTCCGAGTGCTCCTCACCCAAAGGGTTCGAACCTGACTTAATCAAACTTTGTGATGTAGCATGAATAGAGTTTGAGACGAGAAAAGCATAGATAGCTAGAGGAAGTTCTTAGGCATTCTTGTCCATCCATTTGGCAAAAGAAGAAGAGCCAAACAATCAAAGCAACAAATGTATGTCCTCGAATGGGAAAGATATGCAATCAACATGCTCACACAATAAAATGGCAAATGAAATATGTGGCAAAGCATGCACAAACACTCTAGCATCTATCAGGCAATTGGCGATGACTAGGTCATCTATATATGAGTATATTGACTTAGAAGTGAAATGAGAACATTTGATCATAGGTCATACTCATCGTTTAAGCGCAAGTGGGGTTACCACTTTTACATAAAGCATTGTTGTGCTCACACCTTTAGAGTTGCTTTAGCTCAATTCTTAGAGTAAAGCTCCCCCTAGATGTGATATCACCCCTAAGAGGGATGAAACAACCTTGGGTTTTGTTGATGATGACTTCATGTAGATGTTGAAGATGTGGATGCTCAAAGTTGATGTAGATCATTTGGAGCAATCCATTGGAGTGAGTTGAACTTTCAAAACCTACATGGGTTAGTCCGACAAGGAACAAACAAGTATATCCATAGACATAGAGTGAAATACACACAAGATGATGTCCATGAAAGCATTAGGTTATCTTATCCCTTGTCTTACCAACAAGAGGGTTTGTGACTCCTTGAACTAGTGCAAGATGTGGAAGTTGTTTGCACTTGTTCTCGCCAAAATGATTTGAGTGGAGTATGTTGGTGGAGTCACCCTCAAGAACTCTCTAGTTATTCTTCTTCGGGATCCACATCAACTTGACGGGAATCCTTGGAGTTGTAGTCGTACTTGATGAAGTGGAACTTGATGTAGTATTGGGAACCCACTTGACCAAGGCCTTGGGAGCTTCTTCAAATGCATCAATCTCCTCTTGAAGCTTATCCTTGCCTTTTTGCTTGTCGTCTTATGGTGGAAGATCATCTTGAGCTTGTGTTCCCTTGAAAGAAGTAAGCTCATACTTCTCTTGTTGAGGAACAAACTTCGTCTTGGGGTATTGATCTTCTTCCCACTCAACTCCATTGGCGTTGAACTTTCGTTCAAAACCAACACCTTGATTCTTCCGGTGCCTTCCTTGCTTGCGTACAATTTCCTCAAATTGTTTACTTCGGCAAGGCTCTTGTAAACACCTTTCTCTATAATTCCCTTCAATAAGCTATTTTCTTGCTCAAGTGTAACTTGGCTAAGAAAATAATTGGTGGAATCAAGAGAACTACTAGAAGCAACAACATTGGATTTAACATGATTATTGTTACTACTAGAAGAAGAATATTTCTTACTCTTGTTGCTAGATTTTACTTGTGGCATGTAAGTAGACAAGAGTAAACACTTGGCGATGTAAGATGAACTTTTCTTACGAAGATCATCATTGATTGCTATTAAGAACCCATGCTCTTGCTCTAGATTGAGCTTTTCAAAGCGTAGCTTCTCATGAGTCTTTAAAAGCTCTTGATGATCTTCTAAGGTAGTTTCATGAGCTAACTTAAGAGTGTTTAGTTCTTTAGTTAGACGCTCAATCACCTTCTTATCATCGTCATTTGTTTTATCTTGATTAGCATGATTAATAGCAAGTTCATCATAGTTTTCATCACTAGAGTTGTCAACAAGTAGATCATCATCACCTAGCAAATCATCTTCATCACTATTGAAATCAACATAATCAGGGTGTGATACCTTTGGGCCTTTATCCATGAAGAATCTTCCAATTCCTTCATTTGGTGAGTTATATATGTCATAGGAGTTGGTTGACACAAGTGCTAGACCGGCAACACCTTCATCTTGAGTATATTCTGAGTCAGAGTGATAACTTCTCTCGGAATGATGGTCGAAGTCGGAGCCGAATACCCATTCACCAACGTGAGCTTGATGTCTTTGTTTTGTGTAGCTCCTTGATGACTTGTCCTTCCTTTCTGAATCCTTGCTTCTATGAGAGGTTCTTTGTCCATAACTATCATCTCTACTCCTTCTCTCTCTTGGAGGTGATTCTTCTCGTCTACTTCTCCTTTTAGGTGAGTCTTCTCTTCTTTTATAGGGATCCATACACTCATTGGAGTAGTGTTCGGGTCTTCCACAATTGTAGCAATTACGCTCACGACTAGAAGATCCTTTATCATTGTAGGACCTTGACTTGGAACTTATTTGTTTGCTTCTACTCTTGTAGAACTTGTTGAAGTTCCTCACCATTAAGCTCAATTCCTCATTGAAGACTTGTTTCTCACTTGATGATGTAGGAGCATCACATGAGGCTTTGTAAGCACCACTTGACTTGTTGTGAAGCTCTTCTTTATCCTTGAGTGACATCTCATGAGCAACAATTCTCCCAGTGACTTATGTTGGCTTCAGATCTTTATAATTGGGAATCATTTGGATCAATGTGCACACGGTATCATATTTTCCATCCAAGGCTCTTAGGATCTTCTTGATGATGAATTTGTCGGTCATCTCTTCACTTCCTAAGCCGGCGATCTCATTTGTGATGAGAGCAAGCCTAGAGTACATTTCAGCGACACCTTCACCGTCCTTCATTTTGAACTTGTCAAGTTGACTTTGAAGCACATCCAATTTGGATTCCTTCACTGAGTCAGCACCTTCGTGCATATCAATCAAAGTATCCCAAATTTCCTTTGCATTCTAAGACGGCTGATTTTGTTGAATTCTTCGGGGCACAATCCATTGAAGAGGATATCGCAAGCTTGAGCATTGTATTGTAGCATCCTCAATTCTTCCGTGGTAGCTTCACGATTCAGTTCTCTCCCATCGAAGAATTCACCTTGCAAGCCAATACAGACAATAGCCGAAATAACGGGGTTATGTCCAAGAATATGCATTTTCATCTTATGCTTCCAACTAGCAAAATTAGTACCATCAAAGTAAGGACCTCTATGGTGGTAATTTCCCTCGCTAGACGCCATACTCTCCTAGGTTGTGAAACCAAGGCTATCATCACCAATGCTATGGAGATCAAGGCAAATGGAGACCAAAGCTCTAATACCACTTGTAGGATCGAAAGTATGTCTAGAGGGGGTGATTAGACTACTTGACCAAATAAAATTCTAGCTTTTCCCAATTTTAAGGCTTGGCAGATTTTAGCAACTTATCACAAGTCAAGCAATCAGCCTACACATGCAAATCTAAGAGTATAGCAGCGGAATGTAAATCATTGCATATGAAGGTAAAGGGGAGGAGTTTGGAGGGAGCAAATACAATGTAACACGAAGATTTTTGGCGTGGTTCCGATAGGTGGTGCTATCATACACCCATGTTGATAGAGACTTTACCCACGAAGGGTAATGGTTGCGCGAGTCCACAGAGGGCTCCAACCACGAAGGGTCCACGAAGAAGCAACCTTGTCTATCCCACCATGGCCATCGCCCACGAAGGACTTGCCTCACTTGGGTAGATCTTGACGAAGTAGGTGATCTCCTTGCCCTTACAAACTCCTCGGTTCAACTCCACAATCTTTACGGAGGCTCCCAAGTGACACCTAACCAATCTAGGAGACACCACTCTCCAAAAGGTAATAGATGGTGTGTTGATGATGAACTCCTTGCTCTTATGCTTCAAATGATAGTCTCCCCAACACTCAACTCTCTCACACAGATTTGGATTTGGTGGAAAGATGATTTGAGTGGAAAGCAACTTGGTGAAAGCTAGAGATCAAGATTCTTGTGGTTGGATTGGAATATCTTGGTCTCAACACATGAGTAGGTGGTTCTCTCTTAGAAAATGAATGTTGGAAGTGTAGGCATGTTATGATAGCTCTCTCCACGAATGGAGGAAGTGTGGAGGGGTATATATAGCCTCCACACAAAATCTAATCGTTACACACAATTTAGCAAACTCGGTGGGACTGAATAGTTAAACTTGTCAGACCGATTTAGTTCAAAATGTGAACGTTAGGATTTTTGGTGGAAACGACATGTCAACTCGGTATGACCGATTTCATTAGGGTTAGGGCATAACGTAATCTCGGTGAGACCGATCACATGAACTCGGCGAGACCGATTTCTGTAATAGGCAAACAGAGAGTTGGTCAGGCAAACTCGGTGGGACCAATCGCTCATTTCGGTGTGACCGAAACATTACGAAAAGGAAACAGAGAGTTTGCATTGCGAACTTGGTGAGACCAATCGCTCATCTCGGTTATACCGAAACGTTACGATGGGAAATAGAGAGTTTTCAATCCCATCTTGGTGAGACCGAGATCCCTATCGGTGAGACTGGACTGATTAGGGTTTCTGGCTATGGCTATGTCAAATGAACTCGGTGGTGCCGGATAGATCAAATCAGTGGGGCCGAGTTTGACTTTTGGTTTGGGACATATGTGGATATGAGAAAGTGGTTGAGGGTTTTGGAGCATATCACTAACCATTTTGAGCAAGCAAGCCATTAAGCAACACCTCATCCCCGTTTAATAGTATTGGCTTTTCCTATGGACTCAATGTGATCTTCGATCACAAAAATGAAAATGTAGAGTCTTGAGCTTGAGCCAATATGTGTCCTTAGCATTTTGAGGGGTCCACATCTCTAGTCCATGCCATGCCAATCATTGAACTTTCTGAAATGATCATCTTGAAAGAGTATTAGTTCAATGAGCTATATGTTGTTAAGAATTACCAAAACCACCCAGGGATTAGTTGCACTTTTAGATGTGCACGAAGAGAAGAGGTGCACGCACGGTGCACGTACTCCCGTCTATTTCCCAACCACAGCCACGCGGGTACACAGTGGAACTCATTTCTGTACGAAAAGGCAGCCCACGTGGTAATTTGACACGTGTACTGGTTGTCCACTTGATGGAGGATCGTGTACCATGGGTGAACAAACAAATTGCGACTTGGCGCATTATGTTAAAAAAGAGGTAAACCATGTGGATTCTACCTTAGAGGCAAGGCTCTATACACTGCAGTACTTTTGATGTGTCCTGTCAACTCGCAGAACAAGGAGAAGCTTGCTTAGTACGACGTCTCCCCCGCCCACGGGCGTGGTGGCTCGTAGGGCAAGGTGAAGCTTGCTTACTACTCCCTCCGTTTACCCCCTCGTCCCTACCTTGGTTAGATAGATTATCATATTGTTTGAAATATATATATATATATATATATATATATATCTTTTAGTAGTAAGAGTAGTACAGTGGTACATAGGAGTAGTACTACAACAATTTCCTTGGAGTCTGTGGTGCAACAAGCTACCCTAGGGTATGTTACTACTCCCTCCTTTCCGGTTTATGGCTCAATTTCAAAATCTCTCCAACCAAGGTAGACGGTGAGTGGTGGAATTAATTTCGTAGTTTGCACAAGTAATTAGTACGCTTGTTTTTCTCAAGAAGTTATGTTTAGTGAGGCATTAATTAGAATGAATGCATGCATGACCACTAAATTTCCATGAAATTCTACATGCATTGGTGAGTTTTCTCTTAACACTGCTTGCATCAGGTGATTTAACGCACCTCAAAATCCAAACATGTGATGGTACTACTACTACTAGTAGAATTGAGACTTATAAAACGGGAAAACGAATATTTTTAGATGAGCCCTATAAACCGGAAAGGAGGGAGTACTAAGTAGTGTTACCTCCATAGTTGGTACGTACTCCATAAAATCAGATTTTCCCAAAACTAAGTCGCTCAAACTTTATTTGCTTGTTTCCCTTTCTGCCTCGTTGCCTCGAACAGACTATGCCAAACTCCCCTACCTGCCGCGAGGGAAAAGACCTACCCTCACCATTTTTTAGTCCGGGTTTCTATCGATGGATCGCACGAAGCAACAAAAACCAAGCTGTGTCTTGTACTCCTCTGTCGACGCTCGCTTTCATGAATTATGTACTTCCTCTCGCCGACATGTGGGACATATAGCAACTGAGTCGACGTGTCATGCACAAAATAACAGTGTAGAACAGTAGGGGGACGCACCCCAATCGTACCGCCCCAGTAGTAGTAATGAGCATTGAGACGTCAAATCACAATGCCGCGCCTTCCTAGACGGACAAAGCAACCATTATTTCACACTTCGCTTCACCATCATCTCCTTCAAGACAACCACATATTGCTTCTGCCATTGTTCTACCTCAAGAGGGACGCGCATCGCCTTGGTACATCATGACATGTGGGACCACATGACAGGCCATGCTCCCCTGCCCATCGCTCGGTAAAATCACCTCATTTTTACTACTTCCTCCGTATCAGTTTACAGGGCATGCACGTCGTTCTAGGTTGAGAATTTAACTGGCTACTAGCAAGATGCCCGTGCATTACACAGAACATCAAGATCTTGTGGGAGGATGAACGAGGGAAGGCCTTATCTACAAATGTGGAGAGGAGTGCGGGTAAATTGTCATAGTTTCCTTCCTATCCGTTAGATATAGATCGACGACCTATATTGCAGGATGGCAGGCACACCATCATCACCAGCTATGCTTTTTATAAGAGTAGATATATGTGATGAATAGTATATGTTTAGAAACTACATCCGCTTAAGAATCCAATGATATACTTTTTGTGACATAGTAACTCACATTTCGTTAGTCAAATGAATGACCAAGAACTACGTGTACGCCCTATAAACTGAGATGGAGAGGGTAGTACAGTATCTTTTTAGATCAATATAGTCGGGATTCACCACGGAGCAAAACCAAGTGGTAGGTTGATCCTGTCATGTTGGCGTAGCAACTCAAGCAAGGTCAGTTCCCACACGAAATGGTGATACACTTAACATGACCCCTTTGACTGAAATGTGGCTCATCCACCGTATTTTTCCACATGTGATGCACTAAATTACAGTTCAGAGCAGCAGTTGGACTTGGAGGCACTCCGATCGTAGTGCCACAGTAGTAGTAAATGAGCGATGAGGGGTCCAATCACAAAGCCCCACCTTTCCCGCATTAAGATGGACAGACGAAGCGACCATCATTTCACTCTAGGGTGCAAGAGCATAAAAAAGAGAAAACCAATGATGCGTGTGGCAGCTATGTAACACCCCATTTGTAAAATTCCCATTTGGGGCAATATATCCATTTTGATCTTCATCCAATTCCTTTGGGTCTATCATGGTTGGCTTCTTTTTGTTTTCCTTTTTTTTATTTATTTATTGCATTGCTATGACATCATCTTGTTGCATTGTCATATCATGTTGCATTATGCTTGGCTAGGCCTTGTTGTGTTGTGCATGGTAGTTTTCACCGCATCATGCCAAGTGCATCATCTTGTAATGCCATCTTCATCATCTTTCCCCCCTCATCTCTCCACCTATCCATTTTCCTTATTTTGGCAAGCAACATTATTTGGCCTCAAATAATGTTCAACTTTTCCCCAATATTCTAGCACCATGTCCTTAACCTCTCTGCCAAATTTCAGCTCATTCGGAGTTGTATTGGTTAGGTTCAAAAATGCTCCAAGTTTGAATTATATTCAAACTTGTTTCATTTTTCTACCTCTAAAAATACCCAACTTAATTTTATCAAATAGGGCATAATTTCAGGGTCATGAGGATATTCTCATATCTCTCATACACCTCTCCTTTCCCCCTGTGCATTTCTCTTTATTTTTCTGTCTGAAGAAAAGAAAAAGAGAAGAAGCAGCAGCAGTAGCCACTTGGGCCTCGGCCACCAGGCTGGCCCAGCAGCACCGAGCATGCTAGCCAGCCCAACCTGCCCTGCACGACACTTCCTCCCTTTTGCACCCAGGCACCCTCTCACCCCCTGCTAGTGCTCGTCCACATGGCCCGCCTGGCCCTGCGAGTCAGCGAGGCCCTGTAGCTCCAACCCACCTTTTCCTCCTCCTCGCGCCTCTGTCATGGGGACCGCGCGGCCGAGGGCGCGTGAGCTCGCGCTACTCACCCCAGGCCTCCTTTTAAGCTCTCTCTGTGTCCACCGAACCCCTAGGGTTTCCCTCTTCCCTCCTCTAGCGCTGCCAGGCCACCTAACCCACCAGATCCGCCGTTCCCCATCGTCCCGAGCGCACGGCCTCGTCACCGGCATGCTCGCCGTCGATCTCCACCTCGCCAACTATGTCCCTCGTCTTCCTCGACATCGACTACGTCCCCGTCGTCGTCTACGTGGAGCCGAGAACCCCTGCTGCAGTGTCTTCTTCCTTGTCATCAAGTCCGGCCGCCCGTAGTTGTTCGATCGCTGCCATCGCCGCCTCCGTTCACCTCCTGACCAACGGAGCTCACCTCCGAGCTCCTGGTAAGCACGCACATCTCCCCATCACTTTTTCCCCCTCGTTTGCATGCTCTGTCGTTGTTTGCCATGTTCACCGAGCCCGCCACCGTCGGACCTCATCTCCGGCGAGTGCTCCGACCCCCTCTTGCTTGTTTCGCATGTTCGGGGAGTTCCCCTCCTCGCGTAGAGCCTCGCCATAAGGTGTGCCGAGTTTCACCCCCAGGCTCGTCCTGGTTGAGCGCGTCGCCGCCGCCTCTATCGCTCGTCACCGGCGTTGCCTCCGTCGAGGTCCGGTGCGGCCAGTTACACCCGCGGGTGCGGTATCCTCCCGTGTTCCTTTTGCGCCCCTCCGCCGTGCCAAAGGGCCACCGGAGCTACTCTATCGAGCCCCCCCCCCCCGTGCTCTGCCCATCGTTGACCCGCTCCCCTGCTTCCTCTGTTTGGAGGCCGCCGTGAGCCACCGTCGTGTGGGACCCCGCGGGACCCATCTGTCATACCCACTGACAGCCAGGACCCCACCTGTCATACACCTAACCCCCTCCTTTTGTTTTATTAATTCTTTTCCTGTGAATATTCCATTTCTGGAAAGGGAATCTTTCCAAATCGGGCAGGTCCATTTCTGGATGTTTCCAAATTAGGGAAATGCCATTTCTGTCAGATTCCATTTTAGGCAGGTTATGTTTTTGCATATTTGTGGGAATTTTTCTACTGCAACCTAGGCATATTATATATGTTTTTGGGGTAGAAAAATCCCACCAATCCAGTGGTGGCATTTATTTTCTGCATTTGAGCAAGTTTGCATACATGGCATTTTACATCATGTTGTTGTTTTCTCTTTTATGTGTATATTTATGCAAATATGTTATGGGGTAGTTTTGCACATGAACATGCTCTTCAACATGTCTACTGCATGCTAGATTTATTTCATGCCATATAGTGCACTATGATGAGTGCCACAAGCTTGTAAACATGCCTACATGAATCTGTTTTGTCATGCCATGCATATTCTACTAAATCTGGAATCTGTTCATATCACTTCCATGTTTGCATTGTTGCTATCATCATTTCCGTAGATCTTTGGCACCAGTTCAGTAAGGGAGTTTTGTTAAGTGCATTTAGTTCTAACATGCCATGATCTTGTTTGCCATGATGTGTCCTTGTAACATGTAGGTTACTAGCTCTAAACATTGCAACCTAATGTTGTTTCTTTCATGTCCAGTATTTTCACTAAGTCTGTAAAATAGTTAGCATTTGCATTTTTGCCATGTTGTTTTAAACATGTTCTAGTGAGTTCTAGCAGTAGATCAGTGTTCATGATTTGTAGAGCTTCACCTGTACTTCACTTCCATGTATTTTATTTTCATGTTTGGGTGTCGTAGCATATTTAAACTTTGCATCTAAGTTTCCATGCTACTGTTTTCAACATATTGCATTGCATCTTGTTTGGCTCGTCATTTGCAAACCGTGCATCCATTTCCGGTGATCTTCATATCAATTTCATTAGAAAACTTTCAATCTTTCCAGTGGCATGTTTGGGTTACCGAGATTCTGCCCATATATTTCATGACTCCACCATTTCCTTCTCGTTATCCGTCCCTTTCGTTCCGGTAAATTCGTAACTCTGTGCATACCATTCTTGTTATGCATCCTTGTTAGTCTTGCATGTAGAACATGTTCTTGCCATGAGTGGTTGTTCATTGTATGCTTGTCTTTCTTTGGGTAGTTTCGAGAGACGAGTGTGAGTACGAGGACCCTGTCGAGTACGTTCACGAGGAGCAAGCTTTCGACACCTCTGAGAACATTGCAGGCAAGATGATCATTACCCCCGATATACTTCTATCTTTGCTTGCTAGTTGTTCGTTCTATCGCTATGTCGTGCTACCTACCACTTGTCACATAAGCCTCTCATTATGCCATGTCAAGCCTCTAACCCACCTTCCTAGCAAACCGTTGTTTGGCTATGTTACTGCTTTTGCGCAGCCCCTCTTATAGCGTTGCTAGGTGCAGTGCGGGTTGTTCCATGTTGGAACATGGTTGTGTTGGGATATCACAATATCTCTTCTACTTAATTAATGCATCTATATACTTGGCAAAGGGTGCAAGGCTTGGTCTTTTCCTTAGTGTTTTGTTCCACTCTTGTCGCCTTAGTTTCTGTCATACCGGTGTTATGTTCCTTGATTTTGCGTCCCTAACACGATGAGGGTTGATGGGCCCCTCTTGACAGTTCGCTTTAAATAAAACTCTTCCAGCAAGGCCCAACATTGGTTTTACCATTTGCCTAATAACAACAAAAATTTGCATAGGGAGTAATTAACCCGAGGATTCTTACTCAACAACCCGGGCCAGTGCTCCTCATGAGTGTTGGTCCAACATGTCAACCGCCGGTGGCTGCCGGGGCAACTCTGGATTGGCCTACTGGAAGTTTGGACAATCTGATTGTGGCCTGAGACGAGATACACGTGGCTACTATTAGGGTGTCGGCACGTCAGGAGGTCTTGCTGGTTTTGTTTTACAATTGTCGAAATGTCTTGTGCACCGGGATTCCGAGTCTGATCGGAGGGTCCCGAGATGGAGGATTGTCTCCGCGGATCGTGAGCTTGTCATGGGCTAAGTTGGGACACCCCTGCAGGGTTTAAACTTTCGAGAGTCGTGCCCGCGGTTATGTGGCAGATGGGAGTTTTTAATATTCGGTTGTAGTGAACTTGAAACCAGACTCAATTAAAATACACCAACCGTGTGTGTAACTGTGATGGTCTCTTTTCGATGAGGTTCGGGAAGAGAACACGGTGGGGTTATGACTGAACGTAAGTAGTTCAAGATCACTTCTTGATCACTACTAGAGTACGACCGTTGCGTAGTTTCTCATCTTATTCTTGTATCCGTAAGCTAGCCACCATACAATGCTTAGTGCTTGCTACAACTCCACCGTATGTCCATACCTTACCTTAAGCTTTGTTAGTCTTGATACCGTGGGTAATAGGATTGCTGAGTCCCCATGGCTCACAGTATACTACAAACACAGTTGCAGGTACCGATGAGACTGATGTAGGTGATGCCACTAAGCTCAAGTGGGAGTTCGACGAAGACCTGGGCCATTACTATGTTTACTTTTCGGATGATCAGTAGTGGTGCCCAGTAGGGAGGATCGGGACTTAGCTTGGGTGGTTTTCTTTTTACTTGTTTGATTCGTCCATAGCCGGACTCTGTGTTCATCTTGAATGATTGTATAACTTGATGATATTTTGTGACATTGTGGCAATTGTAAGCCAAAGCTCGTACTCTATCTATTCAGTACATGAGATGAGCAAAGATACAACCACTCTTGCGACCATACCAATATGTGCTTATGCCCCAAGTCGTGCCTCGACATGTATGGACTATAGTCACATATTGGGCATTACAAGCTACCTAGGGCACCCTAGGGTAGGGGCCTCCACTACAAATCCTTTTTTTAAAGCGCCTCCACTACAAATCCGCTTCTCCCTCGTCCTCTTAAAGAAAACCGATGATGTGTGTGGTGGTAGGGTTTGTAGGAGTACTACGGCATGTGGGGCCATGTCATAGTAAACGGGAGAGGGATTGAGTACGAGTCGATGCCTTAATATGTCTGGGTTGCTTAGTTTTACGGGAACGAGGCAGCATTTCGGGTTCGGGTACCAGTGGAGATATACGTACAAAAAATTGTGGACATAGGTTCGACCGAAAGGCAATGATGCATGGGCCCTACATTTTCATATACCCGCAGCCGTGTGAAATTTGCTACTCTACTCAAAATAATGCATAAAAGTTCCTCCAAAAACATCTATAACTAATGGGAAGTGAATGTATGCTTAAAATGAAAATGTAATACTCCCTCTGTCTAGGTGTATAAGTCATCTTAGTTTTTTTTTGCTAGTTAATAGCATTCCATGCAATGAATTAACCACTGCATGTCATGTTTCAAAGTCTCAAGACATTTAAAGCATGCACGGCCCACATCTCTTATTGGTTGATATGTCACGAAACAAGAAATGAGGAGGGAGTTAATGTACCATGCCTAAGTGTTTTGGGATTATTTGGTTTTTGGAAGATGACTTACACACATAGCCGGAGGGAGTACAAAGAGAAAAAAATGAATTGAGTTAAAAGAATGACATTTCTAACAAAAATATGAATGTGAACTACATATGTGTGCACGTGACCAACACATACATTGTCAATACAAAATCTAATGCAAGAAATAACTTATGAGTAACATGCATGTAACACCCATGATGCGGCTATATCTCCCACGTGGCGGGGCATGACTTAGAGGCATAACCGCATGGTAGGCATGTCGCAAGAGGGGTAATCTTTACACATCTCATGTACTGAATAAGGAAGGGATAAACAGTTGGCTTACAATCGCCACTTCACACAATACATAAATATATCATTACATCATCTAGAATACAATCAAGGTCCGACTACGGAACCAACATAAATAAAGACAACCCCAAATGCTAGATCCCCGATCGCCCCAACTGGTCTCCTCTACTGATCGTCCGGAAAGGAAACATAGTAACGTCCCGAGTCCTCGTCGAACTCCCACTTGAGTTCGGTAGCGTCCCCTGCACTGGCATCATCGACACCTGCATCTGTTTGGAAGTAATCTATGAGTCACGGGGACTCAGCAATCTCACACCCTCGCGATCAGGACTATTTAAGCTTATGGGTAGGAAGGGGTAGTGAGGTGGAGCTACAGCAAGCACTAGCATATATGGTGGCTAACTTACGCAAAAGAGAGCGAGAAGAGAAGGAAAGCACGGTCGAGAAGCTAAAATGATCAAGAAGTGATCCTAAAACTACTTACGTTCAAGCATAACACGAGACCATGTTCTCTTCCCGGACTTCGCCGAAAAGAGACCATCACGGCTACACACGCGGTTGATTCATTTTAATTAAGTTAAGTGTCAAGTTTTCTACAACCAGATATTAACAAATTCCCATCTGCCCATAACCGTGGGCACGGCTTTCGAAAGTTCATAACCCTGCAGGGGTTTCCCAACTTAGCCCATCACAAGCTCTCACGGTCAACGAAGGATATTCCTTCTCCCAGGAAGACCCGATCAGACTCGGAATCCCGGTTAGAAGACATCTCGACAATGGTAAAACAAGACCAGCAAAGCCGCCCGAATGTGCTGCACATATCTTGTTCTCAAGGCACACCAGATGAGCCAGACGTCGGGTTGGCATAGACCCTGGTTGCCCAGGGGGCGCCGGCATCGCTCAGGTTGGACCAACACTTAGAGAAGCATTGGCCCAGGGGTTTAAAATAAAGATGACCCTTGAGTTCGCGAAACCCAAGGGAAAAAGGCTTAGGTGGCAAATGGTAAAACCAAGGTTGGGCCTTGCTGGAGGAGTTTTATTCAAAGCGAACTGTCAAGGGGTTCCCATAACACCCAACCGCGTAAGGAATGCAAAATCAAGGAACATAAAACCGGTATGACGGAAACTAGGGCGGCAAGAGTGGAACAAAACACCAGGCATAAGGCCGAGCCTTCCACCCTTTATGAAGTATATAGATGCATTAAAGTAAACAAGATATAATAATGATATCCCAACAATAACCATGTTCCAACAAGGAACAAACTCCATCTTCACCTGCAACTAGCAACGCTATAGGAGGGGCTGAGCAAAGCGGTAACATAGCCAAACAACGGTTTCCTAGGAAAGGTAGGTTAGAGGCTTGACATGGCTGTATGGGAGGCATGATAAAGCAAGTGGTAGGTATTGTGGCATAGCAATAGAGCAAGCAACTAGCAAGCAAAGATAGAAGTGATTTCGAGGGTATGGTCATCTTGCCTGCAAAGTTCTCTGAGTTGACGAAAGCTTGATCCTCGTAAGCGTACTCAACGGGTTCCTCGATCACGCACTCGTCTCCCGGCTCTACCCAAGGCAAGAACACAAGCAAAGGAAACAACAATCAACCACGGTGCAATGCGCAGGCAACATGATGCAAAACATGGCATGATATGCGGGATGTGATATGCAATGCATATGCGTGCTCTGGAAGGAAAAGATTGATCAAGGCATCAACTTGGCAAACCAAGTGTACCGCTGGAAAGATTAGTTGATTTTGGTCGAAATCGATATAAAGATCACCAGAATCGGATGCATGGTTTGCAAATGGCAAGCAAAACAAGAATGGCACAATTCTGCGATTAACAGCACAATGTCATCTAGAATGCAACAAGAAACTAAGCTATTGCACTCCAACATAGTAACAAAGCATAAGGCAGTGATCTACTCAAGATGCTTGACAAAATATGAACACTAAGCTACGGCTAAAACACACAAGAGAAGGTTCAAACAAGCATGGCAAAACTGCAAAAGATATCAGCATCACAGACTTAGTGAAAATACTAACATGTCAGGAATTAACATCAGGAAGCCATGTTTAGAGCAAGCAAACAACATGATACAGGAACCGAACATAGCAAACAAAGGCATGGCATGAATCTACTCAAAGTATAGAACAAAAGTCCCTTAATGACCATGAGCCAAAAGGGCACAGAAAATATGATGGCACACATGTAAACATAGCAAGTTTCGTTAACAGATTCAGACTTAGCAGAAAACAGAGCATGGCATCAACAGAATTATGAAGGCATCTTTGCAAGCTCGATTCACTCACCACCAGGCATTACATGACAAGATAAGCATAGAAATAGCAAGAAGACATGTTCAAGAAGCTAACCATGGCAAGAACAAGTTTATAGCATGTTTGGATCAACTACAACAACCATGGCAAAATTGATTAATATGTAAACAATCTGCCAGGAACATTTTATAACAAAAGTAGAGCAAGATAAAGTCATGCTAGGGCACTTCATGATTGCAAACAGTGGAATGGATGGATAGAGCATAACCATATGTCCAAAACATCCTTACTGAAGATACTCAAAAGAAGCATGGATCTCACTGTAGCATCATGAATACATCGCATAAAAAATAACAACAGAGCAATGACTTAGTAAAATCCTAAGTCCCTGAAATCAGCAATATCACGAGAGCTACTTTGCATGATTGTGCTAGTCACCACAAAGATCACAAAAATACATGGCATACACCCTTGTAAAGATGGCATGGCATATCCCAAAACACATGTAGAGCTCATGCCCATATGCAGCACACAACAAATGTACCAAAAATGACAAATCCTCATAATCTGCTAAGTAACAGGAGCTAGCATTTTATAACACTCTTGCATCCACGATTTGGGCATCAAGATGGACTCAAACAAGCATGTCACAATGGAACAAAAATAAGAGCACATCATGATGAACATTTTGATATATTGCACGCACAAAACGGAGCTACATGTAGGAAGGTATGGCATCACGAACAAGGCATAAAAATATTAGGGACTTGGGAATTTCGGAGTCAACCTCTCAGATCTAGGGTTCCTCGAGTTGCACGCGAACCGAGGAGGGCGCGAGCTCGCCGAAGTCCTGCCAGAGAGGAGAGGTGGAGGCGTTCGGCGTTCGGATCTGGAGAGGAGGAGGAAAGGGGCCGGAGCTCGTCGAGCTTCTTGCCGGAGGAGGCGCGGACGGCGTCGCAGAGGGTGGCGGCGCGGTCGCCGGAGGTCGCGCCGGGTGAGGCGGCGGCCGGATTTGTTGCGCGGGCGGCGGGGGGGCGAACGGGTGGACGGCGGCGCGGATGCGCGGGCGCGGGTGGCGCCCGATGGGCTCGGCGGGACCGCTTCGGGCCCCGCGGGCCGCGGTGGAGGGAGGAGCCGGCGTGCACGCGTGGGGCGTGCGGTTGGCTCCAGGCGGTAGCGTGCTGACGTGGCAGGCGTTGATTGGATGCGGTGGCATGGCCGGCGGACGTGTCCGGCGCGGATGGACGCGTCCGGTGGCGGCGGGGCGATTTGATCTAGGGTTTGGACCCAAATTTGGACAAGGAGCACATATTTATACATAGAAGGGGGTGGGAGTGTCCAAATGAGGTGTAGTTTTCGGCCACGCGATCGTGATCCGACGGCGGAGAACATGGAAGGGGTTTGGAAGGGTTATTGGGCTACTTTGGAGGGGTGTTGGGCTGCAACACACACGAGGCCTTTACGGTTCCCTGGTTAACCGTTGGAGTATCAAACGGACTCCAAATGGCACGAAACTTGACAGGTGGTCTACCGGTGGTGTACCAAGGCCGCTTGGAAAATCTCGGTCCATTCCGAGAATGTTTAACACCCGCTCACGAAAAGAGACAAAAGGGGGCGCCCGAGGACATAGGAGTGCCGGATTGCAAAACGGACAACGGGGAAAAGCTCGGATGCATGAGACGAACACGTATGCAAATGCGATGCACATGATGACATGATATGAAATGCATGACATGAACAAAATGCAAAACGAAGACAAAACCCAACCACGAAAGGAAAATCATAACTTAGAGCCGAAAATGGCAAGAGTTGGAGTACAAATATGGTAAGTTACATCCAGGGCATTACAACGCACGAATTGATGATGTGGTGCTTGCATGCATAGAGTACAAAAACAATGTGATTTATGACTTGCATGCATGAATTCTTGTGCCATGGTTGCATGTCTAGGAGAAAATCTACTAGTGGTTGTACTAGCTATTTAGGAATAGAAGATGTATACATGGAAGTTGTTGGGAAAGAGATGACATGTATCTCAATTCCTATGAGTAGGGATTGGAAAAGAGATGTCATTTGGTTCACATCATAGGAACATTTCTATTGAATCTAGAGATGACATGTATCTCAATTCCTATGAGGAGGGATTAGAAAAGAGATGTCATTTGGTTCACATCATAGGAACTTTTCTATTGAATATACGCTAATGTTTATTTAGCTTTGAAATTATGGGAGTATAGGAATCCAGTCATATGAACCAAGTGGCTCTAAAGCTATAAAAATGATATCATGTTTATTTCCTTTGAAATTTGGTGTATATGAATCTATTCCTATGAACCAATTGGATCTAAAGGAAAAAATCCTATAAAAATCATATCATATAGAGTTCCTATGATATTCCTCTACACCAAAGGATGGTTGAAATTGCTGCACGTGATACGACGGTCTTTCTTTGTAGACTCCTCCCCCATCTTTATAGTTACCTCTCGAAGATGAATGAAATGATATATAGTGGGTATTCTATATGTGCATTTTCGTACACGAAAACTTGGTAAAATTTTGCGAGGTTCGAATTTTCAATAAAGCTATATGCACTGCATTTTTGAACGGAGGGAGGAGCATACGGCAGTTGCTAACACTCACGTGGAAGATTTGTGTGTAGGAGGAGTGGCTGTTCTGTTAAATGACATGGCAAAACTGACACTGCCGGATGTCGGTCTAACGGTTCTTACGGCGTTCGTCAGGAAACAGCTTGTGGTGAATGTTTGTCGGATAATGATGTACGGACACATGCATTGCATTGATACATGCCCCCTCTCACTCACGCACACACGCACCCTCACGAGTCACGAATTTCCCGAGTCCTCTCGCACCCACCGTCTATCTGTAGGTAGACGTCACACACATATGTGTTCTTCACACCCTACCCTCAGAACTTCTAAAAAACAAAAGACTTCGTGCACCTTTTATTTTAACTCACATGTCACACACTTATACTATTACTCTTGTGGCGAACGTTCTTTGGGCATAGTATATTGTACTCTCATGAAGAGAAGTGGTGCAGGCACGCACTAGTTCTCTCACACCCACTCGCGGGTACATGTAGGAGCGCATTTTTTTGAAGCTGGTACAACAAAATCACTCCACTATATATATATATAAGCAGGAGCCTTAGTGCTTGCTTTACTAGGGTTCCTCTCTTTCACTCTCTCATGCTCTCGAGATCTAAGAAAGACATAGGTGGCCACACTCTCTCTCTCTCTCTGCTCATGGCTGGTCACAAATCTGGCCAGACCACCTCGACCGGGGCAGGGGTGTAGGTGCATCGTTCACGCTATCATCGGCGCCGAGGGAGGAGACCAACGGCTATCCGCGTGTCCCGATCGGCGGCCCTGTCGTTCTCTCCGAGAGAGCGCCGGCTCGGGAGGGCCTCCGACCCTTTCTTCCTCCCTGCGGTATTGTGGCCAAGATGCAGCCTCCCGATGCTGTCTTTCCCACATGCCGACGACTCGCGGGTATATATTCCTTTGAAACCTGCCTTTCTCTACTACCCCAGCTCCCCATATGGATGCGTGTGGATCTTTTCTACTTCCGTCGGCTGTTCCAAAGCCTCCTAGACTTTTACTATTATTAGAGTTAAAGCTAGTTCATACAGCCAAATCTAAGAGTTAGTTCAAATAGGGAAGAAAGTGGGAAAGTTGTAGCATGAATCTAGTACTTGGTTCTAAGAGGAAACGGGGGAAAGTAGTAGATACTGGCTACCCAACCAGTTTCTTGGTTGAAAAGGCGAAGAAAGCATGGTGGATGGCAAAGGGTGGGGGGAACTAGACCTATCTCTTGGTCGAAGAAGGAAAGAAAGTGAGGGGTGTTGGGGGACAATGCAAATGAGAATGAGCAGGTCTAGATTTCCTGTGCTCACATAGGAAAATGTTGCCGAGGAGATAAAAATGGGACAAATGCAGACATGTTGCCTGAGTGTTTGCTGCTCTCGGCAACCACATCTGCCTCACCACTTTATGCCCCTGCTGTCCCTACGCCCATATCGCTACTGTTAATGTAAA
The DNA here is from genome assembly GCF_018294505.1 of Triticum aestivum. Classification (NCBI taxonomy): domain Eukaryota; kingdom Viridiplantae; phylum Streptophyta; class Magnoliopsida; order Poales; family Poaceae; genus Triticum; species Triticum aestivum. The sequence continues at coordinate 311,249,583 of NC_057800.1, read as the reverse complement.
ATCACATGAAGCATTAAGCAATGCCACATAATGTCACTATAACTAATGGTCTAGTGCCATCGATAAATTGAAGCAATGCCACCACCATTTTATGAAGTGCTTCCATCTTGCTTTATTTCCCATGAATTGTGTTTTTGCAGTTACACTTAAATCTCACACCGCTAACATTGCATCATCCCAGTGGAACTGCACAAATTTGATTGCACATTTACAGACCATGTGCTACTCTCATGACAGTAATACTAATGCTATTGTTCTGCATGATAATCTAGTGGCAGTGTTGATGTGATGTGATCCTACTTACTTAAGGGCACTTTCATATTGTCAATATAGTGTCAATTATAACACAATAGATGTTGATGTTAATCATACGCCACTACAAATAACTATCACTGTTTAAATAACCGTATTTCGTATTTGCGCAAACAGGCATGTCTGTCTCAATATCATTTCTATCTGTGCAATCAAAAGTACACACCTCAGTTTTAGTACAACTACACAAAATGAGATGGCTATTCCTAGCTGTCATCCTCTAACCACCCGTCTTCCAGGTATTCCTACATTGGTAGTAACTAGGTAGACCGACCAACGCAATCTAAAAGAAGCTCATTCGTACGTTTCACTTCCTGATTGCAGTGCAGGGACGAGCGAAACAACTGCATCCTAGTCCGGAATGCACTTTATACCAGTTTATCATTGGACCGGGGACTAGCTGACACGGTTGCACGAAGGTTTTTGGGACAGGTGCACGGACAAGAGGTATTGTGGTCTGCTTATTTCTGCAAATAGCGATGCCCTCATGTCCGTATTTGCGATTTATTTAAACAGTGACAGAGAAAGATCGGGAAGAGTCAATATAAGAGCTTTTCAGCAAGTCCACATACTCAACTATCATTTAGTCTTTCACAATTGCTAACACTCATGCAATACTTATGGGTATGAAGCTTTAATCAAACACAGAGAAAGATAGGGGCTTATAGTTTTGCCTCCCAACCTTTTACCTCAAGGGTAATGTCAACAATAATAGTTTATGAAAAGCCACATCCAATTAGCTATATATATCAGGATCTTTCCAACACACAGTGCTTGCCAAAGGATAAAATGTAAAAAGGGAAGGTGAAGATCACCATGACTCTTGTATAAAGTATAGGTCAAAAATAAAAGATAGGCCCTTCGCGGAGGGAAGCAGAGGTTGTCATGTGTTTTTATGGTCGGATGCACGAAATCTTAATGCAAAAGAACATCACTTTATATTGCCACTTGTGATATGGACCTTTATTATGCAGTCTGTCACTTTTATTTCTTACACATCGCAAGATCGTATAAAGCTTATTTTCTCCACACTAATAGATCATACATATTTAGAGAGCAATTTTTATTGCTTGCAACAATGACAACTTACTTGAAGGATCTTACTCAATCCATAGGTAGATATGGTGGACTCTCATGGCAAAACTGGGTTTAAGGATATTTGGAAGCACAAGTACTATCTCTACTTGGTGCAAAGAATTTGGCTAGCATGAGGGGGAAAGGCAAGCTCAACATGTTGGATGATCCATGACAATATAATTTATTTCAGATGTAAGAAAGCATAACCCATTACGTTGTCTTCCTTGTCCAACATCAACTTGTTAGCATGTCATATTTTAATGAGTGCTCACAACCATAAAAGATGTCCAAGATAGTATATTTATATGTGAAAACCTCTCTTTCTTTATTACTTCCTATTAATTGCAACGATGACCAAAACTATGTTTGTCAACTCTCAACAACTTTTATTCATCATACTCTTTATATGTGAAGTCATTACTCTCCATAAGATCAATATGATCTCTTTATTTCTTTTTATTCTTTCCCTTTTTTCTCAAGATCATAGCAAGATAACCAAGCCCTTGACTCAAAACTTATCTTTATTATATATAGCTCACGGACTCGATTACATAGAAGGATCATAAAGCAAAACTCAAAACTAAATCATACTAAAACTTTATTCTACTAGATCAAGATATTACCAAAAGGATCGAACTAAGAAAAATGGTAAAGATAAAAGTGTGATGGTGATACGATACCAGGGCACTCCCCCAAGCTTGGCAGTTGCCAAGGGGAGTGCCCATACCCATGTATTTATGTCTCTTTCTTCGGAGGTGGTGATGTGATATTCTTGGCAATGATGCCCCTCAGGATGCGATTCTCTTCCTCGAGCTTATTAACTTGTTGCTTGAGGTCCATTATTTCCTTACGGAGCTTGCCCGTGACGGCTAAAGCTCCTTTCACCCATGGATGTTGCATAGTTGTGGGAGAACAAGTAACACTCTTTTTCATATTTTCATAAGAAAGAAATCTAACATTGGAAGGGATGACCGAGTTTGGAATAGCTGAGCTCTGTAGCTCCCCCGTTGTGAATCCGGCTCATAAACGAGAAGTAACTTCTTGATCCTCTTCCATGGCATCCATCCTTTTCAAGTCGGCCTCCATCTCTTCCTCCGTTGATGGCCCAAAGTGGTCAGCATCACTGTTTGCTCCTGGTCCCGGTGTCGGATGAGACACCTAGCTCTCCCCGACTGACTCTTGAGAAGACATCTTGCTCTAATCTGCGGTAGAGACAACTCGAAACAAAAACAGAGGATATTTGCGTGGTACGATGGTCAAAACTTTCGGGAGATTATATAATGATTTTTTACCGACCAAAAGGAGTATCGTGCAAGAAAATGGAATCCGGAGGACACACAAGGTGCCCACGAGGCAGGGGTACGCGCCCATGGGGTAGGGCGTGCCCTCCACCCTCGTGGACGCCTCGTGTCCTTTCCGGACTGCTTCTTATTTTCCTATTTTCTTAAATATTCCAAAACGGAGAAAATTGCTATTAGAACTGTTTTGGAGTCGGCTTACTTAACGTACTACATACCTCTTCCTTTTCGGAGGCTGAAACGTTCTGGAAGGTGTCCCTTATATACTCCTCCGGGGTTACGTTTTCAATAACATTAGTTTCAACATTTTGATAGAGGCGGAGGTGTCCCGTCTTTCGATGAGATGATGGATATCGCTTTGGTGGAAGTCGACTTTGACGATCCGACTACGAACGTGCGAGGACGTCGCGCCTTAGCAATCGCTAAACCAACTCGGAGAGGTTATTGACCACGCCGGAGCACGATCAACCTGACCACGAGGGTCTGTTTCCTGCGAGCAAACGAAGAACAAGCAAGAAACTAAGATTGCAATCTGGATATTGCGAATATAAGATGAAAGCTTTATTGATCAAGGTGGGGTTCTGTGATGCCTTTGTCTCGTCGTTGAACACAAATGAAGTACGCGAAGTTGCAGCTATGGCGAACTTTTAATCTAAACAAAACCCAAAGTCTAAACGATGCCCTAAGGGCTGTATATATGGAGGAAGAGGGGGGAATTTCGTGGCCCTTGGTGGAGGGGTCCGAAATCAACCCTATCTCTTGTTTCCCCACACATACGGACTCTAAAAATAGCCTATACTTATGTATTTCGAAATTACATGGGCCTGGCCCAATAATAAGGTGACGCAGCACCTAAAATAGCCTCGGGACGAAATTTATGAAGTGGCATCTTGTATATTTCGTCCAAGGCTTCATGCACCCATTATGGTGGCTTCAAAGTCCTGAAATCATCACTTGTAACTCCGTTCTTGTTCCCCTTTCGCATGCCATCATCTCCATGCTTGTTCTTGCTCCAATGTTCATCCTTCTCCAAGCTAGGCCCTTCATTTGTAAGCAAAACAAATGTATCCAATTTAGGCAGCATCATATTCTCATGAACATTAGAATCATTACCAAGAAACGAAAGTACCTGGTAATTTAGTTGGCGTGCACGAGCTCTAGTAATTGGTCCAGTATGTATAGCAGCAGGGGCTGTGGGTGTAACAATTGTATTGATGTCCTCATCATCCTCCCCTTCTTGAAATGAAGTCGTCCTCGACGGAAGTTCATCTTCCTCACCCAAATAAGGCTTCAAATCTGCAATGTTAAAAGTGGGACTAACCCCAAAATCTGCAGGCAGCTCAAGTTTATATGCATTATCATTTATTTTCTCTAACACCTTAAAGGGACCATCAGCACGTGGCATTAACTTTGATTTGCGCAAATCAGGAAATCTATCCTTACGCAAATGTAACCAAACAAGATCTCCAGGTGCAAACACAACATGTTTTCTACCCTTATCTCCAGCAAGTTTATATTTAGCATTCATGCGCTCAATGTTTTCCTTAGTTAACTCATGCATTTTTAAAATCAATTCAGCATGTTGTTTAGCATCAAAATTAACCTTCTCCGAAGATGGAAGAGGCAACAAATCAATAGGTGCACGAGGTAGGAAACCATACACAACTTCAAAAGGGCACATCTTAGTAGTAGAATGCAATGAACGATTATAAGCAAATTCAATATGAGGCAAGCATTCCTCCCACATTTTCTTATTATTCTTCAAAACAGCCCTAAGCATAGTAGACAACGTTCTATTGACTACTTCAGTTTGTCCATCAGTTTGGGGGTGACAAGTAGTACTAAAAAGCAGTTTAGTCCCCAACTTAGCCCATAAACATCTCCAAAAGTGGCTAAGAAATTTAGTATCACGATCTGAAACAATAGTATTTGGCACACCATGCAAGCGAATAATTTCACGAAAGAACAAATCAGCAACATTAACAGCATCATCGCTTTTATGACATGGTATAAAGTGTGCCATTTTTGAGAATCTATCCACGACAACAAATATGCTATCCCCCTTCTTTGTTCGAGGTAAACCTAAAACAAAGTCCATAGATATATCCTCCCAAGGAACACTAGGTACAGGCAAAGGCATATATAAACCATGAGGATTGAGTCGTGACTTAGCTTTTTGACATGTAGTGCAGTGAGCAATAAAACGCTCAACATCCCGTCTCATCTTTGGCCAAAAGAAATGTGTAGCAAGTACGTCCTCCGTCTTCTTCACGCCAAAGTGTCCCATTAATCCTCCTCCATGTGCCTCCTGCAACAACAAAAGACGAACGGAGCTAGCTGGAATGCATAGCTTGTTAGCACGAAACACAAATCCATCGTTAACAACAAACTTGTTCCACATTCTTCCTTCTTTACAATTCTGCATTACATCTTTAAAATCAGCATCATGCACATATTGATCTTTGATGGTCTCCAAACCAAATATTTTGAAGTCAAGTTGTGAAAGCATAGTATAGCGACGAGACAATGCATCAGCAATAACATTTTCTTTTCCCTTCTTGTGTTTAATGACATAAGGGAAAGTCTCAATGAATTCAACCCATTTAGCATGTCTACGATTCAGTTTAGCTTGACTTTTAATATGTTTCAAAGATTCATGATCAGAATGTATAACAAATTCTTTGGGCCATAAATAATGTTGCCATGTTTCTAAAGTCCGAACAAGAGCATATAATTCTTTATCATAAGTAGAATAATTCAGACTAGGCCCACTCAATTTTTCAGAAAAGTATGCAACAGGTTTGCCATCTTGTAATAACACACCGCCTAATCCAATTCCACTAGCATCACATTCAAGCTCAAAAGTCTTATTAAAATCAGGAAGTTGGAGTAAAGGAGCATGTGTCAACTTATCTTTCAATACCGTGAAGGCTTCTTCCTGTGCGGTACCCCAAAGAAAAGGCACATCTTTCTTTGTAAGCTCATTGAGAGGTGCAGCAATGGTGCTGAAATCTCTCACAAAACGCCTATAGAATCCAGCGAGGCCAAGAAAACTCCTCACTTGTGTGACCGTTTTGGGCTGCGGCCAACTCTCAATAGCTTCAATCTTGGCTTTATCAACTTCAATTCCCTGTGGAGTAACAACATAGCCAAGAAAAGATACTCGGTCGGTGCAAAAGGTGCACTTCCCAAGGTTACCAAACAAACGTGCATCACGTAGAGCAATAAAAACAGCACGTAAATGTTCCAAATGTTCTTCCAAAGATCTGCTATAAATCAATATGTCATCAAAGTAAACTACCACAAATCGTCCAATGAAAGCACGTAAAACTTCGTTCATTAATCTCATGAAAGTACTAGGTGCATTAGTTAACCCAAAAGGCATGACTAACCACTCATATAATCCAAACTTAGTTTTAAATGCTGTTTTCCATTCATCTCCCAATTTCATACGAATTTGATGGTAGCCACTACGCAAATCAACTTTGGAGAATATTGTAGAGCCACTCAATTCATCAAGCATATCATCTAGCCTAGGAATAGGATGACGATAACGAATAGTAATATTATTAATGCCTCTACAATCAACACACATACGTGATGTACCATCCTTTTTCGGCACTAGAATAATAGGAACAGCACAAGGACTAAGGGATTCGCGTATATAACCTTTGTCGAGAAGCTCTTGTACTTGACGCATAATCTCCTTCGTCTCCTCTGGATTGGTACGGTATGGTGCACGGTTTGGCAGTGAAGCACCGGGAATTAAGTCAATCTGATGCTCAATCCCTCGAATAGGCGGTAATCCCGGTGGCACGTCTTGTGGAAAAACGTCAGCGAACTCCTGCAAAATGTTAGTGACAGCAGGAGGCAAAGAGGAAGGCACGTCCTCGAATGAAAATAATGCCTCTTTGCACACAAAAGCATAGCAAACAGATTTGCTGAAATCTAGCTCATCAATATCAGATTTGGTGGCAAATAAACATGCACTTTTCAATTTAATTTCAGAAGCAACACTAGATGGTTTATTATTAGGCTTCATTTGTTGCTCAAATTCTTTTGCCACAATCTGAGTTTCACTCTTATTCTTCTCCTGTTGTGCTTTATTAGCTCTATTAATATCATCTTTCAAAATGGAATCAGGAGTCATAGGAAGCAAAGTAATATTTTTATCCTTATGAACAAGAGTATAGTGATTGTTTCTACCATGGTGTACAGAATTTTTATCAAATTGCCATGGTCTACCAAGTAATAAGGAACATGCTTGCATAGGTACCACATCACAATCAACATAATCAGCATATGTAGAGATACTAAAATGCACACGAACAGTATGTGTTACCTTAACCTTGCCGCTGTTGTTGAACCATTGGATGTAGTAAGGATGTGGATGTGGTCTTGTGGTGAGAGAAAGCTTCTCCACCATCTCCATGCTAGCCAAGTTGTTGCAGCTCCCTCCGTCTATTATGACACGCACAGAACGTTCCTTCACAACTCCCTTGGTATGGAACAAATTGTGCCTCTGATTTTGCTCAGCTTGTGTGACCTGCACACTCAAAACACGTTGAGCAACTAAACATTCATACCTGTCAGCGTCTTCAGGAGCCATGTATTGCGTCTCATGATCAGAATCATCTCCACCATGTTCTTCACGTGTAATAAGAGCCAATGTCTCCTCATCATAGTCACTAGCGGACTCATATCCACCATCTGCGGTAGCAATCATCACACGCGAAGATTTGCATTCCCTCGCATAATGACCTCCTCCCTTACAACGACGACAAATAATATCACTTGTGTGCCCTGTTGATGCCATGGAAGAAGAAGAACGCTGTGCAGGCCCCGCAGGTGCGCTCTTGGCAGATAATGGTGGTTGTGTCTGTTTTCTTGTATCACGGCTGGAGGTGGCACCGGATGGAGGTGCTGGTGCAGTTGAAGTAGAAGATGCACGTGGTGTCCATGATGAAGGTCGGCCTGCAGAAAAGTTAGTTCGCCCCAATGCTTGTCGATCCTGCACTTCACGTTCAGCTTTACAAGCAAGATGGAATAAACGAGTGATATTAGTATACTCCTTATAGTCTAGAATGGTCTGAATCTCTCTATTTAATCCACCCAGAAAACGTGCAAGCATAGCTTCATTCTCCTCAACAATACCACATCTAATCATGCCAGTTTGTAATTCCTGATAATATTCTTCTACAGAATTTTTCCCTTGTCTTAAACGCTGCAATTTTTGAAGCAATTCACGTTGATAATATGGTGGAACCCAACGCGTACGCATAGCAGTTTTCAAAGCAGCCCAAGTAGTTGGAATAGGATATAATCTACAATGTTCAGACCACCATACACATGCAAAACTAGTGAAAGCACAAACAGCAGCAGCAACTCGTCTCTCCTCAGGATATTGTAAACATGTAAATCGTTGTTCAGTTTCTAACTCCCAAGTAAGATATATATCAGGAACATATCTACCCTCAAATGGTGGAATATTCAATTTCAGTTTAGGAATATGGACATCATCTCGTACCTGAGGTGGTGGTGCAGGCCTACCATTACGAATATATACCTGAGGTCGACCTGCTGGTGGTGGTGTTGGTGGCTGCTTGTAGATCTGATTTTGATCAACCTCATCCTCATAATCGCCCGCATACTCATCATCCTCCTGGGTACCAGCAGGAGCAGTAGCAGGAGCCAAAGAAGCACCAACAGCAGTAACAGCGGCACCAGAATTTTGTCCTGGCACAATAGGAACACGCTGTGCTCGTCCATACTGATTCGGAAGGGGGCGTAGTTGTTGTTGTTGCAGAGGTGCGACAGGTGCAGCCGGTGGTGGAAGACGCGCAAGCAGTTCATTAAATCTGTTATCGAGCTTTGTTTCGAACGTCTTCTCAAGGCCAGTGATCTTCTCCATGGCCTCTTCAAAATTGTTCAGCACATCTTGTACCTGTTCAGTCATCATTGCTGAAACTTATCATGAAGCTCCTTGTTCGATAAGTTCTCCCAGTCAATCTCGTCGGCTTGTGATCCTGGCATGGTTAGCAGCAATAGAAACACACAAGAATATGATCCTACAGACTACTAAGAAGTGGTGGTGGTGTATCACAAATCCGTCAAGCAAATCTCAAATTCTTACCAGTTCTTACCCAGCAGCAGGCGGTGATCGGCAACCGTTGTAGTCAAAAACTCTCAAAGCTTGGATAGAGCGATTACCAGGGAGAGTCAAACACACGACGTAGATGTATGTGGAGCTGGGAAGGCTTATAGTATGGTAGCAAAAAGGGTCAGCAATAATCAATTCAGAGATGCAAAGTTGAATAAACGCTCAACGACGTACTGTGCTGGTCCTAGGCTAGACTGTGCTAGAGACGTGAGCCTAGAACACCAACAAAATCACGGCGCGGCACGTAAACAAGGGAAAAGCACACTCTGAATTTTTTTTTCGCTCTTTTTTTTTGCAGTCTTTTTTTTTGCCCTGCTTTTTTTTGCGAAAAATCACTATAAGGGCGAGTGTCTCAAAACTCTTCCTAGGTCAAACTGACACGATGGGCACGAAATTTTTTTTTTCGACCAAATTTTTTTTTTCGACTGCCCGGACCCAAAAACTAGAAACATGTCAAAAAAAACTTCCTATAATGGCACCTGTCTCAAAACACTCAGAAACACCTAAAAATAGGATAGCCAGAAAATTTTTCGAAAAATGCGTTTTCGAAAAATTTTGGGCCTAAACGGAGCGTGGCTACCCGACTCTTTTTTTTCGAAACCTACTCCTGCAAGGAAACACGAATCGGAATCTAGATGGATCTCGAAAACAAACCTAATATGCAAGGAACTCGGATTGGTGGTGGATATATGGTGGTGGTATATGGCAGCGGTGGTGGTAGCGGTGGTAGTATATGGATATGGATCGGTGGTGGTATATGGATACGGATTCGGAGCGGTGGCGGATAAGCGGTGGTGGTAGATGGCAGGGGCGATGATGATGGTGCGGCGGCGGCGTGACAACTTATGACCAGAACTCGAAACTCTAAAAGACTAGACTCTAAGACCAGCAACTAGACACGACGATGCAACCACAAATTCAACAAAGCAAAACCCTAAAAAGATTATGCAAAGGCTCAGATTGGTTTGGATATGATGAACTAACCCTAATTTTTTTTGTGGCTTTTTCGTGGACTGTAGGTATGAAGAACAGACTCGATCTAAACTACGAAAAACTGTAAAATCTCACCGAGCAACCTGAAAACTGATACCACTTGATAGAGGCAGAGGTGTCCCGTCTTTCGATGAGATGATGGATATCGCTTTGGTGGAAGTCGACTTTGACGATCCGACTACGAATGTGCGAGGACGTCGCGCCTTAGCAATCGCTAAACCAACTCCGAGAGGTTATTGACCACGCCGGAGCACGATCAACCTGACCACGAGGGTCTGTTTCCTGCGAGCAAACGAAGAACAAGCAAGAAACTAAGATTGCAATCTGGATATTGCGAATATAAGATGAAAGCTTTATTGATCAAGGTGGGGTTCTGTGACGCCTTTGTCTGGTCGTTGAACACAAACGAAGTACGCGAAGTTGCAGCTATGGCGAACTTTTAATCTAAACAAAACCCAAAGTCTAAACGATGCCCTAAGGGCTGTATATATGGAGGAAGAGGGGGGAATTTCGTGGCCCTTGGTGGAGGGGTCCGAAATCAACCCTATCTCTTGTTTCCCCACACATACGGACTCTAAAAATAGCCTATACTTATGTATTTCGAAATTACATGGGCCTGGCCCAATAATAAGGTGACGCAGCACCTAAAATAGCCTCGGGACGAAATTTATGAAGTGGCATCTTGTATATTTCGTCCAAGGCTTCATGCACCCATTATGGTGGCTTCAAAGTCCTGAAATCATCACTTGTAACTCCGTTCTTGTTCCCCTTGCGCATGCCATCATCTCCATGCTTGTTCTTGCTCCAATGTTCATCCTTCTCCAAGCTAGGCCCTTCATTTGTAAGCAAAACAAATGTATCCAATTTAGGCAGCATCATATTCTCATGAACATTAGAATCATTACCAAGAAACGAAAGTACCTGGTAATTTAGTTGGCGTGCACGAGCTCTAGTAATTGGTCCAGTATGTATAGCAGCAGGGGCTGTGGGTGTAACAATTGTATTGATGTCCTCATCACATTTATAGGATTACCAGAGATATAATGTCTGATTCTTTGACCGTTCACCACCCTCGGATTTGTGCCTTCAAAATTATTGATTTTTATGGCACCGGAACGATAGACCTCCTCGATAACGTAAGGACCTTCCCATTTAGAGAGGAGTTTTCCTGCAAAAAATCTTAAACAGGAGTTGTATAACAATACATAATCACCTACATTAAACTCACGTTTTTGTATCCTTTTGGCATGCCATCTTTTAACTTTTTCTTTAAACAGTTTGGCATTCTCATAGGCCTGGGTTCTCCACTCATCAAGTGATCTAATGTCAAATAGTCTCTTCTCACCAGCAAGTTTGAAGTCATAGTTGAGCTCTTTAATGGCCCAATATGCCTTATGTTCTAGTTCGAGAGGTAAGTGACATGCTTTTCCATAAACCATTTTATATGGAGACATACCCATAGGATTTTTATATGCAGTTCTATAGGCCCATAATGCATCATCAAGTTTCTTTGACTAATCATTTCTAGATCTATTAACATTCTTTTGCAAAATTAATTTAAGCTCTCTATTACCCAGTTCTACTTGACCACTAGACTATGGATGATATGGAGATGCAATTATATGATTAACATCATACTTAGCAAGCATCTTAGGAAAAGCACCATGAATAAAATGTGAACCACCATCAGTCATTAAGTATCTAGGGACTCCAAACCTCGGAAAAATAACTTCTTTAAGCATCTTAATAGAGGTGTTATGATCAGCAATACTAGTTGGAATAGCTTCTACCCACTTAGTAATGTAATCAACAGCAACTAAAATATGTGTATCCACATTAGAGGAAGGAAACAGTCCCAAATAATCAAAGCCCCAAACATCAAATGGTTCAATAACAAGTGAATAATTCATAGGCATTTCTTGACGTCTACTAATGTTACCAATTCTTTGACATTCATCACAAGACAAGACAAACTTATGGGCATCCTTGAAGAGAGTAGGCCAATAAAAACTGGATTGCAATACCTTATGTGTAGTTCTATCTCCAGCATGGTGTCCTCCGTAAGCCTCGGAGTGACATTTGCGTAAGATATGTTCCTGTTCATGCTCAGGTACACAACATCTAATAACACCATCTACTCCTTTATAAAGGTGTGGGTCATCCCAGAAGTAATGTCTTAAATCATAGAAAAACTTTTTCTTTTGCTAGTATGTGAAACTAGGTGGTATAAATTTAGCAACAATGTAATTGGCATAATCAGCATACCATGGAGTAGTACAAGAAGCATTTATGATAGCTAATTGTTCATCATAAAAGCTATCATCTATAGGTCTTGGGTCATCAAGAACATTCTCTAACCTAGACAAGTTGTCTGGAACAGGGTTCTCAACTCCTTTTCTACCAATCATATGCAAATCAAATTCTTGTAGTAGGAGAACCCATCTAATAAGTCTAGGTTTAGCATCTTTCTTTTCCATAAGGTATTTAATAGCAGCATGATTAGTGTGAACAGTTACTTTAGAATCAACAATATAAGGTCTGAACTTATCACAAGCAAATACAACTGCTAAAAATTCTTTTTCGGTTGTAGCATAATTTCTCTGGGCACTGTCTAGAGTTTTACTAGCATATTGTATAAAATTTAAATTATTATCAACTCTTTGTCCTAAAACAGCACCTACAGCATAATCACTAGCATCACACTTAATTTCAAAGGGTAAATTACAGTCAGGTGGCTGAACAATGGGTGCAGAAATCAAAGCTTTCTTTAGTATTTCAAATGCATCTACACAACCATCATCAAAGACAAAAGGAACATCTTTTTGTAAGAAATTAGTCAGAGGCCTGGAAATTTTAGAGAATTCTTTAATGAACCTCCTATAAAAACCGGCATGGCCAAGGAGACTTCTTATACCTTTAATGTCCTTAGGACACGACATCTTTTCAATAGCATCAACTTTAGCTTTATCAACTTCAATACCTCTTTCAAAGAAATTATGCCCCAAGACAATGCCTTCATTAACCATAAAGTGGCACTTCTCTCAATTCAAGACAAGATTAGTTTCTTCACATCTCTGCAAAACTCGATCAAGGTTGCTTAAGCAATCATCAGAAGAAGTTCCATATACAGAAAAATCATCCATGAATACCTCAACAATCTTTTCAAAAAAGTCAGAGAATATTGCAGCCATACATCTTTGAAAGGTAGCAGGTGCATTACATAAACCAAAAGGCATATGTCTATAAGCAAAGGTACCGAAAGGGCAAGTAAAAGTGGTCTTTTCATGATCCTCTTTTGACACAGGTACTTGAGAGAAACCAGAATAGCCATCTAGAAAGCAAAAATGTGTATGTCTAGATAATCTTTCTAGCATTTGATCAATAAAAGTTAAAGGGCAATTATCCTTTTTAGTAGCTTTATTTAATTTGCGGAAGTCAATTACCATTCTATAACCTGTAACAATTCTTTGTGGGATCAATTCACCTTTATCATTAGGAACAACAGTAATACCTCCCTTCTTAGGGACACAATGAACAGGACTTACCCACTGACTATCAGCAACGGGATAAATTATACCTGCCTCCAGAAGCTTTAGTATTTCTTTTCTTACCACTTCTTTCATCTTAGGATTTAACCATCGTTGGTGATCAACAACCGGTTTAGCATCTTTCTCTAATTTTATTTTGTGCTGGCATAGAGTGAGACTAATGCCCTTAAGATCATCAAGAGTATATCCAATAGCAGCATGGTGCTTCTTCAGAGTTTTCAATAATTTCTCTTCTGCTTGCTCTGAAAGGTTAGCACTAATAATAACATGGTATATCTTCTTTTCATCAAGATAAGCATATTTAAGAGTATCGGGCAATGGTTTAAGCTCAAACACAGGATCACCCTTGGGTGGAGGGGGATCCCCTAGAATTTCAACAGGCAAGTTGTGTTTCAAAATAGGTCCTTGTTTAAAGAATATTTCATCTATTTCCCTTCTTTCATTCATAAACATATCATTTTCATGGTAGCAAATATTGTTCTAAAGGATCATTAGGAGGCACGGCAATAGAAGCAAGACCAATAAATTCATATTTACTAGGCAATTCTTTATCATGGGGTTGTCTATGAAATTTAGCAAAATTAAAATCATGAGATATATCCCCTAAACCAATACTTACAACATCCTTCTTGCAATCTATCTTAGCATTAAAAGTATTCAAGAAGGCTCTACCAAATATAATGGGACAAAAGTCATCTTGTTGGGAACCAAGAACAAGAAAATCAGCAGGATATTTAACTTTCCCACACAAGACTTCAACATCTCTAACAATCCCAACCAGTGAAATAGTATCGCTATTGGCAAGCTTAATAGTAACATCAATACCTTCTATCTCAGCAGGTGCAATATCATGCATAATTTCTTCGTACAAGGAATGAGATATTGCACTCGCACTAGCACCCATATCACACAAGCCATGATAGCAGTGATCTCCTATTTTAATAGAAATAATAGGCATGCCTACAACAGGTCTATGTTTATTTTTAGTATCGGGTCTGGCAATTCTAGCAGCTTCATCACAAAAGTAAATAACATGCCCATCAATATTATCGGCCAAGAGATCCTTAACCATAGCAATACTAGGTTCAACTTTAATTTGCTCATGGGATGTAGGTGTTCTAATATTACTTTTGTTGACCACAGTTGAAGCTTTAGCATGATCCTTTATTCTAATAGGGAAAGGTGGTTTCTCAATATAAGCGGTAGGAACAACAGGATCAACATTATAAGTGATAGTCTTTTCTTCAACTTTAGTAGGTTCAACTACTTTTACTTCAGTGGGAGGATAATATTTAAGCCACTTCTCCTTAGGGAGATCAACATGAGTAGCAAATGATACACAGAAAGAAGCTACTATCTCAGAGTCAAGTCCATATTTAGTGCTAAATTCACGAAAAGCATCGGTATCCATAAAAGATTTAACACAATCAAACTTAGGTGTTATACCTGACCCCTTACCTTCATCGAGTTCCCAATATTCAGAGCTGCGTTTAATTCTTTCCAATAAATTCCATCTGAATTCAATAGTATTCATCATAAAAGATCCAGTACAGGAAGTATCGAGCATGGAGCGATTATTGAGAGAAAGCCGAGCATAAAATTTTTGAATAATAATTTCTCTTGAGAGCTCATGATTGGGGCATGAATATAACATTGACTTAAGCCTCCCCCAAGCTTGAGCGATGCTTTATCCTTCGCGAGTGTGTGTGTGTGTGTGTGTGTATTACGATCACGATGAACCAGATGCATAGGATAAAACTTCTGATGAAATTCCAATTTCAATCGGTTGTAGTTCCATGATCCAATATCATCACATAGCCTAAACCATGTCAATGTCTTTCCTTTCAAAGATAAAAGGAATACCTTCTTCTTGATAACATCCTCGGGCATACCTGCAAGCTTAAATAATCCACAAACTTCATCCACATAGATTAGGTGCAAATCGGGATTCAATGTTCCATCTCCTGTAAAAGGATTAGCTAGCGGTTTCTCTATCATACCCGAAGGAATTTCAAAGTAAACATTTTCAGTAGGTTCAGTAGGTTGAGGAGCAACTCTTTGCTCTACCGGTCGGGGTGAAGATACCCCGAATAAGCCCCTCAAAGGATTACTTTCCATAGTAACAACTGACAGTAAATTTCAGCACACTATATAAATTTTTCCTTACCAAATTCCACCTACCAAAGGCGCTTCACTCCCCGGCAACGGCGCCAGAAAAGAGTCTTGATGACCCACAAGTATAGGGGATCTATCGTAGTCCTTTCAATAAGTAAGAGTGTCGAACCCAACGAGGAGCAGAAGGAAATGACAAGTAGTTTTCAGTAAGGTATTCTCTGCAAGCATTGAAATTATCGGTAACAGATAGTTTTGTGATAAGGTAATTTGTAACGGGTAACAAGTAACAAAAGTAAACAAGGTGCAGCAAGGTGGCCCAATCCTTTTTGTAGCAAAGGACAAGCCTGGACAAACTCTTATATAAAGGAAAATGCTCCCGAGGACACATGGGAATTATCATCAAGCTAGTTTTCATCACGCTCATATGATTCACGTTCGTTACTTTGATAATTTGATATGTGGGTGGACCGGTGCTTGGGTACTGCCCTTACTTGGGCAAGCATCACACTTATGATTAACCCCTCTTGCAAGCATCCGCAACTACAAAAGAAGTATTAAGGTAAACCTAACCATAGCATGAAACATATGGATCCAAATCAGCCCCTTACGAAGCAACGCATAAACTAGGGTTTAAGCTTCTATCACTCTAGCAACCCATCATCTACTTATTACTTCCCAATGCCTTCCCCTAGGCCCAAATAATGGTGAAGTGTCATGTAGTCGACATTCACATGACACCACTAGAGGAAAGACAACATACATCTCATCAAAATATCGAACGAATACCAAATTCACATGACTACTTATAGCAAGACTTCTCCCATGTCCTTAGGAACAAACGTAACTACTCACAAATCATATTCATGTTCATAATCAAAGGGGTATTAATATGCATAAAGGATCTGAACATATGATCTTCCACCAAATAAACCAACTAGCATCAACTACAAGGAGTAATCAACACTACTAGCAACCCACAGGTACCAATCTGAGGTTTTGAGACAAAGATTGGGTACAAGAGATGAACTAGGGTTTGAGATGAGATGGTGCTGGTGAAGATGTTGATGGATATTGACCCCCTCCTGGTGAGAGGATCAATGGTGATGACGATGGTGATGATTTCCCCCTCCCGGAGGGATGCTTCCCCGGCGGAGCCCTAGATTGGTTCCGCCTTGTCGCGGTGGCGTTTCGTCCCGAAAGCTTTATTATGATTTTTCCCAGGGCGAAATACTTCATATAGCAAAAGATGGGCACCGGAGGCCTGCCAGGGGGGCCACGAGACAAGGGGGCGCGCCCAGGGGGTAGGGCGCGCCCCCTACCCTCGTGGATGGTGGGTGGCCCCCCTCTGGTACTTTCTTCGCCCAATATTTTTTATATATTCCAAAACTGACTTCTGTAGAGTCTCAGTACTTTTGGAGTTGTGCAGAATAGATCTCTAATATTTTCTCCTTTTCCAGCCCAGAATTCCAGCTGCCAGCATTCTCCCACTTCATGTAAACCTTGTAAAATAAGAGAGAATAGGCATAAGTATTGTGACATAATGTGTAATAACAATCCATAATGCAGTAAATATTGATATAAAAGCATGATGCAAAATGGACGTATCACATGTCAACGTTTGGAATTTACATTGTGGCCTCAGTTAACTGCATGAACCACTGTAACAAGATACATAGTTGCTTATATGTCAAACAACAGATTATTGATTGTTAGTTGGTCGATAGCCTAGTGTTGAAGCGAGCTGAGCCAATGTGCCATGTTTTGCACAACTGCTTACAAGTGGGGTAGCGCAAACAGTGTTTACAAGTAGTTATGTATACGTCAGCGCACAGTTCTTGAACGAGTACTCTATTTCATCAAACTCACACTGCTCGTATGATAAACCATGACAAATTATGTCTTACCATGCCATATTCATGAAAAAACTAGTGAGGACGCATATGTTTAGGCAACAATTACGATGGTTCTCACATGATTTATGGGCACACAAAAGTATCAGCAGTTCCCATAGATGGATTCAAATAGAGTACTAGCCCCAGAGGGCTCGATAATAGGCAAGGTTCGGATAACTAGACACAATCCAAACTACTATTAAACACTAGCTGGGGCAACTATTTCATACCTTTATCTAATTTGGGTTGGACACAAGACGGACCTTGCCATGAACATCATCGAGGAAATCCGGCAGCAGCTCAATCCTGTGAACCTTCATGAAGATAACCTTGTGGCCTTGCCACTCATAAACTTGTTTGTGGAGGCATGCCACGTCATCTTCCTACGTAAGCTTGACAAGAACAATATGCCTCACAAACGAAGGAGTAGCTTTGAACATCTTGTGCTTCAGTACACCCTGGACAACACGCCTGACAACAGTGAGGTTGGAATACAACTCGACATCGGTATATGTGCAAATGGCTTCCAGGATCCAATGGCCTAAGAACTCTATTTTCCCAGTGCGTATATTTAGGTCATCTGCCTCATAGCGAGTGACATGTACAACCACACAATCCTTGTCTACATCAGGGCTCTAATTGAAACAGAAACAAAATCTGAATTACTCTCCAATATAAGAAACACAAGTTATTTAAACCACTATGTATAGCGTGGCATCGAAGCTAATAGAATTTTGCATTATTCATCACCACATACTTAGATGAAAAACGACAATCGAGATCGGCAAATAAGAAAATCACCTTGGGCAGCTCAGCGGGGGGGGGACACATCCTGAAGGGGGAAAACTGTTACTGCAGGGCCACGGGGGCTGTAACCTCAAACGGGGAGTTGACCATCTCAGTAGTGGCCGTGAGCGTATCTGGGGTCGGCTCGGTGGCTATCTCCATCTTCTTTGAGCTCTGTGTCTCGTGGGGATCAGCCTCCCGTGTCTGCTGCAAAATCGGCATATCTTTGCCTGGTTCTCCTTGGTGCATCATGAAACTTACGAATACTAGGAGTCCACTAAAAGGAAAACACAATCGCAATGCCAATGAAACAAAAAAGAGAATGAGGATCGGTTACTGCTTTGCAAAAGTTCTTTTTTTTCTCTGAACGAAAATATACCAACATCACGGATCCGCTTACCTTCCCTTCGCTAGGAGAGAAGAACAGTGGCAGATGTGAGTGTTGGCTTTCTTGAAGACGGTGAGGGAGAAGGGGATTCAGCAAAGAGTGAAATGCTGGTTGCTTCGTCCGTCAAACTTAGACAGCGGGGAGGTGGGATTTTGTGATAAGACGGATCATTACTATCGCGCTATGACTGGGGTGACTCTCCGCCTTCATACTGCCTTCTAATTTGGTGGATGGCATTTGGTAGAGGGAGACGTTTCGATGACCTAGGAGGAGCCAGAAGCAGTAGTGTATCCACTGTACTAGTAGTAATTGTTTTTCTGGGTAGCTATAGAGTGTATCCACTGTACTAGTAGTAATTATTTCTCTGGGCCCAAGACAAAACAGCCCATCCACCCTAGTAAATAATAAAATCAAGTCAAAAGCCCATATATTTACTTAATGAGAGGCGCTACCCACACCTAGCACACCGCCCCCAAAAAACCTAGGTGCTCTTCTTCCTCCTCACTCCCACCCACCTCAGGCCAGCTTGCTCCACTCGTACCCCCAAATTCCTCACTTCACTCCTACAGAAAACCCCAGCTCCCCTTCTTCCTCACTACTACAGAAAAACCCCAACTTCCCTTCTCCTTCACTCGCACTACAACTAGGCTCGTCATTCGTTACTCTGCTCAAATCCGTGAGCGCGACATGACACCCTCGAGGAAAATGGAGTCGGCTGAACCCAGCGCCAAGAAGATGAGGCTCCCGCCAGTGGCGACGCCTTTTGTAGATCCTGCACCCGGTAGCGCGGGGAGAAGCGGCAACCCCGCCCCCACCGGATCCCAGGAACTCGTAGAATCTCGGGTGGACCGCATCAGCGATCTCTCGGACGTCGTCCTTGGGGAGATCATCTCGCTTCTCCCACCAAGGATTGCTGCTGCCCCCAAGTCCTCTCAATTTGGTGGCGCCCTCTATGGCGCTCCGTGCCCCTTAATCTCGATTGTCATCAGCTATCTCTCTTGAATGATTTTGAAATCCCCAGAGCCATCATCTCCTCCCACCAGGGCTCCCTTCAAAGCCTCTGCATCCTGTCATGCTACATGAGCAAGCATACCATTCCCTGCATGGTGGACGCCTGGCTGAAATCCCCTGAATTCACAGAACTACAGCTGCTTGAGTTCTACTATTCCCCTGGAAATCACCTACCAGATATCGAACGCCATGTACTTGTGCCCTGAGCCCCGATGTCCATCTCACGGTTTTCCTCCTCTCTCCACACTGCCACCTTTGCGTTGTGCTACCTACTAGACAATCTGGTACTAAACCTTCGACTCCCATTTCTTAAGAAACTTTCACTTGTGCGGGTTCATATATTGGAGGCCTCATTGCACAGCATCAACCACTCCAGTTGCCTTGCCCTGGAGTACTTGGTGCTTCTTTTCATAGTTAGAATCGGTTGTCTCCAAATAAAGTCGCCTAACCTTGTAAGAATTGGAATTTCTTTTGACGAAAGGCAGCTCATCATCCAAGATGCCCCTTCACTTCAAAGGTTGATCCTTGATTCTAGTTATTCACCGTCGCAAATAGTCGTCCTCTCTGTGCCTAAACTAGAGACCTTGGGTGTAATACATGATCTCTATGCTCATTTCAAGATGGTGTTTGGCTCCACAGTTCTTCAGGTACTTTATATCCACACTTGTAACAATAAGCTGCATTTTAAATTTTTGCGCATAAGTTATATATCATCTTGGAGTACACATTTTGTACTAATATTATGTTTTATGCTTAATGAAGAGTTTCTCCATGGATAGCATATCAATGGTGCTGGATTCTATCAAGATCTTATATATCCAAATGAATAGTTTTGATCTGAACAAGATTATTGACTTGCTGCAATACTTTCCATGTCTGGAGAAGATGTATATCAAGGTGATAATTTCACGCACATTGGAAGCCCGCATATTGTGTACTAGAATTAGCCGTTCAGATGTTGCTCTTTTCACACTCTTTTTTTAGATCTTAATTGTTTTCAATCTTCATGTCTATTTAGGCAACAGGACAAGGTAAGAAAGTTATAGCCAATCGGTGGATTCGTAAGCACCGGGATTTTCTCACTTCTCATGACATTCGATTGAAGACAATAACACTAGAATGATATGTAGTCAACCATGCAAACACTATATTTGTCACATTCTTCCTACTGAATGTGAGGTTACTATTGTCCATCAGGCTTAAGTTTATCAGCAGCATGGTTTTGACGGATGGGTATGTCGAAGAGCAAAAAAAGGAGTTTCAGGTGGACAAAAGAGCTTATGAATGTGTCGGGCTTCTATTTAAAACATATTGTAGTCATAATCTAGTAAATTTTATGACCCAGGATGTTCATTCCATGGACTTGACCGATCCATTTGACTGTGACTGCC
This sequence comes from Triticum aestivum, assembly GCF_018294505.1. NCBI lineage: Eukaryota > Viridiplantae > Streptophyta > Magnoliopsida > Poales > Poaceae > Triticum > Triticum aestivum. The sequence continues at coordinate 311,228,612 of NC_057800.1, read as the reverse complement.
AAAAACAGTGCTGGAGTTAGATGTTGTTGCCCTTTTCAACCTAGGTTTTGTCTAAACCTGATGAACAATTAACCCTCATGCTTTTGTACGGTTTGTAAGCTGGAGTTAGATGTTCTTGCCCTTTTCAACTCGGCTGTGACTGTCATATTTTCTTTGAAACAAGGCAAATGGCTTGCCATTCGTTTAATATAGAGTGAAATATTGTAACAAATCCCAACCAAGGGAAATAAAATCACTCTCGCCGGCTGTTTGAGCTCATTGTGCATTATAGAAGCCAAGTGATTAGCCCCCACCAGCACCCATAAACTTATTTTGAACTATCACACCAAATGGGCTGTAAATTTTCATAGGAAAGGCTGCATGATCGTGACAAATTTGGATTCTGACATTTGGAACCCACGAGGAAATAGCCTATCCAAGGTGGTGTTGACTTACTAGCTAGTCAACAAATGATTCTGCCTACCAGCCGTTGGATTGACATCCAACATCTGTCATGTATCTTCTATTTCCTGTCTTCTTCCTCCAGCCGCCCAAACCAAGCCACCCCGTCGGCTCTGCCTGCTCCCACCTCTGATGGTTGGCTGCGCCTCTGCCGCCCTACCATACCTTCCAACGTTGGCCAATCCCTCCCTCTATTCCCCGGCACGTCATGTTATTCTCTGGTGACGTCAGCCCCAACACGCACCCGCACCTGAACCAGTCAACCCTCGTACTCCCCTCCACCTGCGACTGGACCGGCACATCTTCCACGGCTCCTGTTCGTTCCGTCCGAGGCCTCACGTCATCCTCCGCCCTTGGTTCACTCATCGCGCGCGGTGCGACGCCCTCTTGCATTGTCAACGGCGTCAACAACCGAGAGGAAGAAGGAGATGACTGATGTCTACTATGCAACTTTATTCTTGTTGACACGTGTTGGGCCTCCAAGCGTAGAGTTCCGTAGGACAATAACAATTTTCCCTCAAGTGGATGACCTAAGGTTTATGAATCCATGAGAGGTGTAGGATGAAGGTGGTCTCTCTCAAATGACTCTGCGACCAAATACAAGAAATCTCTTGTGTCCCCAACACACCCAATACAATGGCAAATTGTATAGGTGCACTAGTTCAGCGAAGAGATGGTGATAAAAGTGTAATATTGATGGTAGAGATATATTTTTATAATCTGAATAAATAAGAACAACAAGGTAGCAAATAGTAAACTGGCACAAAAACGGTGTTGCAATGCTTAAATACAAGGCCTAGGGTCCGTACTTTCGCTAGTGCAATCTCCCAACAGTACTAACATAGTTGGATCATATGATTACCCCTCAAGGTACAGCAAAGAATCACTCCCGAGTTCCTATTAGCAGAGAACAAAAGGTAGGAATTGTTTGTAGGGTGTGAAGCCACCTCAAAGCTATTCTTTCTGATCAATCTATTCAAGAGTTCATACTAAAATAACACAAAGCTATTGTTTCCGTTCGATCTATCCTAGAGTTCGTACTAGAGTAACACCAAAGCATATTCATATTCATAATACTCAATCCACACAAAGAACTATAAAGAGACCCCGAAGTTACCGTCGGAGAAAAATGTGCATCAGCCCCTATGCATAGATTACTCCAATATCACCGCAGGAATCTGCGAGTTGAATTCCATAACATATATCAAGTGAATCAATAAGATACCCCAATTGTCACCTCAAGTATTCATACCGCAAGATATATATCATGTGTTCTCATCTTTGAATATTCAATCCGACATGACAAAACTTCAAAGGATAAAGAATCAATTCATCACAACAAGAGTATAGAGGGGAGAAACATCATATGATCCGACTATATTAACAAAGCCCATGACTATATTAAAAAAGTTTTACGGATTTTGGAATCCGTTTGATATTGATTTTCTGCGATGTAAAAAACAAGCAAAAAACAGCAACTGGCACTAGGCACTGGGTCAATAGGTTAGTCCCAAAAAATAATATAAAGTTGCTATAAAATGATTGTGAAACACCCAAGAATGATAAAATAATAGCATGAATACTTCATAAATTATAGATATGTTGGAGACGTATCAGCATCCCCAAGCTTAATTCCTACTCGTCCTCGAGTAGGTAAATGATAAAAGAAATAACTTATGAAGTGTGAATGCTAGCAAAGTGCATAAGTTTGATCAATGATAATTTCAATCACTTTTCCTAGCATTATAATAGCAATTCTTTCTTATGAAACTTCTCATGTTATAGTGGCAACCAATTCACATGTTAAGGTTCCAACAATGAACTCTCTTGAAACTCAAAAACCTATGTTCTTAGTCACCAAGCAATTGCAATTCAACTTATTCAACAAAGTTTAAGTAAGAGCTCCACATACTCAACCATCATATGGTCTTCTATGATTGCTAACACTCACCTTGTACATATGAGCAAAACATTTCAACCGGACACATAGAAAGATAGGGGCTTATTGTTTTGCCTCCCGACATATTGACCTCAAGGGTGATGTCAACAATAATAACTCATGCCACCCATATTCAACTGGACATATGTGCCTAGATCTTTCCACACCACATGATGCTTGCCAAAAGAGAAAAATGAAAAGGAATAGAGATAAAAACTTTGACTCTTTGCATAAAAGTAAATACATAAAAGTAAAAGATAGGCCCTTCGCAGAGGGAAGCAGAGGTTGACATGCGCTTATTTGTTTGTATGCTCAACCCCTTAGTGCAAAAGAACGTCACATTATATCGCCCCTTATGATAGCAACCTTTATTATGAAGTCCATCGCGTTTATTGCTTTGCCATCACAAGTGCGTACAACGCTCAATTTTCTCTTACACTAAATGATCTAACACTTATACAAGCAATTTTTATTGCCTTATTGCACCGATGACAACTTACTTGAAGGATCTTGCTCAATCCTTAGGTAGGTATGGTGGACTCTTGAAAATAAGATTTGGGATTTCAAGGGTTTTTGGATGCACAAGTAGTATCTCTGCTTAGTGCGGAATTTTTGGCTAGCAAAGATAGGGGGCAAGCACCACATGTTGAAGGATCTATGACAATATAACTTCTATGTGAATATGAACAAACATAAATCATTACGTTGTCTTCCTTGTCCAATGTCAATAATTTTGGCATATAATTTTGATGGGGGCTCACAATCACAAAAGATTTCCATGATAGTGTATTTACATGTGAAGGTTCTCTTCCTTATACTAATTATTCGTGAATTGCTTGTATGACCCATGTTGTGATTGTCAAGCCTCAAAAGATTTCACTTTCTAAACCCAGTGTGAATCTACCACTAGGCATGATATCATTTCAACTTCATGATGTTCAATTTATTAAACAATTTACTCATAGGATATAAGTGAAGCACAAGAGTAAATGACATAGAAAAGAGCTTTGTTACCGGATGTGAATGCCGCTTACTTAGCCTCTCTGGCAACTATTTGAGGACTCTATTTTATTTAAAAACTTTCAGATCTAAGTACTTTATTAAAACAGAAAGCAAAACAAAATAAAATGACAATCCAAGGATAGCACACATCATATGAAGAAGCAAAAACTTAGGCTCAACCGATACTAACCGATAATTGTTGAAGAAGAAAGGTGGGATGCCTACCGGGGCAACCCCAAGCTTAGATGCTTGAGAATTATTGAAATATTATCTTGGGATGCCTTGGGCATACCCAATCTTGAACTTTTGTGTCTCCTTAATTCATCTCATATCACGGTTTTCCGAAACATATGCAAACAATGCAAACATAACATCAATCTGCCAAAACAGTACATTCTGTAAAGAATGCAATAGTATCAATACTTATTCAACTCCAAACATTATGAAAATTTACCACACTGTAGAAAATTTATCATAGCTCACGTTGCAAAAAGTTTCAACATTTTATCACATTCTGACTTTTCTAGGGAATTTTTGCAACAGCGGTAAACTTTCTGTTTTCAAACAGCAACATGTATACTTGCAAAATAAGCATGGCAAAGGCTATCATTGCCACTTTTATTGAAATAAAAGATTAAAAACATTATTATAAATAACAGCAAGCAAATCCTAGCAAAATAAATTGACGCTCCAAGAAAAACACATATCATGTGACGAATGAAAACATAGCTCCAAGCGAGATTACCGATAATGTTGGAGACGAAAGAGGGGATGCCTTCCGGGGCATCCCCAAGCTTAGTTGCTTGGATCTTCCTTGAATATTTCCTTGGGGGTGCCTTGGGCATCCACAAGATTAGGTTCTTATCACTCCTTATTCTCCTCATATCAATATCTCAACCAAAACTTGAAAACTTCAATCACACAAAACTTAACAGAACTTTGTGAGATAGATTAGTATGATAAAGAGAAAACCATTCCATTTTTGGTACTGCCAAAGTCAAAAAAATTCTCACACAGTGACTACTGTATCATATCATTTCTACATTTTTTGTTGAGCAATATAAGTAATAGAAACTATAAAACAAGCAAACTTTGCATTGAAAACAGAATTTGTCAAAAACGGAACAGTCTGTAGTAATCTGTACTCAAACACATACTTCTGCTACTCCAAAAATTCTGAACAATTAGGACCATGTGAGAAATTTGTATATTAATATTCTGCAAAAATAATGAACTCAATATCACTCTTCTGTTAAAAACTAAAAATATTTTCATGAGCACAAAAGTTTTTGTTTTTCAGCAAGATCAAAGTAACTATCACCCAACAAGATCCTAATGGCTTTACTTGCCACCTTATTGAAATAAAAGCAATAAAACATGATTATTATAGTATCATAATCATGTGAACACACAAAATCAGTAGGTAAAAGTGTTGGGTTGTCTCCCGACAAGCGCTTTTCTTTTATGCCTTTCAAGCTAGGCATGATGATTTCAATGCTGCTCGCATAAAAGATAAGAATTGAAACATAACAAGAGCATCATGAATCGCATGGCAAGCACATTTAAGTCTAACCCACTTCCTATGCATAGGGATTTTGTGGGAACAAGAATCAACTAGCATAGGAAGGCAAAACAAGTGCAACTTCAAGATTTTCAACACAAAGAGATGAAAATTGATATTATTGCAATATGTAAAAGCATAAGTTCCCCTCTCATAATAATTTTCAGTAGCATCATGAATGAATTCAACAAAATAGCTATCACATAAAACATTCTTTTCATGATACATAAGCATAGAAATTTTCTCACTCTCCACATAAGCAAATTTCTTCTCATCAATAGTAGTGGGAGCAAACTCAACAAAATAACTATCATGAGAGTGAAAAGTAAAATCATGATGACAAGTTTCATGGTTATCATTATTCTTTATAGCATACATGTCGTCACCATAATCATCATAGATAGCAACTTTGTTCTCATAATCAATTGGAACCTCTTCCGAAATAGTGGATTCATCACTAAATAAAGTCATGACCTCTCCAAACCCACTTTCATAATTATCGCAATAAGATTCAACACCCTCCAAAATAGTGGGATCATTACTCCCTAAAGTTGACACTCTTCCAAACCTACTTTCATCAATATAAACATCATAAATATGAGGCATGCTTTCATCATAATAAATTAGCACATCAAAACTTGGCGGACGAAAAATATCATCTTCATCAAACATAGCATCCCCAAGCTTGTAGATTTGCATATCATTAGCATCATGGATATTCAAAGAATTCATACTAACAACATTGCAATCATTCTCATCATTAAAATATTTTGTGCCAAGCATTTTATTGACTTCTTCTAACAATTGAGCACAATTTTCCGATCCATCATTTTCAAGAAAGATATTATAAAGATGATCAATAATATGATGCAACCATAATTCCATTTTTTTGTTTTGTTTTATAAACCAAACTAGTGATAAAACAAGAAACTAAAAGATTCGATTGCAAGATCTAAAGATATACCTTCAAGCGCTCACTTCCCCGGCAACGGCGCCAGAAAAGAGCTTGATGTCTACTACGCAACTTTATTCTTGTAGACACGTGTTGGGCCTCCAAGCGCAGAGTTTTGTAGGACAGTAGCAATTTTCCCTCAAGTGGATGACCTAAGGTTTATCAATCCGTGAGAGGTGTAGGATGAAGGTGGTCTCTCTCAAACGACCCTGCAACCAAATACAAGAAATCTCTTGTGTCCCCAACACACCCAATACAATGTCAAATTGTATAGGTGCACTAGTTCAGCAAAGAGATGGTGATAAAAGTGTAATATTGATGGTAGAAATATATTTTTATAATCTGAATAAATAAAAATAGCAAGGTAGCAAATAGTAAACGGGCACAAAAATGGTGTTGCAATGCTTAAAAACAAGGCCTAGGGTTCGTACTTTCGCTAGTGCAATCTCCCAATAGTGCTAACATAGTTGGATCATATGATTATCCCTCAAGGTACAGCAAAGAATCACTCCCGAGATCCTATTAGCGAAGAACAAAAGGTAGGAATTGTTTGTAGGGTGAGAAGCCACCTCAAAGCTATTCTTTCCGATCGATCTATTCAAGAGTCTGTACTAAAATAACACAAAGCTATTGTCTCCGTTCGATCTATCCTAGAGTTCATACTAGAGTAACACCAAAGCATATTCATGTTAATAATACTCAATCCACACAAAGAACTATAAAGAGACCACGAAGTTTCCGTCGGAGTAAAACATGCATCAACCCCTATGCATAGATTACCCCAATATCACCGCGGGAATCCGCGAGTTGAACGCCATAACATATATCAAGTGAATCAATAAGATACCCCAATTGTCAGCTCAAGTATTCATGCCGCAAGACATATATCATGTGTTCTCATCTCTAAATATTCAATCCGATATGACAAAACTTCAAAGGGTAAAGATTCAATTCATCACAACAAGAGTATAGAGGGGAGAAACATCATATGATCCAACTATATTAACAAAGCCCATGATATAGATCATGAGAGAGAGATAAATCACATAACTACTGGTACAAACCCTCAGCCCCGAGGGTGGACTACTCCCTCCTCATCGTGGTGGCCGGCGGGATGATGAAGATGGCCACCGGAGATGATTCCCCCCTCCAGCAGGGTGCCGGGACGGGTCTAGATTGGTTTTCGGTGGCTACGGAGCCCTGCGGCGGCAGAACTTCTGATCTAGGTTAACCCCGAGGCGTTTCAGAATATTTGGGAATTTATAGTGCAAAGAAGGGGTACGGGAGGCTACCCACAACCCACCTGGGCGCACCAGGGGGCCCTAGCGCGCCCCGGTGGGTTGTGCCCCCCTCAGGACACCCCCAGGTGCTTCTTTGGCCAATCGGGAGTCTTCTGGCCCATAAAAATCCACAAAAAGTTTCGCGGTGTTTGTACTCCGTTTGATATTGATTTTCTGCGATGTAATAAACAAGCAAAAAACAGCAACTGGCACTGGGCACTGGGTCAATAGTTTAGTCCCAAAAAATGATATAAAGTTGCTATAAATGATTGTAAAACACCCAAGAATGATAAAATAATAGCATGAATACTTCATACATTATAGATACGTTGGAGACGTATCAATGACTGTACGTGGAGGGGATGACAGTAGGGACCCACCAGCGTCATGGCAATACGCAATCAAGTGCCTCGTTATTACAAGCCCAAAAAATGGGCTCATCCTAATGGTTGGACATCTGGGGCTCACGCCATTGTCAATGTAGTCAATAAATGACAGACTTACACGATGAGCGGATGACACCAGGGACCCAGTAGGTCGCGCATTTGTTATTTACTTTTTAAGGAACAAGCAGTTGTTATTTATACTTGTTTTAGCGATGGATTAGGGTAACAACGGGGTTGTGCGGGGGCTGTGGCCCGTCTAACCAGGGTTTTATTTATGTTTACCACATCATGAGCCCAGTTGTGTTTTTTCTTGCTAAAAATGGCTAGCACAGTTCTATTTTTTCAAAAGAAATAACCAAACGAGGCCTACTTGCTTTATCAGCCCCGCTGGGCTGCAAATCTTTCAAGATAAGGAGAGTTTCATTTGGTTTGCGCAGAAAATGGGCTATGAGCAATGAGAAATGGGATGTACATTTTTAAAACAAATTAAACCGGCAATTAGTTTCAAATTTCTTATTTTTCATTTTGAGACTTTAAATTCCATTGATTTTTATGCGTGGACAATTATTTGGATTTTATATTGATATGAATTTATTTTTCAAATTAATTTGAATGTGACTCGAAATGTCGGGATTAAAAAAAGTTAACTGCATCGAAATATGCAAAATTTTGTATAATTTTTAACCATGGCCACAATATGGGCTATTATGCTAACAAAAAGTAGATGGGCTTCAAAAAATCCTTAAGAATTAGCGAATGGGCTGTAAATTAGTAGAAATAATGGCAGATGGGTTGTATGCTGTTTTCCACACAATTGTGGCTGACTTGTGCGCCTACTATAGGTTGACGTGTACGCTTTCCTAAAAAAAGGTTGACGCACATGCAACGCCGTGTCAACTTAGTCAATACATGAGAGCAGTGACTGTTGGATGTCCATCCAATGGTCATCGTGCTTCTTAATCCCTGCTCTTCCTGCTCCAGCCGCTTAAACAAGCACCGGCGCGACTGCATACTCCCTCCTCCCGCAGCCAGCTGTGTTGCCGTGTGGGCCTCACCTCCCCATCATACTCCCATCGCTGGCCTAGCCATCCCTCTACTCACCCACACCTGCTGTTATTCTCCGGTGACGGCAAACGAACCAGTAAACCCTCGTACTCCCCTCCGCATGGGAAACAACTGTTGAGTTTTCTCTGGCTCCGTGTCATTCCCTCCCTGGCGCTCTTGATGCAGCGTGGTCAATGTGGTCAACAAACTACATCCATCGGAAGTGGACTGTACGTGGAGAGGCTAACAGCTGGGTCCACGGCCGCACGCAAGGAAATGCCTCCTTATTACGCGCAAAATAATGATTGCTCCACCTGATAGCTAGGACCCACCGGAAGGGCCTCTGTATTTCGCGAAAAAATGTTCCCCCCACTGACAGGTCGGACCCACCAGCTATATCTTCGCACGCAAGGAAGTGCCTCCTTATTATGCACAAAAAATGAATACTCCCCCTGCTAGCTGGGACCCACCATAGTGGGAGGCTGACTTGTGGGCCTACTAAGTTGACGGGGACAGATGGCTTTGTCAACTTAGTCAATATGAACGATTCTAGTTCCAGTGATTGTATGGTGTGGAAGTACATGTAGTCCCTATGTGTGGTTTTGGTAATTGATGACAATCCTAATGGACTAATGTTTGCATTGAGTTATACATTTGAAGGAAAGTTCCATTTCCAATGCATGAAGAATATTGGATGAACCGAAGGATGTTTGTTCCATGGTGATGCAAGAAGGAGATAGAATGGATTCGAAATGAATGTCATATACATATTGTTGTGCATGCATCAAGCCTTATGGGTTGAACCATGATGGATCAAGATCTTGAGAGAATGATTAAAGAGAAGAATTCTACATATGCCTGAAGATAGCATCATTATGAGCTCATATGTTGAGTCATGGATTATTATGTCTTAAAGCAAATAATTCAAGTGATGAATTCATTGTGCCTCTCAAGATACTATGCTGGAGCATGAGAACGAGCAAATGATGTCCAATATGATATTCAAGGAGAAACTTGATATGGTCATGGTGAATTGAGATATTGGTTATTATGTCTTGAAGAAATGAAGCATAGTGAAGATATCAATAGGGCCTTCAAGACATCAATATTAATCATGGAGCAAAAATAAATTTTTACCAAGATAAAGATCAAAGATTGACCTCTAAGATGGTCAACACACAAGCGCATATCATATGCCACATGAGATCTTGTGGTATGGTAAGAATTTATCAATTGCGCTTTGTGTACTAACCCATACTATGTGTTGTCTATGTTATGCGGGTTAGGTAATTCTCATGAGCTTGGTGCTTATAAGAAAGCTTGGTGCTCATCAAAGTATATCATCAAGTAATTAATGTTGATGGACAAGTAAAGATGAATGCAAAGCAAAGCTTCCCACATTGTGTATGGGGAGCTACTTGAAGACTTCTCCAATGTTTTGCCTTCAACTTGAGCCATGAGGAAACATCAATATAAAGCTCAAGTGAAAGGCTCTAATCAAAGGTATTAGTTCCTTTGGCTTTAGATGTGAGGATCAATGACCATCGAAAAGGATATATGCTCAAGAATGAGTTTCCGGAAGCTATCTAGTATAATTCTTTTATGATTCTTGAGTTATAGGGATCCCACACTATTAAGAGGGGGTCAAAGGAGTTAGTGATGGATTTTCTCAAGTCAACATCATCTATTTCTATTCTTCTCACATCATATTCCAACATAGGCATATTTCACTCCTATCCAATACAAATACAATATGCCTACATATCTCAAAAGAAAATCTAAAGCCAACTAGGTTCACCAAAGTATATGTATAACCCTTGCATACGTTGCACCCTCCATTTTGGATTATCTTGGGTGGTTCTCTATGTGAGGACCTAGAGTTTTTCCATAGCTTCAAAACGAGCCCAAGATCATGAAAATCGGAGTCCGGATGTAAAAGTTATGCATGTTTTAGTTTTGGGGTTCCTGCTATTTTTTTATGGTCGGACATCCGGGACTTGGCCGGATGTCCGGGCTTCCGGGTCGCCCCGGATGTCCGGGATCCTCTCGGAAATCTGGCCCGCAAATTCCAGAACCTGTTTTCAAATGTTGGTTGTGCCCGCCGGATGTCCGGGGCCCCAATTTTGGCCAGATGTCCGGCGCATGTACTCCGGTTTCTGTTTTTCACATGCGTGTGTGTGTGTGTGCTTTTCTCAGCCGCCGAATGTCCGGTCCGGTGCTGTTACTTACTCACAAATGGTTAGTTTTCTAGGCCTTCTATATATACTCCTCTACTAATCCGGTAGAGGGTTGACCACTTCATCCCAAATTGCCCCAAGAACACAAGTGGCTCCCTATCACTTCTCCTACACCAAATCTTAGATCCCAGAGAGATTCATGAGAGTGCTTGAGAGTTTTTCCAATCAAGTGATAGATCCAGTCCCTCTCCCTCTCTTGACCAAAGGAATTCGTGATTTGAGCAAGTCTTGAGCATTTCCCCTTTGTTCTTGTTACTCTTGGAGGTTGGAGACTCCTAGGCGGTAGGAGTGCTCCGGTGAGGAATCAACTTGTGATTTGTCCCCCGGAAAGTTTGTGAAGGTTTGCAGGCCGCCTCAAGGTCTACCACTAGTGGTTGAGAATCACCTTCGTGGTGATATATCAAGGAAAATAGGGTGAGCCTTCGTGGCATTGGTGTGCCTTCGTGGTAACATCCACCTCTCTAACAGTGACTAGCTTCCCTCCAAGGAAGTGAACATCGGGATACATCCTCGTCTTCGTGACTTTGGTTATCCCTAACCCTAACTCCTTACATGTGGTTTACTTTGGTCACCTGACCGTGCATTCACTATATCTTTTTGTCCTCATTATGTTGTGTTGGCCATTCCCTTGAAGAGATTATTTAGGCCTACACTTTATATTCGCAATTAATACTTTCTACTATTGTTATATCTTATGCTTAGTGTGAATTGCTAGCCTGTAATATTCATTTCCATATCTTGTGACATAACTTGTGTAAGCTTGTAGTGCTTACTTGAGTTTGCTTGTATCATTCGATTCCATATATTCTGATACAATTTGTGTAAGCTTGTATTGCTTACTTGTGGTTGTGTGTATTATTCATTTCCATATCTCATGATATACATTGAGTAAGTTTGTGTGACTTACTTGTGCTTACTCATATCCTCGTTGTTCTCATCTTGTTTAAACTAAGTTGTTGGTGCACTTAGTGAGCCTAGTATATTTAGGATTTGTGCTTGAAAAGTATCCGCTTAGTTTATTTCTGCATTAGGATATAGCCAAATCCGTAAAAGATTTGAAAACGCCTATTCACCTCCCCTCTAGGCAACATCATGGTCCTTTCACAATGTCCATGCAACGGTCGTAGTGCTTCTTGAACCTCTGGTCTTCTTGATCTAGCCGCCCAAACCAGCGCCGGTCATGCCGCGTGCTCCTGCCTCCTGTGGCCGGCTGTGATGCCGTGAAGGCCTCACCGCCCCCTACTACTCCCACCGCTGGCCAGACCATCCCTCTACTCACCCACACCCCCTATTATTCCGCGGCGACGGCAGCCTCACACCGCAGTCGAACCAGTGAACCCTCGTACTCCTCTCCATGTGGGCATCCACTGTCGCGTCTTCCCTGGCTCCGCGTCGTCCCCTTCCTAGGCCTCACTGTCGTCCACCGCCTTGGTGCTCTCGGTGCGGCATGGTCAACGTGGTCAAGGAACAACTTCCATCGAAAGAGTATTTTACATGGAGAGGCTGATAGCTGGGTCCACAGCCACGGCAAGGAAGTGCCTCCTTATTACGTGGAAAATAATAATTCCTCCACCTGACAGCAGGGACCCACCGGACGGGCCGCTGTATTTCATGAAAAAATGTTTCCCCCCTGACTGCTGGGACTCACCTGCTGCATCTTCGCAAGCAAGGAAGTGCCTGGCAGTTGGGACCCACATGGTCGAAGCAAATGTAGCATTGTCATTCTGGTCGTGAACGTGTACCTACATACTGGTTGATCGGTCTGTCTGCAGGCTGCAGCGATGAACCGTGGCCGAGTAAGGAAGGGCACGTGTCGTAGTAGAGGCGCACACGTACATACAACCAGGGTGCAAGAAAGTAAATACGGCCACATACGAACATACGGGCGGGGTCTGGAATGCCTACTCGCGCATACATATGGCCAGGGGTCATGTACATGGCTGGGTCGAAACGGAGAAACTGCGTCGTCGTGTTCATCGAGCCAACCGGCTTGGACGGAACAGCCGATCGAAACGAGGCCTGGCGTACCGTAGAATGGAGGAAACGGCCTTCTATTCGACCGACCATGGTTGAAATAGGATCCTGTTCATCGGGAGGGGTCTGGTGTACCGCAAAACGGAGGAAACGGACTTCTCTTGGACCTCCTACAGTCGAAACGGGGTCCTGTTGATCGAGAGGGGTGTGGTGTACCGCAAAACTGAGGAAACGGACTTGTGTTGGAGTGCTACAGTCGAAATGGGGGTCATGTTCATCGGGAGGGGTGTGGCATACCGCAAAACAGGACTCCACGGGCTACTGTTCATCTCCACCGTCGACCTCCTCCAGCCTACACAGACTATTGTTCATCCACCGTCGACCTCCTCCAGCCTCCACCTGCGACTGTTCATCCACGGGCTCCTGTTCATCCAGCCTCCACCGCTCCTCCACCGACTACTATTCAACCAGCCCTCTCCACGGGGTCTTGTTCAACCTCCCCTCCACGGGCTACTGTTCATCCAACCCTCCACCGGCTACTGTTCAACTAGCCCTCCACCGGCTACTATTCAACCAGCCCTCCACGGGTCTGTTGGGGAACGTAGTATTTCAAAAAATTCCTATGATCACACAAGATCTATCTAGGAGAAGCATACCAACGAGCGGGAAGAGTGCGTCCACGTACCCTTGTAGACTGAAAGCGGAAGCGTTTAGTAATGCGGTTGATGTAGTCGAACGTCTTTGCGGTCCAACCGATCCAAGTACCGAATGTATGGCACCTCCACGATCAGCACGCGTTCAGCTCGATGACGTCCCTCGTACTCTTGATCCAGTTGAGGCTGAGGGAGATTTCCGTCAGCACAACGGCGGGGTGGCGGTGATGATGAAGTTACTGACGCAGGGCTTCGCCTAAGCACTACAACAATATGACCGAGGTGTGTAACTGTGGAGGTGGGCACCACACACAGCTAAAAGATCAACTTGTGTGTCTATGGGGTGCCCCCTGGCCACGTATATAAAGGAGGGGAGGGAAGAGGTGGCTGGCCCAAGGGGGCGCGCGAGGTGTGGGGAATCCTACTAGGACTCCTCAGTCCAAGTAGGATTCCCCTCCTCTTTCCTATTCCTAGTAGGAGAAGGAGGGAAGGAGGAGGAGGAGAGAAGGAAACCCCCCACCCACAACCCTAGTCCAATTCGGTTTGGGCTAGGGGGCGCGCGCCACTCCCTGGCCGGCTTCCTCTCATCCACCACTAGGCCCATGAGGCCCAATAACTCCCAGGGGGTTCCGGTAACCCCCGATACTCCGAAACTCATCCGAAATGACCCAAACCATTCCGGTGTCCGAATTTAACCTTCATATATGAATATTTATGTCTCGACCATTTCGAGACTCCTCGTCATGTCCGTGATCTCATCCGGGACTCCAAACAACCTTCGGGCATCAAATCACATAACTCATAATACAAATCGTCATCGAAAGTTAAGCGTGCGGACCCTACGAGTACGAGAACTATCTAGACATGACCGAGACACATCTCCAGTCAATAACCAATAGTAGAACCTAGATTCTCATATTGGCTCCTACATATTCTACGAAGATCTTTATCGGTCAAACCACATAACAACATATGTTGTTCCCTTTGTCATATGTATGTTACTTGCCCGAGATTCGATCGTCGGTATCATCATACCTAGTTCAATCTCATTACGACAAGTCTCTTTACTCATTCCGTAATGCATCATCCCATAACTAACTCATTAGTCACATTGCTTGCAAGGCTCATAGTGATGTGCATTACCGAGAGGGCAGAGATACCTCTCCGATACATGGAGTGAAAAATCCTAATCTCCATCTATGCCAACTCAACAAACACCATCGGATACACCTATAGAGCATCTTTATAATCAACCAGTTATGTCATGACATTTGATAGCACACAAGGTGTTCCTCCGGTATTCGGGAGTTGCATAATCTCATAGTCCGAGGAACATGTACAAGTCATGAAGAAAGCAATAGCAGTAAAACTTAATGATCATTATGCTAAGCTAACGGATGGGTCTTGTCCATCACATCATTCTCTAATGATGTGATCCCGTTCATCAAATGACAACACATATCTATGGTTAGGAAACTTAACCATCTTTGATTAACGAGCTAGTCAAGTAGAGGCATACTAGGGACACTCTGTTTTGTCTATGTATTCACACATGTACTGAGTTTCCGGTTAATACAATTCTAGCATGAATAATAAACATCTATCATGAAATAAGAAAATATAAATAACAACTTTATTATTGCCTCTAGGGCATGTTTCCTTCAGTCTCCCACTTGCACTAGAGTCAATAATCTAGTTCACATCGCCATGTGATTTAACACCAATAGTTCACATCACCATGTGATTAACACCCATAGTCCACATTGCCATGTGACCAACACCCAAAGGGTTTACTAGAGTCAATAATCTAGTTCCCATCGCCATGTGATTAACACCCAAAGAGTACTAAGGTGTGATCTTGTTTTACTTGTGAGAGAAGTTTAGTCAATGGGTCTGCCACATTCAGATTCGTATGTATTTTGCAAATTTATATGTCTACAATGCTCTGCACGGAGCTACTCTAGCTAATTGCTCCACTTTCAATATGTATCCAGATTGAGACTCAGAGTCATCTGGATTAGTGTCAAAGCTTGCATCGACGTAACCCTTTATGACGAACTTTTTGTCACCTCCATAACTGAGAAACATATCCTTATACCACTAAGGATAATTTTAACCGTTGTCCCGTGATCCACTCCTGGATTACTAGCGTACCCTCTTGCCAAACTCATGGTGAGGTATACAATAGGTCTGGTACACAGCATAGCATACTTTATAGAACCTATGACTGAGGCATAGGGAATGGCTTTCATTCTCTTTCTATTTTCTGCCGTGGTCGGGTTTTGAGTCTTACTAAACTTTACACCTTGCAATACAGGCAAGAACTCCTTCTTTGACTGTTCCATTTTGAAGTACTTCAAAAATCTTGCCAAGGTATATACTCATTGAAAAATCTTATCAAGCGTCTTGATCTATCTCTATAGATCTTGATGCCCAATATGTAAGAAGCTTCACCGAGGTCTTTCTTTGAAAAACTCCTTTCAAACACTCCTTTATGCTTTCCAGAAAATTCTACATCATTTCCGATCAACAATATGTCATTCACATATACTTATCAGAAAGGTTGTAGTGCTCCCACTCACTTTCTTGTAAATACAGGATTCACCGCAAGTCTGTATAAAACTATATGCTTTGATCAACTTATCAAAGCATATATTCCAACTTTGAGATGCTTGCACCAGTCCATAGATGGATCGCTAGAGCTTGCACATTTTGTTAGCACCTTTAGGATTGACAAAACCTTCCGGTTGTATCATATACAACTCTTCTTTAATAAATCCATTAAGGAATACAGTTTTGACATCCATTTGCCAAATTTCATAATCATAAAATGCGGCATTTTCTAACATGATTCGGACAGACTTAAGCATAGCTACGGGTGAGAAGGTCTCATCGTAGTCAACTCCTTGAACATGGAAAACCTTTCGCAACAAGTCGAGCTTTGTAGATAGTAACATTACCGTCAGCGTGAGTCTTCTTCTTGAAGATCCATTTGTTCTCAATTGCTTACCGATCATCAGGCAAGTCAACCAAAGTCTACACTTTGTTCTCATACATGGATCCCATCTTAGATTTCATGGCCTTAAGCCATTTCACGGAATCTGGGCTCATCATCGCTTCCTCATAGTTTGTAGGTTCATCATGGTCAAGTAACATGACCTCCAGAATAGGATTACCGTACCACTCTGGTGCGGATCTCGCTCTGGTTGACCTATGAGGTTCGGTAGTAACTTGATCAGAAGTTTCATGATCATCATCATTAGCTTCCTCATTAATTGGTGTAGGAATCACTGGAACTGATTTCTGTGATGAACTACTTTCCAATAAGGGAGAAGGTATAGTTACCTCATCAAGTTCTACTTTCCTCCCACTCACTTCTTTCGAGAGAAACTTGCCCTTAACCTTCCTTTATCTTCTATAAAAAGGCTAGACGTCAAATGTAACTGATGCTTATATTCTAAATATGACAAGCAAGAAACCTACTATAGCCGTAAACAAAAACCCAAACATTAGTAACTAACAGAGCTTTCCTATTCTAAATATTTCCCTATAAACCATGATTGATATACCAATCAAAAAAGACTTCTGAGCATGGAATAAGGTTTGATCCTATTCATGGGGATTCTGTAAATATCCCATTTCAAAAATTGAAACAATCGGGACTTTTCGGAGATTGGATGCAGTTACTAATTCATGATCTAGCATGTACAGAATGAAAACTTCATTCTCGATTCTACTCCTTCTCTAGAAAGGATCCATTCTTAGCAATGAATATCTTGCCTTCGGAGCTGTGATAGAAGGTGTACCCAACAGTCTCCTTTGGGTATCCTATGAAGACGCATTTCTCCGATTTGGGTTCGAGCTTATCAGGTTGAAGCTTTTTCACATAAGCATCGCAGCCCCAAACTTTAAGAAACGACAACTTGGGTTTCTTGCCAAACCACAGTTCATATGGTGTCATCTCAACGGATTTTGATGGTGCCCTAATTAACGTGAATGCGGCCGTCTCTAAAGCATAACCCCAAAGCGACAACGGTAAATCAGTAAGAGACATCATAGATCGCACCATATCTAATAAAGTATGATTACGACGTTCTAACACACCATTACGCTATGGTGTTCCAGGTGGCATAAGCTGTGAAACTATTCCACATTGTTTCAAATGAAGACCAAACTCATAACTCAAATATTCACCTCCACGATCAGATCATAGAAACTTATTTTTCTTGTTACGATGATTTTCCACTTCACTCTGAAATTCTTTGAACTTTTCAAATGTTTCAAACTTATGTTTCATCAAGTAGATATACCCATATCTGCTCAAATCATCTGTGAAGGTCAGAAAATAATGATACCCGCCGTGAGCATCAACACTCATCGGACCGCATACATCAGTATGTATTATTTCCAATAAGTCTGTTGCTCGCTCCATTGTTCCAGAGAACGGAGTCTTAGTCATCTTTCCCATGAGGCATGGTTCGCAAGCATCAAGTGATTCATAATCAAGTGATTCCAAAAGCCCATCAGCATGGAGTTTCTTCATGCGTTTTACACCAATATGATCTAAATGGCAGTGCCACAAATAAGTTGCACTATCATTATTAAACTTATATCTTTTGGCTTCAATACTATGAATATGTGTATCACTACTATCGAGATTCAATAAACCATTCACCTTGGGTGTATGACCATAGAAGGTTTTATTCATGTAAACAAAATAACAATTATTCTTTGACTTTAAATCAATAACCGTATTGCAATAAACATGATCCAATCATATTATGCTCAACGCAAACACCAAATAACATTTATTTTAGGTTAAACACTAATCCCGAAGGTAAATGGAGCGTGCGATGGTGATCTTATCAACCTGTGTAATCATTTCCAACACACATCGTCACCTTGCCCTCAACTAGTCTTTGTTCATTTTGTAACTCCTGTTTCGAGTTACTAATCATAGCAACTGAACCAATATCAAATACCCAGGGGATACTATGAACACTAGTAAAGTACACATCAATAACATGTATATCATATATACTTTTCTTCACTTCGCCATCCTTCTTATCCGCCAAATACTTGGGACAGTTCCGCTTCCAGTGACCAGTCCCTTTGTAGTAGAAGCACTCAGTCTCAGGCTTAGGTCTAGACTTGGGTTTCTTCACTTGAGCAGTAACATGCTTGCTGTTCTTCTTGAAGTTCCCCTTCTTCCCTTTGCCCTTTTTCTTGAAACTAGTGGTCTTGTTAACCATCAACACTTGATGCTCCTTCTTGATTTCTACCTCCGCAGCCTTTAGCATTGCGAAGAGCTCAGGAATTGTCTTATTCATCCCTTGCATATTATAGTTCATCACGAAGCTCTTGTAGCTTGGTGGCAGTGATTGAAGAACTCTGTCAATGACACTATCATCAGGAAGATTAACTCCCAGTTGAGTCAAGTGGTTGTGGTACCCAGACATTCTGAGTATATGTTCACTGACAGAACTATTCTCCTCCATTTTGCAGTTGTAGAACTTATTGGAGACTTCATATCTCTCAATCTAGGCATTTGCTTGAAATATTAACTTCAACTCCTGGAACATCTCATATGCTCCATGATGTTCAAAACGTCGTTGAAGTCTCGATTCTAAGCCGTAAAGCATGGCACACTGAACTATCGAGTAGTCATAAACACGCGACTGCCAGGCATTCACAATGCCTGCAGTTGCTGCCGCGGGTGGTACACGTAGCAGTGCTTCCAGGACGTAATTCTTCTGTGCAGCAATGAGGATAATCCTCAAGTTACGAACCCAGTCCGTGTAGTTGCTACCATCATCTTTCAACTTAGCTTTCTCTAGGAACGCATTAAAATTCAAAGGAACAGTAGCACGGGCCATTGATCTACAATAACATTGACATGCAAAATACTATCAGGTACTAAGTTCATGATAAATTAAAGTTCAATTAATCATATTACTTAAGAACTCCCACTTAGATAGACATCCCTCTAATCATCTAAGTGATCACGTGATCCATATCTACTAAACCATGTCCGATCATCACGTGAGATGGAGTAGTTTTCAATGGTGAACATCACTATGTTGATCATATCTATTATATGATTCATGCTCGACCTTTCGGTCTCAGTGTTCCGAGGCCATATCTGCATATGCTAGGCTCGTCAAGTTTAACCCGAGTATTTTGCATGTGCAAAATTGGCTTGCACCTGTTGTATATGAACATAGAGCTTATCACACCCGACCATCACGTGGTGTCTCGGCACGACGAACTGTAGCAATGGTGCATACTCAGGGAGAACACTTATACCTTGAAATTTAGTGAGAGATCATCTTATAATGCTATCGTCGTACTAAGCAAAATAAGATGCATAAAGGATAAACATCACATGCAATCAAAATAAGTGATATGATATGGCCATCATCATCTTGTGCCTTTGATCTCCATCTTCAAAGCACCGTCATGATCACCATCGTCATCGGCTTGACACCTTGATCTCCATCGTAGCATCGTTGTCGTCTCGCCAACTATTGCTTCTACGACTATCGCTACCACTTAGTGATATAGTAAATCAATTACATGGCGATTGCATTTCATACAATAAAGTGACAACCATATGGCTCCTGCCAGTTGCAGATAACTGTTACAAAACATGATCATCTCATACAACAATTTATATATCATCATGTCTTGACCATATCACATCACAGCAAGCCATGCAAAAACAAGTTAGATGTCCTCTACTTTGTTGTTGCAAGTTTTACGTGGCTGCTACGGGCTTCTATCAAGAACCGTTCTTACCTATGATCAAAACCACAACGATTTTTCGTCAAGTGTGCTATTTTAACCTTCAACAAGGACCGGGCGTAGTCAAACTCGATTCAACTAAAGTTGGAGAAATAGACACCCACTAGTCACCTGTGTACGAAGCATGTCGGTAGAACCAGTCTCATGAACGCGATCATGTAATGTCGGTCTGGGCCGCTTCATCCAACAATACCGCCAAATCAAAGTAAGACATTGCTGGTAAGCAGTATGACTATTATCGCCCACAACTCTTTGTGTTCTACTCATGCATATAACATCTACGCATAGACCTGGCTCTGATACCACTATTGGGGAACGTAGTATTTCAAAAAAATCCTGCGATCATGCAAGATCTATCTAGGAGAAACATAGCAACGAACGGGAAGAGTGTGTCCACGTACCCTCATAGACCGAAAGCGGAAGCGTTTAGTAACGCGGTTCATGTAGTCGAACGTCTTCATGATCCAACTGATCCAAGTACCGAATGTACGACACCTCCGCGATCAGCACATGTTCAGCTCGGTGACGTCCCTCGTACTCTTGATCCAGCTGAGGCCGAGGGAGAGTTCCATCAGCACGATGGCGTGGTGACGGTGATGATGAAGTTACCGATGCAGGGCTTCGCCTAAGCACTACAAGGATATGACTGAGGTGTGTAACTGTGGAGGGGGGTACCGCACACGGCTAAAAGATCAACTTGTGTGTCTATGGGGTGCCCCTGGCCACGTATATAAAGGAGGGGAGGGAAGAGGTAGCCGGCCCAAGGGGGGCGCGCCAAGTGGGGGGAATCCTACTAGGACTCCCCAGTCCAAGTAGGATTTCCCTCCTCTTTCCTATTCCTAGTAGGAGAAGGAGGGAAGGAGGAGGAGGAGAGAAGGAAAGGGGCCCCCAACCCTAGTCCAATTCGGTTTGGGCTAGGGGGAGCGTGTGCACCACTCCCTGGTCGGCTTCCTCTCTTCCACCACTAGGCCCATGAGGCCCAATAACTTCCGGGGGGTTCCGGTAACCCCCGGTACTCCGAAACTACCCGAACCATTCCGGTGTCCGAATGTAACCTTTCAATGTATGAATCTTTATGTCTCGACCATTTCGAGACTCCTCGTCATGTCCGTGATCTCATCCGGGACTCCAAACAACCTTCGGTCATCAAATCACATAACTCATAATACAAATCGTCATCGAACGTTAAGCGTGAGGACCCTACGGGTTCGAGAACTATGTAGACATGACCAAGACACATCTCCGGTCAATAATCTATAGCGGAACCTGGATGCTCATATTGGCTCCTACATATTCTACGAAGATCTTTATCAGTCAAACCGCATAACAACATACGTTGTTCCCTTTGTCATCGGTATGTTCCTTGCCCGAGATTCGATCGTCGGTATCATCATACCTAGTTCAATCTCGTTACCGGCAAGTCTCTTTACTTGTTCCATAATGCATCATCCCATAACTAACTCATTAGTCACATTGCTTGCAAGGCTCATAGTGATGTGCATTACCGAGAGGGCAGAGATACCTCTATGATACACGGAGTGACAAATCCTAATCTCGATCTATGCCAACTCAACAAACACCATCGGAGACACCTGTAGAGCATCTTTATACTCACCCAGTTACGTTGTGACATTTGATAGCACACAAGGTGTTCCTCCGGTATTCGGGAGTTGCATAATCTCATAGTCCGAGGAACATGTATAAGTCATGAAGAAAGCAATAGCAATAAAACTTAATGATAATTATGCTAAGCTAACGAATGGGTCTTGTCCATCACATCATTCTCTAATGATGTGATCCCGTTCATCAAATGACAACACATGTCTATGGTTAGGAAACTTAACCATCTTTGATTAACAAACTAGTCAAGTAGAGGCATACTAGGGACACTCTGTTTTGTCTATGTATTCACACATGTACTAAGTTTCCGGTTAATACAATTCTAGCATGAATAATAAACATTTATCATGACATAAGAAAATATAAATAACAACTTTATTATTGCCTCTAGGGCATATTTCCTTCAGGGTCCTGTTCATCCAGCCCTCGCTTCTAGCACATTTTTTCCGTCATGGATGGCCCAAAACATGTCATGCAGTTGCATCTCCGGCCCGCCCAGGATGAAAAACCCATTTTCTGTCATGATTTTTTTTCATAGAAGTAGGATCCCACCACATCTATGATGATACCAGGTTTTGTCACAATTATCGTCATAGAAGTGTCATAAGCATGACGGAAAAATTCGTTCGGCCCAAAATGTCACAGATGTGTTTTTTTTTGTAGTGATCAAACACGGTTCAGATTTTAGTTGTGTGTGTGATGCAGGCATACGGTTCAGTTCAATGAACTATTTGCGATGAGGAAGAAGAACAGAAACGGGTAGCCAAATGAAGGCGTGTGCGATATATGGCGTACAACTCAGTCGGATTAACTGTTTGTGATGAGGCGGAACAACAGAAACGGGCAGCCAGATGAAGGTGTGTGCGATTGAGGGCATACGCTTCAGACGGATTAACTGTTTGCGATTAGGCAACACAATAGAAATGGGCAGCCAGATCAACGTGTCTGAGATTGACGGCATACACTTTCAAACAGATGAACTGGTTGCAATTAGCCACAACAAACAGAAACAGTTAGATAGATCAATGTGTGTGCGCTAGATGGACACACATTCTTATTAAAATAAGCGTGCGCGATGGTAATAACGAGCGCGCACGGTTGTTGGAACAATACATGTGCTGACATTGCCTATTACGGTGCACCCTATGGTGCAAACGCCATGTACGCGGCCGAGAAAGCGTGCCCACGTTACGCCGTCCGGGAATAGTGTTGCACTTAGAAATTATAGAACCGTTAATAAATTTTGAGCATGCGTCCCGTCACATTCCAAATTACTACCACGCTATATTTAGTTGCAAACATGTTCACACCGATCAAAACCTAAACAGTTTCCCACTTAGGAGTGTATTAGTACTCGATTATAAATACTACTACTCCAAGATGACTGCATATTCCTCCTCAACTCCTCATTCACAAAAACAAACAAGTCATTCATCATCGTTTCCTTGAGTCTGCCATGGCCAGCATGAGTTCTGGGTCAAAAGATTACCACCAGGGAGAGGCGAGCATGGAAGCGGAAGCACGAGAGATGTCCCGCCTCGCTGCGAAAGCAGCCGACATGTCCCGCCGCGCGGCCGTAGCAGCACAAAGGTCTCGTCGCGCTGTCGATGTAGAAGACTGGTCCGGCTGCGCCGCAGAAGCAGCGGAGATGTCCCGTCGCGTCGCGAATGCATCAGAGACGTCCTCCCACACCGCGACGACCTGGGAAAATGTCTCGCGAGCAGGCGAGGACTCTTACAGGTGGATGCATGCGATCGTCCATAGCTAAATGGATCAGATCTCCGGCTGGGCGAGGTTGCAGGATGACATGAAAGCCTTGTTTGAACAGACGTCATCCGGCAACTAAGGGAGGGCAATGTGAAGCTCTAGGCCAAGCGCGACCCGCTGAGGGCGAAGATCGTCGAAAGTGCGGAGTAGCAGGAGGAGACCACTGCCTTGTTGAAGAGGACCGAAGTCATTATCAAGAAACTTATGGACGAGAATACCATGATCCGCATCGAGCGCCAAAGGCTGGTGGAGGAATCCATGGATGCTCTCATGCAGCATCTTGAGGACACGAAAGAGCTCACCGCGGAGACTAGTTCCCGCGGCCTGCAACAACATCAAGAAAGTAGAGATCAACGAGCCAGATCGTTGTCTTCCTTCTTCTTTTGCCCTTGTGTATTTTGGGCGTTACCGCATGTGCCTTTTTTAGTTATCTTCCTAAATATGTAAGTCAATTACTATCCACAGTCATCGTCCTTATATTCATCAGTCTTGCTATAAGTTGCAGTCGATGCTATATAGGTCCATCGGATGTTACATCAAGATCCATGCAAAACTTTATTTTCTCTCTTAAATCAAAGTCGAGTGAGACATAGCCACGCCATGAAACAGAAGCTCGGGCGCCATTAATGGAGACGTTGGGAGGGAGGTGGGCGGCGGATAGAGGTCAAAGGGCTCTCCTCCCGATGAGCGCGCGCAGGGGTCTAATCTCACGCCTCCTATACTCAAATAGCTACCCTGCATGGCACCTCCTAGCCAATAAAAAGGGGACGCGTGGCGGCACATAAATGGTAAGTAGAATGCCCACAGTTTCAATACTACTTGTGTTTCCTATTTGTAACGTGATAGCACTTGTTCCAAAATGACTTTGTTAATTGTTAATGTGTGCGCCTTCGCAAATCGGACAAAAAATTTACCACGGCATGTTGGTGCCATCTCATGACACCATGCCAAGTTTCATGATTTTCAGGCGAGTTTTGGATTTATGGGAATTTTAAAACTAAGTTTCTTGATGTTTCCGGCCAAGCCAAGACGCCCAGATGTTTGAATACCATACCCACTTCTTGCATGGGACCTAGAAATTCTCCCAAGTACACATAAATGATTTTGCAACTAACTTTTGCGCACTGGAGCATGCGCTTGTACTTCAAATTTGAATTATGTGCATTAAATGCCTGGAAAATCAATTAATGTATAAAATATGCCAGACGAACTTGGAATAATTCCAAAATTTAGCATGAAACTCCTATTTGGTCTAAGCTGCTTGTGTAAAAAAACAAGGCGGGAGAAGGCAGTGTATGTCGTTTCGCACACAGAGGTGACACGTTCCGTCTCGGAACCACGAGCCTTCTTGAGAGAAGCTCCAGTTTACAAGAAGCTTATACCAAAGCTTATCCCAATTTGGCCAAAAAAATTACCACAACATGTTGGTGCCATGTCATGACACCACGCCAAGTTTCATGATTTTCAGGCAAGATTTGGATTTACGGGAATTTTAAAATCAAGTTTCTCGATGTTTCCGGCCAAGCCAAGACGCCCAGATGCTTGAATTCCATTCCCATTTCTTGCATGGGACCTACATTGGTGCACGTGGTGCTATACAAACGGTTTTTAACCCCTTTCCGCGACGGCATTTGGAACCATCGCCTAGTGAGTGTGGGCGATAAGGGGGTCCTTCCCACACGACCCAGAAATCGTCGGGGATATGCCCTCCTAGGACACATGCTCGGCAAAATGAGGTCATGCGCGATCGGCGAGCGCTCAAATACGGAAATACAATTATACAGGTGAAATTGTTTCCGGTCGCAAGTACATCCCACACAGTCAGTCCCCGCTAAACATTTCCATTCGTATGTACATCCCACACAGTCGCTCCAAGGAAAATGTTTCCGTTCATAGGTACATCACACACAATTTTTCCCGTTAAATCGTTTGCGGTATTGAATGTATCACACACAGTCCGTAGAAGAAACTGTGTGGCAAAGGTTGTCCATCGCACATAGTTTTTATGTGGTAAACGTTTGCGCAAGGTGGCCTAACGCAAACAGTTTTCAAGGGAAATTCGTGTGTGATTGTTCATTGATCCAACATGGTTTATTCCTAGAAACTGTGTGCATTGCCTGTGGTCATCGCCCACAGTATTTTTTCAATAACCGTTTGCAATAGCAAAACCCAATTAGCAGGCTAATTCGCCATTAGCAGGCTAATTACCCTATAATTAATAATCATTTATTAATCTAATTGACATTCATATTAAGCACATAATATATTTCATTTCCATATTAAGGAAGCAGAATTTCATAATTGAAATACATCAGAGTACAACATGATATAGCTTCAGCACTCAGCTACCCCATTACACAACAGCACCAGCACCAAGTTTCACATGCAACATGTAGAACCTTTCGAAATTAGCATCATAGACGGTATAGAGACAGATGCATCTCATCTGGAAAACTGCTGAAACGGAAGGTGAATATTGAGCCTTCATTCATGTTGAAGGTCTTTACAACTTTAGGCCAGTGCCTGTGGATGATTGACCGTCCGTCCTTCGTCCTCTTCAGGAACACTTCAATATTGAACCGTGGGTGTTGTATGAAAACCTTCCTTGCCTCCTGACCATAGAGGTGGTTTGAGAGGTAATCATCAGTGAACTACTTTGGAAAGGCCTGGAAATAAGGATGTGCATAAATATCTTCTCTATATTGGAAATGGGGCAAAGGAATAAAAAAGGCAAGGTATAATAGTTAGTACCATCTTGTAGTGAACTGATGTCTTCTTCATTGTGCAGACAAAGATCTTGTTGTTTTTTGTCGCTAATTTCTTTATCCTAACAATCTTTTTGAGTTTCTTGATTTGATTGATATTCATGGACAACTCATTTCCCCATATGCAAAAAGGGTCGAACAGTGGGTCAAAACCTTGACAGCAGGACCTACATGTGCAAGACCAAATTGTTAAAAACCAAAATATTAGAATGGTTCCTGCAATTGCACAATAATGTGCTATTAGACAACGAACCATGCATGTGCTAACCTCGATTGTAAACCTCCGTGCTTCCCATTGTTTCCCCGCAACACATATAAGGTAGTTAGTCATCAGGTGAAGTAAGGGTTTGCATGCTATCAGTAAAATATGTTGATGAAAAATAAGCACATTGCAGATTCATCAGATTAATTCAAGCCGCATGGAAAACCCATTTATCCAAGCCAAGCATGATTAAGACCTAGGAAATATAGCACTTGTATATGTTTCTCATGTATGAAGTGCAGCCAAATTCGGTTTATTCCTCACATGCACAACAATACAAAATTCTACCCACGACAATTGGACATCACATTGCAAAATTGAACCAAGCAGTTAACTAAACACCACAACAAATGAACCAAACATCAACTGAGCACCACATTGCACAATATAACATACTCCTAATAGAATATCAATTAGTTAACCAAACAGTTAACAACAGCCAATTGTAGCAATTGTATTTGTTTCTCATGTATTTACTATAGCCAAATTCAATTTATTCCTCACATGGTATACAATAACAGAATGCACCCACAACAGTTGAACATCGCATTGCAGAATAGAACCAAACAGTTAACTAAATACCACAACACGGATGAACCAAACATTAACTGAGCACCACATTGCATAATGTATAACCAAACCAAGCATGCTTGACAACTTGGAAATATAGCAATTGTATTTGTTTCTCATGTATTTTTGTAAAGATAAATTTGATTTATTTCGCACATGGAAGACAATACAAAATTGTAGCCTGAAGAATTGAACATCACATTTGCAGAATTGAACCAAACAATTAACTGAAGACGATAACTAATTAACAAAACATTTAATAAGCGAGCACCACACTACACGACATATAGAACATATACATTAGAGCAACAGATTGCATGGTAAAATTAGATAGCACAATTCATTAGAATTTGTGAAGGAAAGGCAGGAGCAGCACACGCAACGGGTAAATCGAGCATGCTTAACCGACGTAGCTAGAAAATGGCAAGGTTCTCCTCCAAGATCTGGGGGTCCGCACGAATGGCAGCCATCGCGTCCTCATCAGAGCGTGCGGCCGCGATTTGCTTCTCCGCTGCCAAATGCTCCTTGAGATCCTGGCTATACTGCATGCACCATGGCTTATGGCGGCGCTTATTTGGTGGAGGGGTCGGTGATTTGGGTGGAAGGTGTCGCGCTCGCGCCGGCGGTCGTGGCATGTGGGATGTGGAAGGAGGAGGAGGATGGGGGTCGGGTGTGGATTACCTGTCTGGATAGACGAGACCGAGCAGCGTGAAGGAGGTGGCACTGCAAGCAAGGAGTGAAGGTTTCAACTTGGAAAGGAAGGCGGAAACAGGGGAAATGTGGCTCTTGATAAGGGGGAGGGGCGGGGAGGTAGATATTTTCGCAGAAGTCAAAAATTTGGAATTGCTTCAACGAAAAAACTAGCACGCAAAGTGTCATCAGACATGGTCCCTTATTTAGAACTGTGTACGATATGTGAACATCACAAACAATTCAGATAGCTTAACCCGTGTGTGATGAGTTTGAACGTCAGAAATTTTGGTTCGTATTTCCCTGGTTACAGTGGTCATCCACGTCATTGCATAATTTGGGTACACAAAGGAGACTACAGCACACCCACACTTCTTAATCGAGCAAGTTCAGCAATTAAACAGAGCTAGCCGACCTAAACATTACTCTAACAAATTAAAGACCGGCGCTCTTAATTAAACAAAACAAAGAGTACTACTACGGCTGGCGCTCGTTGATCTCCGCCGCCGCCTCCATGTCCTGCTCGCGCCCGACGGTCTCCTGGGGAAGGGGCTCCATGTCATCAATTGCACCATACTCGGAGACATCTTGCCATCTGTGTCCACCATATCTTTGGAATAGGCCGCCACGAGCTAGGTGTGGGCGGATGCAATCTGGGCTTTGGCGGGATCCGTCGTGGCAAGGTATGTCGCGCAGGAACGGACGGCTACTCGAACGCTCTCGGTGATTGCCAACTCTTCGGTCGTGGGTTGCCGACCGTTGTCAGAGAATCTTCGTTCGATTTGTGTGGTGACCGACAGGAGCTAGGCGTGGGCGGCCTCGACATGGTCGTGGGCGGCCTCCATTAGGGCTAAGGTCGCCGCTGTGGAACGGACAACTGTTGTGCTGCTCTCGCCAGGTGCTATCCCCGAGGCAGATGTTGTTGCCGCCACCTGAGAGGCAACAACAGCTGTTTGGGCTGCCTTTGCCGCCCGGTCGCAGATTGCGGCCGCACTCATGCACCTTGTTAGCATGCGCATGGCGGCTACGGCCGCGCTCTAGCCGGGGTGGGCCACCGAAGTTGCCCTCACGACGCGGGTCCACGTGCCCATCTTTCACCTACGATGATTGAATAGTGAAATGATATTAGGGGAGCGAGCTAGTGTGCTTGAGACGTCGGCTATGGACTCTAGTCGACGCACCTTCTCGCGTAAGCCATAGGCGTACTATACACCGACGATGCTCTAGGATATTTGTGTTGCATCTCACACGGTTGGTGATAATAAACTGTGTGCGATCTACTTGATTTTTCATCTTGATTTGAATTACATAATGGGGTCGCAGCGGCAATGGATAGCGTTTGAATTGCTAGACCTTTTATCAAGAGTGAACATGCAACTATATGTGTATCGTAAAAGAATTGGAATTATTCAGGGTTTGTTTGAACATTTTATACATTAAATTGGTTTTTTAGCCATTTTAGGTGCACAATTCAAAATTAAACTACATGCACATGCTCCGGTGCACCAACATGGGTTGTAAAAATCATATATGTGTCCATGGGTTTAAGCTTATCTCCCATGCAAGAAATGGGGATGAAATTCGAACACCACGGCATCGTGGCTCTTCGGCAAACATCGACGTACTTGCTTTTGTAATTCTAGTAAATCCAAAATTCATCCAAAATTCATGAAACTTGGCATGCTATCATTGAGAGGCATCAACATGACGTGGTAAAAAATTTGTCCCATTCCCAGAGATTTGGGTATAAGCTTCTCATAAACCAGAGCTTCTCACAACAAGTGTGATGGTTTCGATAGGGAACGTTTCACCTTCTAGACGAAACGATATCCATTGCCTCTTCTCGATTTCAAATTTTTTCCTAGTGTCAACATAGAACAACAGGAGTGTTGTGTCAATTTTTGGGATTTTTCGGGGTTCGCTTGGACATTTTTATACATTAACTCAGTTTTCTACGCATTCATGTGCATAATTCAAATTCAAACTACAGGCACATGCTCTAATGCATATAAATTAGTTGAAACTTCAAATTTGTGTCCTTGGTTGCCTGCTTAGGTCCCATGCAAGAAATGGGAATGAATGTCAAAAACCCTGCCACCGTCACTCGGCCGCAAACATTGAGATACCTGGTTTTTAAATTCTAGTAAATCCAAAATTCCTCTGAAATTCATGAAACTTGGCATGCTATCATGTAGCGGCATCAACATGCCGTGGTAAATTTTTTGTCCCATTTGGGGCAGGTTTGGGTATATGCTTCTCACAAACCAGAGCTTCTCACAACAGGCATGATGGTTTCGGTAGGGAACGTCCCACCTTTGGGGACGAAATGATATCCATTGCCTCTTATTGCTTCCAAATTTTTTCTCGTGTCAACATAGAACAACTGGAGTGTTGTGTCAATTTTTGTGATTTTTCAGGGTCCATTTGGACATTTTTATGTATTAACTGAGTTTTCAATGCATTCGTGTGCATAATTCAAATTTGAACTACATGCACATGCTCCGGTGCATATAAATTGGTTGAAAAATCATATATGTGTCCTTGGGTGCATGCTTAGGTCCCATGCAAGAAATGGGAATGAATTTCAAACACCAGGGCACCGTTGATTGCCGGCAAAACTTTGAGATACTTTATTCTTTAATTCTAGTAAATCCAAAACATGTCTGAAATTCATAAAACCTGGCATTCTATCATGGAGCGGCATCAACATGTCGTGGTAAAAAAATTTGTCCCACTTGGGGCAGGTTTGGGTATATGCTTCTCACGAACCAGAGCTTCTCACAACAATCATGATGGTTTCGGTAGGGAACGTCCCACCTTTGGGGACGAAACGATATCCATTGCCTCTTATTGCTTCCAAAAAAATTATCGTGTCAACATAGAACAACAGGAGTGTTGTGTCAATTTTTTTTATTTTCCGGGGTTCATTTGGACATTTTTATGCATTAACTGAGTTTTCAATGCATTTATGTGCATAATTCAAATTTGAACAACATGCACATGCTCCAGTGCATATAAATTGGTTGAAAAATCAAATATGTGTCCTTGGGTGCATGCTTAGGTCCCATGCAAGAAATGGGAATGAATTTCAAACACCAGGGCACTGTTGATTGCCGGCAAAACATTGAGGTGCCTGGTTTTTAAATTCTAGTAAATCCAAACTCGTCTGAAATTCATGAAACTTGGCATGCTATCATGGAGTGGCATCAACATGCCATGGTAAAAAATTTGTCCCATTTGGGGCAGGTTTGGGTATACGCTTCTCACAAACCAGAGCTTCTCACAACAAGCATGATGGTTTCGGTAGGGAACGTCCCACATTCGGGGATGAAATGATATCCATTGCCTATTATTGCTTTCAATTTTTTTCTCGTTTCAACATAGAACAACAGGGGTGTTGTGTCAATTTTTGTGATTTTTCGGGGTTCGTTTGGTCATTTTTATGCATTAACTGGGTTTTCAACGCATTTATGTGCATAATTTAAATTTAAACTACATGCACATGCTCCAGTGCATATAAATTGGTTGAAAAATCAAATTTGTGTCCTTGGGTGCATGCTTAGGTCCGATGCAAGAAATGGGAATGAATTTCGAACACCAGGGCACCTTTGATTGCCGACAAAATGTTGAGATACTTTATTTTTAAATTCTAGTAAATTCAAAACTTGTCTGAAATTCATGAAACTTGGCATTCTATCATGGAGTGGCATCAACATGTCGTGCTAAATTTTTTGTCCCATTTGGGGCAGGTTTGGGTATATGCTTCTCACAAACCAGAGCTTCTCACAACAATCATGATGGTTTCGGTAGGGAACGTCCCACCTTTGGGGACGAAACTATATCCATTGCCTCTTATTGCTTCCAAAAAAATTCTCATGTCAACATAGAACAACAGGAGTGTTGTGTCAATTTTTGTGATTTTTCAGGTTCATTTGGACATTTTTATGCATTAACTGAGTTTTCAATGCATTTATGTGCATAATTCAAATTTGAACAACATGCACATGCTCCAGTGCATATAAATTGGTTGAAAAATCAAATATCTGTCCTTGGGTGCATGCTTAGGTCCCATGCAAGAAATGGGAATGAATTTCAAACACCAGGGCACTGTTGATTGCCGGCAAAACATTGAGATGCCTGGTTTTAAAATTCTAGTAAATCCAAAACTCGTCTGAAATTCTTGAAACTTGGCATGCTATCATGGAGCAGCATCAACATGTCATGGTAAATTTTTTTGTCCCATTTGGGGCAGGTTTGGGTATATGCTTCTCACAAACCAGAGCTTCTCACAACAAGCATGATGGTTTCGGTAGGGAACGTCCCACCTTTGGGGGCGAAACGATATCCATTGCCTCTTATTGCTTTCAAATTTTTTCTCGTGCCAACATAGAACAATAGGAGTGTTGTGTCAATTTTTGTGATTTTTTGGGGTTCGTTTGGACATTTTTATGCATTAACTGAGTTTTCAATGCATTTATGTGCATAATTCAAATTTGAACAACATGCACATGCTCCAGTGCATATAAATTGGTTGAAAAATCAAATATGTGTCCTTGGGTGCATGCTTAGGTCCCATGCAAGAAATGGGAATGAATTTCAAACACCATGGCACCGTTGATTGCCGGCAAAACGTTGAGATACTTTATTTTTAAATTCTAGTAAATCCAAAACTCATCTAAATTCATGAAACTTGGCATTCTATAATGGAATGGCGCTCGACATGCTGTGGTATTTTTCGTGTCCATTTTGAGAGAAGGCGCACTCGAATAATGACAGCCAACAAAGGCATTTTGAAAAAATAGCTACCACTTTAATATCTCAAACGTTTGTATAATTCAAACTGTGTGTGTTCTGTTAACCATTCACGTGATGCCACGTGTCTTGGTTTTAATGGTTGTAGGAGGTGCCATGTGGACAGCTGCTTGACCTTGACTGAACGGGAGGTGTGTGAGCGTAGTCCGTTGCACAGGCTGAACAAGAGGCGTGCAAGCTGTCCTCGGATGCGCAGGCTCACCAGGAAGCGTGCGAGCTATACGCTGCGCAGGCTCACCGGGAAGCATGCGAGATGTATGCTGCGCAGGCTCAGTGGGAAGCGAGCCCTTTGACTTCCATGGCCGCCCGCCTTCCTCTTCGTGCACGCGCCCCCCTCAGCGGCATGGGACGCCGCCGTCGAGCGCTACCTCTCAACGCTGCCAGCTGTCGTCCTCCCGCTCCCCGCCCTTGACCCCGGGACGACATGATGCAAAGTGAGAGCAGGATTTGTGCATCTCTTCAATGCAAACAGTTCTTTTGGATGACCCGTGTGCAACCACTTACAAACAATTTGGTGCGATTTGCATCTGTCATATTGGGTATGGTACCATTTGTCAAACTAGAAAGACTGACATTTGTTGATCTAGTAACATTGCCATTTGTCAACCTTGTAGCACTGCGATTTGTCAAAATATGAAGCTAAAAATCACTAGTAGTATCTAATTTCTGCAACTAAAATTCAGTAATTAAGCATAGATTTCATTCATAGATTAAGCGGTTGTTCTTAATTAATACAAACAGTTCAACTCGACAGCTGAACCGACCAAACTTTTCTCCAATTGTTGCCAAACACGTACTGAAATAGCTAGTTCAACTATATATACTAGCTAATTTTAAGTACGTTGTACAGTTCCACCACATCTATAGTCAGATGAACTGAACAAAATAGCACCTAAATACTACTACTACTGCGGAGGGGCTTTGTACTACTTCCGGTTGCCTCTCCTCTGCCGAGCGCACTCAGTAAGAGGCGGAGAAGGAAGAGCCTACCGACGAGCTGGGCAACCGCAATACGGTGCATGCCGCTGTTGCAGCTTCAGCGACGCTCACCTCGAATGCCCTCTGCCGCTCTAGACGACCCCTCTCGAAGCGGTGGTTCTCCTCGTAGATCTCCTGATTCCTCGCCTCTGAGGCGGCGTGTGCCGCGGCCACGGCAGTGGTAAGGCTCTTTGCATGCTCGACGAGGCGCTCCTCCTCCTCCTGCATGAACTTGGTGTAGCGTGCAAGGTTGCTGACATGCGTGCGGGCATCCACCCCCGCCTCCCACCTTAGGGTGGCAGTGGCGAAGCTGGTGATGACCCCGGCGGTCGACGGTGGGCTGGCGGCCATGGCGGCCGACGACGGGGTGGCGGCCACTACCACCACCTCCCGCCTTCGGGCCGCGGCGGCAGAGCGGGCAATGGCCCTGGCTTTCGATGGTGGTGTGGCGACAACGGCGGCCGACAACAGCTGCCGACGGGCACGGGCGACGGAGCATGTGGTGGGTGTTCCACGCACACCCAATAGGGATGCCACGACACTACACTACGCCGGGGACTACGCTGCCACCGCGGTGTAGCCTCCCAGCTGGAGCTGTCCTCTGATGACGGCGAAGTGGCTGAGCGACGACGACAGATTGGTGCCATTAGCGATTGTGGGAGAAGCAGACGAGATAAGCTACAGGGAGGGAGGGGAAATGCGACGCAGGACTCGCTGGCCGTGAGGGTTTTTTAGCGTTCCGATAAGCATTGGGATTTTGGGGGATTTCACCGAGTCGGGCGGGAAGCTTGCACGGGAACCTGCGAAGTTGCGGGGAACGGGCTCACCGACATTTAATTGGCGCCACCGTTTGGCCAAAAGAACGCCCCCGCGCGCTGTGTAAGCTTGCGCTGTAAGCCGTCTGCAGCAGCGGGGTGACAAGACGTGCGAGAGGAGGACGAAAGGCCACGTACACATACGGTTAATAAAAAATGTTTGCACTTAATTACCTACTATACCCCGTCCTGGTTTATAAGTATGATTTAACTAATAAAATACAAATGCATGCCGCCAAAGATTATATAGTTGGATTCCTATTTGAACATAGTTTCAAATTATATAATTTTTATAACATGCATTAACATTTTGTTGGTAAAATTTGAGGGCAAAGTATGGAATAGAATATAAAGGGGACTATAGACTAGACGGAGGTGGTAGCACACGGCCGCTCTCTACGCAGCGACACAACTGTCGGCCGGCTTGTAGGCGACCATTTCCTGCGTGTTCAACTGCTCTATGCATGTGGTTGCCTGCAGTTCAGGCGGTCGCGGCGCGCTCTGCTCGCGTCCCGCCACGCGCGCTCTGCTCTCGTGTCCCTCCGGGTGCTCTGCCCTCGTCCCTCCATGCGTACTGCCAGTGTTTGGGGTCGGTGCACGATCACGCACATTTGTGTGCATGCGGTTGCACCGGGCGTGGCGTGACAATGCAGTTACCCGCTGCAAAAACTGCCATGTGGACGTGCCGAGAATCCACGCTGCCGGCCCCCTTTTATTCCTGCAGCCATTTACCTTCATCTCTCGTCTCACACGACACAATAAGCACACCCTCGAGGACACATACATAGAGGACATCCAGCGGTTCCAATGGCGCTCCCAGCGGCCGACGATGACAACGGCGGGCAGTTCACCACGCAACACGTCGTGGACACCCATGTGAGGGGGAAGGCTCTCTCGGTGGTGTGCACGAACGATCCGGTCTCGGTGGAGAGCTCCATCCAAACTATGGAGCAGTTCCTTGCGGAGGACAAGTACCAAGTGGTCAGCTTCGACCTCAAGTACACCATGGGTCGTGTCGGGCACGATCAGAAGGTTGTCTTCACCTAGTTGTGCGTGCGACATGACGTCCTCGTCTACCACTACCACCTGGCCACAACACCTTGCGAGCGTTTCTCCAGGTTTATCAACAACTCCGACTATAGTTTCACTGCGGTGGACACCACCAACGATCTAAAAGCGCATTTCTAATTATTAGCAGCGATCATCTGTGTTATTATTGGTCTTCGCACACATTTATGCTTACGGACCAGTTTGCCACGTATCACACACATATTGTTC
Source organism: Triticum aestivum (assembly GCF_018294505.1). Classification (NCBI taxonomy): domain Eukaryota; kingdom Viridiplantae; phylum Streptophyta; class Magnoliopsida; order Poales; family Poaceae; genus Triticum; species Triticum aestivum. The sequence goes on along the minus strand of NC_057800.1, from coordinate 311,192,782 downwards.
ATTTGAACCATTTCCATTGTGTTGCCTAATCACACATAGTTCATCCTAGTGAACCGTATGATGTATATTGCACACTCCTTCATCTGGCTGCCCATTTCTTTTGTTCCTCCTTATCCCAAACAGTTAATTGAGCTGAATTGTATGCCCTGCATCGCACACGCAACTAAAATCTGAACCGTGTTTGATGCATCCATCATCGCAAACATTTTGCACCTTTTTTGACTGGTTTTTACACCACCATTTGCGATTATGGCATCACACACAGTTTCGTCGAAGGGTCTCTGATCATAGTGTCGCGTTTGGACCATCCTGCAATAGTGCTAGAAATTCACCCAAGGACACACATGTGATTTTTCAAGCAACTTTGGTGCACTGGAGCATGTGCTTGTAGTTCAAATTTGAATTATGCACATTAAATGCCCATGAATTCAGTTAATGTATAAAAAGGCCAAACGAACCCGGAATAATTCCAAAATTTAGCACGAAACTCCTATTTGGTCTAAGTTGCGTGTGTAAAAAAATTAAGGCGGGAGAAGGCAATGTATGTCATTTCACACATGGAGGTGACACGTTCCCTCTCGGAACCACGAGCCTTCTTGAGAGAAGCTTCAGTTTTCAAGAAGCTTATACCAAAGCTTGTCCCAATTCGGCTAAAAAAATTACCACAGCATGTTGGTGCCATGTCATGACACCATGCCAAGTTTCATGATTTTCGGGCATGTTTGGGGTTTACAAGAATTAAAAAACCAAGTTTCTCAATATTTTCGGCCGAGCCACAACACCCGGATGTTTGAATTTCATTCTCATTTCTTGCATGGGACCTAAAAATTCACCCAAGGACACACATGTGATTTTTCAACCAACTTTGGTGCACTGGAGCATGTGCTTGTAGTTCAAATTTGAATTATGCACATTAAATGCCTAGAAATTCAATTAATGTATATTAAATGCCCAAAAATTCAATTAATGTATAAAAAGGTCCAAACGAACCCGGAATAATTCCAAATTTTAACACGACACTCATATAGTTCTATGTTGCCACTATAAAAAAAATCAAGGGGGTAGGCAGCGTATATCGTTTCGCACACAAAGGTGACACGTCCCCCCTCGGGAACCACGAGTCTTCTCGAGAGAAGCTCTGGTTTGCAAGAAACTTATACAAAAACTTGTCCAAATGCGTACAATTTTTTTACCACAACATGTTGGTGCCATGAAATGACACCATGCCAAGTTTCATGATTTTTAGGCGAGTTTTGAATTTACAGGAATTTAAAAGCCAAGTTTCTCAGTGTTCGCGGCTGAGCCACGACACCTAGATGTTTGAATTTCATTCCCATTCTTGCATGGGACCTATAAATTCCCAAAGACACACATGTGATTTTTCAACAAACTTTGGTGCACTGGAGCATGTGCTTGTAGTTCAAATTTGAATTATGCACAATAAATGCCTAGAAAGTCAATTAATGCATAAAAATGCTAAACGAACCCGGAACCATTCCAAATTTAAACACGTCACTCATGTAGTGGCATGTTCATTATACATAAATGTTAGAGCAATTAAAACACCATCCTTTCCCTCCGTAACACCATTTTGTTTTTCAAAACATAATGAAAAAATCAGGAATACCACAAACAGTTTACTAGCAAGAATCATGTGGGATGCGATATAAAATATCTTGGCACATCGTCTTATTTAGCTTACGCAGGAAGCTTCATCGTCTACAGTCCACCGCCCGTGCTTGAACCATACTTGCGCGCCAGTTTCGCGACACCGAGCGAAATTTTTCTGCCACCCTGGAAATATCTATCTCCCCGCTCCCTCCCTCCCACCAAAATCCACATTTCCACTATTCGTCCTTCCTTTCCAAGTTCAAACCTTCACTGCTGCTTACTGGCAGCTTAGCCACCTCGCTGGTGACCCTTCTTCTTGCAGTGCCTCCTCCTCGCTGGTGACCCTTCTTCTTGCAGCGCCGCCTCCTCGCCGCTGACCCTTCTTCTTTCTGCGCGGCCTCCTTGCCACCGCCCCTTCTTCTTGCTGCGCGGCCTCATCGATATGGACAGGTAATCCACACCCCACCCACATCATGCATGGTCCTTTCGCCAATAGCACATTATTGTGCGGTTGCAGGAATCAATCTAATATTTAGGTTTCTTACAATTTGGTCTTGCACATGTAGGCCCTGCTGTCAGAGGCTTAGACCCACTATTCGACCCATTTTGCATATGGGGAAATGAGATGTCCATGAATATCAGTCAAGTCAAGAAACTCAGAAAGGTTATTAGAATGAAGAAACTTGCGACGAATAACGGCAAGATCTTTGTTTGCACAATGAAGAAGACACCAGTCAACTATAGGATGGTACTAACTCTTTTACCTTGTTTTTACCCCTTGCGCCATTTCAAAATTTATAACAGCGATTTATGCATACATTTGTTTTCAGTACTTTTCAAAGCAATTCACCGATGATTACCTCTCAAACAACCTGCATGGTCAGGAGGTGAGGAAGGTATTCATTCAACACCCATGGTACAATATTTAAGTCTTCCGGAAGAGGACGAAGGTTGGGCGGGCAATTATCCATAGCCACTGGCCTAAAGTTGCAATATTCAACATCACTGAAGGCTCAATATTAGCCTTCCGCTTCTGCAGTTTCCCAGATGAGATTCATCTATCTATTTACCGTGTATGATGCTACTTTCCAGAGGTTTTCGATGTTGCATGTGAAACTTGGTGCTATTGTGTGATGGCGTAACTTAGTGCTGAAGCTATCTGATGTAATTCGATTATGAAATCCTAGTTGCCATTATACATATATAAAATATCTAGTGTGTTTTATAAGAAATGTCAATTTGATTACTACATGGATTGTTAACAATAGGCTAATTACCTTGCTTATTGGGCGTTTTCTATTGCAGACGGTTACTCGGACAACAGCGTGGGCGATGAACTCAAACAACCCACACGGTTTCTAGAAAGTAGGCATGTTGGATCAACTAACAATCACACATGGCTTCTGGCAGAGAATAGTTTGCGTTAGGCCACCTTGCACAAATGTTTCCACACACAAAACTATGTGTGATAGACATACATACGGAAATATTTTTTGGGGATTCACCGTGTGGGATGTACATATGAACGGAAACGATTGGGTTTTGATGCCTCGCCCGATCGCACACGAGCTCATTTTGCCCCCGCCTATGTGACCGGAGGGCCTATCCCCGACAGTTTCTGGGTCATGTGGGAAGGACCCCCCTATCACACACACTCACTAGGTGACGGTTTAAAACTCCGTCACGAAAGGGAGGTAAAAACCATTTGTATAGCACGTCTTTGCACTAGTGTAAGGTCCAGCGAGATGACAAGACCATTGTTGAACAAGGACAGTGGCGAAGTATTTTTCAAACTGCATGTACCATCAAGGGACAAGTTTGCAAACTGATAATTGATGGTGGCGGCAGTGCTAGCAACATGATTAGCAAGGATGTGGTGGAGTCTCTTTCTTTGACAACATGGGAGCATCCAAAACCATACTATATGAAGTGGATCAATGATGTGGGCAAAGTGAAGGTCACTCACAGGGTGAAGGTCCCTTTTTCTGTTGATGGCTATGTTGATAAAGTGGAGTGCGATGTTATGCCACTACATGTTTGTCACCTTATTTTGGGGCGTCCATGGCAGCACGATGTTAACACTCTTCATCATGGACGAATAAATAGGTACACTTTTATTCATAGGGGTGTGTTTCATGCTATTCTTCCCAAAGATGCAAAGGATATAAGGTGTACCATTGAAGTGTTTAAAAAAATATGCAAGGTATAGGTCGAAACCGAGGACGGTTTCCTGTGATCGGTTGGAGGATGATGCAATCCTATGTGTCGTTAGTACAAATCTGGTTGATACGGTCAACCAAGGAAGAAACGCTAGGTATATTGTGCCTATGCTACATCGACAACTTGTGACAATGAAAGCATCAGCCTGTCAAACCTCAGTGCAACGACATAAAGATAATGCTCACAAAAGAAGTTACAAGGTGCCTGCGTTACATGACAGACTTGAGGCGGAAGGAGGTCGTGGAGGTTGGATAATGCAAAGAGTTCAATCTGTGCCCCAGCCCAAGACTGGTTTTGGTCGAAAACGTTCGCCCAATATGTTCATGGACAAGGAAATTGCAGAATACAAGGACTGGAAGTTGGCCTCTGTATGTATGTTAGCTGAGACGAAATTTGTACATGCAAGTAACATGTACATGCGAGGCAGGACTCCAACACATACATGTTTGGCTTAGAGAAAGCTAAGAGGCATGTGTGCCTAATTGTCGTGCCTAATTGGCCGGTTGTAATTAACTAGGATATTACTATTCGGTTAGGTTGTTAGGAAAGTAGGAGTAGTACGTGTCGGTTCCGATCTATCGGCCGCCGGCTGAAGTAGTATTTATAGTTTATATTGTATCATTAGAAGGGGGGTTTAGCTTATATTTTGTTGGATGAAGAGAGACTAGCAAATTGGGGTATCTTCCCTTGGCGAGATTATTGGTGCGTACTGGTTGAGAAGCTTATATTATTGCTTTGTGTTCGGGCAAGGGATTAGAGACATTGTCTCTAATTTGGTGTTGATTATCAGAGGATCGTCCATGTACTTCTTCATCAAGGTGTGCATGTTGTTTTCGTGGTGATTGCATCTACAAGGTCGCGAGCGCTGTGTCATTTCAGGTGACACTGTACCATGAAAGATTTGGAAAATTATCCGCGCCATCGTTTTTCTGTCGAAGGTCGCATCAAGGGAACACTATTGTCATACTCGTGTATTAGATGTAGTTAATATTTGAGTGTGTCTCATGAATGGATTAATGATTGAGCATAATGGGCTAGGGATAACTTTCTTTAGCATTGATATTTTCAAAGACATGGTTGCTTGTTGATATGCTTGAGTATTGACGTCTTCATGTCAAATTATAGGCTATTGCTTTGAATCATTCAAGTCCAAATGTCCATGTTATAAAAGAAAATAATATGATGAATATGTTAGATAACATTCCACATCAAAAGTTCTGTTTTTATCATTTACCTACTCGAGGATGAGCAAGAATTAAGCTTGGGGATGCTTTACACGTCTCCAATGTATCTATAATTTTTTATTGTTCCATGCTATTATATTATCAATCTTAGGTGTTATATATATATACATTTTCAAGTAACTTTCTATCATTTTTGGGACTAACCTATTAACTTAGTGCCAGTGCTAGTTGTTGTTTTTTGCTTGTTTTTGACTTTGCAGAATATAAGTACCAAACGAAGTCCAAATGCCATGAAACTTTTTGGAGATTTTTCTAGCAATAAGAGACCCTCGAAGCTTCAGGAGGGAATGAGAAGATGGAGGAGTGGCCCACTAAGCACCCTAGTGGGTAGTGGGGCCCACGAGCCTCCTTTTGACCTACCTCCGCCTCTATAAATACTCTAAAATCCTCAAACCTATAAGGGAGTCCATGAAATACTTTTTCTGCCACCACAAGTTCTAGAAGCACGAGATCCAATCTAGAGGCCTTTTTCGGCACTCTACCGGAGGGGGGAACTATCACGGAGGGGTTCTTCATCATCCTTGTTGCCCCTCCGATGATGCGTGAGTAGTTTACCACATGCCTATGGGTCCATAGTTAGTAGCTAGATGGGTTCTTGTCTATTTTTGAACTTCAATACAATGTTCTCCTCAGTGTTCTTGGAGATCTATTTGATGTAATGACTTTTTGTGGTGTGTTTGTTGGGATCCGATGAATTGTGAGTTTATGATTAGATCTATCATGAATATTATTTGAGTTTTCTCTAAATTCTTTTATGCATGATTATTATAGCCCGTATTTCTTCTCCGATTTATTGGTTTGGTTTGGCCAACTAGATTGATTTATCTTGCCATGGGAAGGGGTGCTGTGTGATGGGTTCGATCTTCCGATGCTCAATCTCATTGACAGAAAGAGACATGACACGTATGTATCGTTGGTATTAAGGGTAACAAGATGGGATTTATTTCATCCATGAGTTTATCTTGTCTACATCTGTAACACCCACAATGCGGCTATATCTCCCATGTGTCGGGGCACGACTTAGAGGCATAGCCGCATGGTAGGTTTGTCGCAAGAGGGGTAATCTTCACACAATCCCATGTACTGAGTAATAAAGGGACAGAGAGTCGGCTTACAATCGCCACTTCACACAAATACAAGAAAAACATACATCATCTAGATTAGAATCAAGGTCCGACTACGGAACCAAAGTAAAAGAAGAAAAACCCATATGCTAGATCCCCGATCGTCCCAACTGGGCTCCACTACTGATCAATAGGAAACGAAACAACACCACGAACAAGATCTTCATCGAGCTCCCACTTAAGCTGGGTTGCGTCACCTACACTAGTATCATCGGCACTGATACGTTCATTTTGCATCATGCTTTTATATCGATATTTATTGCATTATGGACTGTTATTTCACTTTATGTCACAATACTTATGGCTATTCTCTCTTATTTTACAAGGTTTACATAAAGAGGGAGAATGCCGGCAGCTGGAATTCTGGGCTGGAAAAGGAGCAAATATTAGAGACCTATTCTGCACAACTCCAAAAGTCCTGAAACTCCATGGAACATCTTAAAATAAATAAAGAAAAATCCTTGCCAAAGATGAAGGCCAAGGGGCCCACACCCTTCTCACGAGGGTGGGGGCGCCCCCCCCCTAGGGTGCGCCCCCCTACCTCGTGGGCCCCCTGGTGGCTCTCCGACGTCCATCTTCTCCTATATGAAGTCTTTCGATGAGAAAAAAAAGAAGGAACTTTTCGGGACGAGACTCCGCCGCCATGAGGCGGAACCTTGGCGGAACCAGTCTAGAGCTCCGGCAGAGTTGTTCTGCCGAGGATACTTCCCTCCGGGAGGGGGAAATCATCACCATCGTCATCACCAACGCTCCTCTCATCGGGAGAGGGCAATCTCCATCAACATCTTCACCAGCACCATCTCATCTCCAAACCCTAGTTCATCTCTTGTATCCAATTCTTGTCTCAAAGTCCGGGATTGGTGCTAGTAGGTTGCTAGTAGTGTTGATTACTCCTTGTAGTTGATGCTAGTTGGTTTATTTGGTGAAAGATCATACGTTCAGATCCTATATGCATATTATTACCCCTCTGATTATGAACATGAATATGCTTTGTGAGTAATTACGTTTGTTCCTGAGGACAAGGGAGAAGTCTTGCTATTAGTAGTCATGTGAATTTGGTATTCGTTTGATATTTTGATAAGATGTATGTTGTCTAGCCTCTAGTTGTGTTATGTGAACGTCGACTACATAACACTTCACCATTATTTGGGCCTAGAGGAAGGCATTGGGAAGTAATAAGTAGATGATGGGTTGCTAGAGTGACAGAAGCTTAAACCCTAGTTTATGCGTTGCTTTGTAAGGGGCTGATTTGGATCCATATGTTTCATGCTATGGTTAGGTTTACCTTAATACTTTTGTTGTAGTTGCGGATGCTTGCAATAGAGGTTAATCATAAGTGGGATGCTTGTTCAAGTAAGAACAGCATCCAAGCACCGGTCCACCCACATATCAAATTATCAAAGTATCGAACGCGAATCATATGAACGTGATGAAAACTAGCTTGACGATATTCCCATGTGTCCTCGGGAGCGCTTTTCCTTATATAAGAGTTTGTTCCGGCTTGTCCTTTGTTACAAAAAGGATTGGGCCACCTTGCTGCACTTTATTTACTTTTGTTACTTGTTGCTCGTTACAATTTATCTTATCACAAAACTATCTGTTACCACTTATTTCAGTACTTGCAGAGAATACCTTGCTGAAAACCGCTTATCATTTCCTTCTGCTCCTCGTTGGGTTCGACACTCTTACTTATCGAAAGGACTATGATAGATCCCCTATACTTGTGGGTCATCAGGCACCAGCAACTGTTTAGAAGTATCTGTGAGTCATGAGGACTCAGCAATCTCACACCTACGAGACCAAGACTATTTAAGCTTATGGGAAGGAAAGGGGTAGTAAGGTGGAGCTGTAGCAAGCACTAGCATATATGGTGGCTAACATACGCAATTAAGAGCGAGAAGAGAAGCAATGCAACGGTCCAGAAGCTAGAAGTGATCAAGAAGCCACTGTGGGGACCTTAGGCTTCGAGCCTGTCATACTGGATGGGAAGACAATGGGATGTGCTTCCTGCCTTGTTGCTTCGGGTTCGGCCATAGCCGGCTTCTTCTTCTTTGTTGCAGCCATCCTGGGATCAATGCCAGGACGCCCAAGAGCCTTGCGCTTTTCAGCTTCATTGTAGGCTTGCACGCACTTGTCAGCCAGACTCTTCATGCGCTCACGAGAACCTTTAGCTTCTTCGTGTTTCTTGAGAAAGGCTTCCTTGAGCTCATGCAGCATAGTCTTGAAGTTCTTGACATCTTGCACGCTGAGCTTTGCCATGTGCTGCTTGAACTAAGCTTTCTCATAGTCGATCTTTTGCTTCAATTCAACGATGCGCTGAGCTAGAGCTAGCTCAGAAGCAATGGCACCAGTGAAAGCGACGCTGAGGCCAATTGGAAGTTGCAGATCATCAAAGCTGAGATTGGGGGTTTCAAACCACTCATCAATGAAGTTGTGGAGGATTGCTACGTCAAAGAGAGGCAAATCATTGAAGATTTCTGCTTCTTCTTTGCTCTTGATCAGTTGCTCAAGAGCGTCATCTGCAAGATCTTCATCGCTGGACAGATCAATGGCGTCATTGCGCAGAATAGCAGCAGCAGCCAGTTCTTGGCTGGTGGGTTGCAAGGGCATCTTTACTCTCGAGGGCTTGGAGATGCATGACAAATCTTCAGATTGCACACTGTGTTCAGGAAGTGCAGTGGCCAGAGGCTTCGCCTATAAGACCTTTGGTGCAGGAGCAGGCTTTGAATCTTTAGGCTTCTTCGGTTTCTTTGGCTTCGACGGTGCAGGCGCTTCATCAGATTCAGCGTCATTTGCAGGCTCATCCATGGTTGTCCCTTGAACCATGATATGAGTGATGAGACCTTCCAAGTTGTAGAAGGGCCCAACAAGATTGGGTTCAGCTTCGCGTGTGCCATCAGCACGAGGAGCAGAGGGGCCTGGATTGAAGTCTAAGCCTCGTGACTTCTTGTTCTCTTTGGCCGAGTTCCTGGCAAACTGAAGGTTGCGCTTGAACAGATTATCATCGCGGCACCACAGTAATGAAGACGGGTCTACATCCGCAGGCTGCGGTCCACGGACCATGCAAGGATAGAAGCCTTGTTCAATGGCTTCAGCTCTGGACTTGGGTTGAAGATTTCTGTATAGAATGTCTCCCCATGGTCGTTTGATGGCATTCTTCTCAGCATACTCCTGGGTCACGAACCTGTACTTGAACCACTGTTCTGCCCAATATCTTCGAATCCATTGGATTCGAGTTTTTCACTGGTTATAGTCCTCCTCTGGATCTGTCTTGTACAGCTCATAGAGGTTAGGAGGCAAATCTCTTGAGGTGTTGCCACGACGCTGTCTGCCACCCTTTCTTGTAGGTTTCTCTGGTGCCATGAAGTTCAAACTGAATGGCTTCAACACGTTCAAAGGTTTCAAAGGCTTCCGCTTGCTGGTCAAACAGGAACTGGCTTCGGGAGAATTTATATGATGCTGTAGGAATTCTGCAAATGAATGTAGACTATGAGAACCAAGGGATTCTCCCACGGACATGTACCTGTGACAGCATTAAGGTGCGAGGGAAGGGGAAGAGGTCATATGCATTCTCAGAAGATTTTGAAGATAAATCAGTTTAGAAGACATTGACCTCATAGTGCGAAGACATTCACTCATATATAGAGAGTTGGTTCCAGATTTGTACGAATCCACGAATAAGTACAAGTGAGGAATCTAACTACTTTGTGAAGCATAAGTGAACATACTAGGCATATTATGAGATGCAGTATGAAATAGATCCAACTTGTGTGAGCAGAAACTGCTTGTGGTAGAAAGTGATGAATCTATAGGATCAAAGGGGCCATAAAAAGGAAGTTTTATTTACCACACGAAGAACTGCTAGACGGAGTGGGAGAGGAGGCCGAGCAGTTCGATCATCCGTGCCCTAACTTGGCGACGAAGGACACCTACGGCGACGGCGAAGAAGACGATGTCCGCGGCCGGCGTGAAGACGGCGTCAGTGAGGTCGCGGCAGCTAAGCGCTTCGTCGCCGGCGTCGTCGAGGGCTAGCGGTGGCGCTAGGGTTTGTGCGAGAGTGGAAGAAAGGATAATGACAGTGGTGAGGCATGTATTTATAGGGACAGGGATGACACAGTGTTATTACACAGGTGCCCCTGGCGATTCACATCTGAAGGACACGTAGCCATCATGCAACATATCGGAGGTTGTTCCATGTTCCCACGCACGCCTGGATTGTCGGGTGGTCGTTCCCACTTCTCCGGGTGTCAGGTGAAGGAATTAGCATTGAAAACGGACTTAATGTTTGTCTCTGTATCTTCTGCTGACTAGGACGCAGAGAAGACATTCGACAGTTTCAATAGAATGCATATGATTTGGACAGATAGAGTTTGAGATAGAAAGCATAGACAGATTAGGGTCCGATCACATTCACTTAGTTCAAAAGATTCAACAAGGAAGACGTAGCTATAAGTGAATGCTGTAGAGGACAGAACACTAGTATGTATATATTAGAAGACAATCAAGTCAACATAGTGAAGATAATCATGAAGACAAGTTGAAAATGAAGACAAACAAAATGTGAAGACATAGCAAATGTAACGCCATGGGTAAAACACTTCAAACAGAAGAATTTGGTGGTGGCGTTACCCACCGTATAGGAAGTATTAGACGCAGACACGGCGCACAATTATCGCGGCGCTTTGAAGTCAAATTCCACGTTAATGTATTCACACTCAGAATGTAAGTCTTCATTGATTGAAGATATACTTTACTTCGTGTGTTGCACATCTAAGTCATCAACGTGCATAAGTGTTAGGATGTGTGCCTGATCACAGGACATTTGAGGATTCCAAGATATTTAGCTCACACTGTAACTTGCAAAACCTCTTCTCATCCAAAGGCTTGGTGAAGATATCTGCCAATTGCTCTTCAGTGTTGACGTGTATGATATCAATATCTTCCTTCACAACATGATCTCTGAGAAAGTGATGACGAATTTCAATGTGCTTTGTCTTTGAGTGCTGAACTGGGTTATTGGCAATCTTGATGGCGCTTTCGTTGTCGTAGTAGAGTGGCACTTGCTTCAGGTGAATGCCATAGTCTTTGAGTGTTTGCTTCATCCATAGAAGCTGAGCGCAGCAAGATCCAGCATCAATGTATTCAGATTCAACAGTGGAGAGAGATACACAGTTCTGCTTCTTTGAAGACCAACATACAAGTGATCGTCCCAGAAAATGACATGTGCCTAATGTCGACTTGCGACCCCCCTTGTCACCAGCATAATCAGCATCCGAGAATCCAACTAGATCAAACTCTGAGCCCTTTGGATACCATAATCCTAGTGTTGGGGTGTGAGCCAAATATCTGAGAATTCGCTTCACAGCTAAGTGATGTGATTCCTTTGGTGTCGCTTGGAACCGGGCACACATGCAAACACTAAGCATGATATCTGGCCTAGATGCACATAAATAAAGTAAGGAACCAATCATGGAGCGGTATACCTTTTGATCGAACTCTTTACCATTGTCGTCGGGACCCAGATGATGTTTGGCTGGCATTGGCGTCGTGTAGCCTTTGCAATCTTGCATTCCAAATTTCTCCAGGCAATCTTTGAGGTATTTCTCTTGAGATATAAAGATGTCGTTGCGTTGCTGACGTATTTGAAGACCAAGGAAGAACTTCAGCTCACCCATCATGGACATCTGATATTGCTCTTGCATCATATATCCAAACTCGTCAGTGTATTTCTGATTGGTGCAGCCGAAGATAATGTCATCCACATATATTTGGCACACAAACAGTTCACCATCATATGTCTTCGTGAAGAGAGTGGGGTCGAGGGAACTAGGTTTGAAGCCTTTGCTCTTCATGAAGTCTTTGAGTGTGTCATACCAAGCCCTAGGGGCTTGTTTGAGGCCATACAGTGCCTTATTGAGCTTGTACACCATATCAGGATGTTTTGGATCTTCAAAGCCAAGCGGTTGTGCAACATATACTTCTTTGTCAATCTTTCCATTGAGAAAAGCGCTCTTCACATCCATTTGATGCAGAAGAATGTTATGATGATTTGCATAGGCCAGTAGTATGCATATGGCTTCAAGTCTAGCCACAGGAGCAAATATTTCATCGAAGTCAATCCCTTCAACTTGAGTGTATCCTTGAGCAACGAGACGAGCTTTGTTTCTAACAACTTGACCATGCTCATCTTGCTTGTTGCAATATATCCATTTGGTGCCTATTATATTGTGCTTGCGAGGACCAGGACGCTTAACCAGTTCCCATACATTATTCAGCTCAAACTGTTGAAGCTCTTCTTGCATAGCTTGAATCCATTCAGGTTCCATGAAGGCTTCATCAACTTTCTTGGGTTCAGATACTGAGACAAATGCGAAGTGCCCACAGAAATTTGCTAGCTGTGTTGCCCTTGAACGAGTGAGTGGACGTGGTGCATTGATGCTATCAATTATTCTCTCAATCTGTACTTCATTTGCAACATGAGGATGTACAAGACGAAGATTTTGCTCTTGCTGATCATTGTCATCGTTGAAAGGATTGTCTTTAGGCTGAGCATTGTCTTCAGGTTGATCAGGTGCGGAGATGATAAGTTCCTCTTCAGGCTGAGCTTCAGAAGGTATGATTTCTCCAGTTCCCATAAGTTTGATTGATTCACTAGATGGAACTTCATCTAGCACATTTGGCAGGTGCTCTCTTTGCGAGCCGTTAGTCTCATCGAACCGCACATCCACAGTTTCAACCACTTTATAGTGAAAGAGGTTGAAGACTCTATAGGAGTGCGAATCCTTTCCATATCCAAGCATAACACCTTCATGTGCTTTTGGTGCAAATTTTGAAGTGTGATGTGGATCCTTGATCCAGCACCTGGCACCAAATACTCTGAAGTAACTGACATTTGGCTTCTTGCCAGTAAGGAGCTCATAGGATGTCTTGTTCAGAAGCTTGTGAAGATAAACACGGTTGATGATATGGCATGAAGTATCAATGGCTTCAGGCCAGAATTTTCTTGGAGTCTTGTATTCATCAAGCATCGTCCGGGCCATCTCAATAAGTGTTCTATTCTTGCGTTCGACGATGCCATTCTGCTGTGGCGTGTACGGAGCTGAGAATTCATGTGTAATGCCCAAAGTATCAAGATATGTATCTAGGCCGGTGTTCTTGAATTCAGTGCCATTGTCACTTCTGATGTGCTTTATCTTGACGTCATAGTTGTTCATGGCTCGATTGGCGAAGCGTCTGAAGACATCCTGCACTTCAGTCTTGTAGAGGATTATATGCACCCAAGTATATCTTGAATAATCAACAACAATGACAAAGTCATAGAGACAAGCAGTAGTAGTAAGAGTTGAGTAATGAGTGGGACCGAAAAGATCCATGTGGAGCAGTTCGAAGGGTTGAGTCGTTGGCATGATTGTCTTCGAGAGATGCTTGGCCCTCGTCATCTTTCTTGCTTCACAGGCACCGCATAAGTGATCCTTCTTGAACTTGACACCCTCGATGCCTATGACATGCTTCTTTCTTGCAAGAGTGTGAAAGTTCCTCATGCCAGCATGCCTAGCCTCCGATGCCAGAGCCAGCATTCTGAAGCTTTTGCTAGAAGACATACGGCAAGCCGTGGTCCTGCTGAGAAATCTACCACGTACAAATCATCTTTCCGATACCCTTCAAACACTAGAGACTTGTCAAATTCCATTAGCACAAGGCAACGATATTTTCCAAACATCACAATCATGTTTAAATTGCAAAGCATTGAGACAGACGTTAAGTTGGAACCAAGGGATTCAACAAGCATGACTTTATCCATGTGTTGATCCTTTGAGATTACAACTCTACCTAGACCCAATACCTTACTTTTACCAGTGTCAGCAAATGTGATGTGACTTTTGTCAGATGGACGTAAGGTTGAGTCCATAAGAAGGCTTCGCTTGCCAGTCATGTGATTGGTACACCCACTATCAATAATCCATTCTGAAGCAGCTGGTGTCGTACCCTACAGTGCAGTTAGGGGGATAGGCTTCACGAAGAGAATTGTGAAGCAAAACAATTTGATGAGCCAGTGGATTATGAAAGCTTAGATCGAGATTAGGACTGATAGGGCGAGTAGCAAGCGACTCAGGAACAAAGTACATAATAAGACCATTTGGGCATTTGATCTTGCGCCCTACAAGATGTTTAAGGTCCCCAACAATAGCTTCAGACGATTTTGGTTTTTGGCCGGAGATCTTTCCCTGCAAAAGAGAGTTAAGCTTTCTTAGCCACCCACATCTTCAAGGGTGGCTTCGAAGCAATGAGTCTAAGTGCAGCATCTGAGAACTTTGGCTTTGGAGCCCTAGCAAAAAGTCTTGCAGGTGGACAATAGTACTCATAAGAATAAGCAGAATAGTTCTTGGTCTTATGAACATGGTGGTTTGATGAACCGCGCTCATATTCATAGGCCTGAGTATGGTTTCCCTGCAAAAAATTTGCATTAGTGCGACTCAGGTGAGTCCTCTGTCTATATGAAGCCTTTGGACCATATGAAGCCTGTGGTCTGGGGTTTGTCTTCTTCACTTGTGGTGTCATGACGACATTCACAAGAAGATTCTCCAAACACCTTTTCAGCACCCATACCTTCTTCATAGGCGGTCCATTCCTGCAGTTAGTACCAATATACCTGGCAAACACTTCACCATTCTGATTCTTAAATAGTTTATAGTTTGCATCAGAGGATTCATCAATAACAATGGGATTAGCACAAGTGAAGCCAGATAGGGTGGATGGATCCACTGAAGATCCCTTTGCAGCAACCCATGTGGTTTTGGGGTACTGCTCAGGTTTCCAGTAAGAGCCATCAGCATTCATTTTCCTTTCGAACCCAACACCCTCTTTCCTAGGGTTTCGGTTCAGGATCTGCCTTTTGAGGACATCACATAGTGCCTGATGCCCTTTGAGGCTTTTGAACATCCCTGTTTCAAGCAATGTCTTCAACCTAGCATTCTCATCAGCAATAGCAGTGGCATCCTCAGCAGAGGGGTTAGTTGGCACATCAGCAGTTGAAGATATTGCAATAGTAGCAGCAGTAGAACAACTAACAACAGAAGTAGCGTTGTCATGCTCAATACATTTAATACATGGTGGTTCAAATCCTTCCTGAGCTGAACTGATCTGTTTGGCGCGAAGTGACTCGTTTTCCTTTTGAAGATCTTCATGAGCCGCTCTCAATTTCTTAAGATCTTGCTTCCTTTGAAGATAATCATAGGAAAGCTTTTCATGAGTTGTTGAGAGCGTTTCATGACGACTTTCAAGTTCCTCATACTTAACATGAAGATTTTTTATGTCTTAAATTAAGGACTGAGATCGAGTCATTTCAGCGTCTAACAGGTCATCGCTTTTGTCTAACAGTTTTTGAATATGTTCCATAGCTTTCTGTTATTCAGTTGCAATTTTAGCAAGTGTTTTGTAGCTGGGTTTGGAACCACAATCAGAGTCATCTTCACTGGAAGTTTGATAGTGAGTAGTGCGTGTGTTTACCTTGGCACCGCGTGCCATGAAGCAGTAGGTAGGAGCGGAGTAGTCCTTGTCATTTGCATCGGTGTCGGTGACGGAATCATTGTCTTCAGTGTTGAAGATGGACTTGGCAACGTATGCTGTAGCCAGACTCGCAATGCCAGAATCGGACTCCTCCTCAGACTCCACCTCCGCCTCCTCAGAAGCGGACTCCTCTGAATCCATTTCCTTGCCAACAAACACACGTGCCTTGCCAGATGAACTCTTCTTGTGTGATGAAGACTTTGAGGAGGACTTGGAAGAAGACTTTGAGTATTTCTTCTTCTTCTTGTCGTTAGAATCATACTCCTTGCTCTTCTTTTTCTTCTTGTTCTCATTGTCCCACTGTGGACACTCAGAGATGTAGTGGCCAGGTTTCTTGCACTTGTGGCATGTTCTCTTCTTGTAGTCATGAGCAGAAGCTTCATCATTCCTTGAGCTTGATCGTGAGGACTTTCTGAAGCCTTTCTTCTTGGTGAATTTTTGGAAATTCTTCACAAGCATAGCAAGCTCCTTTCCAATGTCTTCAGGATCATCAGAACTGCTGTCAAACTCTTCTTTAGATGAGGAGACAGCTTTTCCCTTCAAGGCACGAGTTCGCCCATAGTTGGGACCGTAGATGTCTCTTTTCTCAGAAAGCTGAAACTCGTGTGTGTTGAGCCTCTCAAGTATGTCAGACGGATCGAGTGTTTTGAAGTCAGGACGTTCTTGAATCATCAGGTCTAGGGTGTCAAACGAGCTGTCAAGTGATCTCAGGAGTGTATTGACAACTTCATGCTTGGTGATCTTAGTGGCGCCGAGGGCTTGAAGCTCATTTGTGATGTCAGTGAGTCGATCAAACGTGAGCTGAACATTCTCATTGTCATTTCTCTTGAAGCGGTTGAAGAGGTTGCGAAGGAAACTGATTCTCTGATCTGTCTGGGTTGAGACGCCTTCGTTGACCTTGGAGAGCCAGTCCTAGACTAGCTTAGATGTTTCCAAAGCACTCACACGGCCATACTGTCCTTTGGTTAGATGACCATAGATGATGTTCTTGGCAGTGTAGTCCAGTTGAACGAACTTCTTCACATCAGCAGCGGTGACACCTTCACCAGCCTTGGGAACGCCATTCTTGACGACATACCATAGGTCGACATCAATGGCTTCAAGATGCATGTGCATCTTATTCTTCCAGTAGGGATATTCAGTTCCATCGAAGACTGGGCACGCAACGGAGACTTTGATTATCCCTACAGTCGACATAGCTAAAACTCCAGGTGGTTAAACTGAATCACACAGAACAAGGGAGTATCTTGCTCTGATACCAATTAAAAGTGCTAGTGATCGACTAGAGGGGGGGTGAATAGGCGATTTTATGAAAGTCTTCAAAACATGGAAGTTTCGAAGACAAACGATAGAATTAAACCTATTACCATGCAGCGGAAGGTAGACTACACTAGGCAAACCATAGTCAAGTATTCAATGGAGTGAAAGCACAATGACTAATAGCAGCTAGGCAGTAAAGATCAGGTAGGAAGATATTGTGAAGCCAATCAGAACAAGCAGTCACTCAGTGAAGACAAAAGATAAAGCAATCATACAGTGACTTCACAAGGACCAACAGTAAGTAAAGGGAAGGGAAGGATGAAACCAGCGACACGTTGAAGACAATGATTTGTTGGACCAGTTCCAGTTGCTGCGACAACTGTACATCTGGTTAGGGAGGCTGAGATTCAACTCAGAAGACCTCGTCTTCACCTTATTCCCCTTAAGCTAAGGACACCCAGTCCTCGCCCAACCACTCTGGTAAGTCTTCAAGGTAGACTTCCAAACCTTCATAGACTTCGTTCACCGGCGATCCACAATGACTCTTGGATGCTCAGAACGCGACGCCTAACCGGCTGGAGGATTCACAGTCCTCAAGTGTAATAAGTCTTCAGATCACATAGACAGGAAGACTTAAGTGATGCCTAACACTCTTTGGCTCTGGGTGTTTAGGGCTTTATCCTCGCAAGGAATTCTCTCTCAAAGGCTTCGAGGTGGGTTGCTCTCAAACGACAAAAGCCGTGCACTAACTCTGAGCAGCCAACCGTTTATGGTTGTAGGGGGTGGGCTATTTATAGCCACTAGGCAACCCGACCTGATTTGTCCGAAATAACCCTTGGTCACTGGGGAACTGACACGTGTTCCAACGGTCATATTTCAAACACACACGGCAACTTTACTTGAGCTACAAGCAACGCTGACTTATCCAACTCTGGACAAGATTTACTCTCATAGTCTTCACTCGAAGACATAGGATTTTGGTTAAGCATCACTTCAGTCATTCTGACTGGTTCACTTGGACACACTTAACAGTACGGTGGTTCCTATGACTCAACAAAGAAGAAAAAGAATGACGAAAGAACTAAGTCTTCGTGCTCCATAGTCTTCATGCGATGTCTTCTCTTGTCATAGTCTTCAATGTGAATGTCTTCACATACCACCTTTAACTTCAATGTCTTCTTACATTTTTAGGGGTCATCTCTGGTAGGAAAACCGAATCAATGAGGGACTTCTACCTGTGTTATCCTGCAATTCTCACAAACACATTAGTCCCTCAACTAGGTTTGTCGTCAATACTCCAAAACCAACTACGGGTGGCACTAGATGCACTTACAGGGCTGAGCAAAAGCGGTAACATAGCCAAACAACGGTTTGCTAGGAAAGGTGGGTTAGAGGCTTGTCATGGCAATATGGGAGGCATGATATAACAAATGATAGGTAGCGCGACATAGCAATAGAGCGGACAACTAGCAAGCAAAGATAGAAGTGATTTCGAGGGTATGGTCATCTTGCCTGAGATCCCGCAAGGAAGAAGAATGAGTCCATGAAGAAGACAAACGGACGTAGTCGAATGAATCCTCACAAACGCGACGTTATCGAAACTAACACAAAGAAGCAACACCGGAAAGAAGCAAACAACATAGTAAACAACCATCACATAAGCATGGCATGATGCACAAACAAGTATGATGCATGTCCGGTTTAATGAGGCATGGCATGGCAAAATGCACAAACAATCCTACGAATTAAGTGGAGCTCAATATGCAACTCCGTTGCATATTGACGAAACACCACGAACTTATTTAGTTCTCTCTCGGTTATGTACCCAACAACATTAAATGCTGTTAAACATGCAAGAGGTGAAGCATATGAAAACTACCTATCTAGACAAGTTTAAATGAGGCTGGAACAACAAGCAACAAGTCCAGAGAAATTCTCATGAGCATATATTAGATTTGGTACTGTTCTGCCCTAAACCATATTTTAGAGTTATTAAACATGCAAAGTAAGTACACCATTTTAAACTAGGCATTTTTCTACCCCATTTACATATAAAGTTTATTAAATTTGGAGCTACGGTTATTTAGTTATGAAATAAATCATTTTAACATGGCAATATGAGAAAAATCAACCAAACAACATTTTAAACATTTTAAACATGCATAAAAGTTGGATATTATTAATCTACACAAAATTTGAATCATTTTACATATATAAAGTTTTTACATATGATGCACAGATTATGAGTTATTATATGCATGATCTAGGGGGACTTTTCTGCAAAACTGCAAATCCCTGGATAATTGATAAAATTGCACAAAGGAAAAAAACCTACGGGCCGAATCCATGCACTGGGCCGAAACAGAACATGAGCGATGGGGGGTTTCCTCACCATGGGCTATGGCCCAGGTCGGTGGGAGGCGTGGCACAGGCAGCAGCAGAGGCGAGGCGCTGGGCCTGGGCGCGGTCAACGCATGCAAGCGATACAGGGGGGGGGGGTCGAGGCGCTCATCCTTCTCTGCAACTACTTCAATGTAGATGGACCCCGGCGATGCAAGAGGCCACAACAGCAGGACTTGGCGGCGGCTTGAGGGACTTGGCGGGGCGACGGATGCAGGCAAGGGAAGGAGCGGATCCGCGGCGGCTGGAGACGGACATGGCGAGGCAGGGGCGCGCGACGAAGCTGGGGCATGGCGTCGTCCTCACTTAAGAGCTGGCTCGCGGAGGCGCTGGGACGGCGGCCGGCGAGCTGCGGTTGGCCGCTACCTCCGGCTCGAAGCGAGGACTGCCGGGGGGTTAACGCCCGCAAAGCAGATGCCGGGCATGGGGCGAAGCAGAAGAATCGAACGGGACTCGGCACGGGTTCATCCTCTTCGCATGCTCGCATGCAGAAGCAGGAGGAGGCCGACGATGGACTTGGCGGCGCCGGGACGACGCGAGACGGGAAGGAGAGGGCACACGACGGTTCCGGTCGCCGGCGGGCGGGGTCGTCAGAGCGGCACGGTCCTTTGTTCATCGGGAAGCATAGCAGCGGAGGCGCTGGACGGAAAAAGCGGCAGCGGGGACCGACCTGGAGGTGGTCAATAGTGACATTTGGGTGCCCCGGTGAACTGCGGCTCCGGCGAGAGAGCGACGGCGCAACAGGGACACGACGCGGGAATGGGGGCAGGGCACGGATCCGGGCGGTGGAGGCCCTGCCGAATGGCAGGTGACGAACTTGAGGCGCTCAGGCACCATGGCTGGTCCAACTCCCTGCAGCAACCAGAGAGAGATGAGAGACCGGAGGGAGAGAGAGACAGAAAGAGAAGTGGTCGGGGAAGGGCGCGGTGGTGCTCATCTTGCTCGCTGAAGGTTCGGACGCTGGCGGTAGAGGAACGACGACTTGGTGGCGCGAGGAGACGATGCCAAGCGCTCCTGCTCAGGCACGAGCGTGGAGGGGGGACGCAGGGCCGCGAGCAGAGGAGTTGTGGATCTCGGGATGGAGGGGATCGAGAGGAGCTGTGGTGATTGGTGGGTTTGGATCCGGAGGGATCCCGAGGTGGATGCGGCGGCTCGACGGGACAAGTCCCTAGAATTTAGGGTTGCTGATTTATATAGTGAGTCGGTTAGGTTAGGGGCTAATCCGGTCCCTCCGATTTAGATCGAACGCTCGAGATAAATAGGCTAGGGAGACCAAAAAGAAAAACGGAGATGTTTTGTAGATGTTTGGGGATGAATGGAGTCCAACGGTGACAACTGCCCGGGTCGGGTCCGAGGAAGTTTCAGACGCGCACGAGAGGTCTATGCATGGCGCAAAGAGGGGTAGGCTGGGCCTAGGCGGACTGTGGAGAGCAGGTTGGTCTGAGAGAAGAGGGGAGAGATGCAGCCCGGCACAGTTTCCGGAGACCGAAAACGTCCGACGAAAAGACCGACTATATTGTCGCTATAGTTATCCGTTGGGGTATCAAACGAACTCCGAATGCGATGAAACTTGGCAGGCGACCTACTGACAACATAACAAAACCGCATGCCAACTTTCAACCCATTCCGAGAACATTACCACTTATAAAATACTATTTCGGAGGTACCGCGGGCACGTGCAAGTGTGTCTGGGCTCAGAACGGACAACGGAGAGAACCGGAAGACCCGGACGGATGCAAGTTTTGAAAAACATGATGATGCAATGCACATGATGACATGGCAAGATGCGACACACAAGCAAATGACATGGCAACGACAGTGAATGACTGGAAGACACCTGGCGCAGCGGTCTCGGGGCGTCACAACATCATGTCATCTTACTTTAGGCGTCACTCCGTTGTTTCATGAACTTAATACACTAGATGCATGCTGGATAGCGATCGATGTGTGGAGTAATAGTAGTAGATGAAGAATCATTTCAGTCTACTTGTCTTGAACCTGATGCCTATATACATGATCATTGCCTTGGATATCATCATAATTATTTGCTTTTCTGTCAATTGCCCAACAGTAATTTGTCTACCCACCGTATATTGTTTTCTCGAGGGAAGCCTCTAGTGAAAACTATGCCCCCCGAGTCTATTTTCTAGCACTTATTAAAACCAAAAATACCTTGCTGTGATTTCTTTATTTATTTTCTTTTGTATTCTTGTCAGATCTATCTATCAAAACTATATCTTTTAATCTTGCTCATAACTATAGAGGGATTGACAACCCCTCTACGCGTTGGGTTGCCAGTATTTGTTGTTTGTGTGCAGGTGTTGTTTACATAGTGTTGCTTGGTTCTCCTATTGGATTGATAACCTTGGTTTCATAACTGAAGGAAATACTTATCTCCACTTTCGTGCATCATCCTCTTCTCTTCGGGGAAATCCCAACGCAACTCACAAGTAACAGTGACTGAGGTCTCCTGGGTCCACACTAGGCTTACCCATCTATGACTTCGCCCTTTGGGGGCCACCACGTGCGGCTCCTCGGTTAGGAGCACCGTGAACAGGGGAGTCATGGGCTCCTCTGGTTGTGGAGCCGAGCATCGCACTCCTTGAACCTAGGCCAACCACTTATACAAAACGTCAAGCATACGATTTGTCAAATTCTACTCCTTAGTACGGAGGACAAAAATGTAAAGTGGTAAGTAAGATCACTTACCGTGGGGCTTCATAGCCGTCCTCGAGGTCGCGATCCTCCCCTTCCTTGGGTATCTTGTCCTTGGCCAGCTTCATGAGCTTTGTCCACATAGCGGCCAAGGTGGAGCGGAAGAAGGCGGTAAGGGGCCCATGTCCTCGGGCTTTTGCGCCCACATCGGGGTAGCCCGAAGCTGGAGAGGGAGCATGTGGTGGTTGAGCATGACGTTGACGACGTTGGCAAGCTCGATCTTCCCTGTGGTGGACCACCATTTGACCCTCTTAATCAAGGCCTCCACCTCTTTCGGGTTCCCCCAGGCGACGCCCTTCTCCTTCCAGGATTTGAGCTTCTTTGGAGGCCTGGCCGAGAAGGCTGGGACCTCAGCCTGGCCAGGGGCGAGCGGTTCGGTGATATAAAACCACTCTCATTGCCACTCCTTCATTGTTTTGATGAAGGTGCCCTTGAACCCCCCTGGTTTTTGCTAATCATGGCCCCTCCGCACTCCGCGAGGTCGGAGCCACTGGACTTCGGCTTGATCCCGAAGATCTTCAGCCACATGCCGAATTGTGGTTCACAGTGGAGGAAGGCCTCACAGATTGTGATGAAGGAGGCGAGATGGAGAATGCGGTTTGGGGCCAAATGATGAGCATCAAGCCCATAAATAGAACATCACCTGGCGCACAAAAGGATGAATCGAGAACCATAGCCCTCGGACGAGCTGGGGACAAAAACTACCCGCTCCCCAGAGTTGGGAGCGGGCACTTGGTGGCCAGCGGCTGGAGCATGGGCGGCGATGTCGGTGGTCAGATACCCCGCTTTGCGTAGCTCTTCGATGGTGCCATCTGTCACGATGGAACCACCCAGTGCCCCTGAAGGGTCTCGGCCATGGCTGGCGAAGGAGGATGGACTCGCTAGAGAAAAGGGATGTGGGATCAGATCTGGGCGCTGGAGCTAGACGAATCAGTAAATGGGAAGAATGGGAGCGGGGTTAGTTGCGTTGTCCTCCTTTTGCTCTTATAGGCTTGTGAAAGGCCAACAGTCCGCCTCGTTGCGTCGATAAACTCACCACTTCCATCAAAGATGTCGTTGAGAATATGGGGGGAAACAAAATCTTGATGGTATCCCTGAGAAAATGGGCATGATCTCTGCCTCGAAGGGACGTGCCCGTAAAAAGTTTGCGGGGCCGCGATTTGAGGGGAGCAGTAATTGCTCGACCTGTCATGTGGTGAGCCGTTTTGATAAAGTTGTCAGACAAGTGGAACCGTTCACATCGAGGTGTTTGGCCTTCGAGGCTAAGCTACCCAATCTCTTCGGGCAGAGGAACAAATTCGGTCGATCTTCGGCTAGAACCGCTCTTTTGAAGGAGTAGTTCAAAAATTACAAGGAGGAAGTCGTTTTTCGAGCAAGGACTCCGGGTCCGAGGTTCTTATCAGGAAAATCGTCCTCGACATAGTGACCAGTTTGGGGGCTACTGACAGTGTCCTGGATTAGGGGGTCCTGACCTAGCCGGCCCATTCTCTAGGGTTGGGCCGATGGGCCCTCATTCGTGGTCAAGATGGACTCCGGAGGCCTTACGCTGGAGGCGTGATCAAGACCGCCTCCCCTTGAAGACTTGACGTATACCCCAAGATCTGTGCATTATATATGTAGGTGGAAAATATTTCCGGGATGTTAAATTATATATATAATGCTCTGAAAATGTTTAGAACAAATATATATTCAATTTAATACGAATGAGCCTAATAAGGCCAAGAGGTGGAAGGAAACTTGGGCCAAAAAGGCCCAAGTGGGAAAGTGCCTCCCTTTCCTAAGGAAGGGGGTCGAATAGGAGTAGGGGAGGAGTCCTACTCCTCCCCCCTTAGTTGGGGGAGAAGTCCTACTCCTCCTCCCCTTAGTTGGACGCCCCAAGGAGGGATCCTCTAACCTTATATATAGTGGATGTTTGGTGCCCAATTTAGATAGACAAGTTTTGGAGCCTCCTCTAGTTGATCTAGTTCTAGTTGGTCCTAGTTGAATAATCAGAGCTAGCCCTAGCCACCTCCAATCCTCATAATTAGAAGTCTAATGTGGTTCTAATCTCCGCCTTCTAATTCTCCGGCGTCGACTAGCTCTGGGCGGTGAAGCGCTGCCGGATCGTGAAGACCGTATGTTTGCAACAAAGTAGAGAGGTCGTGCTTTCGGTCTTCTATTCGAGGGATCGTTCGAGGGCGGTTCACGGGATCGTCATCGATGTTCGAGGGACTCCAAGTACAATTTACACTGACTCGTCTATTTCCGCTGCACTCTCGGAGTCGGTAACGATCGTTGATCACAATATCTTTCATATTGTTCCTGGGTGATCGTAGGACGATTTTTTCTTGTTTTCCACTATGTTTCCCAACACAAATGATGTCATAACCTCAACCCTAACCCTAGCCCTAACAAAACCACTAACCCTACCATTAGATCTTGCTACCCCCAACAATGCTAGGCACACAATATATAGTCAAGCACAAACATAAACCTAAAATGCATCATATACCTTGATTTCACCCCAACAAGAGCAAGGCCTAGGATTTGCAAAAAATGTGAGAAATGCAACCAAAATAGATCATTCCAACCAACCAAAAGAGGAGAGGGGGTGAGAGAGGTACCTAATGATCCGGATCCACCGGACAAATCTCAAGCAATGAAGAGTGGATCTAATGGGTGCTTGTGTGGGGGAGAGAGGGGAAGGAGATTGGGATGAATGGGTCGGTGGGGGCCCCAACCACTTATCCCACTACATGACTCTTATGGCAGGGCGACACATCCTACCCAGGGTCCTAGGCGCTAGGTCCCTTTTCCATGTGGCTGGCGCACGAGCGATTGACGGTAGAAAAAGGCCCAAATCTGTTTTTTTTTAAAGTAAGATCAAATCCTGCTTAACTTCGTATATAAAAGGGTCAAAATAATGAATTTAGCCACGCGGGGGCACCACGCCGTGGGGCTGTACAACTGCAAGATCTGTAGCCATCATACTTCTCATTCTACGGTCCATGGCTAGCCTGATAGAACGCAAGTCCTCATCCTTCTTGGGTTCCCTGACCTGATCCGATTCCCACCCGCACCGCCGCCGCCGCCGCAATGTCCTTCTCTCAGCCTTTCCACCCTGACCTGGTCAGGCACCGACCTCACCCCTATAGCCATGACCACCCTCCTCCCCACCGCCCCCGCCGCCGCGGCCGTGACCATGACGACGCGTACCACACCCATTCCCAACCGTACCCCCAGCCATGTCCCCATGCCAACACTGCCCCCTACCACCCCCGCCACGATCCGCTCGCTCTCTCCCACCTCCAGGAACCTATCTTTCCGGCCCCCTCTCAGCGGGCCCCGGGCACACCTCCGCCGAAGCGGGCTCGCCGCGCGCCAGAGCCCCGGTGTGATCCGCCGGTCGCGGCCGTGCCACGCCTGTTGCCGACGAGACATCCCAAGGATGGTGACGCCAGGGCGTTGCTGTCGCGAGAGGAGATCGAGCGAAGGTCACCTTCGTGGAAGGACGGCATCGACTCCGCTTTGGAGGCAAGGTTGCGCGCGTCCTACTGCGCCTACCTGCGCTGCCTCGGCTTCCGCCTTGGGCTGTAAACTCGCTGCTGGCTCTGCGGTTTGTTGGTTTTGTTTGGTGATTTGTCTCCATGATTACTGATCGTAGTGCTTGTGTTTGTGTTTGACATAGGCCGCAGACGACTGTTGCGACGGCAGTGGTGTATTGCCATCGGTTCTTTTTCCACAGATCCCATGCCTGCAACGACAGATTTGTTAGTTGCCTTCACCTCTTCTTTTACAGGAATCTTGTCAGTAATGCTATTGCAACTTATGAGTTAAAAATTACTCCCTCCGTCCCAATAATATAAAATCGTTTTGCAAGAATATTTCAATGAGATTGATTTGGATGTTCGTTTATCACTGGGAAGGACCTGCTATATTGTATAATAAGTTCTTCTTTTCAGTCCCTATACCAACCAACGCCACTCCACTAATATGCAGATTGAGATAGTAGCTTTACCACCTACTCTATATAATGAGAAAAATAAACACATCTTTGCCATGTTGACTAATGATCATAATGCCATGTAATATAGAGTTAAGACAAAAATAATAATGAGAAAGATATCATAATACTGCCCCATTTGGTGTCTCCTTTATCAAGTGCTTGATTGATCCTCCCATAGTCCCATGTCATTGCAAGTTCCATCTTGCAAAACACATCAAACGCTGGTCTAGTATTAGAGACTGAAGAAGACTACACAGGATGCTTGGGATGTACAGCACCAGGACATGGCTGCCCTTCACTCTTACCCACGGACGATTGGTTACCGGTACCGGTTGTGGCGCTACCAGGTGCCATGCTATTGCTACCTAACAACAAGCAACACAAGCATTCAAAGAGCAGCACAACATGGGTAGCACCGTAGCAAGCAGCAGCACACAGCAGCCAGCAGCTCAATTGAAGAAAATCAGAATAAAAGAGATGAGGTTGAGGAGAGGCTGTTGGGTTTGGGTAGTTGGGGTTACCTGCCGTCGGGAGGAGAGGTTGTTGGTGCTAGGGGTAGCGGTCGCCGGTTGATTCCAGGCAGCGGCGGCGACGGCTTCGATCCAGTAGGCGGCGGCGTGTTCACTGCTGCCTAGGAGGCTATGAGAAACTCGTTATACAGAAACTGTGCGTGCGACTGCTGCAAGGTATTGGGCTGAGGCTGTTTTTTGGGGCGAGCCGTGTCCCAGACGTGTGCCCCCTTTTTTTTCTTTTTCTTTAAATTGAAAATCAGGAGATACTACGGGATACGCGTATCCGGCCGTATCCTGCCGTGTCTCTGTGTCCCGCGCTATCAGGACGGCCAAGCGCTAATTTTTGTTCCATGCTTCTTAGCCGGCAACCACATCGCGTGCTCAACTGCGGTGCCGGAGATGCGGCGAGCGCCAATACCTCCACAGCAAGGCGTCACGACAATGCTGCAGTCGGTGGGCTACGAACCGACGACGCCGGGTGCTGCTTGGGGCGACCAGGAGGTGATGTGCTGGGAGGGGTGCTACAAACCGCGGCCGGTGGAGCTGCAACCAGCAGAGGCGAGCGCTTGCAACGAAGATGCCCGTTGCTGCAAGATGCCGACGTGCTGCGAAGGATACTGCAAATGTGATGCTAGGAACGATGCACGGGGATGCTAGGCACGATGCGCGGGGATGCTAGGAACAACGTGCGGTATGTGCAAATGGCCTTGCGACGAGTGGACGATGGCGTGACGATGCAACGGTGGCCGGCCATGGTAGGAACTACGCGTGGAGATGCTGCAAAGGGCGTGCGCCGAGTTGCTACTAGCTCGCGGCACTGCGAGGCGGCCAATGCCGTGACCGTGTGCTGGAACCATTGGCGGCAGAGCTTCAACTGCCTGGCGCTTGTGCCGCACCGTGCAGGGGACTCCGGTGAGCGGTGAGCAGGGCTGCAACTGGTGGCTGGCGGTGCTATGTCTGGGTTGACGGGTGCTGCGACGAGTCTCGACGGCATCCACGACGACTGTGGCGATGACTATCGGGGACACCTATGTGCCTTCAATGAACAAGGATGCTGAGCTAGAAACACATGGACGGGAGGCCAGAGATATGCGCGTCACGTGGGGATTTTTTTTCTCCGCCATTGACCTGAGCGGGCGAGAGAGATGAATCACGATCGAGCGGCTGGGGGTGTCCTAATCTAATGGAGCACGTGGCGACCAATCAGCGCCCCGTGCCGGTGCCGGTCAACTGGCGGAGAGTGCTGCCCATGTTATGATCATTTATGTGTCTATTTCTTTAACTTGGCCCGCCTTTGCATTGCTTAGTTTGTTGACTGTTCAAAGCCCATCTGTTGTCTAGAATCTAAGCTATTCACTTGAATGAGACAGTTATCTAAGAACCAATATTTGTTGTGTTTTTATCCTCTCCATAAGCAGATATGAGAGATTCAATATCATAATATTATCTTCTTTGAATTTGCAAGTTGGTTGCGACCGCGGCATTGTTTCTGGCGTCAAAGACAGAGGAAACAACATGCCTTTTGAATACTATTCTTAGGGCTTCATGTG
The DNA here is from genome assembly GCF_018294505.1 of Triticum aestivum. NCBI lineage: Eukaryota > Viridiplantae > Streptophyta > Magnoliopsida > Poales > Poaceae > Triticum > Triticum aestivum. Next base: position 311,164,594 of record NC_057800.1, on the reverse strand, counting down.
AAGTTTCTGAAAACCAAGAATTCAATCTCCTTCCTTACATGTCGCGTGGTGTAAGTAGAATCAACAGATACTTTCTCAATATACAATACAACTATGTTTAGTTTGCCCATGTTAATTTCAGTGTTCTTATATCTGCTATGTGCTAGTGAATCAATGGTTGGTATTTCTTTTTCTGCAGCAAAACTGGTTTGAACTGTACCGAGAAAGTGTAATACAGGCGGAGCAGATGATACTGACAACACTTGATTTTGAACTTGAAGTGGTCCATCCATATACTTCACTTTCATCTGCTTTGAGCAGACTAGGACTTTCACATTCCGTTATATTTAACGTTGCCTTGAGTCTGATTAATGAAGGGTAAGTATTTCACATCGCTGAACACATTAATTGATCTTTATTTGCTGACATCATTCATTTATTCAATTCTAATTATTAACAAAGTTCAATGTATATTGTACACCATTCATATTATTGTGGTTGCAAACATTGTCTAATTACCATGTGTACTGGTTGGATTTTGGCTTTTATTAATGTTGGATCAGGCTGGGTGTTTTAGGTATTGTCTTTTTAAACTGGTAGGATGCTCTGTGCATGTCATATGCGGGTTATAGCGGTACAATCATGAATACCTATTACAATCTGGCAAATGGACAGAAAACAAAAGAACAGCTGAACATATGAGATGTTAAATGGAGGTTGTTATGAAGGTAAATGCTAGTCAGCCATTGCTTTGTGGACCTATTAGGTAGCAAGACTGGAATGAAGATACAACTGATCTTCTGCCAATGTGTATTAGTCAACTAATCTACATTTCACTACGAACTAACCTCATCTGGGAGCAATGTGTATTAGTCAGTTGATCTTCTACCAAAGCACTATAACTTGATCTGAATGGTGCCAGTGCAACACTTGTTCAAATTGTATCACCGAAATGATTAGACATTTCAGTGTGATTTTTTTATGAAGTGAGATCTAACATTTCAAAGTGTTAATCATTTCTTGTACTCTCCCTATCTGCCAGACAATTAGTATCAAAGGATGGCATCCACAACTAACACAAAAGACTATATGGACTATCACTCATAGTTTTGCTGTGTTGCAATGTCAACTTGATGTAATTGTTGTTAGTTGAAGTTCCCAAAACTTTATAAAGATTCATCCAGCAACTGTATATGTTTATCTTAATTTTCTCTTTTCCTATACTTCAACGACAAATATGAGCTCAATTTGATGTAGATTGTTGATTCTATGTATATGCAACCTTTCTAAAACTATCCAAAAGCAATTATCCATTCTGTGCATGAAGGTGTATGCTATTGCAATGATAGTATAAATTGTTTGCATAACTAATGCAGTGGTCTGCCATATTCAAGCAATTGTATAGAATAACAATCTTCAAGGATAAATATTTTCATATTTCAAAAAGAAGATAACCTTCTTGGAGGTAGATAATGTAGTTATGTGGGACTTCCAAAAGCATCGGTTCAAATTCCCCTGACATTGGGTAAATATTGGCATAAACTCTAGCCACGCTGTTCTGTGGACATGAAATCTATGTGACATATGTGAGCATGAGTTAATTTTTTTTTGAAAAATCGTCCACTCTTTGTAAATTTGCATTGAGACTATGGTGTGCATTAATTCTAAATCCCTAAAAGCTCGTAGAGGAAGCTGTTAGTGGTACCTTCGTATGGCGAGATCGACCCCATGCTATGCTAGATAGAAGGCCCAAGTCTTTACTTTCTAAGTATGTGAATGACATGTATGCCCTTGCAAAAGTGTGGAAAGTGTGAGAACACCATCTCAAGACTGGGAATTCCAATCCAATATACAGTTGTGAACACAGTGCTGAAGAAGCATGCCAGGTGCTGTGAACATGTAATTTTGTTTCCACAAGAATGCTATGCTACTGGTAGCATGTCAAGTGTTGTGAACATGCAATTTTGTATCCACAAGAATGCTATGATACTGGTATCATGGCGCAAACTTAAGTTTGTTAAACCATATTTGCATAGGACTAGTTCTGTTTTGCTGTCCTGGATACAGTTTTATTGTGCTAGCCCATTTGATAGCCTTTGTAAATTGTTATACTTCCTCAAGTCGCTCTCTTTTATCGCTTGATATTTCATGGGCTCTGGGATGGAACTTCCGAAACTATTTTCTATGGTAATATATCTCTATCTCTAGTACCTTAAAAGTACGTTATTTTGAAATAATTTATTGGGACAAATTTACTCAAACTATGTCTCCATAGTCCATTCTGAATCTTTTAACATATTATTGTCCAAACATATAAATTATTAAGTTGCACTTCCAATGCAACAACGACAAAGCCCTTAGTCCCAAACAAGTTGGGGTAGGCTAGAGGTGAAACCCATCAGATCTCGCGACCAACTCATGGTTCTGGCACATGGATAGCAAGCTTCCACGCACCCCTGTCCATAGCTGGTTCTTTGGTGATACTCCAGTCCTTCGGATCTCTCTTTACGGACTCGTCCCATGTCAAATTCGGTCTACCCCGACCTCTCTTGACATTACCCGCGTGCTTTAGCCCTCCGCTATGCACTGGAGCTTCTGGAGGTGCCCAAACCATCTCAGACGATGTTGGACAAGCTTCTCTTCAATTGGTGCTACCCCAACTCTATCTCATATATCATCATTCTGGGCTCGATCCTTCCTCGTGTGGCCACACATCCACCTTAACATGCGCATCTCCGCCACACCTAACTGTTGAACTTGTCCAACACTCAGCGCCATACAACATTGCGGGTCGAACCGCCGTCCTGTAGAACTTGCCTTTTAGCTTTTGTGGCACTCTTGTCACAGAGAATGCCAGAAGCTTGGCGCCACTTCATCCATCCAGCTTTGATGCGATGATTCACATCTTCATCAATACCTCCATCCTTTTGCAGCATTGACCCCAAATATTGAAAGGTGTCCTTCTGAGGCACCACCTGTCCATCCAGGCTAACCTCCTCCTCGCGCCTAGTAGTACTGAAACCGCACCTCATGTACTCGATTTTAGTTCTACTAAGCCTAAAACCTTTCGATTCCAAGGTTTCTCTCTATAACTCTAACTTCCTATTGACCCCCGCCCAACTATCATCAACTAGCACCACATCATCCGCAAAGAGCATACACCATGAGTATCTCCTTGTATATCCCTTGTGACCTAATCCATCACCAAGGCAAAGATAAGGGCTCAAAGCTGACCCCTGATGCAGTCCTATCTTAATCAGGAAGTCATCAGTGTCGACATCACTTGTTCGGACACTTTTCACAACATTATCGTGCATGTCCTTGATGAGGGATGAGGGTAATGTACTTTGCTGGGACTTTGTGTTTCTCCAAGGCCCACCACATGATATTCGGCAGTATCTTATCATAAGCCTTCTCCAAGTCAATGAACACCATATGCAAGTTCTTCTTTTGCTCCCTGTATCTCTCTATAAGTTGTCGTACCAAGAAAATGGCTTCCATGGTCAACCTCCCAGTCATGAAACCAAACTGATTTTTGGTCACGCTTGTCGTTTTTCTTGAGCAAAGCTCAATGACTCTCTCCCATAGCTTCATTGTATGGCTCATTAGCTTAATTCCATGATAATTCGTACAACTCTGAACATTCCCCTTGTTCTTGAAGATCGGTACTAATATACTTCGTCTCCATTCTTCTGGCATCTTGTTTGCTCGAAAAATAAGGTTGAAAAGCTTGGTTAGCCATACTATCGCTTTGTCCTGAGGCCTTTCCACACCTCAATGGGGATACCATCAGGACCCATCGCCTTGCTTCCTTTCATCCTTTTTAAAGCCTCCTTGACTTCAGACTCCTGGATTCACCGCACAGAACACATGCTGGTCTCATCAAAGGAGTCGTCTAGTTCAATGGTACAACTCTCATTCTCCCCATTGAACTTGTTGAAGTACTTCCGCCATCTATGCTTAATCTCCTCGTCCTTCACCAGGAGTTGGTCTGCTCCGTCCTTGATGCATTTGACTTGGCCAGTATCCCTCGCCTTCCTCTCACGGATCTTGGCCATCTTATAGATGTCCCTTTCGCCTTCCTTCGTGCCTAACCGTTGGTAGAGGTCCTCATACGCCTGACCCCTTGCTTCACTGACAGCTTGCTTTGCAGCCTTCTTCATCATCTTGTACTTCTCTATGTTGTCTGCACTCCTATCCAGGTATAGGCGTCTGAAACAATCTTTCTTCTCCTTAATCGCCTTCTGGGCATCATCGTTCCACCACCAGGTGTCCTTAGCGCCGCTTCTCCTTCCCCTGGACACTCCAAACTCCTCCGAGTCCACCTTACGAATGCAGGTCGCCATCTTCAACCACACATTGTCTGTATCCCCTCCTTCCTCCAAGGGCCCTCCTTAATGACCCTCTCCTTGAACTTCTAAGCTACCTCCTCCTTGAGCTTCCACCACTTTGTTCTAGCGACTTTGGCACGCTTATCCCGCTGGACACGAGTCCGAAAGCGGAAGGCAGCAACCACCAGCTTATGCTGAGGGTTAACACTCTCTCTAGGTATCACCTTACAATCTAGGCATGCACACCTATCTTCTCTTGTCGAGAGGATGAAATCAATTTGGCTAGAGTGCTCACCACTACTAAAAGTCACGAGATGTGATTCCCTCTTTTTAAAGAGGGTGTTAGCTATGATCATGTCGTAGGCTAGAGCAAAGCTTAAGACATCTTCTCCTTCTTGATTCGTGATGCCATAGCCAAAGGCCCCATGCACCCCTTCAAAACCTGTGTTAGTTGTACCCACGTGGCCATTGATGTCTCCTCCTATGAAGAGCTTCTTGCCAATCGGTACACTCCTAACCATGTCCTCTAGGCCTTCCTAGAACTCTCTCTTGGTGTTCTCATTGTGGCCTATTTGCGGGGCATATGCGCTGATAACATTGAGAACTAAGTCAGCTTGACCAGGATAATCCGGTCCTCACGTCTCTTGACGTTTACCACTCCATACTTGAGGCTCTTGTTGATCAAGATGCCTACCCTCCCCCCCTCATTTGGTTTCTCAGAGGATATCAACACCTCTCCTCACCGCTGCATCAACTAGCTCCCGAAGCTTCCCTGTCAAAGACCCTACGTTCCAGATACCTAAGCGGATCCTCCTAGTCTCGGCTAGCTTCCTTACCCTTCGCACTCGTCGAGTCAAATGTGAAGACCCTTGCTCATTTTCCACTACATCCGGGCGCTGATGTGGCGCGTCACTAAGGATGCGACGACCCGATCCTCGCTCACTTGCCACTGTATCCAGATGAAGATGCGACGCGCCACCGGGGGGGGGGGGGGGCTTGCCCATTTGACACCACACCCGGGTTCCGATGTGGCGCGTCGCTAAGAGGGTTACGCCCCAACGAAAATCTTTTGGATTTCATCTCCATAAGAGTGGCTGAGTTTTTACGTTGCACAACGGAGAGAAAATTGTTATCAGCGTGGTACCCGGTAATATTGCTATGGGTTTCCTGTGCCACATGTAAATGGAAATTTGATATGCAAATAACATTCAGAGATTAACGGTGTGGTCGTGCTAGGGCTTGTTTCAATAGTACATATCTGTAACAAAGAGTTTGAGATGTCGGATGACATTAAGCATCACTGAAAAATTATATGATATATTTGGTTTCTGTTCAAGTATGCATGCACATTTATGAGCAAGATGATTTTGTCGTGTCAGCTCCAGTAAGGTTTTTGCTGGACTAGTTTGAACTCTCATGTGTGCAAGTGGATGCCATTCGATTCTGTGTGCTGTATGCAATTTTGTGTTACACTGTTAGAATTCCTGTAGCGGATTGGTGCGGTTGTCATAAAAGTGTATTTTACATCATTATGTGGTGTGATGTGATATTTGGGACAAATGAAAATGTGAACTCAAGGAAGGAAAGATTATGCACCTAACGTCCAGACTCAATCTTTGCCCTAAACATTATCCTTTTCATTTTAACTGAAGTCACACTTCTCGCAGCCTCGCTTCACTGCAACTGTTGAACCTTGACTGTTAGACAATCTTTAAGCTCGTAATGTTATTCTAACTTTATTGGCACCTTTTTCTGGGAATACAGTGACAACACAGTCCAATTTAAGAAAAGGAGCACACCTTTCACACTGAAACTTATTTGCCATTCTTTTGAGCTACTACAGATGTAGGCTCTCATGGCTGGTCCCTTGTTTTTTATCACTGTCAATTTGTGTAGTATTATATATTTTGCACATTCAAGATGTGATTGTAACAGACATAGTTGTTATATTTGTGATCAAGCAGTTGCTCCTCTTTGTATGCAACTTTGCTTATGCTTGTACATTTCTATTTAGGCTATAAAGTGGTCATGCTATGCTCGTTCCATCATTAGTGGATCCCTTGGAATTTCTGTTATAGATGTCTCAGACTATAATTTCCTTCCTTTTTGCTTTACAAAAGGCAGCATATCACTGAAAAGCCCTAGTGCGTCATTTTTCATTTATAAAGCGGTGGAAAATGTACATTGGTGCATATGTAATATGGTCCTTGAGAAGGTTAACTTCATCTTTGGCAACAATGGCCATATATGGAAGCACAGGCTGCATGCTATTTAAAATCTTGCTTCATGATATTAGAGTTGGTACAAAAAAAACCCTGAGATTTGGTTAGTAAACAAGAACAAGTCCAATGTTGCTTGGACATGGACATGCTATCTTCTCCGTTCCGTGCTTTGCAAATCTCATCTTGTCATGGTGAAATGACATTCACAATCCCTGGGTTGGCATATGCTGCTGGAGAATTATTTGGTCAAATAATTGTTATATGCATCACAAGAGGCATGTGTAATTGCTAGAGTTCAGCAATAAAGCAATCCTGCAGATGGTTCTTCGATAATATTATCACCTGAAGCATCTGTTAGTGGTAAGGACCTTGGTGTATGGCTTGTTTGTTTTTCTTTAATATGTTGCTATTTGGTTGGATCTTGACATTTTTTGTTGATATGACTTGTATTGTCTAAAAAAACGACCTTATTTTTCATTGACACGGTTCCACTAATCAATGGTTTGTCCAGCTCTCTTAATAGTGTTCATTTCTGTTTGTGTTATCCATCTATATTAATTATTTTTGTAATACAGGCTTCGGAGTTCTCTTTGGCTTCAGTTCAAACCTCATCATATTGCGGCTGGAGCTGCATTCCTTGCTGGAAAATTCCTCCGCTATGACATTACCTTTCACCAAAATTTCTGGCATGAGTTCAAAACGACACCGCATACTGTTCAAGGTAACTTGTCCTCTCTAGTTGCAGTGTGAGCATATTTTATCTTTGGATTGACAACACTAATCTGTTGCAATTGCAGATGTTGTCCAACAGTTGAAGGAGCTACTTTAGAATCGTAGATTCCATATGCTTGCTTTTTATACCAACATATCCTTTTACATGGTTTAGTGGCCACTTTTATACAAATATGTATACCTGGATATGGTGGCAACACGTCTTGAACTACTGGACAGCATTGATAGTTTGAAAATATACTCAATTGTTTTTCATTTTATTTCTACGACTAAAGAGTGTTGCCATGTTCAAAAAGGACAAAAGTTGTCATGTCTGTTATCATTTCCCTTTTCTGTAAAGTAGTGTGCTATATGTGGACGTATGCAAGTTTTCTTTTTGAGCGTGATACACATTTAACGAGTTTCATCTGATGTATTTCCAAAACCAATTAACCACCCTTTGAGCAATTTGAAAGAAGTATTTTTAAGCTGTTCAGCCCAGCGATCAAGAACTCTTAAGAGCACTATCAATTAACCACCCTTTGAGGAATAGTTCAACTCTGTATTTCATGAGAAAAATCATTAGTCCTTCAAAATTCTGTTACAGGTTGTTTGGCACCCATCATTTTAGCCAGAATTGGTGGAATTCAATTGTGAATTCTGACACGTTTGGCTGCCCCGGAATTGGGCATCGGAATTCATTTCTCAATTCCATATGTCTGAAACGTTATGTAAACCAAATCCTGACTTGGAAGCCGTCATTCGCCAAATCCTCTCGCCCCTAACGCCCTCGTCTCCTTCGACCATTCCCGCCCACGAGATCTGTTGCTGCCGCCCAGTCAAGAGGAGCCGGGCCGCTGGAGTCCATCTCCACCAGCAGTGCATCCTTGAATCCATCCAGGCCAAGGGACCCCATCGAGCTCATATCCCCAACGCCCTGACGTACCTCGTCGTCCAAGACCAGTGGCGTCTTCCCCTCAATCATGCCCTTTGCTGAACGCCCCTGTCGGCGACTCCTCATCCGTTCTCCCTTAATTCCTCATCGCTATACCGTCTCCAGTTGCTGTCTCCACTCCCTTCTTCAATCTTCTGCTTGGAGGTATGAGCAATCTTCGGCTTGGTGGTATGAGTCGGCTTGAATGGCCTTTCATGGCCATTGGTTCGACAGCCATATGTTAGTACTAGTAGTGTAATACATTAGTTGGTTTCTTAATTAGTGTCAGTGCGCATGGGCATTGCTGATTGATAAAATTATCTTTGCTCTTGTTTATCTGATGACGAAGGCATGGAATGTAGGTGTGAATATTTCAGTTCTTCGAAACTGAATCCAGACATCTACTGTTTTCTGATTATTGCAAGAAAGCATGTGCTAGTTAATTATCTAGTTCTCTGAAACTTAAAGTGTGCTAAGATTCCAGTGATGTGCAGGCTTGTACGCAAAATCAAGTGAGATTTTTTTTTCCTTTCATTCATACTTTTTATTAACACCAGACCACAAGTGTCCCGTTAGAATACGTAATGGGCCTAATGGCCTGGGCTGCCGGTATAGCCCGTTAGCTTTAGGGTTAATTAGAGATAAGAGTCGCTTGCTTAGGGATCAAGTAAGCTTTATTTGAAAGTTAAGTAAATCTCTCTATATAAAAAGGGGAGATGTATCAATCTAATCAAGCAAGAATTAAAAAAGAAATCCCTTCCATCTTGCCCGGCCGTGGGCAAAAGGCCCCCAGCCGGCCCTCTCATGCCTTCCTTCCACCAGCGCCATAACAATTTGGTATCAGCTAGCTTCGGTTCGATCATGTCTTCACCGCCGCCCAACCCGTCTCTTTCGCTGCCGGTCACCTCATCGCCTCCGGCGACCACCACGACCGTCGCCCCGCTCCTGCCCGCGTTGGGATCCTCCGTCGCGCCCACTCCCGCCGTCCTCACCTCGGAGGTGTCCTGGGCCCTGCGGGACCTAATCCAGACGATTCAGGAAATCCGCATGTTCTTGGTCGGGTCCTACGGGCCGCACCCGGCTGCGCCGCCCATCATCGCCACTGCGCCGCCGTGGTAGCCGCTGCATCAGGCGGCCTCCGCCGCGCTCGCCGGGCCACCGCAGCAGCTGCCATCCACCATCCCGCCCTGCCTGCAGTGGCAGCCACCGCTCCTGGCGGCCTCCGTCGCGCCCGGCGCTCCGCCGCAGTAGCCGCTGCCCCAGGGCGTCCCTGCCGCGCTCGCCGGGCCGCTGCAGCAGCCACTGCAGCTGCCATCCACCGCCACCACCATCCCGCCCTGGCTACAGTGGCAGCCGCCGCTCCTAGCGGCCTCCGTCGCACCCGGTGCTCTGCTGCTGCAGCCATCGCCGGTCAGCTCCGGCCCCGCATCGACCGCGCCGGCGGGAGTCCCGATCCACCAGATCAAGTTCCCGCCGTCGCCAGTACCGCTTCCCCAGGGCGTTCCCATCCAGCAGATCAAGTTCCCACCATCGCCGTCACCGCTTCTGGCTTGGATCACTACCCGCTACGTGTCGGTGGCGGCGAGGCTGCAGGCTGCTGCGCGCGGCCTCCTAGCGCGTTGGCCTGTGCGGGAGAAGTGTGGTCTGCAGCTGCCGCTCCTCCCAGTTGCGCTTCGCTGCGCTTCACTGCACAAAGGACCTCGATCTCGTCCGCTGCGTCGGGGATCTTGGGCATGCTTTTTTCCCCGCGGGCAGCGACCTCAAAGTCTGCGACATCGGTGGTTGGGGGGCACCCCTCCTCGTCATTCTCCATCGCAAGCCCTCTACTCTTCTTTGTGCGGTGCAGACCAACGGCCGTCCGGTGGGGAGAAGGCAGGGTCTCACTGACAGGAGCGCACCGCGTAGCATCACTGCATTCCGCTGGCCGCCGCGAGGGCGCCTCCGCTAGTCGCTCTTGCGACCACTTCCAGGCGGCCATACACATGCACTCCTTTTGTCTAGATGGTGTCCATGGGATTCAGGTGGCCGTACACGTGCACGTCCGACGTGCGGATGGTGTCCACTTTTTGTTAAGGGGTCCAAAATAAATTGTTTCAATCCATTTTTGGTTGAGAGTAATAAAACAAGCCGAGATGTAAAAGGCTTGTTTTTAGGTGTTAGGTCTGTGTTGCGTCGAGTCATGGTTATAAGTTGGTTAGGCTGCAGCTCGAGGACAAGCTGCATGTCCAGGTAGGGTGTAGTGTTAGAGTACGTAATGGGCCTAATGGCCTGGGCTGGCGGTATAGCCCGTTAGTCTTAGGGTTAATTAGAGATAAGGGTCGCTTGCTTAAGGGTCAAGTAGTCTTTTTTGGGAGTCAAGTAAACCTCTCTATATAAAGAAAGGAGATATATCAATCTAATCAAGTAAGAATTAAAAAGGAAATCCCTTCCATCTTGCCCGGCCGTGGGCAAAAGGCCCCCGACCTGCCCTCTCGCGTCCTCATTGTCCCCTCTGAAAATGATGTGTCCTTGTGATACCCCAACATTTTCTTCAGAAATTTGTAGTCACAAGTCTAGAGCGTGTGCACAACTTATAAGCTACCAGTGTAGAGCTTGTGCGCAATATTTTCTCCTTTTGTTTTTTATGTGTAATGGCATGCTTTAGTTTAATGCAACACATTGTTGCATGTGGGAACAGTAGACGTTCAGTGTTATATACTTGCTTATTTTGGTGTTCGTAAGTATTTCAACTAAAAATCCTAGTGCCAACCAAACATAAAATTTGGATTTGGAATCAGGATTCAACCAAATGAAATCTGGATGTAGATTTCATTTCATTTCTACCAATGAAATGATATCTAGGGAGCCAAACGAGCTGTTAGATATTTTGAAGGTCCGTGCCTTTTTTAATTATGTAAAGCTACACTATTATTTCCTAAATGGTAGACAAGTGCGTGCGCATGATTCTGGCTTTTCGTGTGGCCGTGTGTGGACTACGTTTCTCTGATGAGGGCCATCCAGAGGAAGAGCGCCCATGCAGAACACAACATCTCCCGTGGACTGTATTATTTCCTAAATGGTAGACAGTGCATACACATGATTCTGGCTTTTTGTGCGGCCGTGCGTGGACTAAGTTTCTCTTATGAGGGCCATCCAGAGAAAGAGTGCCCATGAAGAACACAACATCTCCCGTGGAAAGTATTCATCAGAACGTTGTTTGGGTAGGCCTCACGATGACGAGATGCATGGTGGGCGAAGCCCCTCTGTGCGCCGTTGTATGTTGTTCGTGAATATACACTAGAGGTTGGGGCGCCATGGTGGCGCCACCTGAGGCGGGCCTGTGCGCACTAGTCTTGTGTCGGCACATTCGGCTGCTATGTTTGGTCCCCAGTCTTATTCATGTACCTCAATATGAGCGTATGCTATAACATCAAGATCTATTAGTAGCACATCCATCAAACATACAAATACTATATTACAACTCACCCATGAAGCATAAACAGGTGAGATGATGCATTACAATTAATCCAAAAGCAAAGACAAGCTTACATGAAGTGCTTCAGTTTGGCTGAAGAAAGGGACCTCATCAGGCCACGACCAAGGAACCAAATGAAAAGCGTCTACACACATCAGGGTGGCTACTTGATTACTAATCTAAGCTTTGTTATGCATGATGGGCTTCTCCAAACTTCCTAATATCCAAGGATTCAGGACCAATGAGCTTTTTGGTTGTTGATATACACCTAACTAATTTACAATGAACACTAGTCTCCTATGCCAAAAAAAGAATACTATTCTGCTCAAGAGTAAGTGGTGTACATATGTAACCTTGACATCACAACCTAGTGAAGGAACTAATCAGTGTGATGATGTATGAACCTGCAAAGGCCAGGATACACACACACACACACACATCAATATACACATACACAGCTGTACACAAATTTTCTGATTGTTCGTGTTGGCCAGTGGAAAATCAAGTATATTAACACACGCACGCACTACATTAAACCAAACATGCCCCCTAGGCAATTCCAGAACTCCTTTCTAACCACAAAGTTCATCTAGACATAACTGATAACACAGATCGTTGAATACTCCATCGTTGCCATTTGATGTAAGATGATTGCAAACCTAGCGGGAAGTTGCAAACCAAATTATTGTGTTCATTTAGTTTTGAAACCTCTTCCTGAGACCCCACTCTAAATGTACACAATAGTTTTGAAACCTCTTCCTGAGACCCCACTCTTCCTGAGAAAACCAAATGCAGTAATAAGAGTGGTACTCTGCTGGTGAAAAATAAACAGATGATGCTACTCATGTGCATCATACCCCACAATTAATTTATGATGCTAGCGAAGCTATAAAAACCAACTCGATACACACAGGGTACATGCACAACATCGCTTGGACATGTCGTCACCTAATCTACCTTAACTAGCTATGGTGCTGCACGGTGTTAAGTGCGTACTTCACCTGAATGGCCTTGCCTGCTCAGTGTACATAATTATTGTTGTGAGACTTCAATCCTAATTTAACATACCTCATCCGGCTCTCAAATCAAATGTACTACAACTGAAAGCAGCATCTTTCTTTGCTTCAGCCTTCAGCCATTACAAATCAAGCGCCCATTCAACCTGCAGGTTGCAGTTTCAAGTAATCACAAGGTAAAACAAGAAAAAGAGAGTAGCCTGAACCCTGCAAGCCAAATTGTTTTCCTCACTTCTGAAACCACATTGTCTTCAAAAATGTCCTGCATCACTAGTGCAGACGTATCCAACGGATCGTCCAAATTCTAGACATTAACAACTTCAGTTTTTCGTTGCTCCACGTCAGACTATCCGGCCTAATACCGACGGAGTTGCATAAATTAAGAGACGCATAGACAGGAGAGCAATTTGTAGTCTCAATACCTCTCGCCTTTATCCTCCTTAAGCTATGAAAACAATACACACACACACCACAACACACAGAGGAAACACAACATTAAGCAGTCAGCGGTCCATAACTACCATATACACATCGAATCCGACCCGATGGCGCAAGAAAGATCCAAAACCCACTCACTATGTCGCAATCGTCGTGGTCGACCGTCGGTCTCAAAACCGGCAGACCTCGGGGTAGGGGGTCTCGAGCTGTGGATCTTGGATCGATGGGGAACAATGGACGAAGGAGACGATGTTTTACCTAGGTTCGGGCCCTCTTGATGGAGGTAAAACCCTATGTCCCGCTCTTATTTATATTGATGGAGTATCAAGTACAAAGTTGATATACCTCGAGATCATATGTTGTGGTCTAAACCCCAGGGGTATGATGATGAATGTCATAATAATCTATTGACTAGCCTGGCCCCGGCTTATATAATGTACTGGAGGCCTAGGATAACAAGAGTCCTAGTCGAATACATCGATGGAGACGAGTCCTTGTATTGATCACCAAGTCTTGTGGAATCTTCCTTGTATGTGTCATCGACTGTCCTAAGAAGCCTATTAGTAAACCGCAAAGGGGGTCCTCGGCCCGACCCACCTGGATGGGAGAAAACGTGCTGAGTACCTCCTAGTCCAGGACACCGTCGGTAGCCCCCTTAACTGGTCTTTAAGTTGGCGATGCTCCTCGATTCTTCTGCAATTTTCTTCATCTTCGGTCGTCGGTCTTGAAAGCTGGTTCAACAAATCTTCCCATCTTCGGTCTTGAGGATTGGCGAGCTAAATCCGAAGAGTTCACACATCGAGTATCCGAGGAGCCCTTTAAGTCTTCGTCCTTTATTAATGCCGTGTTATCTTTATGCCACACCTTGGGTTCAATGTTTTTCTCGAGCTGCGGTTTCCTCTTGCGTCCGAGCTCCAACGCCGGACTATATCCGAGGTGTCATTTGCAGCCGAGCTCCAACGTCGGTCTGCACCCAAGCTCCAACGCCGGACTGTATCCGAGCTCCAATGCCGGACTGTATGCAAGCTCCAACGCCTGACTGTATCCAAGCTCCAACGCTGGACTATATCCGAGGTGTCATAGATCACCTTGGTTTGAAAAAGTTGAAGGAGTTCAGCCGAGCTTAATGCCAGAAATGCCCTCTATGGAGCTAACCACTTGTATCCGAGCTTTTATGCGAGGCTGCATCCAAGGTGGTGCACTACCTCGGGCGTGGGCTGAGACTTTGTGGATATATTTTTCTCGATTGGTACAATTTATTCTCTGCCGAGATATATAGCAATTATCCCTCAAGGTATGTGTCGGCCTAAAACCCGAGATACACCTGAAGGAAAGCATGAAACCGCTGATCCCAGTAGCCCCTGAGACTCAGGTTGATACGTGAAATTGGCCCGAGGATCAATTCCTTACTTGGCAGCATAGGTAAGAATGGAAACACGGTTTGCATAGTCCTTGAGACTCAGGTTGGGCGCAACTGGCCAACCCGAGGAAACTTTTTGCACTTTGAATTTTCTGCATTGAATAGGCAATGCAGTAGCCCCCGAGCCACTAGTCGTGTGGCAACACCAGATCAGGGGATCGATGTACCCCTTTAATGGCTTTTAATTCAGAAGCATGAAGCCCAGTAGGCCCCGAGCCATAATTTGGGCACGGGTGGCTGACTTAATTATCGATATCCAGAGTAAATTGACTTTAATCAAAATTTATGTGTAATGATTCTATGTACCCAAGTACCTTACATCATTAATGCTCGGATCCCCATTGTACAAAACTTTGTTGACCAACCATTGGCTTCAACCTCCTCGGTCAGTAGCTGGGGAGTGTTTGTCCTACTTTATAAAGACTTCACGAGGAATTTTTTTACAAAAAACAAGGCAATCCGGCCATACGGTTCCATAAACAAAGGTACACGGAGAGATATGTTATATTACTATTTAATAGAAGAAACATCTTCTAGGAAAAATAGTTCCTTTATATGTTCCTTTTCCCAGGCTGTCATGTTGACCATGATCATGAAACCTCACCTTCGATCAATGTGGGAGGAAAATATTGAGGATTTGGTTTGGGGAAAATTCCAAACTCTATGGTCTTAATGAACCGATTTTTTTACTCCAGTCATTTTTTGGCTGTAAACTGTAGGGAACCTCCCCACAACACTCAAACTTTATTGCCAAAAGAGTTAAAAATTACATGGATTACAAGGGGTAATCAAAGTGAAAACTAAACAACTAGAGATCTAAAAAACTAGTAAACTATAAGACAATACCTCAAGGAGGCAGAAAAGAAATCCATCTCAATAACACATCTCTAAAGACTTGTTTAACTCTATGCTGCATGAGAGTGATATCATGGATGAAGGCACATCTACATTTATTAAAGCTAGGACTTTCATGCCCGAACACCTTAACATTTCTGTCTATCCAAATGTTCCAGCAAGCAACAAAAACCACCTCAGTGAAGAAAGGTTTTGCAAAATCTCGTTTAGCCTGCAGCACAATGCTGCTCATATCATATCCCTGTGGCAAACTGATTTGAAGATAATTCCAGACTCTCACACTAAAATTATAGTGGAGGAAAAGATGATCTCTGGTTTCCCTTGTCAGTAGAGGACACATAACACAAATAACCCCATCATCCATATGCCAATGCCTCCTATCAACCATATCCTTAGTGTTAAGCCTTTCCATGATCAACATCCAAGAAAACACCTTTATTTGCATTGTGCATGATGATTTCCAGATCCATAGCAGCAGAGGATTAAATGACAAGGTAGAATGCATGAAGGAATAGAATATCTTAGGTTTAAAATCATTGCATGTCCCCTGCCAATACCAGATATCATTTCCATCCAGATCTCTACTGTGATTGGTCATCATTGCCTGGACTGCCATATATTCACCATATGCCTGTTCAGACAATTGTAAATGAAACCTCTTTGAGATATCATGTGTTTGAAAGGCTTCAGCCACAGTTATCCATGGATCTTTCACATAAGAAAATAGCCTTGGAAACCTTGATTGCAAGGCTGTCACAGAATCACCAAACTTCCATTTGTCAGACCAAAACAGAACTAAATCTCCAGAGTTAATTTGCACCCAAGTGGTGTTTCTGAAATGATCCAATAGTTTTCATACATCTTTCCACTAGAAAGATCCACAGCTGGCAGTACCCCGCGGTACCCTCTCATGATAATATGTATTCCAAACAAGAGATACCCATGGGAGGTCCATCTTGTTCAAAAACTTATGCATATGCTTGAGCAACAGATCAATATTCTGGACCCCAAGTTCAAAATTCCTAACCCCCCTTGCTTTTAGGCCTACAGATCAAGTCCCAAGCTGCTAGAGATGGAGAGGGATCATCTCTATGCTTTCTCCATAGCATTGTCTCTGGATTCTCTCCAGTTGTTTTAGAATTCTAGGGGGGACTAGCAAACTGCCAAGGAAGAATATGGGCATAGAGGACAAAGTAGAGTTAAGGAACTGCAATCTTTCACCCTAACCAAGGAAGGAGGAGCTTGCTGACATTCTTATTTTCATGCAATCTACAAATGGCATGAAGTCAATCATCTTAGGCCTAGTAATACCCACAGGCAGTACCAAATATGTGAAGGGAATTTTACCCACTTGACATACAAAAGTAGCAGCCAAAGTAGTGATTGTATTCTCATCAATGTTGATAGGAACGACGGATGACTTGTGATAATTAACCACTAAGCCAGTAGAAGTGGAAAAAACCCGAAGCATATCTTTTAGAGCAAGTAACTGTGTCCTATCTGCTAGGAGAATTATCAGGGTATCATAAACATATTGCACTATTGGATAATCTTGGTCATGACATGGTATATGCAGCTTAAGAATTCCCTTTCTTAACATATCATTTACTACTGATTGCAATAAATCAGTAGCAATTACAAAAAGTAAAGGGGAGAGGTAGTCACCTTGTCTCACACCGTTTCTGCATAGAAATTGACTCCCTGGTACTCCATTCAAAAGAACTGAAGAAGTTCAGTAGAGAGTAGCTACTTGACCCAAGAAATCCATTTCTCATTAAAACCTTTATATTTCAAAATCTGTAGGATAGCCTCATGCTCAATAGAATCAAAAGCCTTCTCAAAATCCAATTTGAGAATAACAATTGGTCTCTTAGATTGGTGACATTGATGCAAGTACTCCAAGGTCCAACCAATACAATCCTGAATTGTTCTACTTTTAATAAATCCATACCGATTTTTGTGGATACATTTCATAATAATCCTTTGAAATCTCTTAGCAGCCATCTTGGATAAAAACTTAAGCCCCATCCCATTCAGAGAGATTTTCCTATAATCCCCAACCTCCTCAGGGGCCAACTTCTTTGGTATGGGAGTGATATATGAACCATTAATGTTTCCAAGAGCAGTAGAACCCTTATGAAAAGCCTTAGCAAGGTCATAAAAATCATGGTAGATAATGGGCTAGCATTTTTTGAAAAACAGACCATTAAAACCATCTGGTGCAAGGGCTTTGTCAGTTGGCATATGTTTAATAGTATTATCCATTTCCTCCTTACTAAAAGGTTCAGTTAGAAAATCTAAACCCTCAATTGGTTTAAGAAGTGAACTGAGGTCAAAACCCTTGACAATTCCATTAGAGACCCCCATTCTATTCTTGAAGCAGCTCCATATGATACCCTCCAGCTGAGAATGGTCTGAAACCACAGAACCATCCACTGTCCTCAGACTAGCAATAAAGTTTCTCCTATGCCTCTCAGTGGCCATAGCATGAAAGAACTTAGTGCTCTCCCCCAACTTTTATGTATCTGGTTGTGCATCTCTTTTTCCAGTATAAAAATTGAAGATGCAATAACTTTTCCACATGCAGCTTAACAACCTTTCTGAAGTTGAATTCTGGTCTATATAATGGCCTGAGTTCCTCCAAACCATCAAGGTATAAAACCACCTGATTGCACTTGGTAATTAAGCCCTTTAATTTTGAGATATTCATTTGCCATTTCCTCGAGGTACTCTCAAAGCCTTAAACTTCTCTGCAATTTTAGCAGTAATGTGAGACTTTGAAGATGGTTGTGACCATGATTGTTTAACACAATCCATAAAGCCATCAAGATCAACCGACT
Source organism: Triticum aestivum (assembly GCF_018294505.1). Classification (NCBI taxonomy): domain Eukaryota; kingdom Viridiplantae; phylum Streptophyta; class Magnoliopsida; order Poales; family Poaceae; genus Triticum; species Triticum aestivum. The sequence goes on along the minus strand of NC_057800.1, from coordinate 311,146,394 downwards.
AATTTTGAAATCTGAAAATATTTGATTTGGGGATAGATGTTTTGGTAGTCACCACACAAGGGACATGATCAGAGGCTGTCCTTGCTAAGGGGAGAACCTCAGTCATGGGATAGTATGAGATCCAGTCAGAGGAAGTGAAGAACCAATCAAGTTGCTCCAAAAGAGGGTTATCTTGCATATTAGACCAAGTATATGCTCTCCCCTTCAAAGGAAATTCAACTAAGCCAAGGTGTGCAATCACTTCATTGAAAATAAAGATATCATTCAAGTCACCCCATGCATGTTTCTGTTTTCAGTTGACCTGATAAAATTAAAGTCCCCAATAATAAGCCAGTTCTCACCCAAAGGGATTTGCAAATTATATAACCAACTGACAAAAATGTCTCTAGCTTCACCTTGTCAGGGCCCATAAATAGATACTAGGGTCCATTGCTCATTGTTTTGTTTGGATATGAACTATACCACTAAGGCATGCTGATGAACTTCAATTAAGCTGCCCCAAAAGATGGACGAATTCTAGACAATTAAAATGCCTCCACAAGCACCCACATAAGGAAAAAAACAAAACTATCAAATCTTTTGGGAAAAAAGATCTAATAGCTCTAAAATCAAAAGAGGAGCATTTTGTCTCTTGAAAACATGCTACAACACACTGGCTCTCATCCAGCTTCTGCCTGACTGCCCTCTGCCTAGCATCAGAGTTTAAGCCCCTTACATTCCTCACTTCTGCCATTGTCGACCAATTATATTCTTAAGATGGCTAACTTTCGGCTTTACCCAGCCTGAGGTACTAACCTGGATGACCCAGAAGTAACAATCACAAAGGTGCTCCCTTTACCCCCTAGCCTAACTATCAGGAATGTAGGGGGTAAGCACAGGAGCCAGGCAACCCAGCTTGGCCAAAATCTTAAGTCAAATTGATGCATATTTATGGCTTTATAATGATAATTACGTAAGACAACACTCATATATTGAATACAAACACTGATGATATATGTTTATTTTGACTCCATTGTGACTGTTTATAATCTGAAAATGGCCCATTGTCGGCTTCTACCCTTTTGTAGATGCTACGCAGGGTGTTACCATACTAACAAGACAACCCTTAGCCGACATCTTGGTGCCCGGAGGCGGTTGTGTTAGCGGAAATGAGGCAATCAGATATCTAGGTGTCATAACTTTCACTTAGTCATAGGAGCTTAAAGTTGGGAGGCCAGCTATGAGACCCCAGTTAGTGTTCGGCATCAGCCGAGGTCAAGCCATTAACACTGCCACCAATTTCATGAAAGGCCCATGGGGTAACCTCTATCGATCTATAGTTTGACAGTCATCGGAAAGCCGATCAGTTTGCACTCATTGTGACAGCCAGTTTTCGGCTTTCTCCACTGAGGTACTTGACCAGTTAAATTGGAAGTACAATCACAATGGTTCTCCCTTTGCACACCTAGCCGAACAAAGCAGAACGTAGGAGGCAAGAACAGGAGCCGGGCAACCCAACTATTGACCGAAGACACAAATCAAAACTGATGCATATAAAGCAATATTTGAGAATGTTTTGCGGAGGAATCCTCGGAGTACCTTGGCTTTTGGTCGGTTCGGCTCTAGTCACAACCTCCGTTGATATTGATGATGCTTCAAAGGAGTCCGGCATTGTACTGCGAGACTTATGTTGGAGACACACAAATATGTTAAAAGTGCCATAAGCTCAGAGAACCAAAAAACTTACATAAAAACTTTTACGTTTAGATTAAATCAAGTTTTTTGCCAATACGAAATTGGTCTTTAAGATAAATTTGTGCTTCTGTCGTGCTTTAACATGACACATCCGATCTCTAGACTTAAAGTAGGTCAGCCTTCGGCTTCAACCTCCCTATCCCGAAGGTGAAGTGCTTCTCAAAGGCCAGTTTAGCGAACTAAACTCAAGTGGCTTTAGAGAGAGACCAGGCCATCTGGCTATTGACCGTACACTCGAGTCAAAAAAGGAGTGATATAAAAAGATTTTGTAATGACTTAGAAGAAAACAATTATTATAAAATGACTCATACAAATTTAAGAGCCCCTAGTTAACTTGGGTAAAGGAATTTTTTAACAAACATTATTTTTAACAAACTAAGTTTCTAACAAAAATATAATGTTTGGTCGAATCGAACAAGAATTAAAAAATTAAAAAGGAGTTGAGCATGGAAGCGACTTAGCTGGTTAAGGTGCGCAGTGTTGTTGACGAGGTCCGAGCTTGTGGTGGGACGAAGACGTAGTCCTCAGCCTGGCCGAGGTCCCAGCCCCCAAGCCTGAGGTGACCGAATGAGTAGTTTGGCTTGGCGAAGTGATGGCACAATATGGTCGATGTGGCGAGGCGAAGCCCCCGGTCCAGCTAATCGTGACGAAGCTGGTCCGCTAGTGATGCCGAAGTCCCCAAAGTAGGTTGATGAAGAGATAGTGAAGCCTTCGGTCTAGCCGAGGTGACAGAGTAGGTCGGCAAGGTGACGTGCAACAACCATGCCAACCAAGGTGTCGAAGCAAGTCGGCGTGGTGATCATCGGCTCGAAGAAACAATGGCGCGGCGATGCCGACGTAGGTCGGATCTTTGTGACGCTGTCGATGCCGATTTGATGAAGTGACTGTGCAGCGATGCCGGTGTGCCCGCTCTGTGTAATCCGTGGGGTGACGATGTTGGTGATGATTTAGCCTCCGCGATGCTGAACTCTTGTTCGGCTTGCCGAGATGATGATCTATAGGATCAAAAGTAGGTCTAGAGGGGGGGGGGAGGTGATTAGACTACTTGACCAAATAAAAATCTAACCTTAGTTGTGGGCAGATTTTAGCAACTTAGCAAAAGTCAAGACATCAACCTACACATGCAATTCTAAGAGTGTAGCAGCGGAAAGTAAAGCATTGCATATGAAGGTAAAGGGAAGGGTTTGGAGAGTGCAAACGCAATAATGACACGAAATTTTTTGGCGTGGTTTTGATAGGTGGTGCTATCGTACATCCACATTGATGGAGACTTCAACCCACGAAGGGTAATGGTTGCGCGAGTCCACGGAGGGCTCCACCCACGAAGGGTCCATGAAGAAGCAACCTTGTCTATCCCACCATGGCCATCGCCCATGAAGGACTTGCCTCACTTGGGTAGATCTTCATGAAGTAAGCGATCTCCTTGCCCTTACAAACTTCTTGGTTCAACTCCACAATCTTGTTGGAGGCTCCCAAGCGACACCTAACCAATCTAGGAGACACCACTCTCCAAAACGTAATAGATGGTGTGTTGATGATGAACTCCTTGCTCTTATGCTTCAAATGATAGTCTCCCCAACAATCAACTCTCTCCCATAGATTTGAATATGGTGGAAAGATGATTTGAGTGAAAAGAAACTTGGGGAAGGCTAGAAATCAAGATTCTTGTGGTTGGATTGGAATGTCTTGATCTCACCACATGAGTAGGTGGTTCTTTCTTAGAAAATGTAGGCTGGAAGTGTAGGCACGTTTTGATGGCTCTCTCACAAATGGAGAAGGGGTTGGAGGGGTATATATAGCCTCCACACAAAATCCAACCGTTACACACATTTGACCCAACTCTGTCAGACCAAATGGAAGAACTCGGTGAGATCGATTTAGTTCAAAATGTGAATGTTAGGAATCTCGGTGGGACTGACTGGAACAACTCAGTGGGACCGATGTGTTAGGGTTAGGGCAAAACCTCATCACAGTGAAGCCGATTGCTTGAACTCGGTGAGACCGATTTTAGCAAAGAGCAAACAGAGAGTTGGTCAAGCAAACCCGGTGCGACTGATTGCACATTTCGGTGAGACCTAAATAATTGCAATAGGCAACATAGAGTTTGCTGGCCCATCTTGGTGAGAATGAGATCCGCATCGGTGTGACCGAGAAGTTAGGGTTTCTAGCAGTGGCTATGTCAAGTGAACTCGGTGGGGCCGGATAGATCAAATCGGTGGGGCCGAGTTTGACTGTGAGTTTTGGACATATCTGGAAATGAGAAAGTGGCTGAAGGCTTTGGAGCAATATCACTAAGCACTTTGAGTAATTAGACCATTAAGCAACACCTCATCCCCTTTTAATAGTATTGTCTTTCCTATGGACTCAATGTGATCTTGGATCACTAAAATATAAATGAAGAGTCTTGAGATTTTGCCAATATGTGTCCTTGGCATTTTGAGGGGTCCACATCTCTAGTCCATGCCATGCCAATCATTGAGCTTTCTGAAATATTTAACTTGAATGGATATTAGTTCAAAGAGCTATATGTTGTTATGAATTACCAAAACCACCCGAAGATTAGTTGCAATTTCAATCTCCCCCTTTTTGGTAATTGATGACAACATATAGATCAAAGCTTCGACCAATGATAATATGAATGAAATACTTCATCCCTTTGAGAAGTATGTGATAAGCAAGAGTGCCCCGTGTCGGGGATATACCCCGCGGTATGACCCGACCGGAGTTATAACCCGGCTGGGACCTGGTAAACCGGCAGGTGTTAAGTCAGATGATAACCCGATAGGTGTTAAGTCAGATGATAACCCGACAGGTGTTAAGTCAGATGATAACCCAGCAGACCATCATAACCCGGCAGACAATCATAAACCGACAGACAGTCATAAACCGGCAGACAGTCATAACCCGGCAGACGGTGATAACTGGTTGACAGTCATAACCCGATGGCATAGAGTCGCCTGGGATTATGAAGGCCGAGATGTTATGAAGCCCAAGATGTTAAGCCCATGAAGAAAAGTCAGCATAGTTTAAGTCTTAATCCGAGTTGGACTCTACATGTAACCCGCCCCTTCAACATATATAAGGAGGGGAAGGGCACCCCAAGAGGGGGGGGGGCGAAAGAATCTTAGGGCTAGACATAACTGGGAGAGCCGGTTTACGACAACTCCCTCGTGATGATAATGAGACCTAGCCACAAACATCATGTAGGGTTGTTACCGGATGATGTTTCCCGGGGCCCGAAGCTGTCTAAACCCTTTTCTTGTGTTGCATCTCTCGATTCCGCTCAACCCCTCTCAAGCTACCACATAGATGTGTTGGCCTCACGACTAAGTCCTCACACTAGGACATCTGCCGACTAATCCACGACACCTCCTAAATTTGTGCATTATTTAAAATTTGCTTTTGAATGCAAATGCACAATTGATTAGGATCGTGGGGCACTCTTCCATGTCACATACATCTTGGTGGAGCGCTAAAAAATGATAAGACTTAAGTAACATGCATGCACTCATCCCCAAGGGTACATGTGATTGATCATACACAAATATTCATGGATAAACATGCAGGCACACATTAAGCATAGTATGATCAACCACATGATAACATAAGTATCTCACGAGCATAACATAAATTGTAGCATAGAAATCAAACAACCAAATGACCAAAGTAGCAAGAGAAGCAAATGAAACCAACAAAAAGAGCAAGACACTCTCTTTCTCTCTCTCAGCCTATGATCTATACACTTTCTCCCCTTTTGGCAACAAGTTAACCAAAAGTTTGAAACTTATAGTGCTATACGAAACTCTAGGCACGATCTCTGGGATCTCCTGAAGGGGTCTTGTAGCTTGTTGCTCTGGTGTGCGTAGATGGCGTGGAGAGGAGGGCATCTGCAAATGCTTCGGCAGAAGTCTGTGGAGCTGGAGGGGTTGACGCTGGAGGTACAACCGTGGTAGTTGCTGCAGGTGCTGAAGTGGTAGTCCTGGAGTCTCTGACAACTGGCACTGCTGATGACCTTTGTACCCTTGGCACTCTCTGGAAAGTGTCTGTAGTGGGTCTATCCTCCCTGTCCTCAGCATCCTCTTAGAGCTTCTCCACAAGGGTCTGTATCTCAGTGACCTTCACATCTAGGTCATGAAATTTAGTCTCAATGATCCTCTCAAGACTTTCCTGATTTTGAGTCAAGGTGGCCAAGCTCTTCTCAATTCTCATAGTAGCCTCAAGCAAATAACCGAGTTGATCTTGCTTGGTCTTGAGTAGCACTGTGGAAGCATCTGGTGTACTTACTGCCTTTGCTTCCTTTGCAGCCTTTGCTTTCTCTATCTTCTCCTAGGCGTCAACACAAGTAGGATGGGAAGCATCCATGACAACCTCGTTGTCCTCAAAGTCTGGCCTCAGGGGTAGATGCTCTCTGTCCAGTAGATATGTCCCAGTTCCCATCTTGGAGTTGATCAACGTCTGAATGTGAGGGGCATATTCACAAGATCTCTTCTGGTCTGCAGCTGTTCTCTTCAGAGTCTCTACAATTAGGCTCATCACCTTGAACTTATAAGGAACATCAAACAAGTGAAGCAGGTTGATGGAGTGACCACGGATCATTTTATGATCTCCTAACTTGGGCAATAGAGTGTGCCTCAATATAGTGTTTATTGTGGTCAAGCCAGCAAGTAGGTAGTATATAGATCCAAACTTGTGAGTCTCCAAGGCTTTATCAGGAATTGGCTTGTACATGTTAGCCATAGAGTTGTGATCCTTCCTAGGCTTGGCATACACACCAAGATCATTCTCTTCTTCCTTGGGGGCATTGATCAACTTGGCCCATTCTGAGATCATTGACTGATATCCCGTTCCTTCTGTCATCCATACAATCTTTCCATCAGGATAGAAATGAGCAGTGGAATAGAATTGCATGATCATCTCATCATTCCATTTTGTCAACTTCTGACCAACAAATGTATCCACTCCATTCATTCTGAAGCTCTCATGCACACTGGGAAATAGTCTTCATTGTCATCAATGTATTTCTAGTCCACCCATTTCATATCACCAACAATGGGCTTCTTGTCCAATAGGACAATATCATAGAAGTCCCGCTATTCCTTGGTGTGAAAGCGGTAGTCCACAACAGTCCTTCTTCCGGTGGCATAAGGATTAGTCTTTCTCCATAGTCTTAGACCTGCATCCTTTCTTAACTTCATATTCTCTGCCACAGGATGATCATCATTATGATCTAGAATCTTGGGCTTGAGCTTCCTGAGCACTAGTGGCTCTTTTTATTCCTGAACTTCAGGCATTGGGGCCTTGTTCTTTTTAGTAGTAGAAATATTCCTTGTTGATCTCTTTGGTGCAGATGGCTTGGGGGATTGAGATGGATCTGAAGGATTGGGGGCAGAATTGGGCTTAGATGGAGCAGCCCCAGTCCTGATGGCATCCCCCATCAACTTCTGAGTCTTGGCAGGAGGTGCAGCAGGCTCTTCCTCCTCCTCTTCCTCTTCCTCATCCATCATCATGGATGGTTTGCCTATCACTCTGGCAATGGTCTTCCTGACCCTTTCCTTCCTTTTCTTTCTACCAACAACCTCTTCCGCTCTTGGTTCAAGTGTAAAAGCCAAGGTTTCTTGAGTTGAGGCTATGGCTTTTAACATTGGAGCTCTCTTAGCAGGAGCTTTATTGGACTGACCAGGCTTTGTGGCAGCAGCAACAACACCACATTCCTTCTTGAGTACCTTCTTCTTGGAGGTCACTTCCTCCTCCATAACAAAATCCTCAGCCTCAGATTCAGATGTTCTTTTCTTCCTTTACCTAGTAGCTGCCTTAGGCAAATTCCTCGGAGTGCTTCTGCTTCCATCATCATAGCTGCTAGAGGGACTACTGCCCTCACTTAGGTTGATCTGCTCTCTAGACCTATTTTGACTATCACTGACCGCTGACATAGCTGCAACTGACCCTGTGAATAGTTGGGTATAGATAGAGTAGATGAGCATCACAAAGTACATCTTATTTTGCAAAAATATTGAGACAAAAACTTAACTTTAGTTTTCCACAGAAAGCATTTCGGAGCTACCGATTTGACAAACTTGGTGACACCGAAGCACTAACAGAGTCTAAACATACAATTTCGGTCAGATCGAAATGTAGTTTGGTGACTCCGAGATGCTAGGGTTTCACAGAAAAAGTGATTTCGGTCTCACCGATCAGTACACTTCTGTCAGAACAAGTTGTACTTGTGCAATGGCAGGGCCAATAGGTGTGACCGAGATTCTTAGATCGGTCGGTCCAAGATGGGTTCGGCGGAAACCTAACCCTAAGTTTTTGCATCAAATCTATTCTGAAGACTTCATTTGGTGGATAGATCAATCTCATACGTGGGAAAAACAATGGAATATACTTTGTGCAAGAATCAGATTGATGGAAAGCAGCTACGGAGGCAACAACGGTGAGGATTCCGTTGATGATGACGGAGACCAGCGGCAGAAGGTCACTGGCGGCAACGGCGACGATCCGGAGACCAGGGGTGGCAGTGCTGGGGCGCGAGCTCGTGCAGTTTGAAGTGATTTTCAACCGTACAGGTACGCGAAGTATAAATACCCAGGCGCTGTCGGTGTCACCAAGTGGAACGACTCGCTGGCACCGAGATGCAAAATTGCTTATAGTTGTTGCAATTCAGTGTGACCAAATGATTCTAATCGGTTGCACCGAGATAAAACCTAGATCAACTTAGTGATTTCGGTGAGACCGAGTAGGAATGAGTGGTCTGACCGAAAGGAATTAAGAGGTTTTGGAAGTTAATCCCTTGACGGATCGGTGGCTCCGAGTGCTCCTCACCCGGAGAGTCCGAAAGTGACTTGTTCAAACTTTGTGATGTAGCATGAATAGAGTTTGAGACCAGAAAAAGCATAGATAGCTAGAGGAAGTAGTTAGGCATTCTTGTCCATCCATTTGGCCAAAAAGAACCAAACAATCAAAACAACAAATGGATGTCCTCGAATGGAGAAAATTATGCAACGAACATGCTCACACAATAAGATGGCAAATAAAACATGTGGCAAAGCATGCACATACACTCTAGCATCTATCAAGAAATTGGCGATGACTAGGCCATCTATATATGAGTATATTGACTTAGGAGTCAAACGAGAACATTTGATCATAGGTCATACTCATTGTTTAAGCACAAGTGGGGTTACCACTTTTACATAAAGCATTGTTGTGTTCACATCATTAGAGTTGCTTTAGCTCAATTCTTAGAGCAAAGCCCCCCTAGATGTGATATCCCCCCTTAGAGGGATGAACTAACCTTGGGTTTTGTCGATGATGACTTCATGTAGGTGTTGAAGATGTGGATGCTCAATGTTGATGTAGATCATTTGGAGCAATTCATTGGAGTGACTTACACTTTCAATACCTACACGGGTTAGTCCCACAAGGAACATACAAGGATATCCATAGACATAGAGTGAAACACACATATGATGATGTCCATGAAGGCATTAGGTTACATCGTCCCTTGTCTTACCAACAAGAGGTTTTGTGACTCCTTGAACTAGTGCAAGATATGGAAATTGATTACACTCGTCCTTACCAAAATGAATGTGAGTGAAGTGTGTTGGCGGAGTCACCCTCAAGAACTCTCTAGTTCTTATTCTTTGAGATCCACATCAACTTGATGGGAATCCTTGGAGTTGTAGTCATACTTGATGAAGTAGAACTTGATGTAGTCTTGGGAACCCACTTGACCATGGCCTCAGGAGCTTCTTCAAATGAATCAATCTCTTCTTGAAGATTGTCCTTGCCTTTTAGCTTGTGGTCTCGTGGTGGAAGATCATATTGAGCTTCTGTTCCCTTGAAAGAAGTGGGGTCATACTTCTCTTGTTGAGGAACAAACTTTGTCTTGGGGTATTGATCTTCTTCCCACTCAACTCCATTGGCATTGAACTTTCGTTCAAAACCAACACCTTGATTCTTCCGGCGCCTTCCTTGCTTGCGTACAATTTCCTCAAATTGCTTACTTCCGGCAAGGCTCTTGTAAACACCTTTCTTTATAATTCCCTTCAATAAGCTATTTTCTTGCTCAAGTGTAACTTGGACAAGAGAATCATTAGTGGAATCAAGAGAACTACTAGAAGCAACAATATTGGATTTAACATGATTATTGTTACTACTAGAAGAAGAATCTTTCTTGCTCTTGTTGCTAGATTTTACTTGAGGCATATAAGTATACAAGAGAAGACGTTTGGCAAGATAAGAAGAACTCTTGTTTCAAAGATCATCATTGATAGCTTTTAAGAACTCATGCTCTTGCTCTAAATTTAGCTTCTCGAAGCGTAGCTTCTCATGAGTCTTTAGGAGCTCTCTATGATCCTCTAGAGTTGTTTCATGTGCTAACTTAAGAGTGTTTAGTTCTTTAGTTAGACGTTCAATCTCCTTCTTATCAGTGCCATTCATTTCATCTTGATTAGCATGATTAATATCAATTTCACCATAGTTTTCATCACTAGTGTTGTCAACAAGTAAATCATCATCACCCAGCAAATCATCTTCATCACTATTGAAATCAACATACTCGGGGTGTGATACCTTAGGGCCTTTAGCCATGAAGCATCTTCCAATTCCTTCATTTGGTGAGTCAAATATGTCGTAGGAGTTGGATGACACAAGTGCAAGACCAGCAACACCTTCATCTTGAGTATATTCGGAGTTAGAGTGATAACTTCTCTCAGAGTAGTTGTCGGAGTCGGAACCGGATACCCATTCACCAATGTGAGCTTGATGTCTTTGTCTTGTGTAGCTCTTTGATGACTTGTACTTCCTTTTCGAATCCTTGCTTATACAAGAGGGTCTTCATTCATAACGATCATCTCTACCCCTTCTCTCTCTTGGTGGTGATTCATCTCTTTTACTTCTCCTCATAGGTGAATATTCTCTCTTCTTGTAGGGAGCCATACACTCATTGGAGTAGTTCCCGGGTCTTCCACAATTGTAGCAATTACGATCATGACTAGAAGATCTTTTGTCATTGTAAGACCTTGACTTGGAACTTCTCTCTTTGCTTCTGTTCTTGTAGAATTTTTTGAAGTTCTTCACCACTAAGCTCAATTCTTCATTGAAGACTTGTTTCTCACTTGATGTTGTAAGAGCATCACGTGAGGCTTTGTAAGCACCACTTGACTTTTTGTGAAGCCCTTCTTTATCCTTGAGTGACATCTCATGAGCAACAATTCTCCCAATGACTTCCGTTGGCTTGAGATCTTTGTAGTTGGGCATCATTTGGATCAAGTTGCACACGATATCATATTTTCCATCCAGGGCTCAAGGATCTTCTTGATGATGAATTTGTCGGTCATCTCTTCGCTTCCTAAGCCGGCAATCTCATTTGTGATGAGAGTAAGCCTAGAGTACATCTCAGCGACTTCTTCACCATCCTTCATCTCGAACTTGTCAAGTTGACTTTGAAGCACATCCAATTTGGATTCCTTGGCGGACTCGGTACCTTCGTGCATATCAACCAAAGTATCCCAAATTTCCTTTGCATTCTCAAGGCGGCTGATTTTGTTGAATTCTTCGGGTCACAATCTGTTGAAGAGAATACCACAAGCTTGAGCATTGTATTGCAACATCTTCATTTCTTCCGTGGACGCTTCATGATCTGGCTCCTTTCCATCCTCGAAGAAATCACCTTGCAAGACAATGCGCACAATAGCCCAAACGGCGGGGTTATGACCAAGAATATGCATTTTCATTTTATGCTTCCAACTAGCAAAATTACTACCATCAAAGTAGGAACTCTACGGTGATAATTTCCTTCACTAGACGCCATACTCTCCTAGGTTGTGAAACGAAGGCTATGATCACCAAAACTATGGAAATCATGGCAAATGGAGACCAAAACTCTGATACCACTTGTAGGATCGAAAGTAGGTCTAGAGGGGGGGGGGGTGATTAGACAACTTGACCAAATAAAAGTCTAACCATTTCCCAATTTTAGTTGTGGGCAGATTTTAGCAACTTAGCACACGTCAAGCAATCAACCTACACATGCAATTCTAAGAGTGTAGCAGCGGAAAGTAAAATGTTGCATATGAAGGTAAAGGGAAGGGTTTGGAGAGTGCAAACACAATGATGACACGGAGTTTTTTGGCGTGGTTCCGATAGGTGGTGCTATCGTACATCCACGTTGATGGAGACTTCAACCCACGAAGGGTAACGGTTGCGTGAGTCCATGGAGGGCTCCACCCATGAAGGGTCCACGAAGAAGCAACCTTGTCTATCCCACCATGGCCATCACCCACAAAGGACTTGCCTCACTTGGGTAGATCTTCATGAAGTAGGCGATCTCCTTGCCCTTACAAACTTCTTGGGTCAACTCCACAATCTTGTCAGAGGCTCCCAAGCGACACCTAACCAATCTAGGAGACACCACTCCCTAAAAGGTAATAGATGGTGTGTTGATGATGAACTCCTTGCTCTTGTGCTTCAAATGATAGTCTCCCCAACACTCAACTCTCTCTCACAGATTTGGATATGGTGGAAAGATGATTTGAGTGGAAAGCAACTTGGGGAAGGCTAGAAATCAAGATTCTTGTGGTTGGATTGGAATGTCTTGATCTCAACACATGAGTAGGTGGTTCTTTCTCAAAAAATGTAGGCTGGAAGTGTAGGCACGTTCTGATGGATCTCTCACAAATGGAGAAGGGGGTCGAGGGGTATATATAGCCTCCACACAAAATCCAACCGTTACACACATTTGACCCAACTCTGTCAGACCAAATAGAAGAACTCGATGAGACCGATTTAGTTCAAAATGTGAATGTTAGGAATCTCGGTGGGACCGACTGGAACAACTCGGTGGGACCGATGTGCTAAGGTTAAGGAAAAACCTCATCTCGGTGAAGCTGATTGCTTGAACTCGATGAGGCCGATTTCAGCAAAGAGCAAATAGAGAGTTGGTCAAGCAAACTCGGTGGGACCGATTGCACATTTCGGTGAGACCGAAATAATTGCAACATGCAACAAAGAGTTTGCATGCCCATCTCAGTGAGACCGAGATCTGTATGGGTGTGACCGAGAAGTTAGGGTTTCTAGCAGCGGCTATGTGAAGTGAACTCAGTGGCGCCGGATAGATCAAATAGGTGGGGCCGAGTTTGACTTTGAGTTTTGGACATATTTGGAAATGAGAAAGTGGTTGAGGGCTTTGGAGTAATATCACTAAGCAGTTTGAGAAAGTAGACCATTAAGCAACACCTCATCCCCTTTTAAAAGTATTGGCTTTCCTATGGACTGAATGTAATCTTGGATCACTAAAATAGAAATGAAGAGTCTTGAGATTTTGCCAATATGTGTCCTTAGCATTTTGAGGAGTCCACATCTCTAGTCCATGCCATGCCAATCATTGAACTTTCTGAAATATCTAACTTGAATGGATGTTAGTTCAATGAGCTATATTGTTATGAATTACCAAAACCATTCGGGGATTAGTTGCACTTTCATGATCCGATAAGGTTGAGCTCGGCTCGATGAAGCGATGACCGGTCTAGTGCAGGTCGGCAACCGTGGAGCAACCTTGTCGGGCTGGTTTGACGCCGGCGCGATGGTGAAGATTACCTCCGAACAAGAGCAAAATTTGTGAGCATGCATTCAGAAACAAAGCACAATACCCTAGAAATAGAATCCTCCAAAAAGGATGTCCAATATCCCATTGATGAAGAAAGATGAACTCGGGTCAGAATCATATTCGCGCAGAAAACAAATCCGAAAATTGATCTACTCATCGGAAGTTTTCCGGAGTTTGAATGGTCATATCGAGCTGATATTTTCAGGGGTGGTTGATATAGGAATCTCGCAGCCGATCAACGTTTGGATATTCGAAAGGACGTCCGAGCTAGATGCTGGACACCATGCTCCAAACTCGTCCAGATTCCCATCCAGATTCGACAGGGCTCTGATATATCAGAGATCGATGGATATTGATCCATCAGAATGTGACAAAAATTTTCAGGGTTGTTTTAGACTTAATTCCGCACAATTCCACCAAATCAATCATAGGAGGCGGTTGCGGAGGATGCAAGTTTGCTGTTCAGAAAAACGCCCCGATCGCTCGAGGACAATGTTGACGTTGAGCCCCCGAGCTCCATGGATGATTCCTCCATGATCTTGATAGAGATCGGAGTTGATGTTGATGAAGGCCCTCGTCCGAACATGACGACCTGAGACAAAGACTAGTCTTCGGTCGATCCAAGGTGACTAGTCAAAACAGCGATTGAGATGCCAACGTCGAAGTTGATATGCAGGCGAGCCATTGATCCTTTGTCGATCACACATCAGAACACTCAATGAAAGCATCATTGTCGGTGTCAAAACCGGCAGACCTCGGGGTAGTGGGTCCCGAGCTGTGGATCTTGGATCTATGGGGAACAATGGATGAAGGAGATGATGTTTTACCCAGGTTCGGGCCCTCTTGATGGAGGTAAAACCCTATGTCCTGCTCTTGTTTATATTGATGGAGTATCAATACATAGTTGATCTACCTCGAGATCATATGTTGTGTTCTAAACCCTAGGGGTATGATGATGAACGTCATAATAATCTATCGACTAGCCTGGCCCCGGCTTATATAATGTATCGGAGACCTAGGATAACAAGAGTCCTAGTCGAATATGTCGATGTAAGAGAAGCCCTTGTCTTGACCACCAAGTCTTGTGGAATCTTCCTTGTATGTGTCATCTGCTGTCCAAAGAAGCCTATTAGTGAACCACCACGGGGGTCCTCGGCTTGACCCACCTGGACGGGAGAAAACGTGGTGAGTACCCCCTAGTCCAGGACACCGTTGTTGACCAAGTATCCAGGAAGGCTACCACGAGTTGGCTTTGGCGCATGAGTGAACTGACTTTTTCTTGCTTTTCAGTGATCGACTGGATTGGCCAAATTACCCTTTTAGTATATATGAAGTAATCGAGCACACAATGTATGTAACTATATTTATGGAAGAATCAGTTGGCATTACCATTTTGACTGCATCAGTTGTGTTTTGACCATCCAAGATATGCCCTTTGTCGGTTGTCCTCTCCTATTTCCTTGTACCACCAGGTTTAACAGGTGTCAGAACCTCATTGTCATGCAACAACTCTTCATATTTTGGAGCTAGGGCAGCTCAACGGCGGGAGGGCTAAATGCATCTTTGGCACTCAAGTTAGGGATTCTAGAAAGAATCATCAGAAAGGTAGAAACATATGGTTGGTTTAATTCTTACCTGTATACACTCATATCAAGTAGGTCAAAAGGTATCCCAAGATCCTCAAGGACAATCATTTTAGGCATATAGTTTTTCTCCAATGACGTGATCCTGTCTTCGGTATATATGTGAAATGGCAATATAAAAAACATAGAAGTATGGCTGTCCCAGAATAACTGCAACATGTAGAGTTAAGTACTCCCTCCATAAATAAATATAAGATGTTCTAACTCTTTTCTGATTTAGATGTATATAGACGCATTTTTGTGTATTAGTTCACTCATTTCAGTTCGTATGTAGTCCATATTGAAATATTTAAAATGTCTTATATTTTTTTACGGAGGAAGTAGAACCGAGAGAAACATCAAGAATAATGTAATAAAAAAGCATATGATTGCAAATATCATGGAAAAGGCACATGACATGACTAACAACAATGGAGAGACCATTCACTTACACAATATGATATGACTAACAACAATGATCATTTTTGTATTACATGTTATGATTTCAATAACCAGATATAATGAACTTGGCTCATTTTTTGTGAAACAATTCAGAATTCCTCTATTGATCATGCATAAGTACAACAAAAAAAATGGATTAGGCTAACAACGAAAATTGCATTGTTTTCCATGGAAGTTATTGCAAAGTGGCGAAGTGAGCATAAAAATCAGTCCTATAGCCTGGTTGAACTTTCATCAAACACCTTCTAAGCACAAAAAACAAAGATGAGAATTCTTAGGGACCAGGCATGACATCTCCAGCCTTGGTATCACTGCTTCCATGTTGAGCTCGATAACGCTACCCTGTGACACACACACACCCACACACACACACACACACAGAGAGAGAGAGAGAGAGAGAGAGAGAGAGAGAGAGGCCAAGCTGGATCAGACTCACCGGTGCGTGGAGTTTGGCCATCCGCCGTGCATGGGGAAGATGAGCCTAGGACAAAATGTGCAGGAGCATGGACCTTCGCTATCATGGACCTCCTACCATGTGTGTGACAAATAGGGGCGGGGAAGGAGGGGGTCGGGGTCGTCGTCGTTGTGCTCATCAATGAGACCCGTATCCACCAAAATGACGAGCCGCGGAGGAGGCGAGAGATGGTGGGGGGAGTGGTGACAGGAGAATAAGAGAGTGGAGAGATCTGATCTTGTCCAGCAGCCACCCCTACACCACTCGACCCATAAATCCGCTGTTTCTCCATCATAATCCTCACTTCCCCACACCACGCAGCCGGCCGATTCGAGCGTAGCCAACGCCTCTCCCACTGGCCACACCCTGCTCTGTACGGCCTCTTCCCATGGCCATGGATGGGGAGGATCTGCCGATCTAGGCGGAGGTAACAAAGAAAGGTCGCGTGCGTGGGATAGTTGCCTTCGTGGTAATAAGAAGAAACAAAGTGTTAGCAACCAAGAAAGGCACCAAGGTGATGTTCGAACAGAGAGCCAGCCCAAGAGGCAGCCTCGCTTAGTCGCTCGGCTCGCCGGGCCTGAGTGGGCCTAAACCACGTGTGTACTTATACCTATAGCCAGGGAGGTTTGACCTGGGCGGCTGGCAAACGGCTAGTGTGTGGCATGCGTGACTTGTAATCCCTTCCTCCATCCTCCTCCTCCTCTCCTGTAATTCAAAATCGCCATGAATAGAGCTCGATTCGTGATCTAGCCCTCACAATCTAGTATCAGAGCCATTCCTGGCCCTGGTTCTTCCCGTCCACAACCACCACACCAGGCTCGCCGACCGCTGCCGCACCGAGGCCATGGAAAAAATTCCTCCAGAGACCAAGGCGATCTATGAGCTTCTCTGGGCCAATTTTGATACTGCCTTCACTAGGAGCTCGACAGAGTGCAGAAATGAGATGACCACGACCCTCGCGAAGCTTGACATCAAGTTGGGCCAGCTTTCGGGTCGCATCGATGACGTCAAGCTTGCCATTGGCGTCGACCTCGATGAACTCCGCGATGAGATTGGGGCAGATCGGAGCACCACGGTGTGTCCCACCACTCTTCTCCAAGAGCGCCACCGGCGTCGACCAAGGCCGCACCCTCGAGCAGTGGATCAGGAGGATCTGATGGCTTCCACAGTGAGGAGCAGCATAGAGGAGCAATTTCGAAGTACGCCCCCACCGGCCCGAGGTATGCCGTCAGAAACTAACTCGTCGAGACAGATAATTCATGCCCCATAATTTTTTCATCCTATCTGGCCTGATGTTGTGGGGTTTGGACCTCGGATTGAGTTACCGTGATTTGATGGATCAAATCCCAAGCTATGACAGTCACGTAGTGAAGATTACTTCAGTCTATGGAACACTCCTAAGAACCACTGGATATCGGTCACCTCCGCTCAATTTGAAGGCACAGCTGCACACTGGA
Organism: Triticum aestivum; assembly: GCF_018294505.1. NCBI lineage: Eukaryota > Viridiplantae > Streptophyta > Magnoliopsida > Poales > Poaceae > Triticum > Triticum aestivum. Next base: position 311,129,057 of record NC_057800.1, on the reverse strand, counting down.
TGGAATTTGTCCAGCATCGAGCTTGTAAGTGCTAGTTATCGACTAGAGGGGGGGGGGGGTGAACAGGTGAATTTTATGAAAGTCTTCAAAACACAAGGTCTTTGAAGACAACAATCAATATGAACCTATATGATATGCAGCAGAAGATGAACTACACTAGACAGGCCATAGTCAAGTAAGCAATTCAATGAAAGCACGAAGACTAATAACAGCTAGTTAGTACATATCAGAATGGAAGACAGTATGAAGCCAAATAGTAATAGTCTTCGCACAGTGAAGTCAAATAGACCAGGCAAGCAAGCAACAACTTCACGAAGACAACTGAAATGTAAAGGAGGTAGGGGATAGAACCAATAGCTTGGTGAAGACAAGGATTTGGTATACCAGTTCCAGTTGCTGTGACAACTGTACATGTGGTTAGGGAGGCTGAGATTGAACTCAGAAGACCGTTTCTTCACCTTATTCCCCTTGAGCTAAGGACACACAATCCTCACCCAATCACTCTGGTAAGTCTTCACGGTAGACTTCCAAACCTTCACAGAATCCGTTCACTGGCGATCCATAATGACTCTTGGATCCTCAGAACATGACGCCTAACCGGCTGGAGGATGCATAGTCCTCAAGTGTAACAAGTCTTCAGGTCACGCAGACAGAAAGACTTCGGTGATGCCTAACACTCTTTGGCTCAGGGTGTTTTGGGATTTGTCCTTGCAAGGATCTCTCTCTCTCTCAAAGGCTTGGGAGGTGGGTTGCTCTCAAACGACAAAAGCCGTGCACTAACTCTAAGCAGCCACCAATTTATGGTGTAGGGGGTGGGCTATTTATAGCTAGGAGGCAACCCGACATGATATGTCCGAAATGACCCTGTGTCACTAAGGAACCGACACGTGTCCAACGGTCGGATTTCAAACACACGTGGCAGCTTGGCTTGGGCTACAAGCAAAGCTAACTTATCCCACTCTGGATAAGATTTGCTCTCATTGTCTTCGCTCAAAGACATAGGATTTTGGTTGAGCATCACATCAGTCATCTGACTTTGTTCACTTGGACCCCACTTAACAGTTCGGTGGTTCCTATGACTCAATAAAGAAGAAAAGGAAATTATGAAAGAAACTATGTCTTCGCACTCCATAGTCTTCAAGTGAATGTCTTCACACGTAATCATCTTCAACGTGAATGTCTTCACGAACCACCATTGTCTTCAATGTCTTCATACATTTTTAGGGGTCATTTCTGGTAGGTAAACCAAATCAATGAGGGACTACTACCCGTGTTATTCTGCAATTCTCACAAACACATTAGTCCCTCAACCATGTTTGTCGTCAATACTCCAAAACCAACTAGGGGTGGAACTAGATGCACTTACAATCTCCCCCTTTTTGGTGATTGATGACAAACTAGTTGAAGTTTTCTACGGGGATAAAAGTATGTGAAATTTAAAGTACATGGGCATTGGCTTCATAGGTTGATAGAGGCTCCCCCTGAAGATGTGCATATAAATATTTTGTGTTTGAATGCAAATGCACATGGCACATTTTGCTTTGTGGAGATCCTCTTGAAGGAAATATGCCCTAGAGGCAATAATAAAGTTGTTATTTTATATTTCCTTATTCATGATAATGGTTTATTATTCAAGCTAGAATTGCATTGATCGGAAACTTAAATACATGGGTGAATACATAAACAAATACTGTGTCCCTAGTAAGCCTCTACTAGACTAGATCGTTGATCAAAGATGGTTAAGGTTTCATAACCATTGACGTGTGTTGTCATTTGATAATGGGATCACATCATTAGGAGAATGATGTGATGGACAAGACCCATCCATTAGCTTAGCATAATGATCGTTCATTTTTATTGCCATTGCTTTCTTCATGTTAAATACATATTCCTTCAACTATGACATTATGCAACTCCCGGATACCAGAGGAATGCCTTGTGTGCTATCAAACATCACAATGTAACTGGGTGATTATAAAGATGCTTTACAGGTATCTCCGAAGGTGTTTGTTGAGTTGGCATAGATCGAGATTAGGATTTGTCACTCCGAGTATCGAAGAGGTATCTCTAGGCCCTCTCAGTAATACACATCACAAGCTTGCAAGCAAATGACTAAGGAGTTGGTCATGAGGTGATGTATTATGAAACGGGTAAAGAGACTTGCCGGTAACGAGATTGAACTAGGTATGAAGATACCGACGATCGAATCCCAGGCAAGTAACAAACACACTGATGGACAAAGGGAAATGCGTATGTTGTCATAACAGTTCGACTGATAAAGATCTTCATAGAATATGTAGGAGCTAATATGGGTATCCAGGTTCCGCTATTAGTTATTGACTGGAGAGGTGTCTCGGTCATGTCTATATAGTTCTCGAACCCGTAGGGTCCGCACGCTTAACATTCAATGATGATATAGTATTATATGATGTGTTTTGGTGACCGAATGTTGTTCGGAGTCCCGGATGAGATCACGTACATGAAGGGGAGTCTTGAAATGGCCGAGAGGTAAATATTGATATATAGTACAATGGTATTTGGACACCAGAAGTGTTTCGGGGCTACCGGGTACTTATCGGGTCACCAGAAGGGGTTCCGGACACCCCGACGAAAGATATGGGCCTTATGGGCCAAGAGGGGAAAGGCACCAGCCACAAGGGGCCCCATATGGGCCGGCCTAAGGAGGAGAAGGAAAGGGAGAAGGGAAAGGTAAGTGTGGATTAGGATTCCCACTTCCTTCCCTTTCCCCCTCTTTCCGCCCCTTCGACAAACATGGCAGAGGGGGGGGGGGGGTCAAAGGCATGAGCCAGAGTAGGATTCAGACCTACTTGGGGCGCCCCTTGGCCTGCCCCCTCTCCCTCCCACCTATATATATGATGAGGGGAGGCGCCTAGCACACCCCAGACAATTGCCTAGCCGTGTGCGGCGCCCCCCTCCATAGTTTACAGCCCCGATCATATTTTCGTAGTGCTTAGGCAAAGCCCTGCGGAGATCACTTCACCATCACCGTCGTGCTGATGGAACTCATCTACTACCTCGACATCTTGCTGGATCAAGAAGGCGAGGGACGTCACCAAGCTGAACATGTGCAGAACACGGAGGTGCCGTGCGTTCGATACTTGATCGGTTGAAGCACGAAGAAGTTCGACTACATCAACCACGTTATGAAACGCTTCCGCTTACGGTCTAAGAGGGTACATAGACACACTCTCCCCCTCGTTGCTATGCATCTCCATGGATAGATCATTGTGTGTGCGTAGATTTTTTTCCATGCAACGATTCCCAACACCTCTTCAACACATGAAGACAATTCATTGTGCATATACAAATGTAATGAATATAATGAAATGCACAATGAGAAATGGGCGTTTGTATAATGACTTCATGTGGGATTTATCGTCGCCTCAAATGTTAGCAAAAAAAGTGGAAGGCGACCATCAAGTTTTAAGTGTTACAACTCAAAAACCAACAGTTCAAGAACGAGAGTTGTAAAAACTTAGCAAAAGTAAGCACCCGACCCATATGGACCCGTTTGAAGACTATCAACTCATATGCTTTTCACATTTTGTCAGGAATGACCAAAAAGGTTTGAAGACATAGAGTGTCCACCCATTCCTAGGCGGTGTTGGTGAAGATGTTGGGGCAGCCGGGTCGACGTTGGAGTTGGGCAGTGCAGAGGGGCCTGGTGCAGAATCTTGGTGTAGTGAAGTCATCGCTGGTGAAGTGGCGTCATCCTCTTCATCAGTGAATCTTGCAACAATAGTTGGAGCCTAAGGTGAATAGTTTGAATCTTCAAGGGAAGGAGTTGGACGCCAACGTGCTGATTGCGGAGGCCTGGAATCAAACTTGAAGTGCTGAGTGAATCCATCTTCTTCAAGATCATCTTCAGAACAGAGCATTGTGAGGCTCTTCCAGGAACGGCGATAGGCTTCATGTGCAACAAAAGAGTTCTTGGTTGCAAGGTTGCGAATGCGATTGACATCAACGAGAAGACTCTGCATTTGGCGCTTCAGCTAGTCATGATGCCTATCCTGCTTTTGATGAAGTGACACAAGAAGCTCTCTGTCATTCAGGACACGAGCACGCTTTTGAGGCCTTTGAGCTACCATGCTGGCTGTTGCATCAGTGTTGGCACGATGCGGTAGCCGAAGCTGACTAGCAAGAGGACCAGTAGGAGCAGGAGGATTTGGCACATGAACTCCTTCAATAGGTCGAGTGAAGCTTAGAAAGGCGGCATTGTTTTCACGTATAGGCTCCTTGGAAGGCTCAGGATAAATAGCTTCATGAGACATGTCCACTTCTAGCAAGAATACAACATGGTTGCGCGCTGAAGCTTGATAGCTGATGTTTGACTGAAGCTTAATCAGTTGCATGACCCATGGAGCATAAAACTTGAGGCCAAACAAATCAATGCCTAAAGCTACCAACTGTTGGATGAAGAAGTCTTGAGTGTTGAACCTGATGCCATTGATGATGTAGAAAACCAATGTCTTCATAGAGCCTTCAAGCTTGGCGTCAGGAGAATTCCCTTTGATAGGCCATGGAGTACACCTTAGAATGTGGTATATAGTATGGGGCAGGTACTCATGGTCCTTGACATAGAACTCCTTGGGGTATTCAGCATCAATTGGCAAAGGCTTCATCATGGTGAGCATTTGACTCATATTGGGCTTAGGCTTTTGGAAGACACTTTGCAGTTCTTGCTCATGGCGCTGACAACCTGGCTCATACAGATCACCAGGAGTGGGCAGGGAAGTGATCTTGATGATATCTTGAGCTTTAGCTTCATGATGGACATCCCCTGACATCCACTCAAGGACCCATGTCTTCGGATCCCTGTTGTAGCCTGATATGTGGAGAGTGGCATAGAATTGCAGAAGAAGCTCTTCATTCCAGTGCTCCTTGTCGACGATAAATGGGAGCAGACCAACTTGAAGGAAGTAGTCAAGGGCTTTTTCAAGGCATGGCAGCCCAGCAATGGCATCACAGTCAAGACGCTTGTGGGGAAAGATCCTGTCTTGATTGTAGAGAATGCGTGAATAGTAGCTCCTTTGCTGGTGGCTCGAGAACCTGTCAAATGAGATCTTGGGCTTCTTTTAAGGGTTCTTGGCGTTGTCAAAGAAAGTGTTGTGCTCTCTGAAGCTGAGCATACTGAATGAGCCTTGTGTAGTGACAGCACTTGGAAGCCTTGGTAGCCTGGGCTTTGGCTTCTGTGTCTGAGGCCTTTGCTCCACATGATAGTCATATTGGGGACCAGGAGCAGTGGGTGGTGTCAAGATTGGCCACCGAACAGTAAGAAGCTCACCACGATAGAATGCATGTTCTATGGTGTGAGGCACAGGGGGAGGAACAGCCACATCCGAGGTGGATGGCAGCACATTGTCTTCCGTGGCATTATTGACTTCGGGCTGCACATTATCTTCAGCCATGATGATGTCACTGGCTTAAGTGGCAGTGTCTTGGCATCATCAGGTGTAGTAGCTTCTGTGGTTGGAACAACTGACATGTCATGCACAATCACATCTTCTTGAACAACCAAGTCAACGGTAGGGGAATAACTTCACGATCGAAGACTGGGTCAACTGCCAAAGCCCTTGCAAACTGGAGGTTTTGTTCAAACAATTCATCTTCGCGACACCATCGAAGACTGGATGGGTCGGCATCTTCAGGCTAAGGTCCTCTGACCATGCAAGGACAGAAGCCGTCTTAGGGTGCAGCTTCCTATACACAATATCGGCCCATGCTATCCTAACAGAATTCTTCTTCGCATACTCAGGTGTAACAAAGTGGTACTGAAACCATTCCTCCGCCCAATATCTTCGAATCCATTGGACTCGAGTTTCGCATTCACCATAGGTTTCCTCTATCAGATTTCGGGTTCCGGCAAAACCCTTGAGGTTCGAACACCGGGGTGCGCACGAAGATCTCTCCCCCCTCTAGCTCGCACACACCATGATCTCATGGCCTAGCTCGACGAACCCAAAGAACACGAGACACAAGAGTTTATACTGGTTCGGGCCACCAATGTGGTGTAATACCCTACTCCAGTGTGGTGTGGTGGATTGCCTCTTGGGCTGAGGATGAACAATTACAAAGGAAGAATAGCCTCCTGAGGAGAGGTGCTCTTGTGCTTGGTGAGTGTGGTGGCTTTGGTGGAATGGATCTGGTCCAAGATGAGATGATCCTTCTACGATGGTGGCTAGTCCTATATATAGAGGCTCGGTCTTCTCCCCAAATATTAGGCGGGAAGGGATGCCACAACGGCCAATTTGAAGGGGGACAACTAGTACAAGCTATCTTGACAAAAGTTGGTCTTCGCCTGCCAAAGGTTCTGGTCGTGACACCGTCTTGGGCTCCAGAGTGACCTCCGTCTTGCTGCCCTGCTGGCCTTGGTCTTGTTGCACCAATATGGAAACCTTTGCCTGATGCGTCAGGACTCCTCGCATGCGCTTGCCTCTTTAGCACCAAATAGGAAACGAGGACACTGCACGCGCTGGCGCCCGCCTGGCTCCAGTCGTCATGGCTTGCATCACACGAACCTCGTGAGGTGTCCCTTGCCTTGATCTCTCCGCCCCTCGCGAGCCAGCCTAGTGAGGCCGCCCCGGAGGAGGTCTTGCGTCGTCCGCCTCGCGAGGCTTGGCCCCTCGTGAGGGTCTTGAGTGTTTGCTGGTGAAGGTGGGTCGTACAGGGCCGCCGGTGGAGCCACGCCGCGGGCCGCAGGCAGGCAAGTCTGGGGCCCCTGTTCCCAGAACGCCGATAGTAGCCCCCGGGCCCAAGGTGCACTTGGACTTGGCTTTGAGGCGAAGCCAAAGGGCAAGTGCGAGCACAGTGGTCCCTAACAACCTACGGCCCCGTTTGACGCGTGGCGATTGATTGGACGTGGGCGTCTCCGCTTCCCCATGCTGCCTCGGCAACTACTCGACTTGACGAGTCCTTGCTGCATGTAGAAAAGGGTCATTATTATCTTAGATCATGGAGGCCAGCGGTTGCCCCCCCTTGGCTATAAATGGGAAGAGGGGGGCGGAGCCCCTGTTACCCATCTCTTCCTTTGCTCCTCCCGCTCCTTCTTCTTCCTTGCTTCATTGCCGGCAGCGACACCCATGGCGCCTATGAAGAGGCTCTCGGCTGCAGAGAAGGGGAAGACTCGCCAGGAGGGGCCTGGCTCACCGCCGCCCAAGAGGGGGCGCGGCCATCCCCGCAATCACACCATGACCGCGTGGTGGTGGTCGCTTGAGTAGTGGGAGCCCCATCGATGAAGGGAGGCGCGCCATGGTCGTGCGGCCGCCTAGGCCGCACTTCCACTCTGCGGAAGTGCTGCCGGAGTTCACCGTGTGGTTAGAGAACCCGGCTGTCACGTGGCTTCAGCTCCCGCGCTTCATTGCCAGCGAGCTGCCAGCCAATGGTCCAGGCAGTCTCTGGCTGCAGGCGAACGGCTGCTGCAACAAGGCCTCATGGGTCGTGGTCGACGTCTCCGCCGTAGGCAACACAGCCTTGGCCCGCGGCTGGCAAATGTTTGCCCCCACGCGGCCTAGGCCGGCGGTGCTCCCTGCACTTCAAGTACGATGGCAACACGAACCTCTACGTGAGGGTGTTTAGGGAAGATGGCCGCCGCGTCGGGTGTTGCCCCGAGGACAACGACGGTAGTGAGGTGCTCGGCCTCGGCGACGGCCGCGACAAGAGTGAATGTGGGCTCGCCCTCGGCGCCGGCCATGGCTCGTCCAGCTATGGCGACTCTTCTTCCGGCGACAGCTCCAGTAGCGGCGGCTACAACCCGCCACCACGCCGCCGGGCCCGCTTCAAAGGTGGTAGCGGGTCATCTTGTCGCCGCGCTTCAGTGAAGCGCGAGCAGGGGTCTGGCTGAGCTTAGGAGAGCACCATGGGCCCGTCCTCGCGACCTGCAGCGGGAGCACATGCCACTTTTGTTTCGGTCTTCTTTTCCTTCCTGCAATAAGAGAGACAAGTATGGGGCCCCGCTGGGGCGTGCAACAACTATGATTTCCAAGTGGCTGTGCTATGTTTATCACTCTTGTGTTGTGTTACAGCGTCAATGTTTCATGTATGCACGTAGGAATAACTTAGCTTGATGTGCCTGAAGTAGTTTCCGCCTCGCGGGGTGCGCGTTCCCCAGTGCCTGGCGAGGCCTCCTGTGCTCGGAAGGTGTCTGGGTACTACAAAAATTCGTTAGGAAATTCTTATTCTTTTGAATCCTGGTTTCAGGCACTGCCGGCCATGACCCAGTGTTTCGCATCGCGGTACCCAGGGGGCACAGATTGAGAGGGGTGCGCCGGCTTGCGAACTCGAGCAATGGTGCCTTGCGAAAAATAGGAAAATGAAAGCGCTCACGAGGGCACCCGTCTAGCCCCCTCGCGAGGCATGCGAGGGAGAGTACGGGTAAAAAAACCGAGGAACTGAGAGCAGAAAAGGAGGCAAAAAGGCAATGGAACCAGGCTAGCGAGGAACACCATAAAGCAAATTCTCACTAAAAAGGGGCAAGCCAACTACGGAAAGCAAATGAAAAGCCGCGTCCGGCACCTAGTCTAGTCTTCTTGTCTTCTCACCAGCGCGGAGCTAAGTGCTGCCACTAAGATGTGGGAGGGAGTCCCCGAGGCCTGAGGGTGGCACTCCTGAGACTCCGGGGCGTGTACAGCCCCACTCATTATTACATGAGAGTGTGACGAGCGGAGATCTTCACATGCACTGGGCCTTGCTTCACAAGCGCCGGGCCTTGCTTCATGGGTAGAACTTCCGAAGGTGCTGGATGTTCCAGGCGTTCTGGATGGGGATCCCGTCCTGCGTCTCCAGGCGCGCGACACCAGGCCTGGAGACGTGGGCGACCTGAAACGGGCACTCCCACATGGGTGAGAGCTTGTGCAGCCCTTCCCTGGAGAGCACCCGACTCAGGACAAGATCACCCACCTTGAGCGTCCTGGAGCGGACGGTGCGACAGTGGTACCGCCGCAGCGCCTGCTGGTACCTCGCAGCTCGGAGCGAGGCTTCATGAAGGTGTTCCTCCCCCAGCACGAGGTCCATCCTCCGCATGACATCCTGTTGCGTTTCATCAAACGCCAGGACGCGCGGAGCGATGCCTGACCTCGTGTGGGAGAACCGCTTCTGCTCCATAGATGAGGAAGAACGGGGTCTCTCCTGTCGGCCTGGTGGCGGTGGTGCGGATGGACCACAGCACGGGCCGGAGCTCGTCATGCCAGCCCCTGCCATAGGCCTCGAGTTTCTTCCTGAAGGTCATAGTCTTGAGACCCCTCAGAACTTCCGCATTGGCACGTTTGGCCTGGCCATTGCTCCTGGGGTGCGCCGCGGAGGCGTAGCAGATCTGCGTTCCAAGGTTAGCACAATATGTTTTGAAGGGATTGCTAGTGAACTGTGAGCCGTTGTCGGTGATGATGCGATTAGGGACCCCAAATCGTCTTACGAGGCCCTTGATGAACTTGACTGCTGACCCAGCTGGGATGGTGCGGACGGCTTCCACTTCCACCCACTTGGTGAATTTGTCGATGGCGAAGTAGAGGTAGCGGTAACCTCCAGGCGCTTGAGGGAATGGGCCCAGGATATCCAGCCCCCAGACCACGAGCGGCCATGAGAACGGGATAGTCTGGAGGTCCTGAGCTGGCTGGTGGATCTGCTTGGCGTGGAATTGGCAGGCCTCGCAGGATTTCACCAGCTTGGCCGCGTTGTTGAGTGCCGTCGGCCAGTAGAACCCACTGCGAAAAGCCTTGCCGACTAGGGTGCGTGACGATGAGTGGTGCCTGCAGTCTCCGCCATGTATGTTAGCCAGCAGCTCATTCCCCTGTTCCTGGGAAATGCATCGTAGAGAAACATCATTTGGCCGCTTCCTGTATAGCTCACCGTCCTGAATGTAGTACGCTGTAGCCTGCCGGGCCACATGCTCCGCGTCTTCCTCCTTCTCCGGCAACGTGCCTTGCGTCAGGTATGCCCTGAACTCCTCGATCCAGCACCCCTCCTGAGGCTCGAGCGCTAAGAGGAGGCACATTCTTGAGGTTGGGCCGCAGGCGGGGGCTCCCGAGGCTGGTGGCTGGGGGAGTTCCTCCTGAGGTGGCGTCGGCTCCACAGGCGAAGGTGCCACCGAAGGCTTGAAGAGCCGCTCCTCGAAGACGCCAGGCTCTTGGGGTAGCCGCTTGGATGCTCTTTTGGCGATGTCGTCGGCCTCTTTGTTGGTGCCACAAGGCACATGCTGTAGCTCCAGGCCCAGGAAATGCCTCTCCATTTTGTGCACCTCTGTGAGGTATGCCTCCATGTGCTCATCCTTTGGCTCGTACACCTTGTTGGAGAAGTTGACGGGGAGCTGCGAGTCTCCGTTGATGGTGAGGCGTTTCACCCCTAGGGCCACCACAGCCTTGAGGCCGGCGATGAGACCCTTGTACTCCGCGATGTTGTTGGAGACCTTCTCGCCCCGCTGGAAGCAGAGCTGCACGGCGTAGTAGAGTTTATCCTGAGTGGGCGAGATGATCACGGCTCCAGCCCCCGCACCCTGGCGTGCGAACGCCCCATCGAAGTACATGACCCAGCCATCTGGCGCTTCACTCCCTGGCGAGAGGGATCGGTTCTCGCCTGCTTCGAGCTCCAGGGCGTCGGTCCATTCTGCCACAAAGTTGGCGAGTGCAGCCCCCTTGATGACCCTGGTTGTGCTGAACTCCAGGTCAAACGCTTGCAGATCGATGTTCCATTCGGCGACCCTTCCCGCAGCATTGGGGCTTCTGAGCACTCTCCCCAACGGGTAAGCTGAGATGACCTTGATGGGGTGACCCTGGAAGTAGTGGCGCAGCTTACGCGAGGCCACTAGGAGCGCGAGCAAGAGATTCTGAGGCATGGGATATCATGCTCTCGCATCTCGTAGCACTGTGCTGATGAAGTACACTGGGTGCTTGCTACCTCTTGAGCACGCGTTGGTTTTCCCTTGAAGAGGAAAGGGTGATGCAGCAAGCAACGTAAGTATTTCCCTCGGTTTTTGAGAACCAAGGTATCAATCCAGTAGGAGACCACACGCGAGTCACCTTGTACCTACACAAACAAATAAGAACCTTGCAACCAACGCGATAAAGGGGTTGTCAATCCCTTCATGGCCACTTGCAAGAGTGAGATCTGATAGAGATAATAATAATAAGATAAATATTTTTGGTATTTTTATGATATAAATTGAAATTAAAGATTGCAAAATAAAATAGATTGGAAACTTGTATGATGGAAAATAGACCCGGGGGCCATAGGTTTCACTAGTGGCTTCTCTCAAGATAGCAGAAGTATTACGGTGGGTGAACAAATTACTGTCGAGAAATTGATAGAATTGAGCATAGCTATGAGAATATCTAGGTATGATCATGTATATAGGCATCACGTCCGTGACAAGTAGACCGACTCCTGCCTGCATCTACTACTATTACTCCACACATTGAACGCTATCCAGCATGCATCTAGAGTATTAAGTTCATAAGAATGGAATAACGCTTTAAGCAAGATGACATGATGTAGAGGGATAAACTCATGCAATATGATATAAACCCCATCTTTTTATCCTCAATGACAACAATACAATACGTGTCGTTTCCCCTACTGTCACTCGGACCGAGCACCGCAAGATTGAACCCAAAGCTAAGCACTTCTCCCATTGCAAGAAAGATCAATCTAGTAGGCCAAACCAAACTGATAATTCAAAGAGACTTGCAAAGATAACCAATCATACATAAAAGAATTCAGAGAAGATTCAAATATTGTTCATAGATAATCTTGGTCATAAACCCACAATTCATTGGATCTCGACAAACACACCGCAAAAGAAGATCACATCGAATAGATCTCCAAGAGAATCGAGGAGAACTTTGTATTGAGACCCAAAGAGAGAGAAGAAGCCATCTAGCTAACAACTATGGACCCGAAGGTCTGATGTAGAGGCCCTCTGTGATCAATGCCCCCTCCGGCGGAGCTCCGGAAAAGGCCCCAAGATGGGATCTCTTGGGTATAGAAGGTTGCGGCGGTGGAAATAGGGTTTCATGGTGCTCCTGGATGTTTTCGGGGTACGTAGGTATATATAGGAGGAATAAGTAGGTTGGTGGAGCCACGAGGGGCCCACGAGGGGGGAGGGTGCGCCCAGGGTAGGGCCCCCCTGCCTCATGGCCTCCTCGTTGATTGCTTGACGTCCACTCCAAGTCCCCTGGATCACATTTGTTCCAAAAATCACGCTCCTGAAGGTTTCACTCCGTTTGGACTCAATTTGATATTCCTTTTCTGCGAAACACTAAAATAGGCAAAAAAACAGCAATTTGCATTGGGCCTTGGGTTAATAGGTTAGTCCCAAAAATAATATAAAAGTGTAAAATAAAGCCCATTAACATCCAAAACAGATAATATCATAGCATGGAACAATCAAAAATTATAGACACGTTGGAGACATATCAGCATCCCCAAGTTTAATTCCTGCTCGTCCTCAAGTAGGTAAATGATAAAAACAAATTTTTTGATGTCGAATGCTTTCTAGAATATTCTTCAATGTATTTTTCTCTATTGTGTCATGAATGTTCAGATCCGAAAGATTCAAGATAAAAGTTTATTGTTGACATAAAATAGTAATACTCCAAGTATGCTAATCAAGCAATTATGTCTTATCAAAATACCATAGCCAAAGAAAACTTATCCCTAAAAAGTCATATAGTTTGGCCATGCTTCATTTTCATCACACAAAATGCTCTCATCATGCACAACCCCGGTGAGAAGCCAAGCAATTGTTTCATACTTAGCCTTTTCAAACTCTTTCAACTTTTACGCAATATATGAGCGCGAGCCATGGACATAACACTATGGGTGGAATAGAATATGATGATTGAGGTTGTGTGAGAAGATAAAAGGGAGAAAGTCTCACATTGACATGGCTAATCAATGGGCTATGGAGATGCCCACTGATTGATGTCAATGCAAGGAGTAGGGATTGCCATGCAACGGATGCACTAGAGCTGTAAATATATGAAAGCTCATCAAAGAAACTAAGTGGGTGTGCATCCAACTCGCTTGCTCACGAAGACCTAGGGCATTTGAGGAAGCCCATCATTGGAATATACAAGCCAAGTTCTATAATGAAAAATTCCCACTAGTATATGAAAGTGACAAAATAGGAGTCTCTCTATCATGAAGATCATGGTGCTACTTTGAAGCACAAGTGTGGAAAAAGGATAGTAACATTGTCCCTTCTCTCTTTTTCTCTCATTTTTTATTTGGGCCTTTTTTTCTTTTTTTCTTTTGGTCTCTTTTCCTTTTTTTTTCATCCGGAGTCTCATCCCGACTTGTGGGGGAATCATAGTCTCCATCATCCTTTCCTCACTGGGACAATGCTCTAATAATGATGATCATCACACTTTTTTTTACTCACAACTCAAGAATTACAACTCAATACTTAGAACAAAATATGACTCTATGTGAATGCCTCCGGCGGTGTATCGGGATTGTGATGAATCAAGAGTGACATGTATGAAAAATTAAGCATGGTGGCTTGCCACAAATACGATGTCAACTACATGATCATGCAAAGCAATATGACAATGATGATGCGTGTCATAATAAATGGAACGGTGGAAAGTTGCATGGTAATATATATCGGAATGGCTATGGAAATGCCATAATAGGTAGGTATGGTGGCTGTTTTGAGGAAGATATAAGGAGGCTTATGTGTGATAGAGCGTATCATATCACGGGGTTTGGATGCACCGGCGAAGTTTGCACCAACTCTCAAGGTGAGAAAGGGCAATGCACGGTACCGAAGAGGCTAGCAATGATGGAAGGGTGAGAGTGCGTATAATCCATGGACTCAACATTAGTCATAAAGAACTCACATACTTATTGCAAAAATCTACAAGTCATCAAAACCAAGCACTACGCGCATGCTCCTAGGGGGATAGATTGGTAGGAAAAGACCATCGCTCGTCCCCGACCGCCACTCATAAGGAAAGCAATCAAAGAACACCCCATGCTTCAAATTTGTCACATAACGTTTACCATACGTGCATGCTACGGGACTTGCCAACTTCAACACAAGTATTCATCAATTTCACAATTACTCAACTAGCACACCTCTAATATTACCACCTTTATATCTCAAAACCATCTATCAAGCATCCAACTTCTCTTAGCATTTAAAATTTATAACCAAAGTGAATTACCATGCTGTTCTAAAGGACTCTCAAAATGATATAAGTGAAGCATGAGAGATCAATTATTTCTATAAAATAGAACCACCGCCGTGCTCTAAAAGATATAAGCGAAGCACTAGAGCAAAAATTATCCAACTCAAAAGATATAAGTGAAGCACATAGAGTATTCTAATAAATTCCAATTCATGTGTGTCTCTCCCAAAAGGTGTGTACAGCAAGGATGATTGTGGTAAACTAAAAAGCAAAGACTCAAATCATACAAGACGCTCCAAGCAAAACACATATCATGTGGCGAATAAAAATATAGCTCCAAGTAAAGTTACCGATGGACGAAGACGAAAGAGGGGATGCCTTCCGGGGCATCCCCAAGCTTAGGCTTTTGGTTGTCCTTGGATTTTACCTTGGGGTGCCTTGGGCATCCCCAAGCTTAGGCTCTTGCCACTCCTTGTTCCATAATCCATCAAATCTTTACCCAAAACTTGAAAACTTCACAACACAAAACTTAAAAGAAAATCTTCGTGAGCTCCGTTAGTAAAAGAAAACAAGCCACCACTTCAAGGTACTGTAATGAACTCATTCTTTATTTATATTGGTGTTAAACCTACTGTATTCCAACTTTTCTATGGTTCATAAACTCTATTACTAGCCATAGATTCATCAAAATAAGCAAACAACACACGAAAAACAGAATCTGTCAAAAACAGAACAGTCTGTAGTTATATGTAGGTTTAGAAGACTTATGGAACCCAAAAAATTCTAAAATAAATTTCTGGACGTGAGGAATTTATCTATTAATCATATGCAAAAATAATTAACTAAATAGCACTCTCCATTAAAAAATGGCAGCAATTCTTGTGAGCACTAAAGTTTCCGTTTTTTACAGCAAGATCAAAAGGACTTTCCCCAAGTCTTCCCAAGGGTTCTACTTGGCACAAACACTAATTAAACACAAAAAACACAACCAAAACAGAGGCTAGATAAATTATTTATTACTAAACAGGAACAAAAAGCAAGTAATAAAAATAAAATTGGGTTGCCTCCCAACAAGCGCTATCGTTTAATGCCCCTAGCTAGGCATAAAAGCAAGGATACATCTAGGTATTGCCATCTTTGATAGGTAATCCATAAGTGGCTCTCATAATAGATTCATATGGTAATTTAATTTTCTTTCTAGGGAAGTGTTCCATGCCTTTCCTTAATGGAAATTGGAATCTAATATTCCCATCCTTCATATCAATAATTGCACCAATCGTTCTAAGGAAAGGTCTACCAAGAATAATAGGACATGAAGGATTGCAATCTATATCAAGAACAATGAAATATACGGGCACATAATTCCTATTTTCAACAATAAGAACATCAATAATTCTTCCCATAGGTTTCTTAGTGGTGGAATCCGCAAGGTGCAAGTTTAAAGAACAATCATCAAATTCACGGAAACCTAGCAAATCACACAAAGTTTTTGGGATCGTGGAAACACTAGCACCCAAATCACACAAAGCATAGCATTCATGATCTTTAATTTTTATTTTAATTGTAGGTTCCCACTCATCATAAAGTTTTCTAGGGATAGAAACTTCCAACTCAAGTTTTTCTTCGTAAGATTGCATTAAAGCATCAACGATATATTTAGTAAAAGCTTTATTTTGACTATAAGCATGAGGAGAATTTAGCACAGATTGCAGCAAGGAAATACAATCTATCAAAGATCAATTATCATAATTAAATTCCTTGAAATCCAAGATAGTGGGTTCATTGCTATCTAAAGCTTTAACCTCTTCAATCCCACTTTTATCAATTTTTACATAAGATCTAAAAACTCCGAATTTTTGGGACGCCTTCTAACTAAATTTGACTCATCTCCAGTCCCATAATTATCAAGATTCATATTGCAAAACAAGGATTTAATAGGGGACACATCAATAACTTTTAGATCTTCATCTTTATTATCATGGAAACTAGAAGAACACGCTTTCATAAAGCAATCTTTTTTAGCACGCATACTAGCGGTTCTTTCTTTGCACTCATCAATGGAAATTCTCATAGCTTTGAGAGACTCATTGATATCATGCTTAGGTGGAATAGATCTAAGTTTCAAAGAATCAACATAAAGAGAAATTCTATCCACATTCCTAGCCAACTCATCAATCTTAAGCAAATTTTCTTCAATCAAAGCATTGAAACTCTTTTGCAAACTAATAAATTATTTAATACTAGATTCAAAATCAGAGGGCATCTTATTATAATTTCCATAAGAATTGTTGTATGAATTACCATAATTATTAGAGGAATTACTAGGAAACGACCTAGAATTAAAATTACCTCTATACGCGTTGTTACCAAAATTGTTCCTACCAACAAAATTCACATCCATAGATTCATTATTATTCTCAATCAAAGTAGACAAAGGCATATCATTAGGATCAGTAGGAGTACTCTTATTAGCAAATAATTTCATAACTTCATACATCTTTCCACTCAAAACATTAATCTCTTCAATTGCATGCACCTTTTTACTAGTAGATCTTTCAGTGTGCCATTGAGAATAATTAACCATAATATTATCTAGGAGTTTGGTAGCTTCTCCTAAAGTGATTTCCATAAAAGTGCCTCCCGCGGCCGAATCTAAAAGATTTCTAGAAGCAAAATTCAATCCGGCATAAATTTTTTGTACAATCATCCATAAATTCAAACCATGTGTAGGGCAATTACGTATCATTAATTTCATCCTCTCCCAAGATTGTGCAACATGCTCATGATCAAGTTGCTTAAAATTCATAATATTGTTTCTAAGAGAGATAATCTTAGCGGGAGGAAAATACTTAGAGATAAAAGCATCTTTGCACTTATTCCATGAATCAATACTATTTTTAGGCAAAGACGAAAACCAAGCTTTAGCACGATCTCTAAGCGAAAACGGAAATAGCTTAAGTTTAACAATATCATTATCCACATCTTTCTTCTTTTGCATATCACACAAATCAACAACATTGTTTAGATGGGTAGCGGCATCTTCACTAGGAAGGCCAGAAAACAGATCTTTCATTACAAGATTCAGCAAAGCAGTATTAATTTCACAAGATTCAGCATCGATAAGAGGAGCAACCGGAGTGATAATAAAATCATTATTGTTGGTATTGGCAAAGTCACACAATTTAGTATTATCTTGAGCCATCGTGACAAGCAAGCAATCCAACACACAAGCAAACAAGCAAAGAAAAAGCGAATGGAAAGAGAGGGCGAAAGGAAAAGAGGGCGAATAAAACGGAAAGGGTGAGGTGGGGGAGAATAAAACGAGAGGCAAATGGCAAATAATGTAATGCGAAGGATAAGAGTTGTGATGGGTACTTGGTATGTCTTGACATGGCGTAGATCTCCCCGGCAACGGCGCCAGAAATCCTTATTGCTACCTCTTGAGCATGCGTTGGTTTTCCCTTGAAGAGGAAACGGTGATGCAGCAAAGCAGCATAAGTATTTCCCTCAGTTTTTGAGAACCAAGGTATCAATCCAGTAGGAGACCACCCGCGAGTCACATCGTACCTACACAAACAAATAAGAACCTCGCAACCAACGTGATAAAGGGGTTGTCAATCCCTTCATGACCACTTGCAAGAGTGAGATCCGATAGAGATAATAATAATAAGATAAATATTTTTGGTATTTTTATGATATAAATTGAAAGTAAAGATTGCAAAATAAAATAGTTTGGAAACTTGTATGATGGAAAATAGACCCGGGGGCCATAGGTTTCACTAGTGGCTTCTCTCAAGATAGCACAAGTATTATGGTGGGTGAACAAATTACTGTCGAGAAATTGATAGAATTGAGCATAGTTATGAGAATATCTAGGTATGATCATGTATATAGGCATCATGTCCGTGACAAGTAGACCGACTCCTGCCTGCATCTACTACTATTACTCCACACATCGACCGCTATCCAGCATGCATCTAGAGTATTAAGTTCATAAGAACGGAGTAACGCTATAAGCAAGATGACATGATGTAGAGGGATAAACTCATGCAATATGATATAAACCCCATCTTTTTATCCTCGATGGCAACAATACAACACGTGTCGTTTCCCCTACTGTCACTGGGATCGAGCACCGCAAGATTGAACCCAAAGCTAAGCACTTCTCCCATTGCAAGAAAGATCAATCTAGTAGGCCAAACCAAACTGATAATTCGAAGAGACTTGCAAAAATAACCAATCATACATAAAAGAATTCAGAGAAGATTCAAATATTGTTCATAGATAATCTTGATCATAAACCCACAATTCATCGGATCTCGACAAACACACCGCAAAAGAAGATTACATCGAATAGATCTCCAAGAGAATCAAGGAGAACTTTGTATTGAGATCCAAAGAGAGAGAACAAGCCATCTAGCTAATAACTATGGACCCGAAGGTCTGAGGTAAACTAGTCACACATTATCGAAGGGGCCATGGAGTTGATGTAGAGGCCCTCCATGATCAATGCCCCCTCCGGCGGAGCTCCGGAAAAGGCCCCAAGATGGGATCTCTTGGGTACAGAAGGTTGCGGCGGTGGAAATAGGGTTTCATGGTGCTCCTGGATGTTTTCAGGGTACGTAGGTATATATAGGAGGAAGAAGTAGGTCGGTGGAGCCACGAGGGCCCATGAGGGGGGAGGGCGCGCCGAGGGGGTAGGTGCGCCCCCTGCCTCGTGGCCTCCTCGTTGATTGCTTGACGTCCACTCCAAGTCCTCCGGATCACGTTTGTTCCAAAAATCACGCTCCCGAAGGTTTCATTCCGTTTGGACTCCGTTTGATATTCTTTTTCTGCGAAACACTGAAATAGGCAAAAAAGCAGCAATTTGCACTGGGCCTTGGGTCAATAGGTTAGTCCCAAAAATAATATAAAAGTGTAAAATAAAGCCCATTAACATCCAAAACAGATAATATAATAGCATGGAACAATCAAAAATTATAGATACATTGAAGATGTATCAGTGCTCGACGAGGGCGGGAGAGCCGACGGAGTTTTTGGCTCCCGGGGGCTGAGGCGTTTCCTGTGGGTCCCCAGCTTCAGAGGCTCGACGACTAGCCGGGGCAGCCGTTGTCTCAGGAGCATCGCCTTGGTGTTGTGCTGCCTCATTCGGCTTGGCGGCTCCATTTGGCGGGCCCTTGACCTGGGGCTCCTCTTTGAGGGCCACCAGCACCGCGCTGGCAGAGTGGGGTGTGGCAGACAGGTAGAGCACTAAGGGCTCGAGAGGACGAGGCACCACCATAACCGGCGGGCTGGTTAAGTATCTCTTGAGGTCTTGAAATGCCAGGTCGGCCTCGGGGGTTCACTCGAACGAACCCTTCTTCTTCATCAGATTGAAGAACGGCAAGGCGCGCTCCCCCAACTTGGAGATGAAGCGCCCCAGCGAAGTCACGTGGCCCACAAGCTTCTGCATCTCCTTGAGGTTTGTTGGTAGGCTCATGTCTTCGATTGCCTTGACCTTCTTCGGGTTGTCCTCGATCCCCCTGTGGGACACGAGGAAGCCCAGCAGCTTGCCGGAAGGAACACCAAACATGCACTTCTCTGGGTTGAGCCGCAAGTCCACCTGACGCAGGCTCGCGAAGGTTTCCTCTAGGTCCTGAATCAAAATTCTTGCCTCCCGAGACTTCACCACAATGTCATCGACGTAGGCCCCAGCGTTTCTCCAGAGCTGCCGCCCCAAGGCGATGTGCATCAGCTGCTGGAAGGTTGCTCCTACATTGCGCAGTCTGACTGGCATGCAAGTGTAGCAGTATACCCCGCATGGGGTCAAGAAAGCTGTTTTCTCCACATCTTCCACCGCCATCTTGATCTGGTGGTAGACCGAGAACGCATCTAGGAAACATAGCAGATCACACTCGGCGGTGGAGTCGACAATCTAGTCGATGCGCGGCAGCAGGAATGGGTCTTGAGGGCAAGCCTTGTTGAGGTTGGTGAAGTTGACACACATGCACTGCTTCCCTCCTTTCTTCGGCACGACGACCGGGTTCGCCAGCCACTCTGGGTACCGACTTCGCGGATGACACCAGCTTCTTCCAGCTTGCAGGTTTCCTGAACGATGAAAGACTACTTCTCCATGGACTGCCGCCTCGCCCTCTGCTTCACCGGGCGCACGTTGGGGCATACCCTCAGATGATGCTCAATCACTCCTCTCGGGACCCCAACTAGCTGCTTGGGCTCCCAGGCAAATACTTCCTTGTTCGCCCGCAAGAAGTCCACCAACTCCCATTCTTGATCTAGGGCGAGGTCGGCGCCTATAGTTGTGACGCCCCAAGACCGATGCTCGAGAAGACTTCCATAGGTTCCGGTTTTCTCCGTGTGTTTCATTTTGCTTGCTCCTTTTATTTTTGCATTGCATCATGTCATCATGCCATCATATCATTAATTTTTGCAACTCAACTAAATAAACCATATGGATCTTTGATCCATTTAAACCGAGGGAATTCACATGGTGATTCTCTTTACATCATATCCTCTCGATAATTAGAGAGCTATATTAAAATATTCCATTAACTTTGGAATCACCATAACACACTTGCAATTCAATTCTCATGCCTTTTTGCTTCATGTTTGTTCTCCAAACTTTCTCCATAATTCTTTCTCCATTTATCGAGGCTCCTCCTAAATTCTCAACATTTTTGGGCGCTTTGAAATCCTCGTCCTGGTTCAAACCATTTGAATTAAATTCAAATGAATTTGAATTTAAATCTTGCATTCATGCTCATTTCTATTTTCTTGGGACAAGCGCATTTTTGTGAGTCCGGGAAAATAATCCCCTTGCCCAAATTCTTGTCCACTCATTTCTTTTCTCTCCTTTTATTTTTTTGCTTTCCTGTTTTTGTGAGAGATTTGAAGAAGAGAGAGGTAGATGCTAGCAACAACAGCCGACCAGGCCTCTGGCCTTTCCCTCTCCATGGTCTGGCTCAGCAGATCGAGGTCCAACTAGCAGCCCCGCCGGCCTCTAAGGCCCATTTGCCCCTAGGCCCACCTAATTCTATCCCTAGCCCGATCCCCATCTCACCCTCCTCCTCATTCCCTCGCGCTGCCAGAGCACCCATCGCTCGATCCCTTCTCCCTCGCAGCGCTGCAGTCGCATCTCTCCCCCGCAGAACCGAGTCCCGCTGGGCCCCTCGTCCTCCTCCCATAGCAGCCCTTGCATCCGTGCCTGGCCCGAGCACCTCTCCTCTCCTGCACCTCGTCCCCGACGCTGGCCTCTCCTTCCTCCGCCTGACCTCAGCCGTGGAGGTGCACTGCCGCTACTCTGCTGCGCGTGTCCTGCCTCCTCTCGTCGGCGCCCAAGCCAGGACTACCTCGCCGCCGCAGGATGTCCCCTACCTGCCTTCTCCTGCCCGAGCTCATGGTTGCCCGGCCTCCCTCCATTTCATCCCTGCTGCCAAGCCCTTCGCCATCTGCCTGCCATGGCCTCCTGCCATGGGCCAGAGGTGCCGCCTCGCGCATCTCCGGCCTCGTCCCCGACCTCTGCTGCCCGGATCCCAGCGCCGGTGACCACTCCAACCGTGCAGGGCTCCTCTACATGCGCGCCTACACCCCTGCATCTGTCCCGAAGGCCACCCCGTGCGTGACCCCGACGCCCTGCTGCAGCTACTCTTCCCACGCATCGCCGTGCTCCTGTTCCGTTGTGTTCTAGCTCGAAGGAGTTGGCTGCGTCAACCTCTTGAACGCCTCTGACCCTCCGATCACCAACATGGCTTCACTGGCCTCCTCACAGCGCACGTGCCGATCTGCCCCTGCCTTGTTCGACTACCACCATTGCCTCCTTGCTGCTATCCACCCGAGGCCCTTGTGTTGCTTCATGTTGTACCATCAAGACCGCAAGTACGACTACCACACCGGAACGCCAAGTACTTGGTTACGCCGAGTTCCTCTCTAAACGTGTGTACAACTACCGTGGCTGTAGACCCGTGTACGACTATAGTCTACGAAGAACCGTGTAACGGAACCGTCAAGTTCGACTACGACTCGTGTACGACTACGTGGGATTCCTCGGACGCCAAGTTCAACGATGCATCAAGTTCCTCGCCATGACCTTGAACGTCTACGAAAACTCGTGCAACGATAAACATGTACCACTACCATCGCCGAGATCGCGAGAACCTCTTCCGTCGACCCTAGAGCATGAGATAACGACTACTTCCACTACAAAAGTCCCGAGAACGTCTACTTCCCCTTATCCGCTTCGAACTTGATCCGTTCTGATAATGCACGCTCTGAAAGGTATAACCGCCGAGACGACCGCCCGTGAACTAATGCATGTGTGACGTATGAGATGCTCGTGCTTGCTCCGTGCTCGAATTGTCGATGCACGTTGCCCCTCTTTTGCCTTGTTATCGTCGTCTCGTGGGACACCCGGTATCCGGGATCACTCCCCGTCACTCTTGCATGTTTCGCGCACCCACACTTGTTCCTTTGCACTAGCATCTCATTTGAGTTGCCGGATCACCGGAATGTTACCATGGTAACATTTCCGTTTCGCCGCCGTGGCACCCCTTTTCCTTCCGCCATGGCGACAAATGCCTCATATCTTGTCATGTCTACTTTTCCTTAAAACTTGCATAAACTTGCACATCTCATCCGCATCATGATAACAACATCAAGAATGTTTAAAATTGTTGTATGCATTAAATTGCTAAATGCACATGAGGATTTACTGGAATTGTTGTTTGATGTTTCCTGCCTCATTTAAAATGCCTAACTATGTTTTTCTACTCATGTTTCAACTCTTGCATGTTAATCAACATTTAATATTGTTGAGTACCAAATGAGAGAGAACTAAATAATTGATGCGGTGCTTTGTTTTGAGCTCCACTTAACTTGTAGTTTTGTTTGTGCACTTTGCCTTGCCTTGCTTCATTAAACCGGACATGCATCATACTTGGTTGTGCATCATACCATTCTTATGTGATGGTTGTTTACTATGTTGTTTGCTTCTTTCCGTGTTGTTTCCCTCGTTAGCTTTGGTTCCGTTCTGGAGTTGTGAGGATCCGTTCGACTACATTTGTTTGTCTTCTTCATTGACTCATTCTTCTTCCTTGCGGGATTTCAGGCAAGATGACCATACCCTCGAAATCAATTCTATCTTTGCTTGCTAGTTTCTCACTCTTTTGCTATGCCTATGCTGCGATACCTACCACTTGCTTATCATGCCTCCCATATTGTTAAGCCAAGCCTCTAACCCACCTTGTGCTAGCAAACCGTTGTTTGGCTATGTTACCGCTTTGCTCAGCCCCTGTTATAGCGTTGTTAGTTGCAGGTGAAGATTGGAGTTTGTTCCTTGTTGTAACATGGATATTTTTGTTGGGATATCACAATATCTCTTATTTAATTAATGCATCTATATACTTGGTAAAGGGTGGAAGGCTCGGCCTTATGCCTGGTGTTTTGTTCCACTCTTGCCGCCCTAGTTTCCGTCATACCGGTGTTATGTTCCTTGATTTTGCGTTCCTTACACGGTTGGGTATTATGGGAACCCCTTGACAGTTTGCCTTGAATAAAACTCCTCCAGCAATGCACAACATTGGTTTTACCATTCGCCACCTAGCCCTTTTCTTTCCCTTGGGTTCTGCAGACTCAAGGGTCATCTTTATTAAACCCCCTGGGCCAGTGCTCCTCTGAGTGTTGGTCCAAACTAGAGCCCTGTGCAGCGCCCCCTCGGGGAAACTCGAGGTTTGGTTTTAGTTGTATGGAGCGCTCATCTGAGTGTGCCCTGAGAACGAGATATGTGCAGCTCCTATCGGGATTTGTCGGCACATTCGGACGGTGTTGCTGGACTTGTTTTACCATTGTCGAGGATGTCTTGTAACCAGGATGCCGAGTCTGATCGGATTGTCTTGGGAGAAGGAATATCCTTCGTTGATCGTGAGAGCTCGTGATGGGCTAAGTTGGGACACCCCTGCAGGGATTTGAACTTTCAAAAGCCGTGCCCGCGGTTATGGGCAGATGGGAATTTGTTAATGTCCGGTTGTAGAAAACCTAAAGATTATCTTAATTAAAATGCATCAACCACGTGTGTAACCGTGATGGTCTCTTTCCGACGGAGTCCGGGAAGTGAACACGTTGTTGGAGTTATGCTTGACGTAGGTTGTTCTAGGATCACTTCTTGATCATAGTTTCTCGACCATGCTTTGCCTTCTCTTCTCGCTCTCATTTGCGTTTGTTAGCCACCATATATGCTAGTCGCTTGCTACAGCTCCACCTCATACCTTTTACCCTACCTTTAAGCTTAAATAGTCTTGATCGCGAGGGTGTGAGATTACTGAGTCCCCGTGACTCACAGATACTTCCAAAACCAGTTTGCAGGTGCCGATGTTACCGAGCAGGTGACGCAAGCAAGCTAAGGGAGGAGCTCAATGAAGATCTTGTTCTTTGTGTTGTTTCATTCTAGTCGATCAGTAGTGGAGCCCAGTTGGGGTTGATCGGGGATCTGTGTAGCATTTGGGGTAGTCTTCTTTTATTTTGGTTCCGTAGTCGGACCTTGATTGTATCTGGATGATGTAATGCTTTATTCATGTATTTGTGTTAAGTGGCGATTGTAAGCCAACTATGTCTCTTTTCCCTTATTGTATTACATGGGTTGTTTGTGAAGATTACCTCACTTGCGACATTGCTTTCAATGCGGTTATGCCTCTAAGTCGTGCTTCGACACGTGGGAGATATAGCCGCATCAAGGGCGTTACAAGTTGGTAATCAGAGCCTTCCCCGACTTAGGAGCCCCCTATTTGATCGAATCGCTGGCGTTGTTGAGTCCAGAAAAATGGTTTGAGTCTTAATGGATTATATATATCGGAGAGTAGGGTTCTTTTTACTCCTCAGTCCCTTCGTCGCTCTGGTGAGGCATCCTGACGTAGAGTTTTGACTCTTCTCTTCTCAAATTTCACTAATGTTTTTAGGATCACGCGGGTATCTTGGAATCGTTTCGATGGTTTTGTGACGAGAACATTGTTCTTGGTGCCTCCTGACATTTAGGTGTTGTGGCAGTGTCCTGGGGAGTTGAGCTCCGAGGTGTTATCGTCACAATTTTATCGTTGCAATTCTGAAATACTTGAGTTTTGCCGACATCGAAAATCTCTTTTATGCAGTTGTTGGTGAGATAACCTCGACGCCACCCAGTACTGGGGTGGGAGTTCGGGAGTATTGCCATAACTCGTATAACGGATTCTTTTTGAAGGTTGAGGTAAATGATTTCCAAAGGTTTCTTGGTTATGTGTTGAAGGATGGATACAGCTGGATGTAGGATTTGCTAGTTTTGGGTGAGATATTATGCTTCCCCTGTATCCCCAACACCTGATTGCATAACTAGAAAGTTTCGGGAGTTTATAAGTGGGAATTCAAGTATCACGTAGGATATCCTTCCAACAGACACACGGTACGACATGTGGTCTATCATATGTTTGTTCCGGTTTATTCTGCAAGCCAATCCTTTGTTTTGTTTTGGTTTGTGGTATTCGAGTTGCTTTAAAGTCAATTGTTGAATCCATACCTTTTTCTAAATGGTGTTCTCATATTTCTATGTGAGTGCTAATCCTTTTTCGATCATCAAGATGGTCATGCCAATCCTTTTCAACCGATGTGCTTCTCTCGAAGTTAATCCTATCCTTCCAATATTTGCGAGGTCAATACTCAGTTTTTCTCAACGGTATCCATTCCATCTGCCCGAAGTTTCCTTTGTTTTCTCGCCCTCCCACCCTTTTGTTTCTTCGAGGACTCAGATTTCTTATTCAAGTATCCTTTTACTAATGGGAAGTCTCTATATTCTTTTCCGTCAATGTTCTTATCCGGTGATTCTCAAGAAGATACTAACAGAGCTTCAAGTTTGTCACTCCTCACTCGTTTTCTTCTCCGGTGGATTCAAATCAAGCTTTCGGTGTTGATCATATCTTTTTCTTTTTCATTGGTTCACATGCTTTCCATGTTGCAAGTTCTTATCGAAGACTCTCTTATTTGTTCACCTCTCGCTATTCATTTGTTCCGGAGTGCTAAAGATATCTCAGAAGATTCGCGCTTCCATTCCTAATTCCGTTCAAGCTGTCGCGAGGTTGTTATCTCCTTTGAGTCATTTAATTCAACCGGTGATCATTCCAAAGGTGTGTCTTTTGAGTGGGCCCTAACCCACAGGTCTTTTCCTCGGATCTTACCTGAGTCTTCTTTTCCCGGTGTTATTCTCAAATTCATTTCAAAGTTTGATGTAAGAATGAATTATCATCAGTAATATGTATTTCTCCAAGATCTGTCAAATTCTTTTCATCGTTGGATCAACCTCTTTGCTTTTGATTCTTCCAGAGTGTCTAAATAATTCATGGTGGTGTTTCTCATAATCATTCTCAACATTTCAAGACCTCTAGGGGTTCTCTTCAATCTTATCTGTTCTCTCAAAGAGTCATGGTTCTAGCTTCATGCCATCCTCTCATAATTGTTTTCGATTGTGAGAATTCTTTTCACCCTTCCAGAGCAATTCAAAAGTCTTTTCAGTTTGATTCTTCGGAGCCAATCATTTCAGAATTATTCATTCCAGCTTTCAGCTCTTGTTCTCCAAATCTTACCGGTGCATCATTCAAATATTCTATAATCAGCTCGTGATCTCTTCGTTCTTGTGTATCAAATTCCCTCAAGTATCGTAATTCATTCTCTAATTCTCCCTGGTGTTTCCTTATCTTTTCTTCGTTCATTTTCTATTCTTACGGTGGTTCCTTCAAGATTCTTTTCCTCTTGTTATCATCAATTTATTTATGTTTCTCAAGTTCTACCGGTGGATCGTTGAAGACTTTCTCAAGTTTGCACTATATCTCTCTTAATCCTTTCTACGGGAATAAGTAGTATGCCAAATCCATTGTGTGCCATCAATTTAATTGATGAAGTATAAGCATAATGTAATTCTTATTCTTGTTTCATCGAGTATATTCAATTCCTTATTCCGGAGGCTCATCAAATTCTCGGTTTCACTTGATTCATCTTTCTTTTCCGGAGTTTAAAGCTCTCTCAATTATTTTATCACGGAGATCCATCTAAATCATTACAAGGTTTCACCTTGTGTTTTCAACTTCTCTTCCTTTTCTTTAGCCTTTTGTTTACCGGAGTTCTTCATGGAGGCTCTACTTGTTGGCTCATCAAGGACTTTAATTCCTTCTTGAAGTTTTCATCGAGATTCTTTTAAGGAACTCAAGCTTTCTTCATCTTGCAATCCGGAGTGCAATTCTTTCTTCCGTCATTGGAGGTGGTATTATGTCATTCTTGATAATTTGAGTTCATGTTTCATGATTCACATGTTATTAAGAACGAGGTATTTTAAATCCATCAATCTCTTCATTGGAGTTATCTTGGGTTATATTTCACCAAAGCTCTTCCCTAAGGATTATTGCTATTTGTGGTGCTTATAAATGATCCAAGTTCTCCATTTAACCTTCCGGTGAGATAAGTTTCTCGTCTCCTTGTTCTTATCAATCCAAATTCCTTTTCCCGTGAGTGGCAGGTTGTCACCTCATAATTTGAGATCTTCTCCATAAGGCCACGACAAGCTTACTCTTTTCGTTGTTGGTTTTCTAACAACTCCGTTCGACCCTTCTCCTAAGGATACCTCTTCAAGCTCTTTTGTAGCAGAAGTTGACATTTTCTTCTACATTCTTTTATCTCAATTATCTATATCCTATTCTTTCTCCCGGAGGTCTATTGATGTTGCTCTTTTCACCTCATCTCGGTTTGCCAAGACCATATTCTTTCATTTGCTAATCCTTTTCCAACCGGTGTGTCATGTTTTCATTCAAGTATCTTATCATCGTATCAAGTTTTTTTCAATTCTTTTTTTCTTTTCAATCGGAGTGCTGCCCGAAGTTGTTTCTTCCTTGTTCCTCTTTTCTAACAGAGTGTTTTCAACCTTGTTCATCTCTGTTGTGTTCTTTTCTCAAAATGGCTTAATCTTTTCAAGGTTCTTTGGTTTCACTCGTTTGTCAAAGAAGCAACTTAGTTTTACCTCTTCTCTTTCTTCCGTTTATTCCCTCCAGTGCCATCCTAGATCTCGGGACGAGATCCTCTCATAGTGGTGGAGTGTTGTGACGCCCCAAGACCGATGCTCGAGAAGACTTCCATAGGTTCCGGTTTTCTCCCTGTGTTTCATTTTTGCTTGCTCCTTTTATTTTTGCATTGCATCATGTCATCATGCCATCATATCATTAATTTTTGCAACTCAACTAAATAAACCGTATGGATCTTTGATCCATTTAAACCGAGGGAATTCACATGGTGATTCTCTTTACAACATATCCTCTCGATAATTAGAGAGCTATATTAAAATATTCCATTAACTTTGGAATCACCATAACACACTTGCAATTCAATTCTCATGCCTTTTTGCTTCATGTTTGTTCTCCAAACTTTCTCCATAATTCTTTCTCCATTTATCGAGGCTCCTCCTAAATTCTCAACATTTTTGGGCGCTTTGAAATCCTCGTCCTAGTTCAAACCATTTGAATTAAATTCAAATGAATTTGAATTTAAATCTTGCAATCATGCTCACTTCTATTTTCTTGGGACAAGCGCATTTTTGTGAGTCCGGGAAAATAATCCCCTTGCCCAAATTCTTGTCCACTCATTTCTTTTCTCTCCTTTTATTTCTTTGCTTTCCTGTTTTTGTGAGAGATTTGAAGAAGAGAGAGGTAGATGCCAGCAACAACAGCCGACCAGGCCTCTGGCCTTTCCCTCCCCATGGTCTGGCTCAGCAGATCGAGGTCCAACCAGCAGCCCCGCCGGCCTCTAAGGCCCATTTGCCCCTTGGCCCACCTAATTCTAACCCTAGCCCGATCCCCATCTCACCCTCCTCCTCGTTCCCTCGCGCCGCTAGAGCACCCATCGCTCGATCCCTTCTCCCTCACAGCACTGCACTCGCATCTCCCCCCCGTAGAACCGAGTCTCGCTCGGCCCCTCATCCTCCTCCCATAGCAGCCCTCGCATCCGCGCCTGGCCCGAGCACCTCTCCTCTCCTGCACCTCGTCTCCGATGCCCGCAAGCCTGCTGCCGCGCGTGACCACGCCGACCTCTCCTTCCTCCGCCTGACCTCAGCCATGGATGTGCACTACCGCTACTCTGCTTCCCGCGTCCTGCCTCCTCTCGCTGGCGCCCAAGCTAGGACTACCTCGCTGCCGCAGGACCTCCCCGACCTGCCTTCTCCTGCGCAAGCTCGTGGTTGCCCGGCCTCCCTCCATTTCGTCCCTGCTGCCAAGCCCTTCGTTGTCTGCCAGCCATGGCCTCCTGCCATGGGCCAGAGGTGCCGCGTCGCACATCTCCGGCCTCGTCCCCGACCTCTGCTGCCCGGATCCCAGCGCCGGTGACCCCTCCAACCGTGCAGGGCTCCTCTCCATGCGTGCCTACACCCCTGCATCTCTCTCGAAGGCCACCCCGCGCGACACCCCGATGCCCTACTGCAGCTGCTCTTCCCGCGCATCGCCATGCTCCTGTTCCGTTGTGTTCCAGCCCGAAGGAGTTGGCTGCGTCAACCTCTTGAACGCCTCCGACCCTCCGATCACCACCATGGCTTCGCTGGCCTCCTCATAGCGCGCGTGCCGAGCTGCCCCTGCCTCGTTCGACTACCACCATTGCCTCCTTGCTGCTGTCCACCCGAGGCCCTTGTGTTGCTTCATGTTGTACCGTCAAGACCGCATGTACGACTACCACACCGGAACGCCAAGTACTTGGTCACACCGAGTTCCTCTCTGAACGTGTGTACAACTACCGTGGCTGAAGACTCGTGTACGACTACCATCTACGAAGAACCGTGTAATGGAACCGTCAAGTTCGACTACGACTCGTGTACGACTACGCGGGATTCCTCGAACGCCAAGTTCAACGATGCATCAAGTTCCTCGCCGTGACCTCGAACATGTACGGAAACTCGTGCAACGATAAACATGTACCACTACCATCGCCGAGATCGCGAGAACCTCTTCCGTCGACCCTAGAGCATGAGAGAACGACTACTTCCACTACGAAAGTCCTGAGAACGTCTACTTCCCCTTCTCCGCTTCGAACTTGATTCGTTCCGATAATGCACGCTCTGAAAGGTATAACCGCCGAGACGACCGCCCGTGAACTAATGCATGTGTGACGTATGAGATGCTCATGCTTGCTCCGTGCTCGAATTGTCGATGCACGTTGCCCCTCTTTTGCCTTGTTACCGTCGTCTCGTGGGACACCCGGTATCCGGGATCACTCCCCGTCACTCTTGCACGTTTCGCGCACCCACACTTGTTCCTTTGCACTAGCATCTCATTTGAGTTGCCGGATCACCGGAATGTTGCCATGGTAACATTTCCGTTTCGCCGCCGTGGCACCCCTTTTCCTTCCGCCATGGCGACAAATGCCTCATATCTTGTCATGTCTACTTTTCCTTAAAACTTGCACAAACTTGCACATGTCATCCGCATCATGATAACAACATCAAGAATGTTTAAAATTGCTGTATCCATTAAGTTGCTAAATGCACATGAGGATTTACCAGAATTGTTGTTTGATGTTTCTGGCCTCATTTAAAATGCCTAACTATGTTTTTCTACTCATGTTTCAACTCTTGCATGTTAATCAACATTTAATATTGTTGAGTACCAAACGAGAGAGAACTACATAATTGATGCGGTGCTTCGTTTTGAGCTCCACTTAACTTGTAGTTTTGTTTGTGCACTTTGCCTGGCCTTGCTTCATTAAACCGGGCATGCATCATACTTGGTTGTGCATCATACCATGCTTATGTGATGGTTGTTTACTATGTTGTTTGCTTCTTTCCGGGTTGTTTCCCTCGTTAGCTTCGGTCCTGTTCCGGAGTTGTGAGGATCCGTTCGACTACGTTCGTTTGTCTTCTTCATGGAATCGTTCTTCTTCCTTGCGGGATTTCAGGCAAGATGACCATACCCTCGAAATCACTTCTATCTTTGCTTGCTAGTTGCTCGCTCTTTTGCTATGCCTATGCTGCGATACCTACCACTTGCTTATCATGCCTCCCATATTGTTAAGCCAAGCCTCTAACCCACCTTGTCCTAGCAAACCGTTGTTTGGCTATGTTACCGCTTTGCTCAGCCCCTGTTATAGCGTTGTTAGTTGCAGGTGAAGATTGGAGTTTGTTCCTTGTTGGAACATGGATATTTTTGTTGGGATATCACAATATCTCTTATTTAATTAATGCATCTATATACTTGGTAAAGGGTGGAAGGCTCGGCCTTATGCCTGGTGTTTTGTTCCACTCTTGCCGCCCTAGTTTCCATCATACCGGTGTTATGTTCCTTGATTTTGCGTTCCTTACACGGTTGGGTATTATGGGAACCCCTTGACAGTTTGCCTTGAATAAAACTCCTCCAGCAATGCACAACATTGGTTTTACCATTCGCCACCTAGCCTTTTCTTTCCCTTGGGTTCTGCAGACTCAAGGGTCATCTTTATTAAACCCCCCGGGCCAGTGCTCCTCTGAGTGTTGGTCCAAACTAGAGCCCTGTGCAGCGCTCCCTCGGGGAAACTCGAGGTTTGGTTTTAGTTGTACGGAGCGCTCATCTGAGTGTGCCCTGAGAACGCGATATGTGCAGCTCCTATAGGGATTTGTTGGCACGTTTGTCGGTGTTGCGGGACTTGTTTTACCATTGTCGAGGATGTCTTGTAACCGGGATGCCGAGTCTGATCGGATTGTCTTGGGAGAAGGAATATCCTTCGTTGACTGTGAGAGCTTGTGATGGGCTAAGTTGGGACACCCCTGCAGGGATTTGAACTTTCGAAAGCCGTGCCCGCGGTTATGGGCAGATGGGAATTTGTTAATGTCTGGTTGTAGAAAACCTAAATATTATCTTAATTAAAATGCATCAACCGCGTGTGTAACCGTGATGGTCTCTTTCCGGCGGAGTCCGGGAAGTGAACACGGTGTTGGAGTTATGCTTGATGTAGGTTGTTCTAGGATCACTTCTTGATCATAGTGTCAGGACCCCGACTCAATGCCACATAGATCTAGCATGTAACACTTCATATCACTTTGCGGCCTCACGCACGGTATTCCCACGGGTGTCGCCTTACCTTTACCCGGGACCGTTTGCGCCTTTTGGCACACGTATATGACAGTGTCGCTAGCATCCATATGATAAGGAGCCCGGGCTGACATGGCTAGTCGTAAACCCAAAGTGGCACAAACTTACAGGGACAGACATCCATGACCCAGCATCGAACGTGTCGGTCATCAGCGAGTGAATCCAGGCTGTAGCACTGGGCTAGCAGGACTCCGGTGAACCGGGCTGTAGCGGGCTAACAGGACTCCGGTATTCATCGCGTGACATTTCCCCGAAGGGACAGACACAAGAACGAAGAAGGACACATGCCGGCCAGCCTAAGTGTTCCGGAGCAGTAGCAAGCTACCATGGCTCGGTGGAAACACTAGGAGACATTTCCCGGTAAGAGAGGCTACTAAAGATAAACAACTAGATGGTCAGATCCCACACATACCAAGCATTTCAATAGCATACACACAATATGCTCGATATGTGCAGATACAACATGGCATCACAACATGACTCTACGACTCAAGTAATTTATTCAATAGGCTCCGAGGAGCGAGACATTACAAACATGGGTCTCATGACCCAACATTCAGAGCATACAAATCAAAGCACAAGCGGAAGCTATCATGTCTGAGTACAGACATCTATAAATGAAAAAGGCTGAGAAGCCTGACTATCTATCAGATCCTGCCGAGGGCACAAGATCGTAGCTGAGGTAACAAGCTAAACGTCGAAGTCCACGCGGTACTACTAGCGAGACCGAAATCTCTCTGCAAAAATATAAAATGAGCAAACGTGAGTACAAATGTACCCAGCAAGACTTACATCAGAACTAACTACATATGCATCATTATCAACAAAGGGGATGGTGGGGTTTAACTGCAGCAAGCCAGCTTTGACTCGGTGGCTATCCTAAACTACGACTGCAAGCGACTCTTTTGAGGTGGCGCACACGAGTCCACATATTCACCATATCAATGCACCACTATGGATCCGCTCCCGTCTCCCTACGAGAACGCCATCCATAGCACTCACGCTTATCTTGCGCATTTTAAAGTATCCACTTTCACTTGTCTATGAACTGATATAAGCAACCCAGAAGTCCTTTTCCGCGGACGCGGCTATTCGAATAGATGATGTTAACCCTGCAGGGGTGTACTTCTTCATACATGTTTCCACCACTTAGCGTCTGCACACGACATGTGCTCGGCAGACTTCAAGCGAAAGCCGACGTGGGTGTAGACCACGACCTACCTAAACACTCAAGTCTCTAGTCCAGGTTTATCGCCTATTCGGGTTCCATCCATGAGGAGATCCGGCCGGAGTTTCGCTCACAGCCCCAAACGATGTGAACAGGGTTCCCGAGATACCAAACGGGCATCCGGTACACCGTGCCACGTACCTACCGCATCACAGCCCACCCCTACGGTCAGCGCTGTCCACGGCCTCCAGTAAGCTACAAACACCAGAAACTACTTGCAACTCCTGGACAGAGGACTAGGGTGAATAAGAAGTCGAGCGGGGTCATATTTCAGGGCCCAATGTATGGTAGTAGCTGAATCATGGATCACAAACACAGAACTCAGTTCCTAAGGACGACTTCAATGAGACAACCCACCATGTACTCCTACATGGCCTCTCACCGCTACCTTTACCAAATCGTGTTCACACACTTAGCTCACACACAGTAGGACATGTTCACACGCCTCTGATTCATCCCCGATGAATCAGACCTGACTCAACTCTAAGCAGTAGCAGGCATGACAAACAAACATGAATGAGTAGGCACAACAGGGCTCAAACAACTCCTACTCATGCTAGTGGGTTTCATCTATTTACTGTGGCAATGACAGGTCATGCAGAGGATAAAGGGGTTCAGCTACCGCAGCAAGTAACAGATGAATCGATGTTGTCCTAATGCAGTAAAAGAGAGCAGGAGCGAG
Organism: Triticum aestivum; assembly: GCF_018294505.1. NCBI lineage: Eukaryota > Viridiplantae > Streptophyta > Magnoliopsida > Poales > Poaceae > Triticum > Triticum aestivum. Next base: position 311,094,908 of record NC_057800.1, on the reverse strand, counting down.
AGAGTGGGATTTTATCGGAATGAACAAGGGGGTTTTGCTTGCCTGGCACTTCTGAAGATAGAATTGAGTCTTCATCAGTGTCAACGATCGCATCATCGGTATCACGTCTATCGAGAGGGGACAAATACCGGCAACACAAAAGGGAACACAATCAATGCAATGCACAATATGATGCATGATCATGACATGGCAAAATGAATGTGTTTTGAGCTAATGCAACTAGCAACAGATTAAATGAAGTTGGTTTGAATACAAGATTCAAATTCAAACTCCATATGTGGTTATTTAAATGCCCTTTATATGATTTGTGCTAAACAGCATCTATAAGTTGTTCTAACATGCATGAAAATGGTACAGATGGATTCCTTGAATTTTTCTGAAAATTTTTCATATATAAATTATTTAATTTGGAGTTACGGTTAATTTTCTATGATTTATAGAAGTTTTAGCTATTTTCTGAAATTATTAAATCATTTAAGATTATTTAAATTCCAGAAAATACTTATTGCGTCAGCCTGACATCATCATGACGTCAGCAGGTCAACAGGGCGCCTCCAGGTCAAACCTGACCAGTGGGGTCCACTGGTCAGTGACCCAGGGCTGTTTAGCTCGCTGACAGGTGGGCCAGGTCAACGGCCACGTCAGCAGGGTCAACTCTGACTGGTGGGTCCCGTGTGTTTATTAACTAATCTAAACAGAAATAAAACGTAGATTATTTAGAGCGTGGGGCCCAGGTGTCAGTGAGCTAGGTGGGTTGGTTAGTGGGGTCATTAGCGCTAATTAAGTGACACGTCGACTTCGCCGGAGTTCGGCCGGCGATGACCAAAACTACGGCGGGAGCTCGCCGGAGTGGCGCTGCGAGCGGTTTTGGGCCAAGCCAAGGGCACCAGAGGGTTGCCCTTGCTTGCGCGCATCCAAAGGAGGCATGCGGGAGGCGCGGGGTGGCCGGAGCTCGCCGGAGTGGAGGCCGCGGCGGCTGCCGGAGCTCGGGTTTGGGCGGAGCGAGGTTACGGAGCGCTAGGGGGCTGGCTGAGGGGCTATGCGGACTCCTGGGGCAGCTAGGAGCACGCTAGGCTCGTCGGACTGGCCGCAACAGCACGTCAGTGCCATGCCCGGCGTCCATGGCGGACGGCGGCGCTCGGTACGGTGGCTAGCATGGCTACTGTACGGGAAACCAACGGGGAGAGAGGGGAAACGTAGGAGAGCTCACGGAGGGGCTAGCGGAGGAGACGACGAAGTCGGGGAAGCTCTAGATGCGCCGAATCGGTGGAGTCGATCTCCGGGCACCGGAGGTGAAGACGACGATGCTCCGGTCGGCTGGGGCCTCTTCTGGTCGCGTGCATCGAGTGTGTTGCTTCACGGGGTCGTGGCGGAGCTCGGGTACGCAGAGAGGGAGCGAGGGAGTGGCTGTGGTTGCGGTGGTTGCGAGCGGCGGCGGCGGCGGCTCTCGGTGGGGAGAACAGAGGAGGGGGAGGAGCGAAGAAGAGTGAGGGAGAGAGGCAGGGAGATGCGTGGCACCACCAGAGAAGGCCAGGGCGTCGAGGGGGAGCGGCAAGCAGGAGGTGGCCGAGGCGCGTGTGCGCGCACGGCGGCCACACGCCCTCCTGCCCACTGGTAGGAGGTTGAAGATAGTAGGAGAGAGGAAGAGGTGGGCTGGGCTGAGCTGGGCCGGTCCTGTTGGGCCACCAGGTAAGTGGACCAGGTGAGTACTGTTCCTTTTAATTTTTCTGTTCTGTTTCCCTTTTTATTTTATTTTGCCACTGTTTTCAAATTCAAAATAATTTCATACAGTGCCAAAACATTCTAAAATATTTTATGTTACCTCTCTGGACTATTCCAAAAGTACATAAAACATTTCAAAGCATTTGAAAATATATTCATTATATATTATGAATATATCCCGAAATTCAAATAGATTATTGATTTAAATTCAGAGACCAAATAATTCCTTAAAAATATTCCAGAATTTTGGTTTGATATATAACTCTTGCCAAAATTCACAAAACTATTTTTAGGGCATTTTGGATTCACAGAATGCAATTTAAAGGGTGCTTGCCCTTCTTTTAATTAGATTTTGAGGTTTCCAAAATTCCTCAGTTCAGGTTTTCAGAAATTTAAATATGATGCACACAAGATGCAACACTAGACAACACCAGAAGCTAGGGATGTGACACATAGTTTCTCGACCGTGCTTTGCCTTCTCTTCTCGCTCTCATTTGCGTATGTTAGCCACCATATATGCTAGTCGCTTGCTATAGCTCCACCTCATACCTTTTACCGTACCTTTAAGCTTAAATAGTCTTGATCGCGAGGGTGTGAGATTGCCGAGTCCCCGTGACTCACAAATACTTCCAAAACCAGTTTGCAAGTGCCGATGTTACCGAGAAGGTGACGCAACCAAGCTCAGGGAGGAGCTCGATGAAGATCTTGTTCTTTGTGTTGTTTCGTTCTAGTCGATCTGTAGTGGAGCCCAGTTGGGGTTGATCGGGGATCTGTGTAGTATTTGGGGTAGTCTTCTTTTATTTTGGTTTCATAGTCGGACCTTGATTGTATCTGGATGATGTAATGCTTTATTCATGTATTTGTGTGAAGTGGCAATTGTAAGCCAACTATGTATCTTTTCCCTTATTGTATTACATGGGTTGTTTGCGAAGATTACCTCACTTGCGATATTGCTTTCAATGCAGTTATGCCTCTAAGTCGTGCTTCGACACGTGGGAGATATAGCCGCATCGAGGGCGTTACAATAGTAAAGGTGGCGCCAGAGGCCCCGTCCTCGTCGACCGGTATCTGCTTCATGTTGGCTTGACCTTGAGTGAATAGCTGTTTCTTCTTGGTCGGAGTAGCCCCCTTGGTCCTGGGCATGGCCTTGTCGGTCGGGCAAGCTACCGCCGTGGCCCTGAAGGCAATTTTGAGGGCCACCAAGGCTTCCTTGGTGTCTCCAGCCATGGTGAGGACACCCTTGCTCCATGGCATCTTCATGAGGATGTAGGCAGGATGGGTAGCTACCATGAATTGGGCCAGCGCCGGGTACCCAAGGATGGCGTTGTACGGTAAGCCGATGCGGGCGATGTCGAAGTCGGTTAGCTCGGTGCGGTAGTTGTCGCGTGTGCCGAAGTTCACGGGGAGATGGATCTGCCCCAGGGGGTTGGAGGAGCCGCCGCCGACTCCGGAGAAGGGCTTGCTGGGGCGGAGCCGCTCAAGCGGTACATGAAGGAGACTAAAAGCCTTCACGGAGAGCATGTTGAGGCCGACGCCGCCGTCGATGAGGGTCTTGGTGACGGCTACGCTGCAGATGGTGGGCGTGCAAAGCATCGGAAGCACGCCCGAGCCAACAGTGCTGACTGGGTGATCCCCTGGGTCGAAGATCAGGTCGGCCTTGGGAGCCGCCCAACCCGGGGGAGCCCCCTGCCGTGCGGGGGCGGCGCCAATCTGGCGAAAGAACGGCTTGGTATGACGGTCCGAGGGAGGCGCTTGCGAGCCATCGAGGAGAGCCGCGATGAAGGGGGGCTGGCCCCCCGAAGCGCGCGATGAAGAGGTCGCGCAACTCCTCCCAGGAGGCCACAGAAGATTCCGGCAGATGGAGGAGCCAGGCGCGCGGCACGCCAGCGAGGGCCATTGGGAGCTAGTTGGCCATGACTTTATCGTCACCCCGGCCTACAGGACGGCCTCCTCGTATGCCAGCAGAAAGGCCGCCGGATCCGCCGCACCATTATAACAGGGCGGCATCTCCGGCTTGAAGTTGTGCGGCCACCGCACCTGCCGCAAGGCGGGGGTGAAGGCCCGGAGCCCCACGCCACTATGGAGGGTGCCCGTCGATCGAGTCAGAGAAGCAGAGGCGTCCATGAGAGCTAGTCGGAGCGGTGAGGCCGTCGGGGGCAAGCTTCGGCGCACCCCTACCTGGTGCACCAAATGTCGGATTTCGGATTCCGGCAAAACCCTTGAGGTTCGAACACAAAGGTGCGCGCGAAGATCTCTCCCCACTCTAGATCGCACACACCATGATCTCACGGCCTAGCTCGACGAACCCAAAGAACACGAGACACAAGAGTTTATACTGGTTCGGGCCACCGATGTGGTGTAATACCCTACTCCACTGTGGTGTGGTGGATTGCCTCTTGGGCTAAGGATGAACAGTTACAAGGGAAGAACAACCTCCTGAGGGAAGGCGCTCTTGTGCTTGGTGAGTGTGGTGGCTTTGATGGAATGGATCTGGTCCAAGATGAGATGATCCTTCTACGGTGGTGGCTAGTCCTATATATAAAGGCCCGGGGTCCTCTCCCCAAATATTAGGTGGGAAGGGATCCCACAACGACCAATTTGAAGGGGGACAACTAGTACAAGCTATCCTGACAAAAGATGGTCTTCGCTTGCCAAAGGTTCTGGTGGTGATGCCGTCTTGGGCTCCACGGTGACCTCCATCCTGCTGTCCTACTGGTCTTGGTCTTGTTGCACCGATATGGAAACCTTTGCCTGATGCCTCAGGACTCCTCGCCTACGCTTGCTTCTTTAGCACCAAAGAGGAAACGAGGACACTGTGCACATTGGCGCCCGCCTGGCTCCAGTCGTCATGGCTTGCATCAAAAAAACCTCGCGAGGTGTCCCTTGCCTTGATCTCTCCGCCCCTCGCGAGCCAGCCTGGTGAGGCCACCCCTGAGGAGGTCTTGCGTCGTCCGCCTCGCAGGGCTTGGCCCTCGCGAGGATCTTGAGTGTTTGCTGGTGAAGGTGGGCCGTATAGGGCCGCTGGTGGAGCCACGCCACGTGCTCCAGGTAGGCAAGTCTAGGGACCCCCGCTCCTAGAACGCCGACATCCTCTAGGTCATACTTGTATTCCTCATAGAGATCAAGTGGCAGGTCCAAAGCAGTGTTGTCTCGGTGCTACCTGCCACCCTTCTTTGCAGATTTTCCGCCAGCCATTGGATTCAGAATGAAGGGCTTCACAATACTGTTTGTCTTCAATCTACTTGTCAGACAAGATCTGGCTTCAGGTGATTCAATGTGATGCTATAAGAACTCTGCAAAGGAATGCAGACTATGAGAACCAAGGGATTCTCCCATGGACATGTACCTGTGACAACATTTGAGATGCGAGGGAAGGGGAAGAGGTCATATGCATTCTCAGAAGTTTTTAAGATAAATCAGTTTGAAGACATTGACCTCATAGTGCGAAGACATTCACTTACCGATGTGAGTTGGTTCCAGATTTGTACAAATCCATGAATAAGTACAAGTGAGGAATCCAACTAATTGTGAAACATAACTGAACATACTTGAAGTTATGAGATTCATAAAAGGGAAGTTTCAAATTTTGAAATGTGGAAACAACTTTTGAATATCTAAGCAATTTAACAGATCAAATAAACAGTAAAAAGAGAGTTCTTATTTACCGCATGACGAACTGCTAGACAAGAAGTAGAGAGGCCGAGCAGTCGAATCTCCCGCGCCCTAACTTGGCGGCGGAAGACACCTATAGCGGCGACAAAAGGAAAAAGTCCAGGGCTAGCGTGTAGACGACGCCAGAGAGGTCGCGACTGCGAAGCACTTCGTCTCCGACGATGACAGATGCTAGCGGTGGCACTAGGGTTTGAGCGATACGGCGAGGGGGAGAACTGATAATGACTGTGAGGGGAGAGGTATTTAGAAGAATGAGGATGGCGCAATGCAATTACACAGGTGCCCCTGGCGGTTCACATCTAAAGGACACATGGCAGACATGCAACTTATTGAAGGTTGAGCCACGACACCACGCGTGCCTGGTCTATCGGGTGGTCCTTCCGGCTTCTCCAGTATTCAGGCAAAAAGGATAAGAATCTTAAAAACAGTTTTAAATGTGTGTCTCTGTATCTTCAGCTAACAAGGACACAGTGAAGACATTCGACACATGTCAACAGAATGCATATGAAGAGACAAAGAGAATTTGAGGGATAAGTACAAAAGGGGTTAGGGTCAGATCACATTCACTTAATGCATAAAATAGCAACTTGAAAGCATAGCTATAAGTGAATGCCGTAGAGGACAAAACACACACACACACACACCAGACACATACACACACACACACACACACATATATATATATATATGTGTGTGTGTGTGTGTGTGTGTGTGTGAAGACCAAATCAACATTGCAAAGATAAACTTTGAAGTCAAACCAATGTTGAAGACAAACCGATTATGAAGATAATGCAATCATGACACCAAACGAAAATCTTCAAGAAAGGTTGGTGGTGGCATTACCCACCGTATAGGAAATATTAGACCCAAACACGGCACACAATTATCGTGGAGCTCTGAAGTAAAATTCCACATTAATGTATTCACACTCAAAGGGTAAGTCTTCATGAATGGAAGATATACCTTACTTCATGTGTTGCGCACCTAAGTCATCAATATGCATAAGCTTTTGGATGTGTGTCCATTCACAGGACATTCGAGGATTCTAAGATAGTTAGCTCACACCGCAGCTTGCAAAACCTTTTCTCATCCAAGGGCTTCGTGAAGATATTTTCCAATTACTCTTTAGTGTTGACGTGAATGATATGAATGTCTTCCTTCATAACATGATCTCTGACAAAGTGATGACGGATCTGAATGTGCTTTGTCTTCGAGTGCTGAACTGGATTGTTAGCAATCTTGATGGCGCTTTCATTATCGTAGTAGAGGGGCACATGCTTCATGTTGATGCCATAATCCTTAAGGGTTTGCTTCATCCAGAGAAGCTGAGCACATCAAGATCCAACAACAATGTATTCAAATTCAGCAGTGGAGAGTGATATACAGTTCTGCTTCTTTGAGGACCAACAGGCAAGAGATCATCCAAGAAAGTGACATGTGCCTAATGTGGACTTGCGATCAACCTTGTCACCAGCATAATTAGCATACGAGAATCCAACTAGATCAAACTCTGAGCCCTTTGGATACCATAGTCCTAGCGTTGGGGTGTGAACAAAATATCAAAGTATTCGCTTCACCGCGAGGTGATGCGATTCCTTTGGTGCCGTTTGGAAGCGGGCACACATGCAAACCCTAAGAATTATATATGGCCTAGATGCACATAAGTACAATAACTAACCAATCATGGAGCGGTATTCCTTTTGATCGAACTCTTTACCATTGTCGTCGGGGCCTAATTGGCCTTTGGTTGGCATTGGCGTCGTGTACCCTTTGCAGTCTTGCATCCCAAACTTCTTCAGGCAATCTTTGAGGTATTTTTCTTGTGATATGAAGATGCCATTTCTTTGTTGATAGATTTGAAGACTAGGAAAGAATTTCAGCTCTCCCATTATGGACATCTGATATTTCTCTTGCGTCATATGCCCAAACTCATCACTGTATCTCTTATTGTTGTAACGACCAGACATCATATGCCCGAACTCATCACTAATTGTCCTTCTAGTTTGAAGGCAAAATGATTACCTTGTTGAGTCAAGATGCTGTTCCTCAGGTTTATGCTTTAGTGGAACCCTCAACTCTATTGGTAACTGAAAATACAATAGTGTCTGAACTCCCTTATGAAATTCAAGCACTATTGACCAAATTTGCTCTTGTATTTGAAGCTCCTTCTGGATCCTTCTGGTCTTCCTCCAAGGAGAAAATATGACCACACAATTCATCTAGTTCCTGGTGCTCAATCTGTGTCCAGCAGACCTTATAGGCTTGCTCCTGCTTTGAAAGATGAAATGGAAAAGCAAGTAAAGGAAATGATAGCTTCTGGAGTTATTAGGCCAAGCACCAGTGCCTTCTCTTCACCAATGATACTTGTCAAGAAGAAAGATAAAACTTGGAGGCCTGCATTTGACTATTGGATGTTGAATGCTATTCTAGTTAAGAGCAAATACCCAATTCCTGTTATTGATGAGTTGTTACATGAATTAGCAGGTGCCTGTTGGTTTTCCAAGTTGGATCTTCAATCTGGTTACCACCAGATTAGGTTGGCCCCAGGAGAAGAGCACAAAACAACTTTTCAGACTCATATATGTCATTTTGAATTTCTGGTGTTATCTTTTGGCCTCACTGGGTGTCGTGGGAAACCACGGCCACCTATGGGACCAAGAGCCCCTTTCTGGTTCGGTGGGGGATGTCACATTGCAAAAAAGTGGAGAAGCATGGAACAACACGACAGAGATCATGCGAGCAGTTTTTACCCAGGTTTGGGCCGCTGTCGGTGTCAAAACTGGCGGATCTCGGGTAGGGGATCCCAAACTGTGCGTCTAGGATCGATGGTAATAGGAGAACGGGGGCACAATGTTTACCCAGGTCCAGGCCATCTCTATGAAGGTAATACCCTACTTTCTGCTTGATTGATCTTGATGAATATGAGTATTACAAGAGTTGATCTACCATGAGATCGTAATGGCTAAACCCTAAAAGTCTAGCCTGACTATGACTATGGTTATGAGGATCTATCTATGGACCTAGCCCTCCGGTTTATAGACACAAGAGGGTTCTAGGGTTACACAGGGTCGGTTACAGAGAAAGGAATCTCCACAATTGATCGCCAAGCTTGCCTTCCACGCCAAGGAGAGTCCTATCCAGACACGGGTAGAGTCTTCGGTCTTTGTATCTTTATGGCCCATCAGTCCGGACCATATCCAATATATCGGACACCCGAGGACCCCTTAGTCCAGGACTCCCTCAGTATCCCCTGAACCAGGCTTCAATGACGATGTGTCTGACACACAGATTGTCTTTGGCATTGCAAGGCGGGTTCCACTTCCCAAATACTCCAAGATAGTCTTTGGATAAAATGAAGGTGTCCGGATCTACAAGACAAGTACCACACACGACTGCAGGGAATATAATATTTCACGAGTCCCATCTGCTGACAACTTTTTACAAGATGACATCACATCTGCCCAGTTGTTATTTCGAACCGTTTCCTGTTCCATGTTTCGAGGCGTGGTTTTTATTGGCACATTCTGTCGAAGCAGAGATCGTGTCCCCTTATTGCGAGATCCTCATTAATATGAGAGTGGGTAATCCAACCGTTCCACTGGAAAGATTCCTTAGGAATAGGCGGGTTTTTAGGCTTAGGAGGAGGCATTCAATACCCGCGGCCTTTATAAAGGAACCAAGGGCCATCCTTTTATGCCAAGCCTCTCCTTAACCTTTCCAACCTCGAGTTTCTAGCACCCAAGATTCGACTTCGTTGCTTCAAGCTTCCCCATTGATCAGTTGTGAGTATAGTGGGGTTTTTACGCCCCAAACTACGGATGTCGTGTTCTCCTCAGGGACTAGGCAAATCAGCGGCGGCGCTCGACTAAAGCTAGGTAACACAATTTTAAGAGATGATTGCAGAAAATAAAACCTAAAATAACAAGGTTGTTCCCGAAGATCGTTGGCAAAGAAAACGACAAACAGCAAAGGGAAATTCAGATTTTACTCAATATCTTTTTGGTGTTTTTCCAGCACTTGAGAAATAGAAGCTATAGGAGGACAACTTCAACAAAGGGAACTAACAAGACAAGAACACATATATGTATATGAAACTAGCAAGTATAGAACACACGAAAGGAACAAGATTAGGGATAGAATACAATTATTTCACATCACATATACATGTCACATATGTCACTGGTACATAGCTAGCACATTGAACTTGAGATTAAAAACAATCACACCTCTGACTTCACAAAGAGTAGCCTCACTACAAAATAAAATCACAGGTAGTAATCTGAATTTATACAACCCACGAACTGACAGTCACATATAAATCTAGCACAAAACAGTTTGCAATTGAACAAGTCTCAACACTAATTGTTCACAGAACACAACAATATGTTTTTTTATGAATTACACACACACACAAGGGGAAGCAGAAGGAGGAGGTTCAGAGCAGAGCTTCAGCAAATGAGGAGTAGCAAGGGAGCGCTGGAGAGGAGCAACAGTAGGTTCGGAGAAGAAGCAACAGCAAGGTTCGGGAAGAAGAGGCAGCAGGGGAAAGGAGTAGTAGCAGCAGTGTGGAGGCGCAGAGAGCAGCAGCATGAGGGGTTCATAGGAGCAGTAGCATGAGTGCAAGAAAAGAAGCAGCAGATCAGTAGCAGAAGTACACAGAGAAGGAGGAGCAGCAGGGGCGCAAGAAGAAGAAGAAGCAGCAAGCAGCTGAAGGAGGGAGAAGGAGCAGTGAGGGAGATGAGGTGCTGGTCGCACGGGGGACCAGACGCCCGTCTGGCGAGTCACGCGAGTGGCGGCGCTGGTGGGTGGCGCTAGAGATGGTGATGGTGATGCAACGCTGGTGGCGGCGATGTGGATGGATGATGGTGGATGGTGCCGCGGCAGGTGATGGAGATGGCGAGGATGGGTGGCTAGGTGGCGCACCAACCACGCCGGCCTGGTCGTAGCGGCGGCCGGTGGTGGAGAAGGTAGGGTGAGGGAGATGGAGATGTCAGGCCCAAAGGGATCAAGTGCTGCGGCTAGGGATTTTGTTCCCCACTCTGAGCTGCCACATTTGCACATTGGCCCTCCTCTTCTCTTCATTTCTGCCCAAGAAGATCCTCCTCTTCTTTTAGTTTGCTCCCCTAGATTACTTCTTTCCTTCACGCTCAGGTCCTTGACATATTTCTTTCATGCCCTTCTCTCTTCTCGTTAGCCACATAGTAGAAATCTTGACGATTATAGTGCCTTTGCACACTTTTCTGCAAAAGGAACAACTAACAAGTAAATGATCCCTTTATATGATTTTCATTCAAATATGCAATAATTCATAGCAAGAATTGATTTTCAGAACTCAACAAATAATATATTTCTATGCCAAAATTGTATATATGAAATGTGCTTATCACCCATCATGTCCGGACCCAACCCTCAAGGTCGATGGGTGGCTTCCTATGTCACAGAGGAGGATATTGTAAAGCTTTGGGTGGCCAGATAGCTGACCACGGAGATCCACCACAGGCTCCCTGCTCAAGGACAGGTTATTCCGACCCCCAGATCTGGCGAGAGGGTTGTATTTATCTCTCAGTTCCTCCGAGGGCTAGGGTTCGCTCTCCACCCCGTTGTCCGGGGCTAATGTTTTATTATGGACTAGATTTTCACGATCTAGCTCCGGATTCTTTCGTTCACGTCTCGACGTTTATTGTCACGTGCGAGGCCTTCCTACGAATCCCCCCACACTTCAGCTTATGGCTCAAGACCTTTGGTGTGAAGCCAAAGGTAGTCGACGGGGAACAAGTGGACTGCGACGGTGTTGTAGTAAGCCATCTTACCAACACTCCCTGGCCAAAAGGCTCTTTCACCGAAGCTTCCAATCAATGGCAGCGAGAGTGGCTTTACGTTACGGAACCCCGTAGCACCAAGTGGGCAGCTACACATGCGTTCCGTTCTGGCCCTCCGTTACAGCTTGCATCAGGGGTCAATAAGGGGCTGGACTGGGGATCAGTTGATGAAGTGCGGACTCTACAAAGTCGCATCCGAACCCTCCTCGAGAGGGACATCGATCTTGTCAACGTGATTCAAGCAATGCTAATCCGTCGAATCCTGCCATGCCAACGTAGGCCTCTCCGCATGTGGGAGTTTAATCCGGAAGGGCCACGAACCCTCCAACACTTCTTCGGTGCTACGTGCAAAGGGATGTGGGAGATGTTTTTTGGGAAACGAAAACATTGGCCGGACACCTCCGAAGACGTCGGCCTTGACTGCAACCGTCCGGACACCTCGGTAAGCACTTGTCTTTCAAACACTTCGTAGTTAAGTATATCATGATATGTTACCGAGCAAACTATCTTCTTTTAGGGCTGGATAAAGAAAGTGGAACTAATTAGGTGTTCGGCCCCCTTCCCGAAGCCTCAGCAGATCCCATATTAACAAGGATGCCGGCCCCGACACCATACCAGATGTCTGTGAAGGAGGACAAGATAGGAGCGGGAGGACCATAGAGGGCCTCCATCCCGAAGATATTTTAGACGCCGTGTCCGGGGAGATGAAAATCCCATCGCCTGAAGGCAAAAGTAAAGGGGAAGCCAACATTCATTCCTCCTATGGTAAGAAAAGAGCCGTCTCCGAAGATTGGGAAGAAAAGGCTCCCAAGCGAGGCAAGATTCCCTTGTTGGGCGGCTCGGGTTTGAAGGATGACCTTATCACACAGTCCTCCAGCGAGGCCAAGCCTAAATCGTAAGCAAACAAGGGCGGTTTACACATACCCCGTTCCTCCCCTGTGACTAGGGTAACATCTAAAATGTATGTTTTTTGCAGCTCGGCGCACAATCTTTCTCAACAATCATCTTCCTCAGGAGACCTTCTCCCAGAGATGATGGAAAGTGAGACGCCTCCACCAGTCTCCTCACCCAATAAAGCGGATGACCTTGAGGTGTCGTCCTGGAGGGTCTCTCCTGATCCGCAAGTGATGCGAGGGGTGACGAAAACACGAACCGAAGATGACACTTCGGTAGCCCAGGGTCCGGGGACCAACAATAAAGGCCCCGGACTGTCCGGCTTTCAGCCGGAGACAACTCTAGGGCCGAACGAGCGGATCCCTTTGAAGGGAGGCCGTGCTGCTATGGCTACTTCTGGAGACCCAGAAATGTTGGATATATTGACGAATTTGCTGTGACAGGCGTCCGTCTCCGAAGACCATCGTACCTTGATGGGCACTGTGGTTAAAAAGGTCCTATCCGCAAAAAGCGGATTGAATGAAGCCTTCATGAGCATGCTAAGAGGTTTCGAGGTTTGTGCTGTAATGCTTTCAATTGTGTTTTATTCACAAAATACTCCTAGGTATAGATAGTAAACCCTGAGACTCTGATAGGCTCCCCAAGGGAGGCAATCAGAGGATCAAAAATATTTATCCAGGAAATAATATGACTACTTGGAACACATGCTATTACTTCCCCTACAACTGCCCGATCCGCGGAGGTTGCGGATCTGCAGTGGAAGATTGATGAGGCGGATGATGACATCACGCTGATCAACAAGCATCTTGACAAGGTGCAAGGTATGTTTTTGGGTTAGCCGGTATATTTATGCATGATAACATGAGCATGAAGCTGGAATTGTATACTGAGACATGCGTAACTACAGATGGTGCTGCTGCGGTGGAGGCCCTTCGGGCTGAGCTTGTCCTTACCAAGGAACAAACCCAGATAAGTAATCTGGCTGCCCATAAGGCGGATGAAGAGTTAGAAACCGAACAGGCTGTTCGGCGCCAGTGTGAGGAAAGAATTACTACCATGGCGTGCAAGATGGAGGAGACCACCGTCCGGTGCGAATTCCTTGAGAAAGATAACAAGGCCAAAACGGCCGATCTCTACAAGGACTTACAAGAAGCGAAAGAAGCACGGTCTGAGTCTAGAGCGGCTCGGGAAGAGATCCGGCAGGCTGAGGAGATAGCGGCTGGTAAGCATTTCTTATTACAGACGAAGTTCGGCGATTCGAAGTATTCCCCGCTTAACCAAATGTGGAGTTCTCCGGACCCCTTTTTAGACCTGCCGAAGAGTGCCTCCGATGCGTCGCAATTTTACCAAGTGCAGGAAGGGTGTGCCATAGAGAAGCTTTTTAGTCACAGTTCGGCGCGCCAAAGCGTTAGTTGTTACTAAATGAACAGATGGCTCAGTGGGCCGAGCTCCACAGGATATCTGGTTCCGCCATGAAGGACGTCATAGTCCGACTGTAGCCCACGGAGCCCATTCCGAATAGTTACTTCGGCTTGGTGCAGAGGCTTGTGGATGCGATGCTGCGTATCGACGCCGTTAAGTGTTCCACGTGCATTGAAGGTGCACGGATGGCCTTTGCCTGTGTCAAAACATACTGGGCCAAGATGAAGGCCACTGACGTTGTCACGAGGAGTCCCCCCAAGGGTAAGGACCATCACGCACCTAGACACTATTTCGAGGATGTCTTAGAGGGTGCCCGCTTGATAGAGGGCTAGTGCTTGAAAGATATGACATTTGAATGAAATGTATTGAATTGTAAAAGACAGTATGTTGATAATATTATGATTTTTGCTTAAATTTTTTTGGTTCCTCCTGTGCGGCCGCTGTTTGCATAATCTGAAAGTTTTCCAGTCATCGACTTCAGCCCCCACGTAGAAAATACGGGGGTGTTCGGAAAAGCATATGATCACTCTTAACTCAACGTGTTGGTCCATGAATGGAGGTGTCAATGCGGTGAACGAGGCAACCGGACTATAGGGCGTTAACACTTTCACTTAGCCATAGGAGTTTTATGGCGGGTCTATGATATAAACCCTGGTATGTACGCTGTTATCCCAATGTGGTGCGTTCACATGTATGACCTAAAGAAAGGTCCTTCGTGTAATACAGAGGGAATCGCGAAAGATTCTGATAAGTCATCTAGTGGTTGACCAGCTCTCGCTGCATCATGATAGTCAGTTTTCGGCTTTCTCTACTGAGGTGCTCGCCTGGGTAAACCAGGGCACAATCGCAGTAGTTCTCCCTTTACTACCTTAGCCGATAGAGCGGAACGTAAGGTAGCAAGCACAGGAGCCGGGAAACCAAACTATTGAGCCAAGACATGATTCGGAGCTGATGCATATAAGGCCAAAGTCGCGACGCCGAAGTATGCTATAAAGCTGTTCAGACTTATTGGCAATTTAGTTTGTTCCCATATCGAGCCCCTGGCACGGCGTGTGAAATAACTAAAGGAGCAAAATACAGTTTTTTTAGAGAAAAGTGAATACATGATATAAATTATATTCACTAGAACTTGAGTGACATGCCAATCATTGTTTTGTATATAATAACGCCACGACCCTGGATATTTGACATGCCAAGGGTCGATGGCTGAGGTAGAATGCACTTTACAAGCTCGCAAAATAGAGAGTACGGTCTAAAAAAGTTGTGTTGGACCTCCTGTCGCACGTCTGCGCCGCCTTTCCTCGATGAAGGGGCCCCTTAAAGGGAGTAACTTTTGGATGAATGTACAAACCAGAACTTCGATGGAGTCAGTGAGATGACCAGCCTACGAGTCACCTATTATAAAAGGATAATGAAAAAGGAAAAGTCGTCAGAAAAGAATTGAAAAGAAGGGAGTTATAGAAGTACTTGCAGGCCCGTCCGTATTATGCCTCCGCTGACGCCCATGATATTTTAAGTGCATTATGCGCAGTATAGATTTCACAGGTGTATGAGGTGGATGGCGGAGGCCGAACTACTAGTCCAGCTTCTTAATTTCTCGGTCCTGCCGAATGGGGACCGACGGCTTTATGGCCGACAAGGTATGTGGTTTAATAAGGCCGACTTGTACTCCGGCTGGAGGGAACATAGTATGATGCCTAGTCCGGAGGGAGTACGTCTCATGCTCCTTTGTAGGGGCGTGTGTCATGTATACCATGTTCACCATTTTTACCTCAGGGAGAAATTGCTTCTGACCCCCGGTATTTGGTTGGTGAACCTCTTCGTCATCGCTATCACTGGGCGGTCTTTTCCCCTTATCTTCGGCGTTGAGCTTGCCGGCCTGCTTGAAGACCCAACACCTTCTGTTGGTGTGATTAGCTGGTTTATCGGGGTTGCCATGAATCTGGCAGGGCCGATCCAATATCTTGTCTAAATTGGATGGACCTTCTCTTTTTGCCTTGAATGGCTTTTTCTGTTGACCGGGTTTGGGGCCGCCGAATCCGACGTTGACCGCTATGTCGCATGTTCTCTCATTATCATTGCGACGTTTGTGTTTGCTGCGTCGTGGTTTTGCATTGCCGTCTCAGACTTCAGAAGTGCCCGGATCACTGGCGCTGTTGCTTCTATGAGCGAGCCAGCTGTCTTCTCCTGCGCAAAAGCAGGTCATCAGAGCGGTAAGGGCTGACATGGATTTTGTTTTTTCTTGACCGATGTGGTGGGCGAGCCACTCGTCTCGGACGCTGTGTTTGAAGGCCGCTAGGGCTTCCGCGTCCAGACAGTCGACGATTTGGTTCTTTTTAACTAAGAACCTAGTCCAGAGCTTCCTGGCTGACTCTCCGGGCTGTTGAACTATATGGCTTAAGTTGTCGGCGTCTGGTGGCCGGACATATGTACCTTGGAAGTTGTCATGGAAGGCGTCTTCGAAATCCTCCCAGCTGCCAATAGAGTCTTCGGGCAGACTGTTTAACAAGTGCTGAGCTGGACCTTTGAGTTTTAATGGGAGGTATTTGATGGCATGAAGTTCATCTCCATGGGCCATGTGGATATGGAGAAGGAAATCCTTGATCCATACCATGGGATCAGTTGTTCCATCATATGATTCGACATTCACGGGTTTAAACCCTTCCGGGAATTCATGCTCCATTACTTCGTCTGTGAAGCAAAGAGGGTGTGCGGTGCCTCTATGTTGGGCCACATTGCGACGTAGCTTCGATGGAGTCCGTCTGTGGTTTTCGGCCCGGGTGTGACTAGGCTTGTCACGTCTGAATAGATAGCCGTTGTCACGTGTCGGGGCACGTCCTCACAATCCATAGACCGATCTGGTATGTCCTGCTCTACTGTCCAGGTCCTGCCGAAGGTCATATGTGTGACCACGAGCTGTGTTGTCTCTGCCTTTACGGTGAGGAGGGGCGGGCTGGTGGTCGGCTTGAGTTGCCGCTTTGTCCCGACCGCGTGGTGGTCGGTTAGCCGCATTGTGCGGTGATGGTATGGGCTTCGGTGCCTCGTCATCGAACTGAGGTAGCAATTTGCGCTTCGGGTAAATTTTGACTGGCGCTTGAGGCCGTATTCTTCAGCTGCTAGGACATCAGTCCATCTATCGTTGACCAGATCTTGGTCAGCATGAAGCTGCTGCTGTCGGGGTATGGGGTCCCGGCAAACCCTTAAGGTTCAAACACTAGGGTGCGCGCGAAGTCTTTCCCTTCAACCGATCTACGCTCTAGCTCGCTAGGATCTCGCGGACGAACTCGACGAACTCACAACACAGAAGGACACATGGTCTATACTGGTTCGGGCCACCGTTGTGGTTAATACCCTACTCCAGTGTGGTGGTGGATTGCCTCTTGACCTGATGATGAACAATACAAGGGAAGAACGGCCTCCTGAGGTTGAGGCGCTCTTGAGCTCGGTGAGCTTGTGTGTGTGGGGGTGGTCTCTCTCAAGCTAAGATGAGATCGTCCTCTCTCTTCCCTCTTTTCCACTATGGTGGCTAGTCCTATTTATAGAGGCCCTGGTCCTCTTCCCAAATATCGAGCGGGAAGGGAGCCAACAATGGCGGGCTAATTTGAAGGGGGACATCTAGTACAAGCTATCCTGACAAAGGTAGTCTTCGCCTGCACAAAGTTTTGGTGGTGATGCTGTTCTGGGCTCCATGATGACCTTCGTCTTGCAGCCCATGGTCTTGGTCTTGTTGCACCGAAATGGCAACCTTTGCCTGAGGCCTCGGTACTCCGTGGCTACGCTTGCCCCCCTTGCACCAAAGAGGAAACAAGGACGCTGTGCGCGCTGGCGCCCGCCTGGTGTCAATTGTCACGGCTCACGTCACGAGAACCTCGTGAGGTTCGCCTCGCCTTGATATCTCCGCTCCTCGTGAGCTTGCCTAGCTAGGACACTCCAGAGGAGGTCTTACGTCGTCCGTCTCGCGAGGCTTGGCCCCTCGCGAGGGTCTTGGGTGCTTTGTTGAAGATGGGCCATACGGCCTGCTGGCTCAGGCACGCTATGGGCCGCAGGCAGGCAAGTCTGGGGACCCCCATTCCCAGAACGCTGACAGTAGCCCCCGGGCCCAAGGTGCGCGCGGGCTTGGCTTCGTGGTGAAGCCAAGGGTCAAGCTCGAAGTGCCACGGGCCCCAAAGCCCGTGGCCTCGGTTGACGCGTGGCAGTTGATTGGACGTGGGCGTCTTGCTTCCCCAAGGTGCTTCGGCGACTGCACGACTTGACAAGTCCCCGCGACATGCAAGGGAAACCATCATTACCTGTGATCGTGGGAGACGCCGGTTGGCCTTCTCTTGCTATAAATGGGGAGGGGGCGGAGCCCCCGTTGCCCATCTCTTCCTTGCTTGCTTCCTCCTCGCTCCACTGCTTGCTCCAATGGTGCCCATGAGAAGATTCTCCGTCGAGGAGAAGGGGAAAGCCCCCCGGGATGCCCCGGAGCCACTCCCGTCGAAGAAGAGGTAGATCCATCGCCGTGACGAGGCGACGTTGCAGGTGGTGGCGAGGCCTTTGTGCGAGCGGCCTCCGCCTGGGTACCCATTACCCTTGTACGCCCAAGACGTAGGCTCAGGAGGACGAAGTGGCGAGCAGCGTCACCCACACCGCACCCGAGGCCGCCGCGCCTCAGCGACGCCGGACGCCCACGCGGCGGACTCCTCGCGCGAGCTGGTGCTGTGGACGCCGATCCCTCTGAACTCCTGGATCCGCTTCCCACGGTTCTTCTCCGATGTGATGCCGCCGAGGGGGCCTCTCGAGTTCTGGCTGTAGCATGCCGATTGTGGCGCTCCGGCGATCAGAGCGAAGATCGAAGCGCCCCCCTTGGCAAAATCTTCATGACTTGCGGCTGGGGAGAGATTGCACGGATCTGTCGCGCGAGGGGTGCCCTTGCGATCCACTTTGAGTACGACGGCGCCTCCATGCTTCTCTTCAAGGTCTTCGACGCCGAGGGCTGCCGCTTGGAGTGGTGCTCTGGAGAAGAGCGCGAGGCTGATGCGCGCTCTGCCCGCGACTACTCCAGCAGCAGCAGCCCTTGGGAGTCCAGGAGTTCTCCTGAGCTCTACGAGACTCCGGAGACGAGCGACGACAGCTATGCCCCCCCCCCCCGAGCTCTCGCCATGCCCGGAGCAAGGCTGCGGCATCCGGCCGCCGCCGCTGTTGATCTCGATGGTGCTGGCGCCGGCCTCCCATGGCCCACTGTTGATGATGGCGTCCGCCACGGGAGGATGTAGATAGGACCCCCCTTAGCAGCAGCTTTTGTTTCCTGCGAAGGATCATGAATCACCCCACGGGGGCATGTAAGGATCTACAATGCCTTTGTACCTATTTTCCTTGTTATGAAGATTTGACGAACGCGTGTCCCGTTAAGGCTCGGCCTCCCCTTTCTTTCCTCGCGATAGCTTGTTTCTCTACGCTGACGGGTCCCGGTCCTAAGGCGGCTACAGCCACCGCTGGTATGCCAGGTCGTGATGCCGTGGTCAAGGCCAGGAGGTGCACGGCCCGAGGTCCAGTAAGAGCCCCTGAGGCGCGATGCTCAGGAGGTCCCCCTTAGTGCCCAAGCGGCCATGGCAAGGAAAGAAAGGAAGATGACTTGGCCGCAACGGGGTTGCGGCATGGGGTGAGCGACTATTAGGCCCAAATGTTTTGCTGATCCGAGAGCGAAACTTATCTTGATGACTTCGCGGTGATTCCTGATGTTGCGCTAGGGCCGCGCGCTAACTCACGCGACATAGCCAGGCCGACCCGTGCGAGTTTTCCTTCTCCCGAGCTCCCCTTAATGCTCTACGTCCTCAGGTCCCGGCCCTCGAGCGAGCTCAGCCGCCGCTGGTATGCCAGGTCGCAATGCCGTGGTCAAGGCTAGGGGGTGAGGGCTGGAGAGCCAGCAAGAGCTCCCGAGTCGCGATGCTCAGGAGCCCCCCTTTTAACACGCAAATGAGTCGCGCGAGAGGAAAGGAGACTCGCGGTGCCGCCTGCTATCCTTCCCGCAGGCTACCTAGGAACATGCATAAGAAGAAAAATGGTTTGCCGTTACTGCCACCTGCCTGCCGCTGGTTGGTCCGGATGAAGTGAAGGCATTGAGGGACTGGAGAGGTGACATGCACGACGTGTGCCGCGAGCCAGAGCTCGACCACTCAGATTTGTCGGTTGTGGCAGGGACGGACCCATGCACCAGCGCCGTGCCTGTGTCGGGGCCCCAAGGGAGGTGATGATTGAGCAGGTGATAGCAGTTGGTAGGTTAAGCATGAAGAGCAGTTCACCTGAGATAAATGCAGGAAGGTACATGCCAATGGGTCTGGCCCGAGCGGCGTGGGGATGATGCAGCCCGAGGGGCGCCCCAGCGAGGTAAACTTAAAAACATAAGCAGAAGGGATACATGCCATAGGGACGGACCCACGTGGCCTGGGAATAGTGCAGCCCGAGGGGCGCTCCCAGCTTAAATGAACTTGGAAGATGTCACCTGAGTCTGTAGACGAAGTAGAGCTGGTGCAGCTGAAGCCACGCGTCGAAGGAATGACTCCTCATGAGCCACCGGGACCCTGAGCCTCGGGAGGCTCTGGGAGCTCAGGAGGTTCCCTGTATGCCGTCGCCATCTCCTCCAGAATGGCGTGGAACCTGGCCTCCTGAGCCGCCAGAACTTGCAGCACATTGCATTGATGGGCCAACACCACGCTCGGCAAGCCGAAGGGCATGCGAACGAAGCTGTGTGGTGGACCCTCACAGTGGCCAGCGCGTGATGGCCGGAAGTGTTCCTGAGATGCGGCCCTATTGAGCCCTGGGATGTCGATGCAGGCGCGCAGCTCAGCACCATCGCCTGGGTGGTGAGCCACACTCTGTGAACGGCTGTCGCCACACATGGCTCTTGTGTCTTGTAGCTCCTAGGTGGCCTTGGTGATGAACTCCTGGGTGGTGGGTATTTCTTGCCCCATGTTCTCTTGAGGAACACGTGCTGTGAAGCACGCTTCCAAGTGGTGCCCAAGCACCTCCCTCGTGAGATTGGCAAGGTGTGAGGCCCTCCAGAAGAGAGCCCCCGAGCCTTGCCTGAGGAGGGCGCCGTGCGCGCTTTCCTATGTGGTGGAGGGAGGCACCCCTGGAGCGGGCGCCGACCCCACGAGGCTCCTGATGCGACGCCATCTTCTTGGGGTCCTGCATGGTGCGGTAGCTTCTTCTTGGGGATGGTCTCCGGAGGGCCTTCACTTCTGCTGTCAGGGTTGTCGATTGCCGCGGCTTGGAAGGCGTGCTCGAGGGAGCACACCGCATCCCTTTCTTCACATGGGACCGTGATGATCCCCCGCTTCCTGGCATCTTGAGAACGTTGTAGCCATGGTGAGTGACTGCCATGAACTTGGCCAGGGTTGGATACCCGAGGATGGCATTGTACGGCAGGCGGATGTGCGCGATGTCGAAGTCGATGAGCTCGGTGCGGTAATTCTTGTGCTCCCCGAAGGTGACAGGCAGGCGGACTTGCCCTATTGGTGTGGTGGAACCATCAGTCACTCCTGAGAAAGGCTTGGTTGGCTGGAGCTGCTCATAGGGCACTTGGAGGCTGTCGAATGTGTCGGCAGATAGGACGTTGAGCCCTACGCCACCGTCGATGAGAGTATTGGTGGCTTGCACATTGCTCATGACTGAGGAGCACAACATAGGGAGTGTGCCAGCAGTGGCTGCGCACTTGAGCTGGTCGGCCGAGCTGAAGGTGATGGCGCATTGGGACCACCAGAGCGGGCGCGTGGCCTCGAGCTTGGGGAGCGCCGTGTTTACTTCGCGAGCGAACTGTTTGAAGATGCGCTAAGAGGCTGGGGCCTGAGCGCCGCCCAAGATGCAAGCGACCGCGCACGGCTCCTGGAAGCCCCCAGCCCCCTCGTCCTGGTGGTGGTCGTCGTTCCTCCTTGGCAGCGGCAATGGGGGAAGACCAGCGTTGCCCTGGGGGCGATCCTCACGAGGCGGGCCCCTCCAGGCGCCCTCGCGAGGTTGGTCCTGCAAGCGGTCCTCACGAGGCCGGTCACGCCACTCCTGGCGCAGACCACGGTCGTCCCAGTGTCCGCCTCTGCATCCTCCTCCACGGCCGTTGCCCCGATCGTTGCGCTCGGGGCGTCGGCCGAAGCGTCCTTCCCGAATGGCTCTGAGCTCTTGACAGTCGCTGGTGTTGTGGGTGTTCAGGTTGTGGAAGGCGCAGAATGGGCGGCCGTTCTTGGATGAGTCAGGCTGATCTCTGCCTCGCTTGGTGTCGGGCTTTGCTGCGAGAACTACTGCCTCTTTATGCTTCACGTCCTTGGCCTTGGCTTTCTTTTCCTCCACTCCTGCAGCTGGCAGCTCGAGGAGAGAGGCGCCCCTCCTCAGCTCTTGCGCACCTGGTCGCCAGGTTGAGCAGCTCCTGAGATGTGCAAAGCTCCTCATGGATAGCCAACTCTTCCTTCATCTTGACGTCGCGGACGCTGTCGGAAAACGCGGAGATGATGGCCTCGTCCGTGACCTTGGGGATCTTGAGGCGGGTGCTGTTGAAGCGCTGGATGTACTTATGGAGGGTCTCTCCTGGCTGTTGCTTGATGCGGCGTAGGTCGCCCGCGACCGATGGGTGGTCACGAGTGCCCTGGAAGTTGGCGACGAAGCGGTTGCACATCTCGTCCCAGGAGGAGATCGAGCCGTGCTGCAGGTTCAGGAGACAAGAGCGGGCCCCATCCTTGAGAGCCATGGGAAACCAGTTCGCCATGACTTTTTCATCGCCGTTGGCCGCTTCGATGCTCAACTCATAGAGATGCAGGAACTCCGCGGGGTCGGCGGTGCAGTCGTACCGAGGAGGCAGAGCTAGCTTGATCTTGCCTGGCCAGGCAACGCTGCGCAGCTCAGGGGTGAAGGCGCGGCAGCCTGCCGTGGTTGCCTGGGCCCGCTTCAGGGGCGGAGCTTGGTCTTGGCGAGGTCCGCGCTGTGCCACTTCAGGTAGTGCGTGGTCTTGACGAGGTGGCGCGGGGAGCGCTGGTGCAGCTTCTCGCGACCGCGGGATTTCTTGGCAGCTCCTTTCCTCACGCGCGGGCGCCGGGCGCGGTGGATCACGCCGCGGAGGCGCGTGCCTTGGAGCCAAGGCACCGTTCTTGGGGTCGAGGCGGTGGAGGCACACCGCGAGCCCCGTCGCCCGTGGCCTGCTGAGGGGGAGGCAGAGAGTGGGACGGCGCCAGAGAGCCCCCCGTGGCATGGACGAGCTCAGCGACGCGGTCGAGCCACTCCTCATAGACGTCATCCACGGGGCGGTAATGCAGGAGCTCGTTCACCGCAATGAGCGCGGCCCGTGCCTCCGTGGGAGCGTGGTGTGCGTGAGACGAAGAGCCAGTAGGAGTGAGTGATGGAGTAGCGGTGCGGCCGTCCTGCCGCACCGAAGGATGTTGCAAGGACGCCTGCTGCTCGTTTCCCACCAGGCCGGTGGCAGCGTTGGCGGCGGGGGACGGAGAACGATGAGGTGGCCCACCAACAGGAGCCGTCTGAGCGACGTGGGCGGCGAGGGCGGCCCGACGCTCAGCTCGAGCGCGGCAAGCGTCTGACATGGAGACGACGGAGCAATGGAGCGACAAACTGATGGAAGGGAAGCTACGGCGCACCCCTACCTAGCACGCCAAATGTCGAGGTATGGGGTCCCGGCAAACCCTTACGGTTCGAACACTGGGGTGCGTGCGAAGTCTTTCCCTTCAACCGATCTACGCTCTAGCTCGCTAGGATCTCGCGGATGAACTCGACGAACTCACAACACAGAAGGACACAGGGTTTCTACCGGTTTGGGCCACCGTTTTGGTGTAATACCCTACTCCAGTGTGGTGGTGGATTGCCTCTTGGGCTGATGATGAACAATACAAGGGAAGAATGGCCTCCTGAGGTTGCGGCGCTCTTGAGCTCGGTGAGCTTGTGTGTGTGTGTGGGGGGGGGGGTGGTCTCTCTCAAGCTAAGATGAGATTGTCCTCTCTCTTCCCTCTTTTCCATTGTTGTGGCTAGTCCTATTTATAGAGGCCCTGGTCCTCTTCCCAAATATCGAGCGGGAAGGGAGCCAACAATGGCGTGCTAATTTGAAGGGGGACAGCTAGTACAAGCTATCCTGACAAATGTAGTCTTCGCCTGCACAAAGTTCTGGTGGTGATGCTATTCTGGGCTCCACAATGACCTCCGTCTTGCAGTCCATGGTCTTGGTCTTGTTGCACCGAAATGGCAACCTTTTCCTGAGGCCGCGGTACTCTGCGGCTGCGCTTGCCCCCCTTGTACCAAAGAGGAAACAAGGATGCTATGCGCGCTGGCGCCCGCCTCGTGTCGATTGTCACGGCTCACGTCACGAGAACCTCGTGAGGTTCGCCTCGCCTTGATATCTCCGCTCCTCGTGAGCCTGCCTAGCTAGGCCACTCCAGAGGAGGTCTTGCATCATCCGCCTCGCGAGGCTTGGCCCCTCGCGAGGGTCTTGGGTGCTTTGTTGGTGAAGATGGGCCGTACGGCCTGCTGGCTCAGCCACGCCGCGGGCCGCAGGCAGGCAAGTCTGGGGACCCCCGTTCCCAGAACACTGACAGCTGCGGCTTCTTTTTCAGGCTCCTTGCAGTGGCTATGTCTGGCGCTTGAAGTGGTCCTGCTCAAGAGGTTCCTCAGGCACGATGAAATCCTAAGTGCCGAGGCTCGCCTCATCCTCATAGAGTGGAAGATAATTACTGTCCTCCGAGTCTTTGTGTGTGGCCTGTTTACCAGGGCTGTCCTACCCGTCTCCCCGTTCATCTTGTTCGATAGCTGCGTGAATGGGGTCTTCGTTGTCTTCGACACCTTCCGGAGTGTTATATTCTCCTGTGCCGGTGTTGCTGTCTTTGCTGCAGCGTGACTTAAAGCGGCGCTGGTGATGCCGGCACTTTGATTGTATCTCAGGAGGTTTATCCTCAACTGGATCTTTTTTGTCATCGCCGCTGTTCTCCTTTGGTGCATCCACCATGTATACATCATACGAGGAAGTGGCCGTCCAACGTCTAGTGAATGGCGGGTTCTGGCCCTCCTCTTCTCCGACATCATCGTCCATAGCATCGATGTCATTGGAGCCATAATCGAGCATGTCAGTTAAGTCTTCAACAATGGATATAAAGTGGGCGGTGGGTGGGAAGTGAAATTTTCAATCATCAGCCTCCGGTTCGAGCCGGACACAATTCGTCTATGAGCCTCCTACTAAAGATAGTGCTCTTAACGAGTTTAACACGTCACCCAGAGGCGACTGCCGGAAGATGTCCGCGGCGCTGAATTCGGCAATCAATGACCGATCATGCTCGACATGCGTGGATGCACATAGTTCTGAACTTATAACCGGAAATGAGTCCGTAGCTCCGGTGACACAGATGTTACTTGAAGTTAAGTCTGTGTGCGGCTCCAACGCCGTGGAGTCTGCGGCTTCTGTGGTGGGGTTGAGCTTCCTGTCCTTGGATGGCGCGACCTGCTCCGGATCTAAGGGCAGAGTGGTTTCAGGTGCAATTTCCTAGGTATGGCCCGATGACAAATCTAAGTCATGTTCATCGTGGTGGCTGGGTGTAACGGCCCGAGTTCGATGCGCCAGGTGTCTTCCAGTTTTTCGCTGTCGTTGCCATGTATTTTGCTTGCATGTTGCATCAGGCCATCTCATCATGTGCATTGCATCATCATGTTTTTAAAACTTGCATCCGTCCCGGTCTCCTCGTTCTTTCCGTTGTCAGTTCTGAGCCCAGACACACTTGCACGCGCCCGCGGCACGCCCGAAATATTATTTTATAAGTGGCCGGAGAATGTTTTCGGAATGGGATGAGAGTTGGCGTGCGGTCTTGTTATGTTGAACTTAGGCCGCCTGCCAAGTTTCATCGCATTCGGAGCTTGTTTGATAGCCCAACCGTTAAACTTATAGCGGCAGTATAACCGGTCTTTTCGTCGGACGTTTTTCATCTCCGAAAACTGCTGCCGGGTCTCTCTCTCTCTCCTCTCCTCTCCCGCAGCGCTCGGCCTTCTACACAGTCACAACCAGCCCACCTAGGACTACCTATCCCCCTTGCCTCCATGGCCTTTTGTTAGACCCCCTCTCCGCATAGTTCTCAGACCCCCTCGCACATCCAAAAACTTCCCTGAACCCGACCGGGCACTCGCGACCGTTGAGCCCGGATCGTCACCCAACATCCCTAAAATGTCTTCGTTTATTTGTTGGACTCGCCCACCCTAATTACCTCGAGCGTATGATCTAAATCGGAGGGTCATTCTAGCCCCTTCCTAAATTTCTTTTGCTATATAAGAGACCTACCCTAAAAATTAGGGAGATGTCCCATCCTCCCAGCTGCCGCCACTCCAAATCCATCTCGGGATCCTTCCTCCAACCAGCACCCGCAGCCACCTCCTTCAATTTGCGCTGCCGCCCAACGTCTTTCGCCAACGAGCGCCCCAAACTCCGAGGCCCCCACGATCCTATCGGCGCCTCCCCTGGATCCCCTCTTTCTGCCATCGCCCCGTGGCCCATGCTCGTGCTCGTTTTCCACACACGGACGGGAGAGGAGCTCCCGATCCTGGTGGCCAAGGCGACCTCGTCGCCGTTGCTCGAGCCTTCTCCGGCAGCCATCATCGGCGACCACCTCCAGCAGGACCTCCTCCAACACGCCCCAGCTCCTCCCGAGACCATCCGCCGCCTCGCACGCCTCTGCCTTCGTGTAACACCCCGGATGTAACCTACCTTATTTGTACTCAAACTCTTGCCGTTTCCGGCACTAAGTTATTTTATTTCCTTGTTGTCGGGTTTTTGTCTCCATGTGTTTTGTCTTTGTCATGCATCTCATATCATGTCATCATGTGCATTGCATTTGCATACGTGTTCATCTCATGCATTTGAGCATTTTCCCCGTTGTCCGTTTTGCATTCCGGCGCTCCTATGTCCTCCAGTGTCCCTTTTTATCTCTTTTCGTGTGTGGGCGTTAAAATTTCCGGATTGTACCGAGACTTGACATGCGGCCTTGGTTTACTACCAGTAGACCGCCTGTCAAGTTTCGTGCCATTTGGACTTCGTTTGATACTCCAACGGTTAACCGAGGGACCGAAAAGGCCTCGTGTGTGTTGCAGCCCAACACCCCTCCAAAGTGGCCCAAAACCCACCTAAATCCCTTCCATCACCTAGACCGTTCGATCACGATCACGTGGCCGCAAACCACACCTCATTTGGAGCTTCCTAGCTCCCTCTACCTCTATAAATAGCCCCTCCTCCGAAATTTTTGGATCTCCCCACCCCTAACCCTAGAAAATCCGCTTCTCCGCGCACCGGACGTGTCCAGCCCGCGCCGGACAACATCCGCCGCCGCCCGCAGCCAACCGGGACGTGCCACGTGTCCCGGTCGGTCTCCTCCCGCCGCCGGCCCGCCGAGCCCGACTCGGGTCCCTGCGGCCCGTGTCCTCATCGCCGCCGCCCGCGGAAGAGGCTGCCCGAGCGCCGCCCTGCCTCTCCTCTCGCCTGCCGCCGCCTCCTCTCACCGGCGAGCTCTGCCACCGCACCGGCGCCGCCTCGCCAAGCTCCGCCGCGGCAAGTCCCTCGCTGCCCGAGCCAGTGCCGACCTCTGCCGCGCCGCCACCGCGTCCCCAAGCTCCGGCCGCCTCTCCTTCGATCTCCGGTGATGATGAACCACTGTTCCAGCAACCTTAGTTTCCATGCACGATCTGGATCCAGATCTGGATCGTGAGGTTGACCTAATTTTGCCCGAAACCCTAATTTTGTTTGCATACTTTGACATGCCATAACTTTCTCATCGTGGCTCCGATTCGTGCGTGTAGCATATCAAAATGTTCGTCTCGATGAGTACATCTGTTCATCTCATTGCATCATTTTCATTTGAGCTCATCTTGATGCCTGAAATGCTGTTGGAAGAGGGCTATGTGAGGATAGTTTCAGATCTGTTTCAGCAAATGCCCTTTTGTCATTTTTGCCATGATTAATGTGTTCATGCTATGATCCTGAGCTCTACATGTGTTTTGATGTATGCCATGCCATCTTAATAGGGGTGTATGCCATGTATTTTTGTGATCCTTGTGGTGACTAGGAGAAGCATGCAAAGTAGCTTACTCAATGATGCTGATTTCAGGGACTTAGGATTTCACTAAGTCCTTGTCCTGTTATTGTTTTTATGCCATATGTTCATCTTGTTTCCTAGTGATCCGTGCATCCTTTGAGCATGATCAGTAAGGATGTTTTGTAGATAATGTTGTGCTCTGTCCATCCATGTCTTTGTTTGAAATTATGGAGCACCCTAGCTTGAGTCAATCGAGCTCTACTTTTGCTATAAAATGTTCCTGGCAGATTGTTAACATGTTTAGCACTTTTGCCAAGCTTGTTGTTGTTGATCCATGCATTCTATGTTGTTGTTCTTGCCATGTCTAGCTTCTATGCCATGTCTACTTGATGGGTGTATGCTTAGTTTGTCATGCAATGACTCATGGTGAGTGCATCGAGCTCGTAAACATGCCTACTCGTTATCTGTTTTGCCATGCTTCAGTTTTTCACTAAGTCTGAATCTGTTTATATTTTTGCTATGTCCATATGCTTGTAATTGTATTTTCTGATCCCTTTTGGCTCATGGTCACTAAGGGACTTTTGTTATATGCTTCGAGTAGCTTCATGCCATGCCTTGCTTTGCCATGATATGTTTCTGTAGCATGTAGTTATCGTGCTCTAAACATTGCTTCCCGATGATAAATTCCTGACATGCTGTTAATTTCACCAAGTCTGAAACCTGTTATCTTTTGCATTTTTGCCATGCTTGTTTGAGCTTTCTATTGAGTGAATTAGCCGTAGCTCAGTGTTCATCTTTTGACAAGCATCATGAGTGGATCCCTGCCATGTATTTTGTTGCCATGTTGGAGTGCTGTAGCATGTTGTTCTTGATGCTTTTAGAAGGCTACTTGCTGTTAATCGCAGACCGGTGCCATATTTGTTTTGCTTGCCATTTCCAAACCGTGCATCCGATTCCGGTGATATTTATATCGATTTCGACCGAAATCAACTCATCTTTCCAGTGGCACTCTTGGATTTCGAAGTTGAGGCCAGGTTCAATCATTCCTTTCCAAATCATGCATATGCATCACATATCGCATCCCGCATATCATACCGTGTCTGCATGATGTTGCTTGAGCATTGCACGTGGTTGATTGTGTTCCTTTTTGTTTGTTGTTCTTGCTTGGGTAGAGCCGGGAGATGAGTATGTGAACGAGGAGCCCGTTGAGTACGCTTATGAGGATCAAGGCAACATTGAGAACTTTACAGGCAAGATGACCATACCCTCGAAATCACTTCTATCTTTGCTTGCTAGATGCTCGCTCTTTTGCTATGCCTATGCTACAATACCTACCACTTGCTTATCATGCCTCCCATATTGCCATGACAAACCTCTAACCCACCATGTCCTAGCAAACCGTTGTTTGGCTATGTTACCGCTTTGCTCAGCCCCTCTTATAACGTTGCTAGTTGCAAGTGAAGATTTGGAGTTCGTTCCTTGTTGGCACATGTTTCTTGTTGGGATATCACCATATTATCTTGTTTATATTAATGCACCTATATACTTGGTAAAGGGTGGAAGGCTCGGCCTTATGCCTAGTGTTTTGTTCCACTCTTGCCGCCCTAGTTTCCGTCATATCGGTGTTATGTTCATGGATGTTGCGTTCCTTACACGGTTGGGTTATAATGGGAACCCCTTGACAGTTCGCCTTGAATAAAACTCCTCCAGCAATACCCAACATTGGTTTTACCATTCGCCACCTAGCCACTTTTTCCCTTGGGTTTCCGGTGCCCGAGGGTCATCTTTATTAAACCCCCCGGGCCAGTGCTCCTCTGAGAGTTGGTCCAAACTAGAGCCCTGTGCAGCGCCCCCTCAGGGAAACTCGAGGTTTGGTTTTAGCTGTATGGAGCGCTCATCTGAGTGTGCCCTCAGAACGAGATATGTGCAGCTCCTATCGAGATTTGTCGGCACATTGGGGCGTTGTTGCTGGACTTGTTTTACCATTGTCGAGGATGTCTTGTAACCAGGATGCCGAGTCTGATCGGATTGTCTTGGGAGAAGGAATATCCTTCATTGATCGTGAGAGCTTGTGATGGGCTAAGTTGGGACTCCCCTGCAGGGATTTGAACTTTCGAAAGTCGTGCCTGCAGTTATGGGCAGATGGGAATTTCTTAATGTTCGGTTGTAGAAAACCTGAAACTTAACTTATTTAAAATGCATCAACCGCGTGTGTAACCGTGATGGTATCTTCTCGGCGGAGTCCGGGAAGTGAACATGGTGTTGGAGTAGTGCTTGACATAGGTTGTTCTAGGATCACTTCTTGATCATAGTTCTTCGACCGTGCTTTTGCCTTCTCTTCTCGCTCTCTTTTGGGTATGTTAGCCACCATATATGCTAGTCACTTGCTGTAGCTCCACATCACACCTTTACCTTACCTATAAGCTTAAATAGTCTTGATCGCGAGGGTGTGAGATTCTGAGTCCCCTGACCCACAGATTACTTCCAAAACCAGATGCAGGGACCGATGATACCGCTCTAGGTGATATGACCGAACTCAAGTGGGAGTTCGATGAAGACTCTCGTCGTTACTACGTGTCTTTCCCAGATGATCAGTAGTGGTGCCCAGTTGGGGCGATCGGGAACTATGTTGCATTTGGGGTTTATCTTCATTTTAGTTTCGTAGTCGGACCTTGAGTGTATTTGGATGAATGTAATGTTATTTATGTATTTGTGTGATGTGGCGAGTGTAAGCCAACTATGTTACTCTTATTCCCTTATTGTATTACATGGGTTGTTGTGAAGATTACCTCACTTTGCGACATTGCTTTCAATGCGGTTATGCCTCTAAGTCGTGCTTCAACACGTGGGAGATATAGCCGCATCGAGGGCATTACAAGTTGGTAATCAGAGCCTTCCCCGACCTTAGGAGCCCCCTGCTTGATCGAATCGTTGGCGTTGTTGAGTCTAGAAAAATGTTTTGAGTCATTTAGGATTATATATATCGGAGAGTAGGACTTCTTTTTACTGCTCGGTCCCTTCGTCGCTCTGGTGAGGCATCCTGACGTAGAGTTTTGACTCTTCTCTTCTCAAATTTCACTAAAAAAAAATTTAGGATCACGTGGGTATCTTGGAATCGTTCCGATGGTTTTGTGACGAGAACATTGTTCTTGGTGCCTCCTGACATTTAGGGGTTGTGGCAGTGTCCTGGGGAGTTGAGCTCCGAGGTGTTGTCGTCACAATTTTATCGTTGAGATTCTGGAATACCTGAGTTTCGCCGACATCGAAAATCTCTTTTATGCATTTTTTGGTGAGATAACCTCGATGCCACCTAGTATTGGGGCGGGAGTTCGGGAGTATTTTCATAACTTTTATAACGGATGCTTTTCGAAGGTTGAGGTAAATGATTTCCGAAGTTTTCTTGGTTATGTGTTGAAGGATGGATACAGCTGGATGTAGGATTTGCTAGCTTTGGGTGAGATATTGTGCTTTCCCTGTATCCCCAACACCTGATTGCATAACCGGAAAGCGTCAGGAGTTTCATAGGTGGGAATTCATGTAGCTCTAGTTCTTCTTCCGCGGATATTTGGTTTGGGATTGGGTAATACTCACCAAGTATTTGTTCTTGTCCGTACCTTGTTGTTTTATTCTTCTACCTCTATCTAAGTGGCTTCTCAATTTATGGAAATGTGACCATTTCAATTGGAATTCATTCATTCATTTTGTTCGGATGTTAAGACTATATGTTGCAATTTTGATCCATTTGATTCAGCGTGAATTTATGTCTGTCAAGATGCTAACGGATGTCACCCTCTTCAGGATGGCTCCTGCTAAGGGTCAGAATCAGAATCATGATCCGCCACCACCACCTCCACCTCCGGAGGCATGGCAAGCTGTGATGGCCGCTACCAATGCAAACACGCAGCTGATCATGCAAATTATGCAAGAGCACAACCAAGGGAATCATGGCCATGGCAACAATCAGAATCAGTTTGCTACACTCAACCAGTTCCTCGCTAACCAGCCAAAGACCTTCAGCAACTGTGTCGAGGCCTCAGACGCTGATGATTAGCTCGTGGATATATGCAAGGATTTTGAGTGCAGCAACGTCAGGCCTAAGGACTTGGTCAAGTTTGCCTCCTTCCAACTCAAAGACCAAGCTGCAGAATGGTTTCAGCAATACAAAGATTCCAGAAGAGGCCGTGTGATTACCTGGGATGAATTCCGTCAAGACTTCAAAGATCATCACATTCCTCAAAGTGTTGTTGAAAGCAAGCGTGAGGAATTCCACAACCTGAAGCAAGGCAGCTTGTCTGTTTACCAGTATAACATTCTGTTCCAGAGGCTCCTGAATTGATAAGAGCATGATTTATCAATTCAGGGGTGGCCTCAGAGAAGATCTCCAACTAGCTCTCGTCCTTTTTGAGCCGAAGAAGTACGATGAGGTCTACAATATGGCAATGAAGCAAGAGACTGCTCAACTCAAGTGCGATGCTTCCAAGAACAAGGAGGATCATGCCAAGCACTTGCGTTTCGTGCTGGATAAACTCAGAGAACATCAGTTCTATGCGAAGTTTTCAAAGTGTGAGTTTTGGCTCGATGAGGTTCTCTACCTTGGGCATATCATTTCTGCCAAGGGCATAGCGGTGAATCCTGAGAAGGTGTCTGCAATTGTGAATTGGGAACCGCCTCAAAACATGAAGCAACTCCGCAGCTTCCTTGGTCTCGCAAGCTATTGTCGAAGGTTCGTTGAGAACTTCTCTAAGATCGCGAAGCCTCTTTCCAACCTTCTCCAGAAGCACGTGAAGTACGTCTGGTCTCCTGAATGTGACATCGCTTTCAACACCCTGAAAGAGAAGTTAGTCACTGCTCTAGTTCTGACTCCTCCTGATGAATCCAAACCGTTTGAGGTCTTCTGTGATGCTTCTCTTCAAGGTCTTGGTGCAGTGTTGATGCAAGAGAAGAAAGTTGTGGCCTATACCTCTTGCCAGTTGAAGCCCAATGAAAAGAACTACCCCACTCATGACCTTGAGTTGGCGGCAGTTGTCCATGCTCTTTTAACTTGGAGACATCTCTTATTGGGAAGAAAAGTGGACATCTTCACTGATCATAAGAGTCTCAAGTACATCTTCACTCAGCCTAATCTCAACCTCAGGCAGACTCGTTGGGTCGAAATGATTCAAGAGTATAATCCGAGTATCGAATATACTCCAGGCAAGGCCAATGTAATTGCTAACGCATTGAGCAGGAAGGCTTACTACAATAGTCTGATTATCAAGCCTTACCAACCCGAGCTTTTTGAAGCTTTCCGCGAACTCAACCTTCAAGTTGTTCCTCAAGGATTTCTGGCAAACCTCCAAGTCTCTCCTACTTTCGAAGATCAGATTCACGAGGCTCAACTTCTTGATGCTATGGTGAAGAAGGTGAAGATTGGGATTGCCAAGAGTCAACCTACGTACAAGTGCTACCGCCTTGATGACAAGGATACTCTATTCTTCGGGGATTGCATTGTTGTGCCTAATGGTGACCTTCGTAAAGTCATTATGAACGAGTGTGACGCCCCCGATTCAATCGTACCCTAATCATGCATGCAAATGTGTACGACCAAGATCAGGAACTCACGGGAAGATATCACAACACAACTCTAGACACAAATTAAAATAATACAAGCTTTATATTACAAGCCAGGGGCCTCGAAGGCTCGAATACAAATGCTCGAAGGCACAAGAGTCAGCAGAAGCAACAATATCTGAGTACAGACATAAGTTAAACAAGTTTGCCTTAAGAAGGCTAGCACAAACTGAGATACAGATCAAAAGAGGCGTAGGCCTCCTGCCTGGGATCCTCCTAAACTACTCCTGGTCGTCGTCAGCGGGCTGCACGTAGTAGTAGGCACCTCCCGAGTAGTAGTAGTCGTCGTTGACGGTGGCGTCTGGCTCCTGGGCTCCAATGTCTGGTCGCAACAATCGAGTATAGAAAGGGGGAAAGGGGGAAGCAAAGCAACAGTGAGTACTCATCCAAAGTACTCGCAAGCAAGGAGCTACACTACATATGTATGCATTGGTATCAAATGGAATAAGGGTGTCATATGTGGACTGAACTGCAGAAAGCCGGAATAAGAGGGGGATAGCTAGTCCAATCAAAGACTACGCTTCTGGTAACCTCCATCTTGCAGCAGGAGAAGAGAGTAGATGGTAAGTTCACCAAGTAGCCTCGTGTAGCATAATCCTAACCGATGATCCTCCCCTTGTCGCCCTGTGAGAGAGCGATCACCGGTTGTATCTGGCACTTGGAAGGGTGTGTTTTATTAAGTATCCTGTTCTAGTTGTCATAAGGTCAAGGTACAACTCCAAGTCATCCTGTTACCGAAGATCACAGCTATTCGAATAGATTAACTTCCCTGCAGGGGTGCACCACATTTCCCAACACGCTCGACCCCCTTTGTCTGGACACACTTTTCTGGGTCATGCCCGGCCTCGGAAGATCAACACGTCGCAGCCCTACCTAGGCACAAAAGAGAGGTCAGCACGCCGGTCTAAATCCTATGGCGCAGGGGTCTGGGCCCATCACCCATTGCACACCTGCACGTTGCATACGCGGCCGGTGAGCTGACCTAGCAACCTCCATTACAAAGGAAGTTGTGTTACGCGGTCCAACCCGGCGCGCGCCGCTCAGTCGGTGACGTCACGAAGGCTTCGGCTGATACCACGACGTCGAGTGCCCATAACTGTCCCCGCGTAGATGGTTAGTGCGTATAGGCCAGTAGCCAGACATAGATCAAATACCAAGATCTCGTTAAGCGTGTTAAGTATTCGCGAACGCCGACCAGGGCCAGGCCCACCTCTCTCCTAGGTGGTCTCAACCTGCCCTGTCGCTTCGCCTCAAAGTAACAGTCGGGGGCCGTCGGGAACACAGGCCCACCACTACCTGGATGGAGCCACCTGCCCCTTCAGCCCCCATCTCCAAACAGTATCACTAGTAATGTAACAGTGTAAAGTATATAATATATGCCCGTGATCACCTCCCGAAGTGATCATGGCCCAGTAGTATAGCATGGCAGACGGACAAGAGTGTAGGGCCACTGATGGAACACTAGCATCCTATACTAAGCATTTAGGATCGCAGGTAAAGGTAACAACAGTAGTAGCAAGGACGGGCTATGCATCAGGATAGGATAACAGAAAGCAGTAGCATGCTACACTACTCTAATGCAAGCAGTAGAGAGAAGAATAGGCGATATCTAGTGATCAAAGGGGGGGGGGCTTGCCTGGTTGCTCTGGCAAGAGAGAGGGGTCGTCAACACCGTAGTCGACAAGAGGGGTACCGACAGTGGTCTCGGGGTCTACCGGAAAAAGTAACGGATGGGAACACAATAAATAACAGTGCAATCAAAGAATCACAAGGCATAACATGACAATACGCGGTGCTAGGGGTGCCCTAATGCGGTATGAGGTGGTACCGGCGAAGGGGGGAAACATCCGGGAAAATATCCCCGGTGTTTCGCTTTTTTGGACAGATGAATCGGAGGGGGGAAGTTATGTGTTCACTATGCTAGGGATGCGTGGCGGACGAACGGGCTGCATATCCGGATTCGTCTCGTCGTTATGAGCAACTTTCATGTACAAAGTTTTTCCATCCGAGCTACGGTTTATTTTATATTAATTTTTAAAGTTTTAATTCATTTTCTAGAATTACTGAAATTATGAATTACTGAAATTATGCTAAGTCCTCAGTTTTAAATATCATTTAGCTGTTTTCCAGAGGCTATAACTAGTCTTCTATTCATCCTATGAATTGGTGCCTTATACCAATATTGATCACTTTCATGTGGTCTACAAGATGGTAACAATTGCATCATTGTTAGATCCTTCTATCATGTTTATTTTCTGCTCCAAAGTTGCTATAGCAGCATATCTGTTTTTAGTTCTGCCAGTTAACAGAACATAGACTTTTGTCATTTTCATAGGAATTAATCCATGCAACTTTTGGATTTGGTCCAATGGAAAGAATTGAACCTTGTCAAGTGTACTACCTGCACATATTTATTTTAGCTATGTTGAGCTTTGTTTAGATCCTGTTTTGAGGCTGTTCAGGGGGCTAACCAATGTAATTTTAGAAAAGCTAGCCTCAGCTACAGTAAAAGCAGCATCAGTAGATAGAGCAGAACAACGGTTCAACTAGCAGGAGCAGCAGCGGCAAGAAGTAGTGCAGAAGCAGCAGCAGCGACCCGGGGCAGCACGAGCGAGCCCGGAGGCACGGACGGGCATGGGCGATGCAAGCGGGGATACACGGGGGCGTGGCCGGACGCGGGGCTTGGCGCGGGCAGGGTGCCCACAGCTGCGGGCGGCAACGACGCAGGTGGGCGGCGTGAGCGGCGGCAGTAGAAGCAGCAGTAGGCAGTGGCAAAAGCAAGAGCAGCGGCAGCGGCAATAGCTACGAGCAGAGTAGCAGCAAAGCAGTGGCTAAGCCAAGGCATAGGTGCAGCACAGCTCGCACACACGTACGTGTACGCGGGGTCTCATACGAGCTCGGTGACGGCGGTTTCGGCGACTAATCAATAACAGGGAGTGGTGTTTCGGAAGAGTGGCTCACTGAGATGCTCGATGACGAGCTTGGGAGGTCGGGGTTGGACCGGAGCCGCAGCAAACGATGTCGGATGCCAGCGACGTACGCAACGAAGTTGTGCTCCACGCCGAGTGTACAGCGCGGCCCGACTTGATTCAACGGTCGTAGACGAAGGAGAGGAGGATGGGGAGGCTCCTGGGGATCTTCTCATGGCGCGGGGAGGGCAGTGACCGCGGGATCGACGAGGATGCAGTGACGGCAGCTCGGCAGTGCCTTGCGGGGAAGAAAGCGGTGCAGGGAGTAAGAACAGAGAGGGCTAGGGTTGTCCCTGGGGTTCGGGGTGATATTAACCTAGCACCAGACCGCGAGATGCACGCCACGTGAGGCATCTCGTCCGTGGGCGGCCATGGCGCCCCTGCCTCCTGCCTTGTCGGGAGGTGGAAGAAAAGGCTAGCCAGGTGGGCTGGGCCTGGTACAGTTAAGTGGTTGGCTACACACTGTAGCACTAGGCTTTAGGTGCATAGTATGTGCTTTTCTCTTTAATCTATCTGTAATTGAAAAAGCTATTGCTTTGCAATTAATTTGGACACCATTTCATTTTTGTTAGATGTGATATTTACCACAAAAATACTTGCCTACGTTCTAGGCTGGCATAAAAATTTTGGGGCCAAAACGAGCTGTTCAAATTTAGTTTTAAATTTATGTGCGTATATTTAATGCTACAAGCCCTATTTTAAATAGGTTAAGGGCATTTTAAAAATTCAAAAGATGTTGGTTTCTACATGAAAATTACTTAGTGAATACTTGCAACATCTCAAACATTTTAGTTTTTTTTTCAGTTTGAAGAAATTTTTATTTGGCTTTATTTTAAATTTTAAAATGGCTTTGATTTTTATCAAGTGGCAATTTGGCTTAGTTAAACATGATGACATGGCACCATTAGGGTGAGGTCATTGTAGCATGACACTGGGGGTGTTACAAATCTCCTCCACTACAAGAAATCCCGTCCCGAGATTTAAGAGGTGCGTAAGGGGGGAAAATCTGGTTACGAAATTCTATCGAGTCTTCTCAGTCTTGGTTGCTCTTCTTGAAGAGGTCAATCCATTACTTGAGGTCTTCAGTCCTCTGCTTCAGTTCATCATGATGAAGTCGACATCCTTCCTCTGAGAATTCCATCGTACTTACGAAGAATAAAGGGTGGGTATTCCGGGGAAATGAACCTCTGCAAGGTTGACTATCTGGTCGATAATATCGGGGAAGGTGGCAGAAAGTAACTCTCGAATTGAAACTTAAGAAAATATCGAGAGCAAAGTACAGAGGTATCATGGGAAGTTTTGAGTGGGCAGGCAATCGTTCGATGCCTGTTATAGGGTGTGAAAGGTGTTCATAGCAACTGGAATAAGTATTATGTCTGATACCAGAATAGATCACTAGGCAGGTGGTCCGTGAATCATATACAAAGTCAAGCGCGAGGAATAACTTGGACAACAGGGTGTACAGGAGAGTCAGGTTTCGATCCTGTGGAACTGTGGGTTATGGGCACACCATGTTGGTTAAAAGTAGAAAGGGCGGTGATATCTTGCACAGTCATGAAAACAAGGCATGCCAGAGGATATCCTATCAGTTATGTTGGCACAACATCGGTACCAAGGGCGAGGGACGAAGAGAACCATTCTCCTGCTTGTTGAACGAGGCGGACCATTAGGCAAAGTTCTCATCCATCGGTGGATACCGGAATGTCACCAATCAATAGTAACAAGTTCTTACTGACAGAGTTGTACACCGAGGTGCTTACAAAAGCAGTGACTTATTACTGCTTAGATCATATAAACCTCAAGAAGTTAAACAAAACAATGGAAAGGAAAATGTGATTATCAGATTAAACAGAAGAATGGAAAGGAAAATGTGCATAAACATATATTTCAAGGGTATATCCTTCCCAAGGAGAAGCAGAGCATGATATCCATGACCGGATATAATGTAGAAAACTCTTTAGGTAAGGTGAGAGAAATTTCATGATATTAACCATACAATGGTGTTTGGGTAATTGAG
This sequence comes from Triticum aestivum, assembly GCF_018294505.1. NCBI lineage: Eukaryota > Viridiplantae > Streptophyta > Magnoliopsida > Poales > Poaceae > Triticum > Triticum aestivum. The sequence goes on along the minus strand of NC_057800.1, from coordinate 311,056,756 downwards.
TAGGAAACATTTAGCATTGGGCTTCAAATGTTCTTGTTGAAAATCGGAGTACCACAGATAAGCTTCGAGATATCATTGACATGGTCACTGGGTAAAGATCATACCTTGGATACACAAGGGATCCATCCGGAACAACTCATAGAGTAAGTCTTACAAATTACTCATGGAAGAATGACTAACCTTGCTAGAAAGGAAACTATAACAATAGGCCCTCCAAGCAGGTGTGTTAGGATGACATCACCTTATTGGGTTAAAGACCAATGTTATAACTCTTGGAAATATGTTCCAACCATCATATATGACCGAGATTCAGATCTGATTGGTGTCAGGATACCTCAGACTCATGATCCCTGAGAAGAAGAGGTGCAACAAAATAGACGAGATGACATTATAAGATTCTCGGGAAATGAACTATGGAAGCGAGTCCCGAAACAAGAGTTCATCATTAAACCAAAGATAGGATGAGGAGGTGGCTGATGAACTTAGCGACAATTCATTGAGATTTCCAAAAGATGGATCTCCACAATTAGGTGAACAAGGAGATAACATTTGTTAGATCAAATGATATAATGAGGTATGCTCGAGGAAAACATACACAGTTAAACATTTGTTGAAAGATGCACCCGAAATATGGGTTAGGTAGCATGATCAATGTTAGAATGGTGATTCGATAACCAATGGTCTAAGAATGAAATATCGACCATTAACTTCAAAGCAATAGGGTTGCTAGAGGTTTTGAATTTTAAACCTCATAATCCATTTGTTGGTATTCCAGTTAGAAACAACCCGGGGACCAAGGAATGAACGGAGATGGCAAGAAGTATCACTTGTAGCAAGAATTCTTAAGAGGTGGTGAAATTATCATGACTTTCTTGACATTAAAGATGGTAATTCTCCAAGGTAAAGAAGAACAAAAGCTGGATAGCAAGGAACTCAAGGTATAACACAAAATACAATCAAGTTTGTGTTGGAGGGAAGGCAATAAAGTGGTCGATGATAACACAAATCATCAAGGGGCAAGGATGGTACTACTCACCATGAATTCGACCGATATCTTGGAAGACCTCAAAATGTTGATGATGATCACAACACAGTTGTTGAGAGGTTTCAAGAAGATGTAACCGGTCGGCGATGACATCAAGTCAACGGAATGATGAAGCGAAAAATTATTGGAACCACGAGTACGACACAAACTCGAAATCAAGCTTGTTGTTCAAGGCAAATGATATGACGAGGAAAATCGACGTAAGCTTAGCTCATCGTCAAAAGTGGTGCTCCGAAGATAAGGACCAGGTAGCACAGTTAAAAATTAGCCCAATAATGGTATAGCCGATCAGGCTAGGAATGACGGGAAGGATTATTAAACTCATAAGCAACGAAAATTAATTAGGGTTATCGAACCGGAATGAGGCATCGGTTCACATATCGGTGTTCTCGGTTGACGACAACCCAGAACCCAGAAAAATTGAAGTCGGTGCGAAATGACAGTTGATGAAGAACCCATAAGAAGTTATGCAGTTCCATGACATTATCAAGATATCCTAGTGCAATACTCGACGGTAGATCAAAGTAAAGGTTGGACAGGTGCAATGATCTGCACAAGACAAGTACTCAACTTGTCTGATAAATGGTATTAATGAGAAAATATGGTCGGAACCATGATTGCAAAGGACCAAACATAGATACAGGACGAACTTATAACAAGGGGATTAATATCATTTACAACAAGCTTCGATGATAAGTTTCACATCGGGTCCATGGGCATGAACGCAAAGGCTCAAGGTCGACTCCCACTTCTTCCATGCATAACCTTTCATTTTACTTCTCGCTTTTGATGAAGCTGTAGTGTAGAAATTTTATCTAGCAAAATACCAGAAGATTATGACTCGTGAAGACTTTCGAGCACACATAATAAGGAATGCAAAGGTTCAACCCATCGGGGTATCATGGAAACATATTCCGCAAGCTTCAATAGTAAACATCACCAGCTCGAAAGTAGAGCATTGTTCAAAAGAAGATGACACAATTTACCAAAGGCACTATATACCCATAGAAGGCTCACAAGGTTATTCAATATGAAGGACACTGTCGGATAAAATCCAACAAAGGATCTGGTGGTCCATACGGGATCTGATGTGAGCATCGGTACTCAACCAGAAGAAGAAAGAATGCAAGGAGATCAGATTATAGAAATAACTGACTAACTCAAAGCTCAGTTGCAAAGAAATTATGAATTCCAAGACAAGGGATCAGAAGCAATGCTCTGATTAGGGGTGGATAAGTTGAATAGCCTTAGTGTTACAATCGATGGCAATTTGATTGGTCGAGATCCAGCTCATGTCCGGAATGACGTCTGAATCGGAAGGATAAATTCCAGGGAACAACTGATGATTGTGTGCATTCACACACATGTTGAATCAAAAGGATCAGAATGGCAATCACAAAGGTTTTTAAAGTAAATTGCTAGACCAAAGGAATTAACCGGAATGCAAGTATGCAAGAATTCCAAGAACAACAGGCTGTTGAGGATTTTCAAAAGATCAAATAGTGTTTCGAAGTCTTTTGCGGAACACAAGAACAATTGGGAATGAGTGGATACTCGATAAGTCAGAGGAATTATCCGTAGATGTATTTCTTCGGCAATGAACTACAAGGCAGTGGTACAAAGGATTCTTAAAAGTAGGAGAGCAATTCGATGCATCTTGTAACAACAAGAGAAACTCAGAGTAATTGTATGAACAACAAGTGTACGTCGTTATCCTTATGGATATATCGGTAGTAGGGAATTGAAAAGGTAGAGGGCACAAGGGTCTCGGGAATAACCGAAGAGTATCTTCAAAATCTTCTGGTGCAGTAGGCGATCAACTGTGATAAAGGGGCTCTCCGGGAGAAGTAGTTACGAGAACCTAGAGTCAGATTTAGTAAAATCATTTAACTCGAGTAGAAGAGAGATCATAGTCCCAGAGTAAGGATCGAGGAGTAAAAGACCCTAATACCACCCAGATGGCGACATGGGCCTGTAAGGCACACAACCATGTTAGTAAAAAGTTTTGTAATGTCTAGACTTGACTTCGGCCAAGGAGTGTGGAAGGGGATTCCTACAGGCAGTTGGCTCTGATACCAACTGAAATTATGAATTCCTGAAATTATGCTAAGTCCTTAGTTTTAAATATCATTTAGCTATTTTCCAGAGGCTATAACTAGTCTTCTATTCATCCTATGAATTGGTGCCTTATACCAATATTGATCACTTTCATGTGGTCTACAAGATGGTAACAATTGCATCGTTGTTAGATCCTTGTATCATGTTTCTTTTCTGCTCCAAAGTTGCTATAGCAGCATATCTGTTTTTAGTTCTGCCAGTAAACAGAACATAGACTTTTGTCATTTTCATAGGAATTAATCCAGGCAACTTTTGGATTTGGTCCAATGGAAAGAATTGAACCTTGTCAAGTGTACTACCTGCACATATTTATTTTAGCTATGTTGAGCTTTGTTTAGATCCTATTTTGAGGCTGTTCAGGGGGCTAACCAATGTAATTTTAGAAAAGCTAGCCTCAGCTACAGTAAAAGCAGCATCAGTAGATAGAGCAGAACAACGGTTCAACTAGAAGGAGCAACAGTGGCAAGCAGAAGTAGTGCAGAAGCAGGAGCAGCAACCCGGGGCAGCACAAGCGAGCGCGGAGGCACGGATGGGTGTGGGCGACACATGCGGGGATACACAGGGGGCGTGGCCGGACGCGGGGCTTGGCACGGGCAGGGTGCCGGCGGCTGCCGGCGGCAACGGCGCAGGTGGGCGGCGCGAGCGGCGGCAGTAGAAGCAGCAGTAGGCAGTTGCAAAAGCAAGAGCAGCGGCAGCGGCAATAGCTACGAGCAGAGTAGCAGCAAAGCAGTGGCTAAGCCGAGGCATAGGTGCAGCACAGCTCGCACGCACGTACGCGTACGCGAGGTCTCATACGAGCTCGGTGACGGCGGTTTCGGCGACTAATCAATAACAGGGAGTGGTGTTTCGGAAGAGTGGCTCACTGAGATGCTCGACGACGAGCTTGGGAGGTCGGGGTTGGACCGGAGATGCAACAAACGATGTCGGATGCCAGCGACGTACGCAACGAAGTTGTGCTCCACGCCGAGTGTACGGCGCGGCCCGACTTGATTCAACGGTCGTAGATGAAGGAGACGAGGATGGGGAGGCTCCTGGTGATCTTCTCATGGCGCGGGGAGGGCAGTGACCGCGGGATCGACGATGATGCAGTGACGGCGGCTCGGCAGTGCCTTGAGGGGAAGAAAGCGGTGCAGGGAGTAAGAACAGAGAGGGCTAGGGTTGTCCCTGGGGTTCGGGGTGATATTAACCTAGCACCAGACCGCGGGATGCACGCCACGTGAGGCATCTCGTCCGTGGGCGGCCATGGCGGCCCTGCCTCCTGCCTTGTCGGGAGGTGGAAGAAAAGGCCGGCCAGGTGGGCTGGGCCTGGTACAGTTAAGTGGTTGGCTACACACTGTAGCACTAGGCTTTAGGTGCATAGTATGTGCTTTTCTCTTTAATCTATCTGTAATTGAAAAAGCTATTGCTTTGCAATTAATTTGGACACCATTTCATTTTTGTTAGATGTGATATTTACAAGCCCTATTTTAAATAGGTTAAGGGCATTTTAAAAATTCAAAAGATGTTGGTTTCTACATGAAAATTACTTAGTGAATACTTGCAACATCTCAAACATTTTAGTTTTTTTTCTGTTTGAAGAAATTTTTATTTGGATTTATTTTAAATTTTAAAATGGCTTTGATTTTTATCAAGTGGCAATTTGGCTTAGTTAAACATGATGACATGGCACCATTAGGGTGAGGTCATTGTAGCATGACATTGGGGGTGTTACAACGAGGCTCACAATTCACTCCTCTCTATCCACCCTGGAAGTACAAAGATGTACCATGACCTCAAGCAGTCGTATTGGTGGACTCGAATGAAGAGCGAGATTGCTCAGTTCGTGAATGAATGTGATGTATGCAGAAGAGTGAAAGCAGAACACCAACGGCCAGCTGGTCTCCTCCAACCTCTTGCCATTCCAGAATGGAAGTTTGACCATATTGAGATGGACTTTGTGACTGGATTTCCATAGTCCAAGCGTGGCAATGATGCTATCTTCGTTGTCATCGACAAACTCACTAAAGTGGCTCATTTTCTTCCTATCAAAGAATCCATCACAACAGCTCAGTTGGCAGAGCTATATACCTCCCGGATTGTCTCTCTGCATGACATTCCGCAGTTGATTTCTTCAAATCGTGGCAGCATCTTCACCTCCAAGTTTTGGGATTCTTTTCAGAAGGCCACAGGCACCAACATTCGCTTCAGCACAACTTTTCATCCTCAAACTAATGGCCAAGTCGAGCGAGTCAATCAAATTCTTGAAGATATGCTCAGGGCTTGCGTCATATCCTTCGGTATGAAGTGGGAATACTGTCTTCCATATGCCGAGTTCTCCTACAAGAATAGCTTCCAAGCGAGATCGGGCAAGGCCCCATTTGAAATTCTCTATGGCAGGAAGCGCCGTACTCCTCTTAACTGGTCAGAGACTGGTGAATGTCAACTTCTTGGAAATGACTTGATCATAGAGGCAGAAGAAATGTGCAAAGTCATTCGTGATAATCTCAAAGCCGCGCAATCGCGCCAGAAGAGTTACTATAATAGCAAGCATCGTGACTTAGCTTTCGAGATCGGAGACCATGTCTACCTCCGCGTCTCTCCAATGAAAGGTACTCGTCGCTTTGGTATCAAAGGGAAGCTTGCCCCTAGATACGTGGGTCCTTTCAAGATCTTAAGCAAGAGAGGCGATCTCGCCTATCAACTTGAGCTTCCCTCCAACTTTGCAAATGTGCACGACGTGTTTCACGTGTCTCAACTCCGCAAGTGTTTTTAAGACTCCTGATCGCACCATCAACTTCGAAGACATTGATCTCCAAGAAGACCTGTCTTATCATGAGCACGCAGTTGCTATTCTTGAAGAAACTGAGCGCAAGACTCGCAACAAGTCTATCAAATTCCTCAAAGTCAAGTGGTCACATCATTCCGACCGTGAAGCCACCTGGGAACGCGAGGATCACCTCCGTTCTGAGTACCTGGAGTTTTTCCAGTCCTAGATCTCGGGACGAGATCCTTTCATAGTAGTGGAGTGTTGTAACACCCCAGATGTAACCTACCTTATTTGTACTCAAACTCTTGCCGTTTCCGGCACTAAGTTATTTTATTTCCTTGTTGTCGGGTTTTTGTCTCTGTGTGTTTTGTCTTTGTCATGCATCTCATATCATGTCATCATGTGCATTGCATTTGCATACGTGTTCGTCTCATGCATTTGAGCATTTTCCCCGTTGTCCGTTTTGCATCCCGGCGCTCCTATGTCCTCCGGTGTCCCTTTTTGCCTCTTTTCGTGTGTGGGCATTAAACATTTCCGGATTGGAGAGACTTGCCATGCAGCGTTGGTTTACTACCGGTAGACCGCCTGTCAAGTTTCGTGCCATTTGGACTTCGTTTGATACTCCAACGGTTAACCAAGGGACCGAAAAGGCCTTGTGAGTGTTGCAGCCCAACACACCTCCAAAGTGGCCCAAAACCCACCTAAATCCCTTCCATCACCTAGACCGTTCGATCACGATCGCCTGGCCGCAAACCGCACCTCATTTGGAGCTTCCTAGCTCTCTCTACCTCTATAAATAGCCCCTCCTCCGAAATTTTCGGATCTCTCCACCCCTAACCCTAGAAAATCCGCTCCTCCGCGCACCGGACGTGTCCGGCCCACGCCGGACAATGTCTGCCGCCGCCCGCAGCCAACCGGGACGTTCCACGTGTCCCTGCCGGTCTCCTCCCGCCGCCGGCCCGCCGAACCCGATTTGGGCCCCAGCGGCCCGTCTCCTCATCGCCGCCGCCCGCGGGAGAGGCCGCCCGAGCGCCGCCCCGCCTCTCCTCTCGCCGGCCGTAGCCTCCTCTCACCGGCGAGCTCCGCCACCGCGCCGGCGCCGCCTCGCCAAGCTTCACCGCGGCAAGTCCCTCGCCGCCCGAGCCGGCGCCGACCTCTGCCGCGCCGCCATCGCGTCCCCGAGCTCCGGCCGCCTCTCCTTCGATCTCCGGCGACAACGAACCATTGTTCCGGTGACCTCGGTTTCCGTGCACGATCTGGATCCAGATCTGGATCGTGAGGTTGACCTAATTTTGCCCGAAACCCTAATTGTTTTGCATACTTTGACATGCCATAACTTCCTCATTGGCTCCGATTCGTGCGTGTAGCATATCAAAATGTTTGTCTCAATGAGTACATCATTTCATCTCATTGCATAATTTTCATTTGAGCTCATCGTGATGCCCGAAATGCTGTTGGAAGAGGGCTATAGTTTCAGATCTGTTTCAGCAAATGCCCTTTTGTCATTTTTGCCATGATTAATGTGTGCATGCTATGATCCTGAGCTCTACATGTGTTTTGATGTATGGCATGCCATCTTTACAGGGGTGTATGTCATGTATATTTGTGATCCTTGTGGTGACTAGCATAAGCATGCAAAGTAGCTTAATCAATGATGCTGATTTCAGGGACTTAGGATTTCACCAAGTCCTTGTCCTGTTATTGTTTTTATGCCATATGTTCATGTTGTTTCCTAGTGATCCGTGCATCCTTTGAGCATGATCAGTAAGGATGTTTTGTAGATAATGTTGTGCTCTATCCATCCATGTCTTTGTTTGAAATTATGGAGCATCCTAGCTTGAGTCAATCGAGCTCTACTTTTGCTATAAAATGTTCCTGGCAGATTGTTAACATGTTTAGCACTTTTGCCGAGCTTGTTGTTGTTGATCCATGCATGCTATTTTGTTGTTCTTGCCATGTCTAGCTTCTATGCCATGTCTACTTGCTGGGTGTATGCTTAGTTTGTAATGCAATGCCTCGTGGTGCGTGCATCGAGCTCGTAAACATGCCTACTCATTATCTATTTTGCCATGCTCCAGTTTTTCACTAAGTCTGAATCTGTTTATGTTTTTGCTATGTCCACATTCTTGTAATTGTATTTTCTGATCCCTTTTGGCTCATGGTCACTAAGGGACTTTTGTTATATGCTTTGAGTAGCTTCATGCCATGCCTTTCTTTGCCATGATATTTTCCTATAGTATATAGTTATCGTGCTCTAAACAATGCTTCCTGATGATAAATTCCTGACATGCTGTTAATTTCACCAAGTCTGAAACCTGTTATCTTTTGCATTTTTGCCATGCTTGTTTGAGCTTGCTATTGAGTGAATTAGCCGTAGCTCAGTGTTCATCTTTTGACAAGCATCATGAGTTGATCCCTGATATGTATTTTGTTGCCATGTTGGAGTGCTGTAGCATGTTGTTCTTGATGCTTTTAGATGGCTACTTGCTGTTAATCGCAAACCGGTGCCATATTTGTTTTGCTTGCCATTTCCAAACCGTGCATCCGTTTCCGGTGATCTTTATATCGATTTCGACCAAAATCAACTCATCTTTCCAGTGGAACTCTTGGATTTCCAAGTTGAGGCCAGGTTCAGTCATTCCTTTCCAAATCATGCATATGCATCACATATCGCATCCCGCATATCATACCATGTTTGCATCATGTTGCTTGAGCATTGCACGTGGTTGATTGTGTTCCTTTTTGTTTGTTGTTCTTGCTTGGGTAGAGCCGGGAGACGAGTATGTGAATGAGGAGCCCGTTGAGTACGCTTCCAAGTCCTAGGCGAGAGGCATCGCAATACACTTGAAACTCCTTGCTTATATCCGACAGAATCAGCACTGGGGTTGTAGTCAAACGTTTCTTTAACTCCTGAAAACTCGCTTCATATTCTTCTGTCCATTTAAATTTGGTATCCTTCTTCAATAACTCCGTCATTGGCTTTGCAATTTTGTAAAAATTCTCAATGAATCTCCGATAGTATCCTGCGAGTCCAAGAAAACTGCGGATCTCGCTAACTGAAGTGGGTGCCAACCATTCAGTGACTGACTGAACCTTGGTAGGATCTACTGCTACACCTTCTCCTGATATAAAATGTCCAAGGAATCCAACTTCCTTCAGCCAAAACTCGCATTTGCTGAACTTGGCATACAACTGATGTTCCCTGAGTTTCTCGAGAACTAAACGCAAATGCTCTTCGTGCTCCTCCTTGTTCTTCGAGTATACCATTATATCATTAATGAACACCACAACGAACATCCAAATATTCCATGAACACTTTGTTCATCATGCTCATGAAGTAGGCAGGGGCGTTAGTCAGTCCAAACGACATGACCGTATATTCATACAACCTGTACCATGTGGTGAATGTTGTCTTTGGTATGTCCTTCTCTCGTATCTTCAGCTGGTGATATCCAGATCGCAGATCGATCTTTAAAAAAACATTGGCTCCTTGCAGCTGGTCGAACAAATCATTGATCATCGGCAGTGGGTATTTGTTCTTGATCGTCACCTCATTTAACGCACGATAATCAACAACCATCCTTAGAGACTTATCCTTCTTCTCGACCAAAAGCACTGGGGCTCCCCATGGTGATGAGCTCCGTCGAATATGACCTTTCTCCAATAACTCCTTGATCTGTTTCTTAATCTCCTCCAGATCGTTTGCGGGCATCCGGTATGGTCTCTTCGATATAGGCCCGGTGCCTGGCAATAACTCTATCAAAAACTCGATGTCTCGATCCGGTGGCATGCCTGGTAACTCCTCTGAAAAACATCCGGGTAATCCTTGAATACATGCACTTCCTCCTGAACAACTCTCGTGAGGGTATTTAATTGGCTACTCCTTGGCGCATGCCTAGATACATACTTGATCCTTTTTCCCTCAGGGGTGGTGAGACAAATTGACTTACTAGCATAGTCAATGCTTCCTCCGTACTTTGACATCCAGTCCATTCCTAATATCACATCCAATCCTTGTTACTCCAAGATTATTAGGTCGGACGGAAAAACATGGGTGCCAATGGTTAAGGGTATCTGGTCACACCATCGACTAGCCATATACTCTGCTCCAGGTGAACTCACTAACAGATGGGTCCTAAGGGTTTGGGTTGGTAGTTTAAACTTATCCAGGAATTCCCTTGATATGTATGAATGCGATGCACCAGTATCGAAAAGAACAAGGGCGGTAAAAGACTTAACCAAAAACTGACCAATAACTGCATCTGGCTGCTCTTCAATCTCCTCCACGTTGACGTGGTTCACTTGTCCTTTGTTGAATGGATTGGGCTTCTTTCCAGCGCTCCCATTTCCGTTTCCATTATACGCTTTAGGGCACTCCATAGCATAGTGTCCATTATTCCCGCACTTGAAACAAGTAACGTGGCTTAGGTCTCTTTTCACGGGTGTGACTGGATTGGAGCGGTTCTGATTGTTGCTTGCTCCATTCCCATTCACATTCCTTGGGCCAGTATGATTATGGTTACTTCCTCCATTATGGGTGTGGCCTCCATGGTTATGAACAAGTCCTCCCGAGTTTGGGGTTAGGCAAGGCTTCTGCTGAGCTCCTGAATTATACCTTCCTTGTCCATACTTCCTCTTACGGCTCTCAATCTGCTGCTGCTTCCCTTCAATCATAAGAGCCTTATCTACCAACTCCTGGTAGTTGTTGAATGTTGCCACCATCAACTGCATGCTCATCTCATCATTCATCCCTTCCATAAAATTCTCCTGCTTTGCGGCATCTATGGCCACATCGTCAGGGGCATAGCGAGATAACTTGCTAAACTCATCCGCGTACTGAGCCACGGTACGGTTCCCCTGGCGTAAGTTGCGAAACTCATGCTTCTTCATACTCATAGCTCCAGTTGAGACATGGGCTGTACGGAAAGCTTGCTGAAACTGATCCCATGTAACCGTGGCTATAGGGTAGGTGACAGTGTAATTCTCCCACCATGAGGTTGCTGGTCCATCCAACTGATGTGCGGCAAAACGCACCTTCTCAGCATCGGTACATCCTGCAGTGGTTAATTCCCTTCCAATCCTGTGGAGCCAATCATCTACTACTGTGGGCTCGGTGCTACTGGAAAACACCGGCGGCTGCAACCTCAAAAAATGGACTAAGTTATCAACTGGTGGTGGTATAGCGACCAGACCTCAAACAGTCCGATCTCTGTGCTTTAGTGTCATCCCTGGATCAGTAATGCTGACACGCACAGTACTTGAAGGATTTATAACAGAGTAGCAATCACACACTTATTACATCGAATGTCTCAAAAGAGAACTTATTACAATAAATATGACTTAAGGCCATCTAATAACGATAACAGCGGAATGCTTGGAAGATAAGTGAGTCCATCAACTCTAATGGCATCATTGAGTATAGAACCACGACCTAAAGGCACCTTACTCATCGTCTGAAAAGTCTGCAACATGAACGTTGCAGCCCGAAAACGGGTCAGCACATGGAATATGCTGGCAATGTAACACATAGAGAGTAATGAAAGAATAAAGCTATACAACATGCATATTTGGCTGGTGGAAAGCTCTATGGTTACAGTTTTGCGTAAAGCCAGTTTTTCCCTACTACAAAGGAATAAATTTTATTTAACTATCATGGTGGTTGTTAAACATTGAGAAGATAGACATCCTCTCAATCCCAATTAAGCATCATCATTAAAACCCAACAAAATTAATTAAAGTATCATGATGAGATTCACATGATAATCCAAGTACTAGATACTCAAAACGTCCATAACTAGGGACACAGCTAATCATGATTAGTTTATACACTCTGCAGAGGTTTGCGCACTTTTCCCCACAAGACTCGATCTCCTCCGTTGGGATTCTCGCACTACATGGTGTTTGAGAAACGGATGACCGAGACATAGTCTTTTAGAAGCGCTAGAACCTTACGATCGGCTAGTCTACCACTGTAAGAGTTTGCACGACTTAATCAACTATGCTAGAGCCCATAGTAGCTTGTGGCTGCACACGGAAGTTTCTAGCATGAATAATCTCATGATCCCTTTGAGCCTGGGCGGCGGTCCATAAAGAAAAACAGGCAATCGCTGGAATACCCAGGTGCCTCAATCCACCCAGATGTGAATTAAAGTTGCCACCTTAAATAAACCATTAATTAACAATCTCACATCTGTCATGGATACACTCACCCAATCCACGTCTACTAGCATAGCATGGCATAATAAGCAAACGTAGAAGTAACTCCCAAGGGTTTGATAATAAAACAGGTAATAGGTACTACCTCATCTACTTCCCCAAACCCACATTTTAATTAGATCCTAATCATGCAATTGTTTGAGGATTGATCTAATGCAACAAAAACTGGGTAGTAAAGAGGTATGATCAAAGTGTTACTTGCCTTGCTAATGATCCGCGAAACCTAGAGATTCAAAGTAGCAAGCGCCGCACTCCGGGTACTCTATCGCAAACAAACAAGCATACAATAAGTACTCATATAATGCACGCGTAAAACTCAAATAAGAAATCTAACCAGAAAGTTCAACTTAAGAACGCCGGTTTGCAAAAAGAATCAAATCAAACGAAGCAACGAAAGTCAAACGGCGAAAGAAACAAGCTTCATTTACTAATCTAGATCTACGTCAAATTTTACAGATGCAAAAACTTGTTTGAGTTCGTTAAATGGAAAAAGGGTTTCGAGACGAAACTCTAGGCGCTTGAATCGCCTGATTCCGATAAACGAGCGAAAAGATGAACTAAAATAAAAATCGAATCAGAAATCGCGATCAGAAATAATCACGGAAAAACTCGAGAAAAAGAAAAAACTGACGAACAGATTAACGAACGAACGTTCATTATCTGAAATTAAACAGTGAACACGTTCGTTAAAACAAACGATCGAGCGAATCGTAAACAAATAAACCGGAAAAACCGATTTATAAAAAAACGAAACTAGGGTTTCCAGAAAAACCGGATCAGGTTTTTTAAAAAAACCGGACCACGGCGATGGTGGCAGCTATACCTCCGGCTCGGCTCCGGTGGGGCTCCGGCGGCTCCGGCGGGGCGATGGGACGGCGCAGGGTGGCGGGGCTGCGGCGGCGCTAGGCGGCGGCGGCTCGGCGGGGCTGGGACGGGGTGAGGGCGGCGGGGTGGCGGCATATTTATAGGAGGGGGGGAGCTCGGCCGGCTTGGGGAAGGGGCGACGGCGGAGGCGGCTCGGGGTCGGACTCCCCAAGTCTGACAGCGACACGGCGGGGCTGGCGGTGGCGCTGGCGAGGCCGACCCGGCTCGGCTGGGCCTTGCCCCAGTCGGGCTCTCGTGCGTTTTTTTAAATAATTCCGCCGAACAGAAAGTAAATTCAAGAAAAAATAAATAAAAATCTTTTCCACGGGGTTATTTAGAGCGGTGCCGCTGGCATCAGCGCTTTGGCTGTGTCTCAGGAGGTTTATCCTCGACTGGATCTTCTTTATCATTGCTGCTACCTTCTTTGGGTGTGTCCACCATGTACACGTCATACGAAGAGGTGGCCATCTAGCGTCCGGTAAACAGCGGGTTTTCGGCCTGCTCCTCTCCGACATCATTGTCCATACCGTCGATGTCTTCGGAACCATAGTCGAGCATGTCAGTTAAGTCTCGACGGTGGCTATGAAGTGGGTGGTGGGTGGGACGTAAAATTCCCCGCTCATAGCCCCTAGTCCGGGCTGGGCGTAGTTCGGACATTGCTCCTCTATAATGACGAGGGATCGCATCAGGTCCAGAGCCTCGCTTAAAGGTGAGGTTTGACCAGGGAGAAGGAAACCCGTGGAGTACGGCGAGAGGGAAACTCCTTGCCCGGGCTCACACGATGCTAACTCCGATGGTTCCGAGCCAGTGTCCGGAGAAGAGTCCGGCTTCATGATGGTTGCCAGTGACACTACTTCGTCCGGTTCTCCCGTGCTTGGCTTAGCGGCCACAGATAGTCCGGCGGGCTCAATAATCCCGTCTTCTGATATGGTGACGCAATCTGGATCTAAAGCCAGAGCGGAGGTTGGGGTCGTGAACCCTTGGAATATCAAGTATGCTCGGATATCAGCGACATAATCCAGATTTCCAAAACTAATCTGGTGACCTGGGGCGTAGCTGTCGATCTGCTCTAGATGGCCAAGCCAGTTGGCCCGTAGTGCGAAGCCGCCGAACACAAAGATCTGACCGGGGAGGAAAACCTCCCCCAGGGCAGCATTGTTGTAGATGATTGATGGAGCCATCGACGCAGTGGAACTCTCAATGAAAACAACAATGCCGGTGTCAAAACCGGCGGATCTCGGGTAGGGGGTACCGAACTGTGCGTCTAAGGTCGATGGTAGCAGGAGGCAGGGGGCACGAAGTTTTACCTAGGTTCGGGACCTCTTGATAGAGGTAATACCCTACTTCCTGCTTGATTGATCTTGATGAATCTGAGGATTACAAGAGTTGATTGTCACACCCTAGCTCGTTCATGCATTAGAGTGTTGCATCATGTCTTCTTTTCCAGAAAACTGAAATGGGGATGACAGAACCCCCAGCACCCGCTGGAAACAACTAGGGTTTACTAAATTATTTTCAATGAACCGAAAATGCCCTTCATAAATGTTCACCATCTTTGGTCCTGGCTAAAACCTCTGCCAAAAATGGTTTCATACATTTGGAGGCCATTCTGGATTTTTGCACCAAGCCATAAGTATTTGCATTTGGGAAATTTAAATCCTATAAATATTTTAAAATGCCCAAATAACCTTGAAAGTATTTTTAAACTGTTGAGAATATTTTCAAATGTGCCTCTGAATATTTTCAGGTTTTTCCTAAATGGAATTGTATTTTTACTATTTCAAAACACAGAGCAGGAATAAATAAAAAGAAAAACAGCAAGCAGAGAGAGTAGAGGATTACCTGGCGCTCACCTAGCAGGCCCACCTAGCCGGCCCAGCCCAGCCACCGCTCCAGCGAGCTGCTTGGCTCGGCCAGGCAAGCAGGCAGGTGCTCGACGCCGGCACCAGCGCGCGCCACGCAGCTGCCCGCCGCCCTGCTTCCTCCCCTCGCTGTTCTGCTGCCTTGGGTCAGTCACCCATTCCTCCCCGAGCTCGCAGACACGCCTCTTCCTCCCCAGCTCCTCTCCCTCGCTCTCCCGCACCATGGCCGACGCTGCCGCGGCCGCGCCACCGTGATAACCGCGTCCGCTGTCGTCCCCGTGCCGCGTCACCGTGTCCGTTCGCTCCGCCGTCGTCAACTACGTCGAGCAGGCCGAGCCCCGAGTGCTCACCCGCTCTGGAGTCGCCCTGACCCCGTCTCCCCCAACGCCGGCCGCCGGGATCGCCATCGTCGCCCCGCTCAGCTCCGGCCTTCCCCGAGCCCGCTTCGACGCTTGCTGCAATCGCCATGAGCTCAGCTCCGTCGTCCCCCTCTCCGTTTACTATCTCCTGCATCGTATGCACCGCACCACGTTTACCCGCACCCGCCGCCGCCGAGCTCGTTGCCGACATGACTCCGGCCACCCACCGGCCACACCACCGTGACCAACGCACTCACCGCACTCATAGGAACCCGTAGCACTACTCCACACGCCTCGCCGTGCCCCGTAGCCTCGGGTTCGACCTCACCCGAGCTCCGGCAGCCGCACACCTCATCGCCGGCGACATTTTTGGCCACCCATTCATGGAGTTCGCTTCATTCACGGAGTTCGCTTATAACAATAGTTATCAAGCTAGCTTGGGCAAAGGTCCTTTAGAAGTTCTCTATGGACGAAAATGTCGAACAAATCTTAACTGGTCAGAAACGGGGGAAAGACAACTCTTTGGCCTGGATATGATTCAGGAAGCAGAAGAGCACGTTTGCGTTATTCGTGAGAAATTGAAAACAGCCCAATCTCGTCAAAAGAGCCAATATGACCGTAAACATAAGCTCATGACTTATGAAGTCGGCGAGAAGGCTTACCTTCGGGTTACTCCTTTAAAGGGAACCCATCGTTTCAGTATCAAAGGCAAATTGGCTCCTTGTTACATTGGACCCTTTTGCATTCTTGCCAAACGAGGAGAAGTCGCCTACCAATTGGAACTACCTCCGCATCTTTCTAGAGTTCACGATGTCTTCCATGTTTCTCAATTCAGGCGTTGCTTCGCGGATCCTATCCGTGGAGTGGGCCACGAAACGTTTGATCTCCATGATAATCTCACATATCGGGAATATCCCGTTCGTATCCTTGATCAAGCCGAGCGCACCACTCGACGCCATAACACCAAGTTTCTCAAGGTTCAATGGTCACACCATTCTGAGAAAGAAGCCACTTGGGAAAGGGAGGATCGCCTTCGACTTGAGTACCCCACCTTCTTACCAACGGATCCTAAATCTTGGGATGAGATTCTTTTGAGTGGGGGTGAGTTGTCACACCCTAGCTAGTTCATGCATTAGAGTGTTGCATCATGTCTTCTTTTCCAGAAAACTGAAATGGGGATGACAGAACCCCCAGCACCCCCCTGAAACAACTAGGGTTTACTAAATTATTTTCAATGAACCCAAAATGCCCTTCATAAATGTTCACCATCTTTGGTCCTGGCTAAAACCTCTGCCAAAAATGGTTTCATATTTTTGGAGGCTATTCTGGATTTTTGCACCAAGCCATAAGTATTTTCATTTGGACAATTTAAATCCAATAAATATTTTAAAATGCCCAAATAGCCTTGAAAGTATTTTTAGGATGTTGAGAATATTTTCAAATGTGCCTCTGAATATTTTCAAGTTTTTCCTAAATGGAATAGTATTTTTACTATTTCAAAACACAGAACAGGAATAAATAAAAAGAAAAACAGAAAGCAGAGAGAGTAGAGGATTACCTGGCGCTCACCTAGCAGGCCCACCTAGCGTGGCACTTCTTCAACTGGGAAACGTGGAACACATCGTGAACCCCTGACAATCCTTTGGGCAACTCCAACTTGTAGGAAACTTCTCCCATACGTTCCAAAACTTTGTATGGTCCCACAAAACGTGGCGCTAACTTTCCCTTAACTCCAAAGCGCTTAACTCCCCGAAGTGGAGATACTCGAAGATACACTCGGTTTTCGACTTCGTAAACTGTCTCCTTGCGTTTAGAATCTTCGTAACTCTTCTGCCTGGACTGGGCTACCTTGAGCCTATCGCGAATCAATTTCACTTTTTGTTCAGACTTCTTAATCTAATCCATTCCAAACAACTGGCGGTCTCCAACTTCATCCCACGACAATGGGGTCCTGCAACTCCTTCCGTACAAGGCTTCGAAAGGGGCCATCTTCAAACTGGATTGATAACTGTTGTTGTAAGAGAACTCTGCATATGGCAAATTGTCATCCCAACTAGATCCTTAATCTAGCGCACAAGCTCTCAGCATATCATCCAAAATCTGATTGACTCTCTCGGTCTATCCATCTGTCTGCGGGTGAAAAGTTGTACTGAACTCTAGCCTGGTACCCAAAGTTTCGTGCAACTGATTCCAGAACTTTGAGGTAAACTGGGTTCCTCTATCGGATACAATGCTCCTCGGAACTCCATGCAGACATACGATCCTGGTCATGTATATCTTAGCCAACTTAGCACTGGTGTAAGTGGTCTTTACTGGGATGAAATGAGCTACCTTCGTCAAGCGATCGACTACAACCCATATCGAGTCATAGCCTGAATGGGTCCTGGGTAATCCCGTGATAAAATCCATGCCTAGCTTATCCCACTTCCATTCGGGTATCGGCAATGGTTGTAGCAATCCTGCTGGCTTTTGATGCTCTGCCTTTCCTCTCTGACATACATCACAAACTGCTACATACTCTACAATATCCTTCTTCATTCGTGACCACCAGAAAGTATCCTTCAAATCCAAATACATCTTGGTATTTCCTGGGTGAATCGAGTATGGTGAATCATGGGCCTCTTGCAGAATCAACTTCCTGATCTCTAGATCATTAGGCACATAAACACGATCCTCAAACCATAAGGTATCGTGCTCATCCTCACGAAATCCTTTAGCTGTTTCCTTTGCTCAACTTCTCCTTTATAGAGGCAATCTCCTTGTCGGTCTTCCGAGCTTCTCTGATCTTATCCATCAAAGTAGACTGAATCTCCAATGCTGCAACATAGTCTCTCGGAACTATCTCCAAACATAGCTCACGAAGATCCTCGACTAACACCTTCGGTAAATCTCCCGTCATTAGTGTGTTGACATGGCTCTTATGGCTCAACGCATCGGCTACCATGTTAGCCTTTCCGAGGTGATAATGCAATCTCATATCGTAATCCTTGATGAGCTCCAACCATCTCCTTTGCCTGAGATTCAGCTCCTTCTGCGTGAAAATGTACTTCAAACTCTTGTGATCCGTGTACACCTCACAATGGTTTCCAATGAGAAAATGTCTACAAGTCTTCAATGCATGCACTACGGCTGCTAACTCCAAATCATGTGTAGCATAATTCAACTCATGGGGCTTAAGCTATCGTGAAGCATACGAAACAACTCTTCCCTCCTGCATCAGCACTGCTCCAAGTCCTCGACATGAAGTGTCACAATACACCTCGTAATCCTTGCGCTGATCTGGCAGAATCAACACTGGCGAGGTAACCAAACGTTTCTTCAACTCCTGGAAACTGGCCTCACATTCCTCAGTCCATTTGAACTTGGTATCCTTCTTCAACAACTCCATCATAGGTTTTGCAATTTTCGAGAAATTTTCAATGAATCTCCGGTAGTATCCTGCGAGTCCAAGAAAACTCCGGATCTCTCCAACTGTTGTTGGAGCTTCCCAATTTGTCACAGTGACAACCTTGGTGGGATCTATTGCTATTCCTTCTCTGGATATAACATGTCCGAGGAATCCAACTTCTTTCAACCAAAACTCACATTTGCTGAACTTAGCGTATAACTGATGTTCTCTGAGCTTACCAAGTACCAAATGCAAATGTTCTTTATGTTCTTCTTCATTCTTCGAGTAAACTAGTATATCATCAGTGAACACTACGACGAACTTATCCAAAAACTCCATAAACACATTTTTCATCATGTTCATGAAATATGCAGGTGCGTTAGTCAGACCAAATGACATAACGGTATACTCATACAACCCGTACCTGGTGGTAAAAGCTGTCTTAGGTATATCCTGCTCTCGAATCTTCAACTGGTGGTATCCTGATCGCAAATCAATCTTGGAAAATACCTTTGCTCCTTGCAATTGGTCAAACAGATCATTGATCATCGGCAGTGGGTACTTATTCTTGATCATCACTTCATTCAATCCTCGATAATCAACAACCATCCTTAACGACCCATCCTTCTTTTCCACTAGAAGTACCGGCGATCCCCAAGGTGACGAACTTGGGTGAATATATCCCTTATCCATTAACTCCTTAATCTGCTTCTTAATCTCCTCCAAATCCTTTACAGGCATTTTATACAGTCTCTTAGATATTGGTCCTGTGCCCGACAAAAGCTCAATAAAAAACTCAATGTCCCTATCCGGTGGCATGCTTGGCAACTCTTCTGGAAATACATCCAGAAAATCCTTTGCCACCGGTACTTCCTCCTGTACAACTCCTGTTAGGGAATTTACTTGAGTCCTATTCGGCACATGCCGCGATACATACTTGGTCCTTCTTCCTTCTGGGGTGGTAAGCAAAATCGACTTACTGGCGCAATCGATGTTTCCTCCATACATCGATAGCCAATCCATACCCAGAATTACATCCAAACCTTGTGATTCCAAAATGATTAAATCCGAGGGAAAAACATGCCTACCTATACTCAATGGCACTTGAAAACATCCTCGACTGGCCATATAATCCGCTCCTGGTGAGCTTACTAACATAGGTGTTCTAAGAACTTTGGTGGGCAATTTATACTTATCCACAAATCCCCTTGATATGTATGAATGCAATGCACCAGTATCGAAAAGAACGATTGCAGTAAATGACTTAACAAAAAACTTACCTATTACTGCATCTGGCTGGGCTTCAACCTCCTCCACGTTAACGTGATTCACCTGTCCCCTGTTGAAAGGGTTCGGCTTCTTCTCTGAGCTTCCATTGCCATTTCCATTCTGGGCTTCAGAACATTCATTGGCGTAATGTCCAGTCTTTTGGCACTTATAGCAAGTGACTTGGCTCAGGTCTCTCTTGGCTGGTGTTGATGGGTTGGTACGGTTCTGGCCTTTGCTTCCTCCATTCCCATTACCATTCTTGGGGCCATTATGATTGTGCGAGCTACCTCCTCCATGGGTATGCTGGAAATGTCCTCCCGACTTCGGGGTAAAACATGGCTTCTGCTGAGCTCCAGAATTGTACTTCCATTGTCCATACTTCCTCTTGCAGCTCTCAATCTGCTGCTGCTTCCCTTCAATCATGAGAGCTCTATCTACCAACTCCTGGTAGTTATTGAAAGTTGCTACCATCAACTGCATGCTTAGCTCATCATTCAGTCCTTCCAGAAACTTCTCCTGCTTAGCTGCATCTATAGCAATGTCATCTGGGGCATAACGTGCTAGCTTACTAAAATCATCCACATACTAGCCAATGGTCCATCCTCCTTGGTGCAAGTTACGAAACTCACGCATCTTCATGGCCATAGCTCCTGCTGAAACATGGGCAGTACGGAAAGCCTGCTGAAATTGGTCCCATGTCACCGTGGCTATAGGGTAGGTGATAGTGTAATTCTCCCACCATGATGCTGCTGGTCCATCCAACTGATGTGCGGCAAAGCGCACCTTCTCAGCATCAGTACACCCTGTAGTGGTTAACTCCCTTCCAATCTTGCGGAGCCAATCATCTGCTACTATAGGCTCGATGCTACTAGAGAACACCGGCGGATTCAGCCTAAGAAAACGGGTTAAGTGATCAACAGGTGGTGGCAGTGGTGGGTTGTTGTTGTTGTTGTTGTTCCCCTGATTCTGATTCTGGACTAGCAACTGCATCAACGTATTCTGATGCTGGATCAACTGAGTGAGCTCCGGTGGAAATGCAAATCCATTGTCACGTCTCGGAGGCATCTGATGGGTTTAGAAAAGATGAGAATATAGGATAGAATGAGCTCTAGAGAGAAAACACTACCCATATGCACATGAGGCAAATGCAAGCAAAATCACTTCATTCAATCAAACAAGGGCATACAACGGTCTATCTACCGTTACAAAAGTGCTCGGGCTATACTAGATACATGGGAGAATACTACTACTGATATGGTGGTCGACTAGAAAAACTGCTCCGATGAAGACTCCATGATATCTGCTCCAGCTTCATCAACATAGTCATCATCGCTATCGTCTGGGTCCGAGTCGGTGTCGTTGATGATGATGTAGTTCTCTGGACAAGTGCAATCATCTTCTCCTCTAGTTGCGGGAAATCCCATGAACACTTTTAGCTTCTTCTTCAGATCATCATTCTTCTCCACTAGTGTTGTTATTTCCTCCTCATATCCATCGCGTGTAGACTTGAGTTCTTCCTCCAGCTCCATGATCTTGGTCATGGCTTTCTTCAGGTCTATCATGCCTGCGCACATATAGTTCTCCTGGCATCGAATGTGCTGGTTTAACTCCTGGATGAAAGCTGCAATTGATCTATCCTTCCTGGTGCTGATCATCTCCCATTGCTCATCTCGGCGCCCACAAATATGGTAGATAGTACCCTTGAGATCCTTGTGGTAAACATCTCCAATGCGCACCATAGTGGTGTGGGCTGCCATGCTCTTTCCTAGACTCCAGGTTGGTGCATCAAAGGAAAACTCTATGGGCTCGGTGACTGGCATGAACGTCCTTCCCAGAACTTGAACTTGAATCATCCAGTGCTCCTCCTCGGGTAAAGTGGCGTTGTAGGTCCCGGTGAAGCTTGGTACTCCGATGTTCAGGTATCTAGTGACTTCCTTCAAGTGATGTCCAAAGGGTGTATCTTCATCTGGTTGTGTGAACTTGTTCCTTGCATCCGCCATCCTAAAAGAGTAGAAAAGATGAGGAGTCAGAAATGAGAAGAGTGAGTAGTGATCTAGGACTTTTAGCTTAGTGGTCGTGTCCTACAGTCAGCGTGTGCTCTGATACCATCTTGTAGCGACCAGACCTCAAACAGTCCGATCTTTGTGCTTTAGTATCATCCCTGGATCAGTAATGCTGACACACACAGTACTTGAAGGATTTATAACAAAGTAGCAATCACACACTTATTACATCGAATATCTCAAAAGAGAACTTATTACAATAAATATGACTTAAGGCCATCTAATAACGATAACAACGGAAGGCTTGGAAGATAAGTGAGTCCATCAACTCCAACGGCATCACTGAGTATAGAACCACGACCTAAAGGAACCTTACTCATCGTCTAAAAAGTCTGCAACATGAACATTGCAGCCCGAAAATGGGTCAGCACATGGAATATGCTGGCAATGTAACACATAGAGAGTAATGAAAGAATAAAGCTATGCTACATGCATATTTGGCTGGTAGAAAGCTCTATGGTTACATTTTTGCGTAAAGCCAGTTTTTCCCTACTGCAAAGGAATAAATTTTATTTAACTATCATGGTGATTGTTAAACATTGAGAAGATAGACATCCTCTCAATCCCAATTAAACATCATCATTAAAACCCAACAAAATTAATTAAAGTAACATGATGAGATTCACATGATAATCCAAGTACTAGATACTCAAAACGTCCATAACCGGGGACACGGCTAATCATGATTAGTTTATACACTCTGCAGAGGTTTGCACACTTTTCCCCACAAGACTCGATCTCCTTCGTTGGGATTCTCGCACTACATGGTGTTTGAGAAACGAATGGCCGAGACATAGTCTTTCAGAAGGGCTAGCACCTTACGATCGGCTAGTCTACCACTGTAAGAGTTTGCACGACTTAATCAACTATGATATAGCCCATAGTAGCTTGTGGCTGCACACGGACGTTTCTAGCATGAATAATCTCATGATCCCTTTGAGCCTGGGTGGCGGTCCATAATGAAAAACAGGCAATCGCTGGAATACCCGGGTGCCTCAATCCACCCAGATGTGAATTAAAGTTGCCACCTTAAATAAACCATTAATTAACAATCTCACATCTGTCATGGATACACTCACCCAATCCACGTCTACTAGCATAGCATGGCATAATAAGCAAATGTAGAAGTAACTCCCAAGGGTTTGATAATAAAACAGGTAATAGGTACTACCTCATCTACTTCCCAAAACCCACATTTTAATTAGATACTAATCATGCAATTGTTTGAGGATTGATCTAATGCAATAAAAACTGGGTAGTAAAGAGGTATGATCAAAGTGTTACTTGCCTTGCTGATGATTCGCGAAACCTAGAGATTCAAAGTAGCAAGCGCCGCACTCCGAGTACTCTATCGCAAACAAACAAGCATACAATAAGTACTCATCTAATGCATGGGTAAAACTCAAATAAGAAATCTAACCAGAAAGTTCAACTTAAGAACTCCGGTTTGCAAAAAGAATCAAATCAAACGAAGCAACGAAAGTGAAACGGCGAAAGAAACAAGCTTCATTTACTAATCTGGATCTAGGTCAAATTTTATAGATGCAAAAACTTGTTTGAGTTGGTTAAACGGAAAGAGGGTTTCGAGACGAAACTCCAGGCGCTTGAATCGCCTGATTCCGATAAACGAGCGAAAAGATAAACTAAAACAAAAATCAGATCAGAAATCACGATCAGAAATAATCGTGGAAAAACCCGAGAAAAAAACTGACGAATAGATTAACGGACGAACGTTCGTTATCTAAAGCTCAACGGTGAACGCGTTCGTTAAAACGAACGATCGAGCGAACGCTCGCTAAACAAATAAACCGGAATAAACCGATTTATAAAATAAAACAAAACTAGGGTTTCTAAAAAAACCGGATCGGGTTTTAAAAAAATGGACCACGGCGGCGGCGGCGGCTATACCTCCGGCTCGGCTCCGACGGCTCCGGTGGGGCGACGAGATGGTGCGGGGTGGCGGGGCTGCGGCGGCAGCGGCGGGAGGCGGCGACGCTAGGCGGCGGTGGCTCGGCGGGGCTGGCACGGGGTGAGGGCGGCGGGTTGGCGGCGTATTTATAGGAGGGGGGCTCGTCCGGCTTGGGGAAGGGGCGACGGCAGAGGCGGCTCGGGGTCGGACTCCCCGAGTCCGGTGGCGACACGGCGGGGCGGGCGGTGGCGCTAGCGAGGCCGGCCCGGCTCGGCTGGGCCTTGGCCTAGTCGGGCTCCCGCACGTTTTTTTATTTTTTTAAATAATTCCGCCGAATAGAAAATAAATTCTAGAAAAAATAAATAAAAATCTAAAAATTCCAAAACAATTTTTCACCGTCTAAATAAAATATTTAGAACAGGATGAACATTTTCCTGGCCCTAAAATGCAGTTTTGAAATCATGCAATTTTTCCTAAATTCAAATGAAATAGCGAGAAAATCCAAAATAAAATCTTACTTGATTTTTTTATTAAACCTTCAATATTTCTTTATTTTGGGAAAGTCATTTTATTCCCTCTCTCATATTTGTATTATAGAAATAATTGAAGATAAAATAAATAAAATCAAAGATCCTATTTTCAAAATTTGAGAGAACCCAAATATGAAAATAGCAAAATCCCCAACTCTCTCCGTGGGTCCTTGAGGTGCATAGAATTTCTGGATCAGGCTAAAAGCAAATAAAATATGATATGCATTGATGATCTAGTGTATAACATTCCAAATTGAAAATTTGGGATGTTACATGTGGTGGCGGTGGATTGTTGTTGTTATTGTTGTTGCCTTGGTTCTGAACTAACAACTGCATCAGGGTATTCTGCTGCTGGATCAACTGAGTGAGCTTCGATGGGAAGGTAAATCTGGGGTCACGTCTCGGAGGCATCTGATGGGTTTAGAGGGGAGAGATTAGAATAGAATGAGGTCTAATGAGAAAACACTACCCATATGCACATGAGACAAACACAAACATTTCACTCAATCAATCAAGCAAGGGTATCCAATCGATCTAACTATCGTTACAAAAGTGCTCGGACTATACTATTTACATGGTGGAATACTACTACTGATGTGGTGGTCTACTAAAAATATTATGCGGTTGAAGACTCCATGATGTCTGCTCCAGCTTCGTCTTCATAGTCTGCATCATTATTGTCGGGGTCCGAGTCGGTGTCGTCGATGATAATGTAGTCCTCCGGGTGAATCTCCTTGGGTTCTTCGTCTTCTCCTCCTGGTGCGGGGTCTCCCAGAAATACTCCTAGCTTCCTTTCCAGATCGTCATTCTTCTCCACTAGTACGACGATTTCCTCCTCATAATCTTCGCGTGTAGCCTTGAGTTCTTCCTCCAGTTGCGCGATCCTAGTCATTGCCTTCTTCAGGTCTATCATCCCTACGCACATCTGGTTCTCCTGGCGACGAATGTGTTGGTTTAACTCCTGGATGAAAGCTGCAATTGATCTATCCTTCCTGGTGCTGATCATCTCCCATTGCTCATCTCGGCGCCCACAAATCTGATAGATAGTATCCTTAAGCTCCTTATGATAAACTTCTCCAATGCGTCCCATGGTGATGTGAGCTGCCATACTCTTTCCTAGACTCCAGGTTGATGCATCGAAGGAAAACTCTATGGGCTTAGTGACTGGCGTGAATGTCCTTCCCGGAACTTGAACTTGAATCATCCATCGCTCCTCTTCTGGTAAAGTGGCATTGTAAGTCCCGGTGAATCTCGGTATTCCAATATTCAGGTACCTAGTGACTTCCTTCAAGTGTCGTCCAAAAGGTGCTTCTTCATCCGGTTGTGCAAACTTGTTCCTTGCGTCCGCCATCCTAAAGAGTAGAAAATGGAGAGAAGTCACAAATGAGAAGAGAATAGTGATCTAGGGCTTTAGCTTAGTGGTCGTGTCCTACACTCAGCATGTGCTCTGATACCATCTTGTAGCGACCCGACCTCAAATGGTCAAGTCTCTGTGCTTCAGTGTCATCCCTGGATCGGTAATGCTGACACACACACAGTACTTGAGGATTTATAACATAGTAGCAATTGCACACTTATTACATCGAATGTCTCAAAAGATAACTTATTACACTAAATATGGCTTAAGTCCATCTAATACGATAACAGCGGAAGGCTTGGAAGATAAAGTGAGTACATCAACTTCAACAGCATAGCTGAGCTGCACGACAACGACCTAAGAAACCTTACTCCTCATCTGAAAAGTCTGCAACATAATATGTTGCATCCCGAAAACGGGTCAGCACATGGAATATGCTGGCAAAGTAACACAGTAGAGCAAGAACAGAACAATACTATCACTATATGCATATTTGGCTGGTGGAAAGCTCTATGGTTATGGTTTTTGCTAAAAGCCAATTTTTTCCTACAACAAAGGAATAAATTTTATTTAACTATCATGGTAGTTGAAACATCATTGGGAAGGTTCCTCCAACTCAATGCCAATTAAAGTAATTATCATCTACTTCCCAACCCACATGTTAATCACATCCTAACCATGCAATGTTTGAGGATTGGAACTAATGCATAAAAACTGGGTGATAAAGGGGTATGATCAAAGTGTTACTTGCCTTGCACTCCGGGTGTTCTATCGCAAACAAACAATAGCATACATAAGCAATCAAGCAAAGAAACATGGGTAAATCTCAAATAAGAGGATCTAACCAGAAAGTTCAACTTAAGAACTCCGGTTTGCAAAAAGAATCAAATCAAATAGAGCAACGAAACTCAAACTGCGAAAGAAACAAGATCTGTTTACTAATCTGGACTAAGGTCAAATTTTACAGTAGCAAAAGCTTGTTCAAATTGGTTAAACGGAAAGAGGGTTTCGAGACGATGATCTAGGCGCTTGAATCACCTGATTCCGACAAACAAGCGAAAAAAATAAACTAAAACGAAAATCGGATCAGAAATCGTGATTGAAAATAATCGCGGAAAATCCGAGAAGAAAGAAAACTGACGAATAGGCTAACGAATGAACGTTCGTTGTCTGTGGCTAACGAGTGAACACCGTTCGTTAAAACGAATGTACGTTCGCAAAGTAACTAAACCGAAAAAAACCGGCGAACTGATCTATCCAAAAAAACTAGGGTTTTCTAACGAAAACCGAACCGGTTTTTATGAAAAAACGAACGGCGCTTATACCTCCGGCGAGGATCCGGTGTGGCGGGCCGGGGCAAGTGGGGCAAGCGGCGGTGGTGGCGGTGGCGCGGCAAGCGGCAGCAAGGCGACGGGGCGGGGTGGCTTGCGGCGGCGGGTGGCGCGGGGCGGCTCGGGGTCCAAGGGGGGGGGAGGGTGCGAGGGCTTATAAGGGGAGGGGGTGCGGCTTTGTAACGCCCTCGATGCGGCTATATCTCCCACGTGTCAAAGCACGACTTAGAGGCATAACCGCTTTGAAAGCAATGTCGCAAGTGAGGTAATCTTCACACAACCCATGTAATACATAAGGGAAAGAGATACATAGTTGGCTTACAATCGCCACTTCACACATATACATGAATAAAGTATTACATCATCCAAATACAATCAGGGCCCGACTACGGAGCCAAAATAAAAGAAGACTACCCCAAATGCTACAAAGATCCCCGATCGTCCTGACTGTGCTCCACTACTGATCAACTAGAACGAAACAACACAAAGGGCAAGATCTTCATCGAGCTCCTCCTTGAGCTTGGTTGCATCATCTGCACGGACTCAACGACACCTGCAAACTGGTTTTGGAAGTATCTGTGAGCCACGGGGACTCAGCAATCTTGCACCCTCGCGATCAAGACTATTTAAGCTTATGGGTAAGGTAAAGGTATGAGGTGGAGCTGCAGCAAGCGACTAGCATATATGGTGGCTAACATATTCACAAAAGAGAGCGAGAAGAGAAGGCAAAAGCACGGTCGAGGAACTATGATCAAGAAGTGATCCTAAAACAACCTACATCAAGCATAACTCCAACACCATGTTCACGTCCCGGACTCCGCCGAGAAGAGACCATCACGGTTACACACGCGGTTGATGTATTTTAATTAAGGTCAACTTCAGGTTTTCTACAACCGGACATTAACAAATTCCCATCTGCCCATAACCGCGGGCACGGCTTTCGAAAGTTCAAAACCCTGCAGGGGTCTCCCAACTTAGCCCATCACAAGCTCTCACGGTCAACGAAGGATATTCCTTCTAGCGGGAAGACCCGATCAGACTCGGAATCCCGGTTACAAGACATCCTCCACAATGGTAAAACAAGTCTAGCAAAGCCGCCCGATGCACCGACATCCTGATGGGAGGTGCACATATCTCGTTCTCAGGGCAACACCGGATGAGACATCCTACGAGTAAAACCAGCCCTCAAGTTTCCCCGCGGTGGCCCCGCAGTCTACTCAGTTCGGACCAACACTTAGACAAGCACTGGCCTGGGGGGGTTAAAATAAAGATGACCCTTGGGCTGGCCTAACCCAAGGGAAAAATAGGCTAGGTGGCGAATGGTAAAACCAAGGTTGGGCCTTGCTGGAGGAGTTTTATTCAAAGCGAATTGTCAAGGGGTTCCCATTATACCCAACCGCGTAAGGAACGCAAAATCCGGGAACATAACACCGATATGACGGAAACTAGGGCGGCAAGAGTGGAACAAAACACCAGGCATAAGGCCGAGCCTTCCACCCTTTACCAAGTATATAGATGCATTAATTAAATAAGATATATTGTGATATCCCAACAAGTAAACATGTTCCAACAAGGAACAACATCTCCATGTTCCAACAAGGAACAAACAAAGTCAGCAAAGAGAAGGATGCGTGCAGCTGCAAGAGCATCTAGGGATCAGCATGTACGTGAAGCTTCTTCATCTACTTCAGTTCCTCCTGGTTTCACAAAGATGTCACCTACCAAGGTCATGAGCCATGAGGTACCAGCAAAGGTTGTTCGCATGACACCCGAAGAGTGGCCCGTTCTTGCAAAACGGACAGGGTCACTAAAGGTGGCATCGCCAAGACAATCTGCTTCAACTACATCGACCAAAGTCGCAGTGCCCCTTACACCTTCAAAACTTAGGGTGGCCGCACGCGAAGGGTTAGGAGAAAGCTCACATAAGCTTATCCCAAGCAACGTAGGGGCAACACAAAGGTCTTGCTCCGCGGACAAAGGAAAAGGTGTAATGGCTGAGGACACTGAGTCTTCCTCACTTGAAGGATCGGCTCGTCCAAGAAACCAACTTCGTGTTGATGCACCTGAATTTATCCCCACCATGGGCTATAATCCCATTGGACCATGCCTAGTGGGTGAGCCAAGCAATAGACGCTCGCTCCAGTGGCAGGGGGTGTTTGTCACTTCAGATGACTTCCAAGATGGTCATGTGGATCCAACTGCTACAATATCAGATCCTTTGTCCTCATCGGTGCCAGCACCAAGACCATCATTTGAGGGCTCAATTGACCCAGCACGTCGTCGTCGACGATGATAGAGGGCTCACTGTGCATGGCTTGATTTCCCAATGGCAACTGATGCAAACATGACCAACCAACAACGAAAGCAAGTGGCATATCCCATCAGAAATAGAGAAAGGAAGATCAATGCGAGGATTCGCGGAGGGAGCCATGCTAGCTTCCATGCCGTCATGACACAGAATGTTTGCTAAGCTTTGAAGGAAATACTTCCAAGATGCTCTATCTCTGCTGATAATGTTGGTGGCGCCATCATGCGGCAGGTAGAAACTCTATCGAAGTGGCCAGAATATGAAGAATTTGTGAAGGCATATCCACGACGACAAGAGTATGTGAAGCAGGCTGCTCATGCACGCAAAAAGCGGGCCGCCCTGAAACAAAGAGAGATGGCAGTACGAGCCGATTCGGGTCATAGAAGAATGCAAGGAAGAGATTCTCCATCAACAAGCCAAGTCAGTAGAGGAAATGGGGCAAAAGAAATGGCAAGTACAGAAAACAAGACTACCAGAACTCTCGCTCCATGGCCAACTCGTAAGAAGGTCTCAGGCAACTCATTTGAAGTATTCAACACAATGCCAGTTGGTGTCAAAGGGGTGACAAACAATAGTAGAGAAACCTCCTCAGCATCAATACACTTCAAGAGGAAGAAGGCACGTAAGACTATTGTAGAAGGTCCTCGCCGCACGACACGGAGCCAGAAGGGTTCAGATCGTGAAGAACTTGGGTCAAGCAATGGGGGGTCTTACAATCCCCTATCAGATAGCAATCCTTGTCCTTCTGAGAATGAGATAGAACTTCACCATGGTGCAGAGCATACAGAACAAGTCCTAGCTGGGAATGAAACTCGTCCCGTTGTGGAGCAATTAGCCAACCTTACGGCAGCACTTCAGCAAAAGGAAGACGAGCTAGCAGCCCTTCGAATTCATATGAGCAATAACCAGAGCAAAGGAAATGAAGGGGATGGTGGCGCAAGTGCTAGCAGCCAACATGGAGGAGCAGGGCTTAACCTTGAGGCGATCCAAAGAATGATCGCTGAAGGGGTAAAGTCGCAATTAATGCAAACTCAGTACTCGATGCGGCCAGGGTATGTTAAGCCGTACCCACCTGATGTGGACCTAGCTCCTTACCCAACAAATTACAGGCAACTGCAGTTTAGTAAGTTCAACGGGAGTGGATCTCCCCATGAGCACATATCACACTTCCTTGCTGCTTGTCAGGATACAGCTAACAACGGAGCACTTCTCTAATAGAGGCGAGGGTGTCCCGATCTTTCGATGAGATGATAACTATCGATTTGGTGGAGACAACTTTGACGATCCGACTACAAACGTGCACGACGTTGCTCCTTACCAATCGCTAAACCAATCTCCTGAGGTTACTGACGATGCCGGAAGCACGGTCAGCCTGACCACGAAGGTCTATTCCTGCAAGCAATCGAAGAACGAGCAAGAATATGATAAAGAAATCTGAATATTGCGAATATATATGAAGTATTGATAATGGTGGGGATCCGTAAGCGGTCTTGGTCTGGTCGTTGGACACAAACGAAGTACATGAAGTTGCAATGGCTAACTTTTAACTAAACAAATCCCTAGGAAAAAGCTACTAGATGGATCTACTTATATAGGAGCAAGGGGTGGCAGCCAAGGAGTTGGAAGGACGTCCCAAGGCAGCCTAAAACTAACCCTAGGTCGTACATGGCTCATGGGCCCAAGTGGAGGTGGTGCAACACCTTTGGACTTGTTGTTTGACTCGGATTCTGCTGCCGCGTCAGATTGTTTCGTCGATATCTCAATGCTCCGGACGAATTTGAAGGTGATTCCAAATGGGTTGGAAATAGCACGAAATCTACTTTCCAACAAAAAAAGAATCACCCAATTCGGAGTCCGTATGAAAAAGTTGTTGACGTTTTGAGTCAGGTATATCTGTGCAGTCCGAATCAAAATCCAAAACGTGAGAGACTTGGACTCTATCTTCTCTTGGCCCAAAAATGACGTGAGGGGACTTTTTGAACAGAACCTAAACTTCTCCTTTTCCCTTATCTTCATATGTGGATTGTACAAATGTCCCATACACCTGCAATTAGACAAAACACAAAAGTGTGTGAAGTATTTTTGTTCTGAATAACATAAATAGATTATTGAATAGTTTGCACTAGAAATCACCTGACAAATATGCATGTATGCAATATTTTTGGTCGTATCCAAGGTAGTCATGTCCTCATCATCCTCCCCTTCTTGTAAACAAAGCCGTCCTCGACGTTGCTTAATCTGAAATGTGGCTAACAAAAGAGACAAGGTGTACATGTTGTATATGTATATGTCATCCATTTTTACTTCCCTTGATTTTTGCACATATGACACATGTATACATGAGTAACTTTCATAGTTCATAAAATCTAAAGCCAAAAAATTATCACAAGAATTAGAAGGCATGAAAATATTGCAACCCAGTTTGCACATATAAGTGAATGTCTTATTCGTTTCAAAAGATTGACAATGTTCATCATTAAACCATCCCAACATTGGTGAATAAACCTTACCTGCATCAAATTTACATGCTACAACGTGCTTAAATAAGCAAATATGCAATAGGTCATTGGACATAGAATCATCACCAAGATCAGAGGTCATATCAAAATGATTAAACATTGGTTCTTTTGCATCAACAGTTAATTCAATGGGTGAACTCAAAATTGTTGGTATTTCAGTTATTTGATCACATGACGCATTCATGACAGTAACAGGATTCTCTAAAATAGGTGGTGTGCTCAAATCAACAAGTAACTCAACACATGATGCATTCAAGTTAACTAGGCATGCATCATTCTCATGTGAAGTTATATCATCAATACCTGTATTGTTACCTTGTCGCAAATTCGTAGCTGATGTAGGTACGAACGTTGACAATGTACCATACTCTTGAGATGATGTTGCGCTCACAATCCAAGGTGGGGCTGCTCTATTAGGTGCAACGATGGAGGAACCAACCGGCGGTGGTGAGCATGAATTGGAATAGTAGTTGTTGTAGTCACCCAGTGCATCCTCCTGTATCTGTCTCTCAAAGATACAATCGCAAACATACATACCAGTAATGGAACGAGGAATATACTGAAACCTTGCATGGATATCATGGTTCAAACCACCAAAAAATCTATTCATTGTATCATCCTCAGATTCTTCCATGTCACAATGATGCATAAAAGATTTGAACTCTTGGTAGTAAGCATGAACAGTGTTGTTGCCTTGTTTAAATTGTTCAAATTTGCGAAGCAATTCACGACGATAGTAAGGATGGAAAAATTGTTGTCTCATTACATATTTCAAATCTTTCCAAGTTGTGGGTTGGTTATCAATGTTTTTCTTACAATGCACACTCCACCAAACAGAAGCAAAACCAGTAAATGCTCTAGTGGCAGCTCGCACTCGCTCAAGTTCAGAAAAGTCATGGTGACTAAAAACTTGTTCTACTTAAAGCTCCCAAGCTATATAAATAGCAAGATTAAATCTACCCTCTAATGACGGTAAAAAGATAACCTGATCATGTGCTTGTGTGTGTTGTGCCAACTCTCGTGATGGTGAAGATGTGCCCGTCGTCCAAGAACTTCTATCTCCGGAACCTGTCATGATTAGTAGAAACAAGAAACAAAATTCAAGAATAATGTTCCTATGAACTACTAGGATGTGGTTGTAAAGTGCTCACAGTAAAGCAAATATCAATATCTTACAAGTTCTTACCATGTGGCAGGTGGTGACAGGCAACCAGCGGTGTCAAATAACTCCGAAGATTGTGTAAAGCGATTGCCAGGGGAACGTACATATACACGGTGTAGAAATATGTGGAGCTGGGTTGGCTATATATGGTAGCAAAAGATTAGCAATAATCAATTCAGAGATGCAATGTTGAAATAAACGCTCAACGACGGTACTGTGCTGGTCCTAGGCTAGACCGGACTAGAGACGCGAGCCTAGAACACTAATGAGGTCACAGCGTAGCACAACTAGCATCAATGAAGGATACTAAGTAGCTCTGGAGATCAAGATATAAGTGAAGATCACAACGACAGTAAAAATAATGATGTGAAATAACTGCCAAGCAGGATATATCAACAACTTTGTCTCCAACTTTCCTTTGGAAAAGATTGTGCCAATTTTTTGATAATTTTTTAAAAAATGTTATTGACTCAAGCTTTCAAACGGAAAAGGAATCACTCAATTCCGAGTTGATATGAGGAGTCAAAAAATTCGAAAACTAACGTGAAAACTGGAATAAGCTGTGTTCGTGCACTTCGGAGAGCAAAACGAACTATTTAGAAGCCAATTTTGAGGTGCCAAATATTGCACAAGGTTTTGCAACTATTTAGATGCGCCTCGTCACTAGCTTTCATTTGAGCACTTGCGGATCCAAAACAGACTTCGTATGAGAAAGTTATGCCTGTTTTACTGAACAGTGCACAAAACAGATTCCAATCCGAATTCAACTACGAGATTGAGTCTATATAGATCCGAATTTTGTTTTTTTCTCTCTCTTTTTTATCACACTTTTTTTCTTACTTTTTTTCTTTTTTTTTCTTTTTTTCTCTCTCCCTCTTTCCAAAACAAACTAGATAAGATGCAGATTGGATCAAGCGAAGAGGTGAACAATCTCAACTATGATTATGACAATAAACGGTGGGTAGCACATGGTGGAAATTGATGGATGGGTGGTGGACAGCGAAAGCAATAACGATGCAGCAGCGGCGTGACAAATGTGAATAGAACTCAAAACTCTAAACGAACTAGACATTAAGACCAGCAACTCGACACGACGATGCAACCAATAATTTAACTATGCAAGCAATAACAAGAAAAATTGCAAAGGCTTAGACTGGCTTGGACAAAGGATGAATAGATCTAACTTTTTTTGTGGCTTTTTCTTGGACAATAGGTAAGAAAATAAATCTAATCTAGGAAAAACTGGAAATTCTCACCGAGCAACCTGAAAACTGATACCACTTGATAGAGGCGAGGGTGTCCCAATCTTTCAATGAGATGATAACTATCGATTTCATGGAGACGATTTTGACGATCCGACTACAAACGTGCATGACGTTGCGCCTTAGCAATCGCTAAACTAATTTCCTGAGGTTACTGACGATGCCGGAAGCACGGTCAGCCTGACCATGAAGGTCTATTCCTGCAAGCAATCAAAGAACGAGCAAGAATATGATAAAGCAATTTGAATATTGCATATATATATATATATATATATATATATATATATATATATATGAAGTATTGATAATGGTGGGGATCCGTAAGCGGTCTTGGTCTGGTCGTTGGACACAAACGAAGTACATGAAGTTGCAATGGCTAACTTTTAACTAAACAAATCCCTAGGAAAAAGCTAATAGATGGATCTACTTATATAGGAGCAAGGGGTGGCGGCCAAGGAGGTGTAAGGACGTCCCAAGGCAGCCTAAAACTAACCCTATGTCGTACATGGCTCATGGGCCCAAGTGGAGGTGGTGCAACACCTTTGGACTTGTTGTTTGACTCGGATTCTGCTGCAGCGTCAGATTGTTTCGTCGATATCTCAATGCTCCGGACGAATTTGAAGGTGATTCCAAATGGGTTGGAAAGAGCACGAAATCTACTTTCCAACAAAAAAGAATCACCCAATTTGGAGTTCGTATGAAAAAGTTGTTGACGTTTTGAGTTAGGTATGTCTGTGCAGTCTGAATGAAAATCCAGAACGTGAGAGACTTGGACTCTATCTTCTCTTGGCCCAAAAGTGACATGAGAGGACTTTTTGAACAGAACCTAAACTTCTCCTTTTCCCTTATCTCCATATGTGGATTGTACAAATGTCCCATACACCTGCAATTAGACAAAACACAAAAGTGTGTGATGTATTTTTGTTCTGAATAACATAAATAGATTATTGAATAGTTTGCACTAGAAATCACCTGACAAATATGCATGTATGCAATATTTTTGGTCATATCCAAGGTAGTCATGTCCTCATCATTCTCCTTAGGCAGTTTGTACAGACATTGTCTGGGCCTGCCTTCACTTGGTACAGCAAGCTGCCTCCAAGCTCTATAAAAATGTGGGAATAAATGCAAAACTCATTCCTCGAGAGGTTTTATAGCACACAGAGGACGGTGGGCATAACTGAGTTGACCCAAACTGAACAAGGGTTCAACGAGAGGGCGGCTGATTTCATAAACAGATGGAGAAACCTAAGTCTTCATTGCCCACAGCCAATCACTGAGCCGGAAGCAGTGCGCATGTGCATGAACAATCTCCGCTCGGAAGTGGCTGTCCAGTTACAAGGAGTGAGGCCCCTCACGTTTGAAGAGTTAGCTTCAAAATCCATGGATATAGAAAATTTTATGCAGCTTGTCGCTCATCGAACAAAAACGACGTTCAACAAGCCTACAAACAAAGGTGGTCAGTGTGAAAAGTTGCCGATGAAACCCAAGTCTGCACAAGCCATGGAGACTACGACGGTAAAACCTTAGTTCCAGCCTAGAAGAGCACCTATAGGGAATCAAGGGCAGTGAGATGCACAGGTCAGTAGGAGGCCAACTCTCAGCGGGCGACAAAACAGAGAGTATTCTTTTCCTGTAGAAGAAATTAATGACCTTTTTAATGGTTTAAAGGAGTTGAGTCTTATAGAACTTCCCAAGCCCAAAAGGCCAGAAGAAGCTTCAAAATTTAATGACCCAAATTTCTGTCACTACCATCGCATTTTGGGCCATACACTCAAAGATTGGTTTGTTGTGAAGAATATCATACAGAAAATGATCGATGAGGGGACCATTGATATGGATCTCCTCAAAAGCTTAAAGAAAGGAAAGAAGATGGCTACAACAAATGTTGCCACTCTTCAAGATAGCTCGGTGAGTTGCACATCTTCAAATATGAGGCCAACTTATGATGATATGATTTTAACATCAGGATATGAATTTACCCCAATTATCTCTTTAGGCTTCCTCCCGTACCTTGGTCATAGGACCACGTCCCAGGGTCAGCGTAAAAGAGAGGCTCACATTCCCTGCAGCCGTGATGGATGGCCAAGTGTTCCAGCTTCTCAAGAACCCCAAGATTGGAGGGAACAGCGACCAAAACACCGTGTACTACCCTAAGTGATGGAAGATGTCGCTTCTCTGTGCTTCGTACCAAAGAAATATCAGCATCTGGCGAAGCGCATGAAGGTTCCACCTAGTGAAGAATTCAATGTTCTCACTATAGGTGTGTTTGAGGATGATAGCGAGTCTCTTCACTTCCCCAAAGAAGATGCGCCAGAAGTGGATCAGGTCCACCTTAGATCAGGTCGCTAGTTAGCTGACCCACATCCTCCACCTAGAAAGGAGCCTAGGAACAAAGATGTAACTAAGAGTGCGACAATTGACCCGCCTTCTATGGTGTCGGTCAAGTAGGATGTAATCTCTCATTTGAAGAAAATACCAGTTATGCTTTCTGTGTATGATGCTTTGTCTCTTTCCTTGGATTTACGTAAGGCACTAGTTACAACATTGTCATTTCCTGAACATTATAGAGTGGAAGACTCACAGACTGAAGCTGAATTAAATAATGTGTCAAATATTACATTCATGGATGAGGACATGTTGTTAGGAGCAAAGAAGCATAATAGACCTCTTTTTATGTTTGGTGAGATTGACGACTTGCCAACAAATCACACAATGATAGATGGTGGATCCGCCATAGATTTGTTGCCTCTGCGTACTTTGAAAAGGATTGGATATTCCCCTAAGGATTTGAGTCGGTCAAATGTGGTCATTCACGGCTTTAACCAGTCAGGTCAAGAGGCCATGGGTACCATTTCCTTGGTACTAAAAATGGAAGCGTTATCTACATACGTGAGATTCCATGTGATTGATGCAGCCACACATTACAATGCACTGTTGGGCCGACCATGGTTGCATGAAAATCAGGTTGTGCCATCTACACTCCATAAGTGTGTCAAGTACAAAGAGCAATCTGGGGAAACAATAAGAATATTTGCATATAAGAGACCATTCACCATAGCTGAATCTTTCTACGCCGATGCCAAATTCTACTTTGAGCCTGTTGAAAAAGTACACAAGCCAAGGCCTGTAGTAGTACCTGAAT
The DNA here is from genome assembly GCF_018294505.1 of Triticum aestivum. Taxonomy (NCBI): domain Eukaryota; kingdom Viridiplantae; phylum Streptophyta; class Magnoliopsida; order Poales; family Poaceae; genus Triticum; species Triticum aestivum. The sequence continues at coordinate 311,019,303 of NC_057800.1, read as the reverse complement.
CAAATATGGTAAAGAAAAATGCTGCAGAATCCTCATCTGGCCGAAAGATTTATCAGTATATACCAAGTGACCAAAGGAAAGAGGGTGACCCAATATTCCGTGTCATCGATAAATCATCTATTAAAAGAGGTACCAAAATGCCTATGGTCTTACCTCCTTTGGTTCAACATAAAATTGAGCAAGATAAAGAGAAGTCACATGAGTGTAAAAACAAAAATAAAAATGTGGTTCATATCACCTTGGAAAATAAAGATGATGAGTCATTGCCTATTTCTCTGTACAATAACCGAGTTTTGTATATGATGCGGAGAATGGGATATGATACTCTCACTGGCCCGTCGTTGTGCGATGGCCGGAGGCAGCGAGCGCCATTTGAAAAGGCGTTGTCCCGAGAACAACTCAAGCTCTACACGAGGGCCAGCCTTTGAAAGAAAAAAGACATGGGCTGGGCTATGAGGTTTGCATGACTTCGACTGAATTTGTAGACCCAACCGAGGCATACCCAGAAATGGGGGATGGTAATCAGCCAACTATCGATGACTTGGAAGAAATAAATATTGGGACAATCGAGGATCCTCGACTGATTTTTATTGGCGCACGTCTGTCCAAAGAAAAGAAAGAGGAAAATCGTAAGCTCCTTTCTGCAAACAAAGATGTCTTCGCTTGGACTTATGAGGAAATGCCAGGCTTGGATCCAGAGGTAGCGGTGCACCGACTTGCCGTGCAAGGCGATGTTCCCCTAGTAAAACAAATACAAAGGAGATTTCGACCTGAGCTACTCCCCAAGATAGAAGTTGAGGTCGACAAACTTATAGCTGTTGGATTCATTAGGGAAGTTAAATATCCTAAGTGGCTTTCCAATATTGTTCCAGTTAAAAAGAAAAATGGTCAAATCCGTGTGTGTGTGTAGACTTTAGGGACTTAAATAAAGCATGCCAAAAGATGATTTTCCTATACCTATATCTGAAATACTCATCGATGCTACCGTGAACCATGAAATATTTTCTTTTATGGATGGATATTCTGGATATAATCAAATAAAAATGGCGCCAGAAGATGAAGAGCTAACAGCTTTCAGAATGCACAGAAACCGAGGAGTGCAACATTCATGAGAAGCCGGACACTACTCGTTACGAGAGGTACTCAGGATTTGGAGAGGAACCCGCCTTGGAATGCCGAAGACAATTTGCGCGTGGGACTCATCGACATTGAAGCCTGGTTCAGGGGCTACTAAGGGAATCCTGGATTAGGGGGTCCTCGGACAACCGGACTATATCGTTTGGCCGGACTGTTGGACTATGAAGATACAAGATTGAAGACTTCGTCCCATGTCCGGGTGGGACTGATTTTTGCTGCAGAGTTCTCTGGTCTTCTTCCTCCTCTAGTAGCAATATTCTACTACACACCATAAATCATATAAATGCACATAGAGAAAGAAGAGGCAGGCATGGTGCGTGCTAGAAGGTTGAAGGTGAGATAAGGCATGAAGAAAAATATAGAGTCATAAGCTTAAACCGTCGTACAAAAAGAGGGTACATACATGCATTTATAAAAAATAGAATAAAATAAATAATGCTTCAAGCCATACACAATGATGGTGTAAATAAATAAGGATGCTTCAACGTCAAAGCTGGCGTACTAGCACATCATGCATAAAATCTGAAGTTCCCACGAGAATATACAAAGTACTGCTACATTTGAAGTGAAACTGAGTACTGAACATAAAATGATTCAAAGGGAAATGATGAATTGAAATAAAAAAGAGAAAACTAAACGAAGTCTACGCCTTCTCAAGGAGCTCGCCAGTTCTGCAAATTATTCAACAACTGACTTGCTTCAGTCTTTAAATCTGTCGTCTTTTGTTCAAATTTAGCAAGCCTTGTACGTTTGCCAGCATTGGTATCCTGTAGAGTCTTCACCAAGTTCTTCTGTTCAGATTGATGGGCATTATGTGCTTGCCGACACTGTCCCATTTCCAGTTTAAGCTTGTGCAAAGTAATAGTAACCTCTTCAAGCTGGGCCTTCAGTTCTGCTTCCCATGCCTCCATTTCAGTGCACTTCTTTTCTACGGCAGATAAGTCCTCAATATGGCCTTGGAAACCTCATGGCCAGACTTAATCTTAAGTCCTACTTCAGCAACAACATGCTCATCTTGCTCAGATTCCTCCGTGAACTTAGTCTGGCCAACCTCCAACTTCCTGGAAAGGTCAATAAGCCTGACCAACATGGCCTGCACCTTAGCTACCTCAGGCACTTGCGTGGGCACCGTCTGAGAAACGCTCTCAAGCATGATGCATCGCTTGCGATCACCGAGGGTAGAGTCGTTTAGTCCTTCGAGGGCTCGTTTTACCACGAAATCTGTAGCCTCCATAAACGTCTCCTTGATGAAACTACAATCCATCTATGCGTCTTTCCCTAATACTACCATCACCTCAGGGTCTTGTGAGTGGCGAATTTCTTGTTCGCAACCTAAAAAAGAGAGAGAAGAGTTATGAGAATTGATGATAGTGATGGTTCATAAACACGACCAGTTAAATAAACACATAAAAATAATGAACTACCAGGTGAAGTTGACAGGAGACCAAGAGCACTAGGGGTAGGGGGCACAGTTTCAGCCACACCAGGGCTGGAGGGTGGACGACTTGTGCCACACTCGCCAAAGGTACAATCCTCGACGGATAAATCGAAGAGGTCACCAAGGCCATGGTCCTTTTCTCCCATGAGAACATGGCTAAAATCTTCATCACTAACAAAGTTACTGAATTCAACATCTAAGGACGGACCATCCAATGTTATTGGTTCAGAAAAATTGGATTCTTGGGCGAAATCAAGTTCACGCTTCAAGGGCAGCCTTTCTTCCTGTTCCACATGAGGCGGTGTAGATTGTCTGCGTCTCTTTCCGCTACGGATGGGGCAGTGTCTGAGATATCATTATCCACTAATAGCGGATGAGCGGAGGAGGACCCAGCTATGGCATTCTGTTTCAGTACATTACCTCGCCGTAGCTGCAAAAAAACACAAAAAAAGAGAACTCAAGTTAGTACTAAATAGTACGTGAGACATAATGAAACATGGACACACATGTGCTTGAGCTCACCTCTTTAGACTTCACTAATTGAGCAGCAACAACATCATTTAAATAATTATAGAGGACCGGTCTCCATTGATCTATAATAGGTGACTCTGCCTTCTCAAGGGACTGAACATGTTGGTCAAGGTGCTCCATAGATACTCTCCTCACCACCATAAAATCTTTATCAAACAATGGGCGAGGCCTGATATTGTGTTGTAGTGCATGCTTATTTTTTATCCTTACATCACAAGGGGTCTTCCCAGTCATGTTGGCATTGCAAAGATGGCCTAGAATGTCGGCGAAAGGCTTTAGAATTTTTTTCCACCAATTAGCCCATGCTACACAGGAGTTCCCAACTCGATCATCATCAGGAAAATAGTGGAATTCTTTAGGGGTCAAGGATAATAGGTGTGACCAAAAGCATAGGCAATTCCAATTTTGTCTTGAGTATACATGCCCGCTAGAGGAGAAAAGGGTACAACTTGGTCAAGACGAAACTGTCGTGCCACTCGATCTGGGTGATATGGTTCAGCTATACACACATCGGCGGTGATAGTACCACGCCTCCACGGCAGCATGCCTCGACAAATAGAAATTAAGAAAGCCCTCTTGGGTTTGAACACACCTTCCATAGTGAGAGAATAGGGGTTCCAAACAATATTCTTATAGTCATCGAGGAAAGCATGTGCCTCTTTAGGAGTAAAATGATGTGGGGTCTTAAACATGGTGTTCACCATATTAGGTTGTACCGCCAAAATTCTGGAGCTCAGGAAATTTGGCGTTTTTGCTCTGTTTCCATAGGGTTTCTTGAGGTACACGCCCATCCATCCAGCAAGGTAGTGGACCGGCCAAATCCTATGTATGAATGAGGGGCCAATCGGATGAGTACAAATTCGCCGAAGTGAGTAATAAAGGGAGCAAAGAGCAGGTGGGCCTAAAGAGATGCGTCATCCTAGGGAAATCCATGCCGCCATCACTAATACCCAAGGGCAAATATATGGCCCACCACCAACAACGACGTAGCGGCAAAGCCATATGGCAAGAAAAGCCGCAGTGTACACGCGCTGGTCTTCTAAGCTCTTGGTAGCAAAGGAGTTTACTCCACTATTGTGAAAGAAGTCATACCATTCCTTGAAACCTACTTTGCCACCCACAACAAGCTTGGTCCAAATTTCTAGGAGCCGAGGCAGGAAGTTGGGGTACAAAAGAGTCGAAGGATCCAACTCATCAGCTAGGGGAACATATTCTTCATAAGGTTCACCATAAGGGGCAACCCCGCGATCTGATGCATATCAAGAAGTGTGACTGTACGCTCGCCATATGAGAACAAAAACGTATTGGTGTTGGGATCCCATCTCTCCAATAAAGACCTTAAAAGAGAAGGGGAGACAGAATAGTCGCCTAAAGAGCAATAAATGGCTCCATAGACGTAATCCACATCTTCCTCACTCCCCTTCAGGTGGGTATGATATTTCTTCAAGACATTAGTACCCCATTCAAGATACCCAAGAGGCATTGGAGCGTATTCAACCTCATGATTCTCCCATCCTAAACCTTTGGATATCATATGTGTCCCAAGGGTTGAAGCTTCATCAAGTCTGGGCCCAGGTGCGGGAGGTTGATAACAATGAGCTGAGAAAGATGGCCCTGCCGTCCATCCACGTGGTCCAAGCTCAGGATGGCCGTGTGGTACGCCTAACTTCGTAATCACTGGATTGTCCAGCTCACTAGTATCAGGTTCAAATAGGTGTTTTTGGCCAACTGTGATAGAGGCATCCTACATGATTCAGACGAAGATGGTGTCGTGGCTTCCTCCATCTATATGCAAGGAAAATATGCATGTCGGTATACATATGAAATTACAGGAAGTTAAAATAGTACGTGAAAGAGCAAGATTGAATATTATACCAAGGTGCAAGTAATGATCCCAGGGTACACAGTCTGCAACGATAGATAGTATCTACAAAAAAGAATCAATATTTGAATTTGACGCAAAAAAAAGGAATATGAGAAACACGAAACAGGTGCGCGTGATTAAAAATATTCCTCATCCCAAAAAACAGTAGCATCACCGTCGAACGACGGACCAAGCCCATATATAGGCTTGCCGGAACACCGACAGTGATCAAGTCATTAAATTCATATATAGATGAAAAATAATTAGTCGAACGACGGACCAAGCCCATATATTGGCTTGCGGGAACGCCGACGGTGATCAAGTCATCAAACTCATACATATATGGCAATATAAAATCACCATCGAACGACGGACCAAGCCCATATATAAGCTTGCCGGAATGCCGACGGTGATCAATTCATCAAGTTCTCATACATATATGGTAAAAAGAATCAATCATCAACGTCGAGCGACGGACCAGGCCAATATATAGGCCTTCCGGAACGCCGGCGGTGATCAAGGCACCAATTTCATAGATACACAATAAACAAAACTGTCACTATCGAACGACGGACCAAGCCCATATATAAGCTTGCCGGAACACCGACAGTGAGCGACTCATTATTTCATGCATATATAAAAAAACCACCGGTTGAACGACGGACTAAGCTCATATATAGGCTTCCCAGAACGCCGACCGTGGGATCACAATATTTGGATGAATAAATACAGATCACACACACCCAAAGACCAGGGCTATATACACCTTGACAAAAAAAAGTTTTATGCATTCAGGGCATTATATCCCTGACACTTCTAGTAATGGGAGAGATGCCACAGCGAACAGACGTAATCAGATAATTTGGAAAGGCAGATTACCCAAGGAATATTCGATCCAGACCGTATCCTAGTGTTCCCGTCTCCCTGCACCTACATGATGAGGAGATGGAATAGAGATTAAAAGCAACATCCAAGATGCTAAAGGATAGATCATTTCTTGGCAATGATAGGACAAAGAAAGAGGCATACCCAATTGGAGGAGTCAACACTTGCCAACACGGAGGTGCATCTTGTGAGGGATTGAAAACAATCTGGGACTGAGGAAATAGCAGACTAATTAGTCAATGAATCAATTTAGCCACTAGCGAAGTCGTATATAATTTGCTAAGCTATCAAAAGGATTGCGGCCGGCCGAACGGAAGTAGACCTTCGTCTCCGTCGTCTTTTGTCTTGCTTTAAGAAAAGAAAAGGAGACTTGCTGTTTAAAGAGAGTTGAGGGGATAGCAGACGCAGTTTGTTATCCGGATGGAGTTTGTTAGTCGGACGTGGCCTCATTTTTAGCCTTCACAATTGCAACATATGGTTAAAAAGCTGTACGTAACTGGCACACGATCGTCTAAAAAGTTATAAACCCATTATACTCACCAGAAGTGCTTTAAACAAAATATGTATAGTTTCGAGCTCTAGGCCCGAGTCAATAAAATAAAATAAAATAAATCTCACTTCGAACCCAGACCTTGAGGGGCATCTGTTGACATGGATTTTGACCGAGATAAATAAATGTATAAAATATAAATTCAAAATAGCAAAAATAAAACGTTCGATAATGAAAAGAATTAATTTAAAGAAATCACTCAACAACTCAATCAACCAAGACATCGACGACTGGCAGCTCCAACTTTGTTGATGTACATTGCAAGAGAAAGTTTTTTTTTGCGGGAATTGCAAGAGAAAGTTGCAAGCCTCGCAACGACCTACTCCATCGCAATCTCCGGAGAGCACCCTCCGCTGAAACCGCCCTCATGGAATCATCATTGTCGCAGGGGCCCCGCCGTGCACAGCTCCGACTTCTCTGTCGTAGCGAGAAACAAACATAGGCGCACCCATTGACGCATTGGACCGTCGGGACCAGGAGGATTACCTGCGACCAACTCTGCATGTCCACCCTAGGGAAAGCGCGAAGGGGAACTAGTCTTCAAGATGACGACCACAAGGGAAAAGCGACCCGGGAACGACGCCATCAGCCGACACTGCTACAGCAGCGCAAAAGGCTTTCACCCAAAGACAAACCTCGAAGACGGACAAGGCCGAAGAGTACCATGACAACCCTGCGGGAAGGAGGAACAACACCCACGGGTGCCGCGCCGTCGGCGTTGGCCATCAAAATATCACGGCATATTAACAAAATGCATAGACAATATAATTGGTGACTAAATAAAATTTAGCATCAATTGAATCTTTAGTTAGCACGAGCATGCGTTATGTGCTAATGCATGCAGGCTAGGCAGCGTACATGCATGAACGTATGTGGCATGGCCCTCACAGCCAATAATTAATTTTTTTGAGCAAATCAACACAGTCATCATGCATATGCAAAAGCTGCTCCGATTATAAATAATCAAAGTAAGAAGCCCATACGTGCCTTGTAGCAGGGGCCATCTCTAGATAAAGCTTGATTAAGGAAATTCACTAAACTAATTGGACCAGAGTGCCATGTGTGCTCTCGCCGAAGTCCCATCAATCAACTCAGGAGACCAAGTCTACCCATGTTCTACCATTCAGCCACGACTCCTGCTCCCACGTCCTGCACGACAGCGACGTGCAGGCTAACTCCTTGGCGCGTGCGGCAACCTCCAAAGGCCAATGCTCCACACCCTCCCCTATAAATACCAGGCAGATGCACTGCTCTAGGGTCGGCCCTGAGTTCGTTCATTTCCTCTGCCAAAAATCATACACACGTAGTAGCACAAAAAGAGAGGAGGAGGCAGGCGTGCAGGAGGTTTGAAAGGTGAGATTCAATGGCTCTCCTCTAGCCCCTAGTTTGGTCATTATGGTACAAGCCAGGGAGCTTTTTTCTTCTTCTTGTCCTAAATCTCTAGCCCTTGGTCCGGCCATCACGGTACAAATCAAGGGGCATGTTTCATCTTTCGAAAATTCTTGTTCTTGGTTCGGCCATCGCGGTACAAATCAAGGAGCATATTTCATCTCCCCAAAATTCTTGCCCTTAGTCCGGCCATTGTGTTATAGACTAAGGTGTATGTTTAATCTATCTCAAAATTTTGCATTTGATTTGACCATTTTGATACAGACTAAAGAGTATGTTGCATCCATCCCAGAATTTTGTCCTTGGTTCGGCCATCGCGGTACAAACCAAGGAGCATGTTATATCTACCCCAAACTTTTGCCTTTGGCTTGGCCATCGCGGTACGAGTCAAGGAGCATGCATGGTTCTTGTAAGCACGGTTCCTTTAAATGTTGCGTGCACTTCATCCCATTGATCTCCGTCTTGGTTCGGTCCCTTTAGCGATACAAGCCAAGATGAACGCCTCGTTCCTTGGTTTGGTCTCTATACATGGATACAAATCAAGAGAGTATCATAGGTACAAAAACCTCATAAAAATTGACTTAATTTGGTCATCATAAAAAAATGGATATGACTAAGTTGGAATAAAATTACGAACACACTAAACTGAACTCATGATAATATCTTGTTTGGTTGTGCTACAGGCATTATGTGTCATGCTAGTTGCAATACAACTACGAGCATAAAAATATATTCCCTCACTTGGTTACGCTGCACGTGGGCATTATCTTAATGCCACACAGTGTTAGTAGTAATACGAGCAGGGCAAGACTTAATTAAAAAAATGTGTTCATGATACACACCTAGAAACCAAATCATGCAAGATGAATGATAAAACATGTTGCATCATAAAAAACCAATCTTACTTGGTTACGCTACATGCAGGCATTATCTTAATGCTACACGGTGTTAGTAGTAATACAAGTGAGAGAAAATTAAACAAAAATATTTAGGCCACATATTTGGTCCAAAGTCAAATAAAATATGGCATGAAATGCTCCAATGTTATAAGAGCCTAAACTATTAGTATCGTCATAAATGGATACCACAAACTCACTTTACTTGGGTTATGCTACACACTAGCGCTAATGAAATGACGCTATGTGGAGTAAAGCAGAACTTAATAAAAATAAGTTCACTCCACATCCACATATGCATACAAAATTCATGCAAAATACATGATAAGGCATATTTCATGTAGCCCACATAGGCTTTAACAAATATAAAATATCATAAACAAACTCCATTTGGGTCAAGCTATACGTGTGTGTCATATCATTGCACCGTGTGGTTAATATTGATACCGTGTGAAGTTGAAGTCAACAAAATATGGCACATATCATATGCACCATAAAAAGCATCAAATTGTGTCAGAAAGCTTCAATCCATTATGCTACACACGGGCACCATATCAGTCTCGCGCGGTGATAGTAGTAATGTGATGATGTAAAACTTATTAAAATTGGCATGTCACATGTATCCATGCCACCAAAACCAAAGATGTCATATAAAATTCCCAAAGAAAAGCATACCCATATCCTATGTGCCAAACGTAGGATAAAACTAAGCCTAGCCAAAACCAACCTTCATTCTGCACCATCATATAAATGAGGTTGAACACAAATAAATTTGTTGCATGTTAGGAAAATATATACTCCAACATATCAAACACGAAATTATGGAGAAGTACTTGCATGAAAGCAAACTTCAAGTACCCAAGCAGGAGTGCATGGACGATCGCGAGGAGGATTTTCTTGTAGCATATTGTAATAGGAATGTGTTGCAACCTTATGTAATAGATATGTTGGAATTCTTAATCAGGGGTTTTCTCTTTGGAGATGTAATTAACAGAATTTTTATGTAAATGTAAGAGTTCTGAAAATAAAGTAGCTGCAATGTTTGATCCTATTTTTATTGTATGCATCTACGCATTTAAATTATTAACTTTGTATCAATGACGTGGACGCGTGTCTCACGCCCGCCATTTTCCCGTCATCAGATTCTGGCACGCTCGGTGGGACTTTTTAGAATTATCAATAAACAGGGAGGGACTGAAAATTTAACGACTGACCGTCCAAAGTTATTGGTTCAGAAAAATCATATTCTTGCGAAAAATCAAGTTTGCGCTTAAGGGGGAGCCTCTCTTCCTCGTCATCATGAGTGGGCGATAAATTTCTACGCTTCTGCCCGCCAGTGGCCGGGGCAGTTTCCGGAAGATCATCACTACCCACTAGCAATGGACGAGCAGAGGAAGAACCAACTGCAACAACAGACTTTGGTATGCCACTTTGCTGCAGCCACATATATAAAAGGATGATATTATTAGTACTCATTAGTACAACAAAGAAATGAACAAGTTGTACGCAAACCATTAATTCACCTCTTTAGATTTCATGGGTTGAGTAGCGACAGCATCCTTAACCTTTCGCTTCTTCTGTTAAAAAGGAGATATAGAAAAAATGAGACAAAGAAAGGAGCAAACCAACTATGGTAGTACCAAATATATATAGATGTATATATCTTACCTTTTAGAGTTGATTAAAGGTTCATCATTTGAGTGAAAGCCACACAAAATGGGGCCCCAGTGGTCCATAATTCTCCTTACATTCAATTTGATGGCTGCAATATGCTCCGCCTTACCCCTGGCAGAGACTTCCTTTATAACAACAAAATCATTCTCCGAAAGCTTGCGAGGAACTATGTACTCCTCTCCGCGTTTCAGAAAATTACGTTTCCAGGGATTATAATTCAGACCATTCGAGATGCCCGGACGAAGAGTATTGAATATGTTGTTAAATGGTTTCATATATCCCACCCACCAGTTGTTCCAGGCCACAGAAGAAAATGCCTCATGGGCATCATTAAGAAGGTACTGGAACTCTCCTTGGCCCGAGCGTAACAAATGTGACCAATACGCATATGCAACCCCAGTATCCTTCTTTGTGTACACGCTGACCAACGGAGCATAGGGCACTTGTTGTCTCAAAGTAAGTTGTCGTGCAACTCGATCAGGATGATATGGCTCCGCTATGCAAAGATCATCAACATCAGTAGCACGCCTCCATGGAAGCATACCCCGGTGTGAAGAAATGGTGAAAGACCTTTGCAACTGATCCACCCCGACTAAGTTCTTTGGAGTATAAGGATTCCAAAAAATATTGGCTCTGTCATCAAGGAAAATGCGTGCCTTAGCAGGACTGAAAGTTATGGGAACCTGAAACATAGTTTTAACCATGGTTTGTTGCATCGGCAATTGCTTAACATCTGGAAGATGTTTCCCGTTCACTTTGTCCTTAAATGGTTTTCTCAAATAGAGACCCAGCCACCCCGCGATATAATGCATTGGCCAAATTCTTTTCTCATAAGAGGGAGCAACGGAGTGCATACTGATCCTTCGAAGAGAATAATACAATGAACAAAGTGCTGAGGGGGCTAAAGAGATCTTGTGACTCGAAACGATCCAAGAGGCCATCAGAAGGACACCGGGACGAATATAAGGCCCCCACCAACAACCACGTAAGAGCAAAGCCAGTGGGCTATAAAAGCCGCAACGTACATGTGTTGTTCCCGAAGGGAGGTGAAAGATGAAGTGCATTCGCGTTTGTTATGGAAATGGTCACACCAAATTTGAAAAGTCACACTTCCATTTTCGCGGCTGAGCCGATAGAATTCTTCTAAAAGGCCAGATAAGAAATTTGGGAACATAAGCTTTGAAGGTTCTAGGTCATCTATAGAGGGAACATATTCCTCGTATGGTTCTCCAACTGAAGGAAGACCCGACATTAGAAGCATGTCAAGCAGAGTCACAGTGCGTTCACCAGATGAAAAAAGAAAAGTATTTGTTTCTGGATCCCATCTTTCCAGTAGTGACCTCAGTAACGAATCTAAAACTTCATATTCACCAAGAGAGCAATAAATGGCCCCATATATGTAATCGGTGTTCTCCGCTTCTCCTTTCAAACAAAATGAGTGGTTATTCAATATAGAAATGCCCCACTCAACATAGCCTTTGGGTTGCGGAACATACTCAACTATGTGACCATCCCAACCTAGACCTTTTGCTACCATCTTGGTCCCTAGGGTGTAGGCTTCATGATCAGGTTTAGGATAAGGTGCTAGTGGATGAAACGAATAGTCACTAAGAGTAGACCCCACATTCCAACCACGAGGATGGTGCATCAAATCCGCATGTGCGAGCACCTGTTGTCTGATCACTGGGTTGACCTCTTCATTAGTATTAGGCTCATACAGATGCCGCTCAGCTAACTGGCAAATCGATAGTTCATTCGAAGGAACAAACCCCTCACCATGCGCCATCTATATATAAAAAGGCACAAAATGAATACGATGGCATGTATATGTGTAAAAGAAACGCCTAGTTAAATAAAAAAGAGGGGGAAATGTCATGGTGTGTTACCTAGCTTTAGTAGCAACTATCTTTAGCCAACTATTAAATACTTTCCCTATAAAACAAAAATGGAAACATTGGAGTAAATAAAAGACATCAGATCCAATCATTGGTTGTATATGTTATGTGGCACTTATAATTGTTTCCACGGTCGTACGACGGACCAAGCCCATAAGGGACTTGCTGGGACGCCAACCGTAGGAAAAAATATATTTTCAACATAATCTATATGTGGCACTAATAATTGCCTCCACGGTCGCACGACGGACCAAGCCCACATAGGGACTCGTCGGGACACCCACCGTGAGAAAAACATATTGCTGGCATAATAAATATACATGGCACTTGTAATCATCTTCGTAGTTGTACGACGGACCAAGCCGATATACGGATTTTCCGGAATGCCAACTGGGAAGAAATCATATTGTAAACATATATGCTATACTTACTGATCTCAACGGTTGTACGACGGACCAAGCCCGCATAGAGACTTGCCGGGACGCCAACTGAAAAGAAACCCAATGCCGATCTCAACGGTTGTATGACAGGCCATTCCCATATAAGAACTCGCCGAGCGAAATTCGTGAGGATATTATTGGCATAGGTTACATAAAAGAAAATCGATCAAAGATGAAAGGGATTTATACTACACACATGAGTCTTCACGGCTGTACGACGGACCAAGTTCAAACAAACTTGCCGGCACGCCAACCGTGAAACCAAGATGTTGCTTGATCACACATACATCCAGAAGAGACACCATCCTCATATATAAACAAAAAATCACATGTTATGCGTTGTGCGTTGCGTGCATGACTACAATATATATCCTACTTTCAAACAAAGACAGGAAGGAGACGAGTCTCGAAGTTATGGTACCTGGCCGGAGAGGAAACGTCCGATCAATTCTACTAGATTGTAATCAGCTCACCTAAAAAAATAGAAAAAGATTGGGCTTAGGATAAGGTACATGAATCACGTCCTCGGAAAGCAATCACATACTCATCGGCATCTAAGGCAGGAATTGATCTGCACTTCTACGCGGGCTGCTAGCTTTTGTGCCTAACAAAAGATAAACTGGAGATCAGTTGCATGACGGAGACGCAAGACCAGATGCAATCGTTGGTTTAATCACGATACAGACCGGAAGTCTCCGAAGAGCAAAGCTAGATTGAGATCGCCAAGGCATCGTAGTAGCACACAAACTGAAGCTAAAGGATATAAGGAAGAAGAAAATACGCTGGTTTGGTTACCAAACCAACAACGAGAAAAGTGCTGCTCAGCACGCTACTGAGATCTAGGCAACAACGCTAGCAGTTCAAACCATTAGCTCCTTATCCTTTGGAGTTTCAACTAATTCTCAAGCCGTCAAACTTGTAACAACCCTCCAGGATTAAGGCCTTATCCACTTAAATGATCCAAACAAACTTAAAATAACATACATACAACGCACCTAGCCGACTATCAAGACCGCTATTTCAATAAAACATGCGTACACCTCTAGCGCTAAGCCAAATCTCTGAGGCACGTTAAAAAAAGATACATATACTTTCGAGCTCTGAATCCGAATTAAAAAAAACATTCACATTCAGACCTCGAGGGGCATCTGTTGACACCGATTTTGGCTAAAGTGAAACATGGTGCTTAGATATTATTAAAATAAAGTAATTTATATAAAAAATAGCATGATGAATTCTGCCGCGCCACTCAATAGAAAATAACAGACCCGGAAATAAAAGGGAAGGTGCAACATCGTCGCATAAATTAGTGGACATATCACTTTCATACACATATACCATCATCAACCACGAAATTCCAACGTTGACACAAATTCAAAGTTTCATAGACGAAACTAATATTGCCACAATGCTATATCATATTTATGAGCATTATTTTGTCATCGCTAAAAAAATATTAGCACAATAATGTTCGCGTAAAATAATATAACACGCGACGATGTATAAAAAAATGTCAAGTCATCATGAATTATATATCAGTGGAAAAATGCTTCCCCATGTCTAAATCTGACCAAGTGCACTTATATGGAATAGCTACGTACATGCATGCATATCCTATTCCATCAGCCGATCGCATGCAAGCATGCCCAGAGCCCACGCATTATGTAGCCTAATTAAGCCCAGCTGATGGGACATTGCCTGTAATTAGTGATTAAACAAATAAAAAAGGGAAAGGAGCCAGCCACGCTCCCACTTTCATGGACACGATCCCACGATCAGAACGTGGGCAGGCGCGCGTCCAGCCGGCCCTCCATTGCTTCCCTTCCTATAAATACCAGACCGTTCGACTGATCTCCGGTCGCTCATTTTCTCATCCGCGCGCCACCGCTGCTCGCTCATCATTCATCAAACGATTCATCCATTCATCATTCACACACATACATACGCTGCAACGCCGCTCTTCGTCGTCGCCGTCGTCGTTGCCGGCCGTTCGTCTCGCTGTCGTCGTCGATGCCAGCCGCTCGTCGCCGGCCGTCCGCTCGCCGTCATCGTTGCCGAGCCGTCGTCACCGTCCGTTCGCGCCATTCATCGCCGGCTGCTCACCATCTGCATCACCCACGAGCTGCTCTACATGGGCGGCTGCTCATCTACATCACCACATCACATGTACGTGACCACATCCAAGGCAAGGTGAGAATTCAAGGCAACCTCCTGGCTCCATTCTTGATGTATCCCTGTTGAATCATATGCCTCAAATAGTATGGGTGTTCTTCGTCACTTCACATTCACATAGCACATCTTGTTTGGTCTCATGGGATCTAGCATCCCTTGTTGATACAAACCAACGTTAGTTTAGGTTGCTCTTGTTTTGGTCTCATGGTGATGTTGTATCCCATGTTGATACAATTCAAGACTAGAATATATCCATCTATGATGCTACCATTTCACCGTACACATCATATATGTTCGGTGCTGCCTAATTAATTCTCTCTTGGTTCGGTCTCATGGTGATCTTGATCCCATGTTGATACAAATCAAGATGATAAATGGAATGCTGGGTCTAGTCATATATTGATCCTCAATCCTATAGTGATGCAAAACTAAGTGCACACGATGCAACTAAAAGTCTTCTTGTTTTGGTCTCATGGTGATCTTGCATCTCCATGTTGATACAAGTCAAGACCAAAAATTATGCTCATCTTGTTTTGGTCTCGTGGTGATCTTGCATCCCATATTGATACAATTCAAGAATAAAGATATGTCCATCTTGATTTGGTCTCATGGTGATCATGCATCCCATGTTGATACAAATCAAGGATAGAAATAGAAATAAAGCTTATATTGATTTGGTTTCATAAAGTCCTATTTTGTTGGAAATTCACACATGTTTCTTCCATATAATTTATAGTCTGGCTAGACCCCTAAGTGCATCAGTATAGGGTGTAAACTTGGAGCATACGGCTATATGTTCATTATTCTCAAGAAGCAGCAGTATACGCTAGTGAAAACCCAAGTGAAACAAAGTCATGACAACTCAATATCCATGACTTTTGCTCTTCGTAGTTTAGGGCGATATATCTAGATTGCGAGAATTTTCATATACTTCATCATGTCCATGCGAAACATACACTAATATATATTTCTGTTTGGTTACACCACAAGCATACAATCTATGCTATGTTGGTGATAATACAAGCAAGAAGAAGTACCGACACTTCATTTGGTTATGCTACATATGGGCACGAAGTTGCTACATGATGTTAGTACTAATACAAGTGAAGTCAAACTTTATAAAAGAAATATTCTCATTCAAACCCATATAAATATTTGACTAGATCCACTTAGTCGCATGACCATATATGACATGTTTGAGACTAGCAAAACTAGTGTTTAAGCATAACCCATATGTTATAATATAATCTCTCATACGGATTAAAATTGTACCATGCATAGAAAAGTAGCTAGGGTCATAGTCTATGTTACCCGCACTAAACATAATATAGTGCGATCGAATATGTCATCAACAAATTTCATATAGTCCTCGCATATAATGGCTCGAGGCAACGCTATATACGTTGCTATAAAGTAAACCTAACTCATAAAAATAGTTATGCCCTATATTGCATATACACCGTTAGCCCGGCTAGTCAACCATTAAATAAGACAACTACTACATATTCGCTATGGTTAATGAGCTAGGCATAAACGTGCCATATGATTGAACATTGTCAAATCATGAATGTTGTGCAACGCATATGTTATCATAGACGAAGTTCAAGGCTTTCTAAGTACGCCGACGTTGAAGACAACAAGGAGGATTTTTATTTCTACATTTTTTAGTTTTCTTTTAATTCTACATTTTGTAGTACTCATGTATTGTGATGCTATGTAATAGATATGTTGGAATTCTTAATCAGGGGTTTTCTCTATGGAGATGTAATTAACAGATCTTTTATGTAAATGAAAGAGTTCTAGAAATAAAGTACCTGCAATGTTTGATCCTATTTTTATTGCATGCATTTATGCGTTTAAATTTCACTCTGTATCAATGACGTGGACGCGTATTCTCACGCCCGCCATTTTTCCCGTCATCAAGGGTCGAGTAAACATATCCCTTCGAAGGGAGTTCGTGCTCCTGCAGCCGCTTCCAGGAGTTCGGAGGCGCCGGATACATTAATGGGCATGTTGCAGAATGCGTCCATCTCAGAGGAACATCGTACCTTAATGGGTATGGTAGTTGAGAGGATTCTATCCGCAAGAAGCGGATTGAATGAAGCCTTCATGGGCCTACTAAGAGGCTTTGAGGTATGTAATATCTTAACCGCTCTTTACATGCCGAGTGCGCCTGTGTATAGATAGTAGCCCCTGAGACTTCTGTCGGCTTCCACAGGGAGGCGATCAGAGTATCAAAAATATATGCTCAGGAAATGACATGATTAATTTGAAAACAGGCTGGTATGTCAATGGCGACTGCGCATGCTGCGGAAGTTGCAGATTTAAAGCAGAAACTTGAGTCAGCGGATGGGGATATTACTCTTATCGACAGGTGGCTCAACGAGGCACAAGGTATGTTTTGGGTCCGTCGGCTTATGCATGTATACTAATGTGAGCACGAAGCTGAAAATTATATAGTGGGACATGCGTAATTGCAGATGGTGCTGCTACGGTTGAGACCCTTCGGGCGGAACTAGCCTCGGCCAAGGAGCAAGCCAGAGTGAGCAATGCGACTGTCGAGAAGGCCGTTGCTGAGTTAAAGGCCGAACAAGCTGCTCGGCGCCGGTGCAAGGAGAGAATATCTACCATGGTGCGAGAGCTGAAGGATGCCACAAGCCAATGTGAATCACTAGAGAAGGATAACAAAGCCAAGGCATCCGAACTTAACAAGGGTTTACAAGAGGCGCAAGAGGCATGGTCCGAGTCTAGAGCGGCTCGGGAGGAGATCTGGCAAGCTGGGCAGATAGCGGCTGGTATGCCCTTTCTATAACAGACTAAATTTGGCGACCCGTAGTATGCCCTGCTTAATAAATTGTGGAGTTCTCCAGACCCATTCTTGGACCTGCCGAAGAGTGTCGCCGATGCGTCACAGTTTTATGAAGCGCAAGACGGACATGCAGTGGAGAAGCTTTTCTGGTCATAGTTCAACATGCCAAAGCGTCTGCCATTGCTGAACAAACAAATGGCCCAGTGGGCCGAGCTCACAAGGTGTCTAGAGCTTCCATGAAGGAAGTCGTGGTTCGGCTATGGCCAACTAAGCCAATTCTGAATAGTTATTTGGGTTTGGTGCATCGACTTATTAATGCGGTGCTGCATGTCGACGCCATTAAACGGTCGGCGTGCATTGAAGGTGCACGGATGGCCTTTGCCCACGTCAAGACGTACTGGGCGAAAATGAAGGTCGTCGATGTTACAGCAAACAGTCCGCCCGAGGGCAAGGACCATTGCACGCTGGAGCATTATTTTGAAGATGTCCTAGAGGGCGCCTGCTTGATAAAGGGTCAGTGCTCGAAGAATATTATGTTCGAGTGAATGTATCAGAATTTTGATAACAATATTACGGTATATTAAGGTTGTGTTATATTTATGCCTTTTGCCTGAAAGGCATTTCCTCCTGTGCGGCCATTTTTTTTATAATCTGAAGGTTTGCCAGTTGTCGGCTTCAGCCCCCTCGCATATAATGCAGGGGTGTTCAGAATAGCAACTGACTACACTTGACCCAACGTCTTGGTCCGTGAAGGAGGTGCCAGTGCGGCGAACTAGGCAATCAGACTATAGGGTTTTAACACCTTCACTTAGCTATAGGAGTTTGACATTGGGTCTACGATATAGCCCCTTGTATGTACGCGGTTATCCGAATACGGCTACGCTACATAGGTGACCAGAAACCGGTACTTCGTGTTATACAGAAGAAATCACAAAAGATTTTAATAAGTCGCCGAGTGGTTGACCAGCTCTCGTCGTATCATGATAGTCAGTTTTCGGCTTTCTCTAGTGAGGTGCTTAACCAGGTGAACTAGAAACACAATCGCAGTAGTTCTCCCTTTACTACCCTAGCCGATAGAGCGGAACGTAAGGTAGTAAGCACAGGAGCCGCGCAACCCAACTATTGACGAAAGACATGATTTGGAGCTGATGCATATAATGCCAAAACTCGTGACGCCGAAGTATGCTATAGAGTTGTTCGGACTCATTGGCAATTTAATATGTTGTCATATCGAGCCCCTGGTGATTAGTGCCGAGGTGTGTATGTGAAACCACCGAAAAGGTACAGTTCTATAAAAATAAATACTGAAGATGGATTATGTCCACTGGAATCTGATTGATATGTCAAGCGCAATTTTACAGATTATAACACCTCTACCCAGGTCATTTTACATGCCAGGGGTCGAAGGCTGAGGAAAAAGGCTATATCCAGGTTTTAAATAGAGTGTTTGATCTACAAAAATCTTTTGGACCTCCTGTCACATGTCTGTGCTGCCTTTGCCTTAGCAAAGAGGATTCCTTAAAAGGAGCAATCTTTGGTTGCCTAGACGAAACTGGGTTCCGAAAGAGTCCTTGCAGGTCCATAGGACGAACATGTTTTGATTCATCTGTGACAAAAGATAAGAAATAGTTTAAAAAGAAGGGAGAAAAGCTATAGGAGGACGAACCGTGCTGTAGGTCTGACCGCATTGTGCCTCCACCGACAACCAAGGTATGTTAAGTGCATAATTATGCATGCGCGATGTGAACTTCGCGGGCATATGCGGTGAACGACGGAGGCAGAACTGCTAATCCAGCTCGAAAATTGACCGGCCTTGTATAGTAGAGGCCGGTGGCTTAATGGGCGATAAGGTTTGCGGTTTAACGAGTCTACTTTGTACTTCGGCTGTGATGGCCGTGGTATACTCCTCGGAACGGAGGGGTTGTTCCGTTTTTCCAGTGATCGTTATGACGCCGCGTGGTCCGAGCATCTTAAGCTTTAGATAGGCGTAGTGTGGGACCCCATTGAAACGAGCGAACGCGGTCTGCCCAAGCAGTGCACGGTATCCACTGCAGAACGGAACAATATGAAGATCAAGGCTTTGCTTCGGAAGTTGTTCGTCGAACTGAAGACTACTTCCAGTGTGATTGAGCCCGTAAGGTGAGCTTCTTCGTCAGGTATTACACCGTTAAAGGTAGTTGTGGTGGGCTGGATCCTTGAGAGATCAATGCCCATTTTGCGAATAGTGTCTTGATAGAGCAAATTAAGGCTACTGCCACCGTCTAGAAGGACTCGTGTGAGATGGAATCCATCAATGATTGGGTCGAGGACCAAAGCTGTCGAACCCTTATAACGGATACCTGTTGGGTGGTCATTGCGACCAAAAGTGATCGGACAGCCTGCCCATAGGTTAAATTTTGGTACTACCGGCTTTATGGCGTAGTCATCTCGTGGTTCATGCTTGCGCTCCCTCGTAGGGATATGCGTCACAGATATCATGTTTACTATTTTTTCTTCAGGGGGAAATTGCTTGTGTCCCCCGGTGTTTGGCTGGCGAGTCTTCTCGTCTTTGTTGTCACTAGGCGGCCCCTTCCCTTTGTGTTCAGCATTGAGCTTGCCTGCTTGTTTAAAAACCCAACAATTTATGTTGGTATGGTTGGCGGGTTTGTCAGGGTTGCCATGAATTTGACAGGGCCGATCCAGTATCCTGTCTAAACTGGATGGGCCATCTTTGTTTGCATTGAATGGCTTCTTCCGTTGACCGGATTTGGAACCACTGAATCCGGTGTTGACCGACATGTCTTGGGTTCCTACATAATTGTTTCGACGCTTGTTTTTATTGCGTCGAGACTTGCCATTGCCGTCCCTGACCTCAGAGGTTCCAGGA
This sequence comes from Triticum aestivum, assembly GCF_018294505.1. Taxonomy (NCBI): domain Eukaryota; kingdom Viridiplantae; phylum Streptophyta; class Magnoliopsida; order Poales; family Poaceae; genus Triticum; species Triticum aestivum. Next base: position 310,998,757 of record NC_057800.1, on the reverse strand, counting down.
TTGCTGATGCTATTGTTTCGGCGGGCCAGCCAGCTGTCTTCTCCCGCACAGAAGCGGGTCATCAGTCCGGTAAGAGCTGCCACAGGATCGCTGGTGCTATTGTTTTTTTGGCTGATGTGACGGGCCATCCATTCATCTTGGACACTATGTTTAAAATCCGCTAGGGCTTCGGCGTTCGGACAGTCGACGATTTGGTTCTTTTTAATTAAGAACCTAGTCCAGAGCTTCCTGGCTGACTCTCCGGGCTGCTGGATGATGTGACTGAGGTCATCGGCATCTAGAGGCTGGACATATGTACCTTGGAAGTTGTCGCGAAAGGCGTCTTCCAGGTCTTCCTAGTTGCCAATAGAGTTTTCTGGGAGGTTGTTTAGCCAGTGCCAGGCTGGTCCCTTTAATTTTATTGGGAGGTATTTGATGGCATGGAGATCATCACCGCAGACCATATGAATATGGAGAAGGAAATCCTCAATCCATACCGTGGGATCTGTTGTTCCATCATACGATTCGATATTCATAGGCTTGAACCCTTCTGGGAATTCATGCTCCATTACTTCATCAGTGAAGCAGAGGGGGTGTGCGGCGCCTCTATATCAGGCCAAGTCGCGACGTAGCTCGGATGGAGTCCGTCTGCGGTTTTCGGCCCAGGCGTGATTATGCTTGTCACGTCTGGCTAGATAGCCATCGTCGCGCGTCGGGGCATGCCCCCGCGATCCGTAGATCGATCTGGTCTGACCTGCTCTACTACCCAGGTCTTGCCGCAGGTCATATGTGTATCCCCGAGCTATTATACCTCTACCTTTACGGCAATGTAGTATGGGTTGGTGTTCGGCTTGAGTCGCCGTTTTGTCCCGACCACAAGGTGGTCGGTCAGCCGCATTATGTGCTGAAGGTGCAGGCTCGAGGGCCTCGTCGTCAAATTGGGGTAGCAGTTTATGCTTCGGGTAAATTTTGGTTGGGCGTTCGAGGCCATATTCCTCGGCTGCTAGGACATTAGTCCATATATCGTTGAGCAGATCTTGATCAGTTTGAAGCTGCCGCTACTTTTTGAGGTTCCTTGCAGTGGCAATTAGCCGGTGCTTAAAGCGCTCCTGCTCGAGAGGTTCCTTAGGCACGATAAAATCCTCGTTGCTGAGGCTCACCTCATCCTCAGAGAGAGGAAGATAATTGATGTCCTCCGAGTCTTTGTTTTCAGCCTGTTCGTCGGGGCTAGCTTGCCCATCTTCCCGGTCGTCCTGTTCGGAGGTCGGCTCGACGGGTTCTTCTTTGTCTTCGGCATCGTCCGCAGTGTTGTTGCCTCCTGTGCCGGTATTGCAATCTTTTCCACGGGGTTATTTAGAGCGGTGCCGCTGGCATCAGCGCTTTGGCTGTGTCTCAGGAGGTTTATCCTCGACTGGATCTTCTTTATCATTGCTGCTACCTTCTTTGGGTGTGTCCACCATGTACACGTCATACGAAGAGGTGGCCATCCAGCGTCCGGTAAACAGCGGGTTTTCGGCCTGCTCCTCTCCGGCATCATTGTCCATACCGTCGATGTCTTCGGAACCATAGTCGAGCATGTCAGTTAAGTCTCGACGGTGGCTATGAAGTGGGTGGTAGGTGGGACGTAAAATTCCCCGCTCATAGCCCCTAGTCCGGGCTGGGCGTAGTTCGGACATTGCTCCTCTGTAATGACGAGGGATCGCATCAGGTCCAGAGCCTCGCTTAAAGGTGAGGTTTGACCAGGGAGAAGGAAACCCGTGGAGTACGGCGAGAGGGAAACTCCTTGCCCGGGCTCACACGATGCTAACTCCGATGGTTCCGAGCCAGTGTCCGGAGAAGAGTCCGGCTTCATGATGGTTGCCAGTGACACTACTTCATCCGGTTCTCCCGTGCTTGGCTTAGCGGCCACAGATAGTCCGGCGGGCTCAATAATCCCGTCTTCGGATATGGTGACGCAATCTGGATCTAAAGCCAGAGCGGAGGTTGGGGTCGTGAACCCTTGGAATATCAAGTATGCTCGGATATCAGCGACATAATCCAGATTTCCAAAACTAATCTGGTGACCTGGGGCGTAGCTGTCGATCTGCTCTAGATGGCCAAGCCAGTTGGCCCGTAGTGCGAAGCCGCCGAACACAAAGATCTGACCGGGGAGGAAAACCTCCCCCAGGGCAGCATTGTTGTAGATGATTGATGGAGCCATCGACGCAGTGGAACTCTCAATGAAAACAACAATGCCGGTGTCAAAACCGGCGGATCTCGAGTAGGGGGTACCGAACTGTGCGTCTAAGGTCGATGGTAGCAGGAGGCAGGGGGCACGAAGTTTTACCTAGGTTCGGGACCTCTTGATGGAGGTAATACCCTACTTCCTGCTTGATTGATCTTGATGAATCTGAGGATTACAAGAGTTGATTGTCACACCCTAGCTCGTTCATGCATTAGAGTGTTGCATCATGTCTTCTTTTCCAGAAAACTGAAATGGGGATGACAGAACCCCCAGCACCCGCTGGAAACAACTAGGGTTTACTAAATTATTTTCAATGAACCGAAAATGCCCTTCATAAATGTTCACCATCTTTGGTCCTGGCTAAAACCTCTGCCAAAAATGGTTTCATACGTTTGGAGGCCATTCTGGATTTTTGCACCAAGCCATAAGTATTTGCATTTGGGAAATTTAAATCCTATAAATATTTTAAAATGCCCAAATAACCTTGAAAGTATTTTTAGGATGTTGAGAATATTTTCAAATGTGCCTCTGAATATTTTCAGGTTTTTCCTAAATGGAATTGTATTTTTACTATTTCAAAACACAGAACAGGAATAAATAAAAAGAAAAACAGCAAGCAGAGAGAGTAGAGGATTACCTGGCGCTCACCTAGCAGGCCCACCTAGCCGGCCCAGCCCAGCCACCGCTCCAGCGAGCTGCTTGGCTCGGCCAGGCAAGCAGGCAGGTGCTCGACGCCGGCACCAGCGCGCGCCACGCAGCTGCCCGCCGCCCTGCTTCCTCCCCTCGCTGTTCTGCTGCCTTGGGTCAGTCACCCATTCCTCCCCGAGCTCGCAGACACGCCTCTTCCTACCCAGCTCCTCTCCCTCGCTCTCCCGCACCATGGCCGACGCTGCCGCGGCCGCGCCACCGTGATAACCGCGTCCGCTGTCGTCCCCGTGCCGCGTCACCGTGTCCGTTCGCTCCGCCGTCGTCAACTACGTCGAGCAGGCCGAGCCCCGAGTGCTCACCCGCTCTGGAGTCGCCCTGACCCCGTCTCCCCCAACGCCGGCCGCTGGGATCGCCATCGTCGCCCCGCTCAGCTCCGGCCTTCCCCGAGCCCGCTTCGACGCTTGCTGCAATCGCCATGAGCTCAGCTCCGTCGTCCCCCTCTCCGTTTACTATCTCCTGCATCGTATGCACCGCACCACGTTTACCCGCACCCGCCGCCGCCGAGCTCGTTGCCGACATGACTCCGGCCACCCACCGGCCACACCACCGTGACCAACGCACTCACCGCACTCGTAGGAACCCGTAGCACTACTCCACACGCCTCGCCGTGCCCCGTAGCCTCGGGTTCGACCTCACCCGAGCTCCGGCAGCCGCACAGCTCGTCGTCGGCGACATTTTTGGCCACCCATTCACGGAGTTCGCTTATAACAATAGTTATCAAGCTAGCTTGGGCAAAGGTCCTTTAGAAGTTCTCTATGGACGAAAATGTCGAACAAATCTTAACTGGTCAGAAACGGGGGAAAGACAACTCTTTGGCCCGGATATGATTCAGGAAGCAGAAGAGCACGTTTGCGTTATTCGTGAGAAATTGAAAACAGCCCAATCTCGTCAAAAGAGCCAATATGACCGTAAACATAAGCTCATGACTTATGAAGTCGGCGAGAAGGCTTACCTTCGGGTTACTCCTTTAAAGGGAACCCATCGTTTCAGTATCAAAGGCAAATTGGCTCCTTGTTACATTGGACCCTTTTGCATTCTTACCAAACGAGGAGAAGTCGCCTACCAATTGGAACTACCTCCGCATCTTTCCAGAGTTCACGATGTCTTCCATGTTTCTCAATTCAGGCGTTGCTTCGCGGATCCTATCCGTGGAGTGGGCCACGAAACGTTTGATCTCCATGATAATCTCACATATCGGGAATATCCCGTTCGTATCCTTTGATCAAGCCGAGCGCACCACTCGACGCCATAACACCAAGTTTCTCAAGGTTCAATGGTCACACCATTCTGAGAAAGAAGCCACTTGGGAAAGGGAGGATCGCCTTCGACTTGAGTACCCCACCTTCTTACCAACGGATCCTAAATCTTGGGATGAGATTCTTTTGAGTGGGGGTGAGTTGTCACACCCTAGCTAGTTCATGCATTAGAGTGTTGCATCATGTCTTCTTTTCCAGAAAACTGAAATGGGGATGACAGAACCCCCAGCACCCCCCTGAAACAACTAGGGTTTACTAAATTATTTTCAATGAACCCAAAATGCCCTTCATAAATGTTCACCATCTTTGGTCCTGGCTAAAACCTCTGCCAAAAATGGTTTCATATTTTTGGAGGCTATTCTGGATTTTTGCACCAAGCCATAAGTATTTTCATTTGGACAATTTAAATCCAATAAATATTTTAAAATGCCCAAATAGCCTTGAAAGTATTTTTAGGATGTTGAGAATATTTTCAAATGTGCCTCTGAATATTTTCAGGTTTTTCCTAAATGGAATAGTATTTTTACTATTTCAAAACACAGAACAGGAATAAATAAAAAGAAAAACAGAAAGCAGAGAGAGTAGAGGATTACCTGGCGCTCACCTAGCAGGCCCACCTAGCGTGGCACTTCTTCAACTGGGAAACGTGGAACACATCGTGAACCCCTGACAATCCTTCGGGCAACTCCAACTTGTAGGAAACTTCTCCCATACGTTCCAAAACTTTGTATGGTCCCACAAAACGTGGCGCTAACTTTCCCTTAACTCCAAAGCGCTTAACTCCCCGAAGTGGAGATACTCGAAGATACACTCGGTTTTCGACTTCGTAAACTGTCTCCTTGCGTTTAGAATCTGTGTAACTCTTCTGCCTGGACTGGGCTACCTTGAGCCTATCGCGAATCAATTTCACTTTTTGTTCAGACTTCTTAATCAAATCCGTTCCAAACAACTGGCGGTCTCCAACTTCATCCCACGACAATGGGGTCCTGCAACTCCTTCCGTACAAGGCTTCGAAAGGGGCCATCTTCAAACCGGATTGATAACTGTTGTTGTAAGAGAACTCTGCATATGGCAAATTGTCATCCCAACTAGATCCTTAATCTAGCGCACAAGCTCTCAGCATATCATCCAAAATCTGATTGACTCTCTCGGTCTATCCATCTGTCTGCGGGTGAAAAGTTGTACTGAACTCTAGCCTGGTACCCAAAGTTTCGTGCAACTGATTCCAGAACTTTGAGGTAAACTGGGTTCCTCTATCGGATACAATGCTCCTCGGAACTCCATGCAGACATACGATCCTGGTCATGTATATCTTAGCCAACTTAGCACTGGTGTAAGTGGTCTTTACTGGGATGAAATGAGCTACCTTCGTCAAGCGATCGACTACAACCCATATCGAGTCATAGCCTGAACGGGTCCTGGGTAATCCCGTGATAAAATCCATGCCTAGCTTATCCCACTTCCATTCGGGTATCGGCAATGGTTGTAGCAATCCTGCTGGCTTTTGATGCTCTGCCTTTCCTCTCTGACATACATCACAAACTGCTACATACTCTACAATATCCTTCTTCATTCGTGACCACCAGAAAGTATCCTTCAAATCCAAATACATCTTGGTATTTCCTGGGTGAATCGAGTATGGTGAATCATGGGCCTCTTGCAGAATCAACTTCCTGATCTCTAGATCATTAGGCACATAAACGCGATCCTCAAACCATAAGGTATCGTGCTCATCCTCACGAAATCCTTTAGCTGTTTCCTTTGCTCAACTTCTCCTTTATAGAGGCAATCTCCTTGTCGGTCTTCCGAGCTTCTCTGATCTTATCCATCAAAGTAGACTGAATCTCCAATGTTGCAACATAGTCTCTCGGAACTATCTCCAAACATAGCTCACGAAGATCCTCGACTAACACCTTCGGTAAATCTCCCGTCATTAGTGTGTTGACATGGCTCTTATGGCTCAACGCATCGGCTACCACGTTAGCCTTTCCGAGGTGATAATGCAATCTCATATCGTAATCCTTGATGAGCTCCAACCATCTCCTTTGCCTGAGATTCAGCTCCTTCTGCGTGAAAATGTACTTCAAACTCTTGTGATCCGTGTACACCTCACAATGGTTTCCAATGAGAAAATGTCTACAAGTCTTCAATGCATGCACTACGGCTACTAACTCCAAATCATGTGTAGCATAATTCAACTCATGGGGCTTAAGCTATCGTGAAGCATACGAAACAACTCTTCCCTCCTGCATCAGCACTGCTCCAAGTCCTCGACGTGAAGTGTCACAATACACCTCGTAATCCTTGCGCTGATCTGGCAGAATCAACACTGGCGAGGTAACCAAACGTTTCTTCAACTCCTGGAAACTGGCCTCACATTCCTCAGTCCATTTGAACTTGGTATCCTTCTTCAACAACTCCATCATAGGTTTTGCAATTTTCGAGAAATTTTCAATGAATCTCCGGTAGTATCCTGCGAGTCCAAGAAAACTCCGGATCTCTCCAACTGTTGTTGGAGCTTCCCAATTTGTCACAGTGACAACCTTGGTGGGATCTATTGCTATTCCTTCTCTGGATATAACATGTCCGAGGAATCCAACTTCTTTCAACCAAAACTCACATTTGCTGAACTTAGCGTATAACTGATGTTCTCTAAGCTTACCAAGTACCAAATGCAAATGTTCTTTATGTTCTTCTTCATTCTTCGAGTAAACTAGTATATCATCAGTGAACACTACGACGAACTTATCCAAAAACTCCATAAACACATTTTTCATCATGTTCATGAAATATGCAGGTGCGTTAGTCAGACCAAATGACATAACGGTATACTCATACAACCCGTACCTGGTGGTAAAAGCTGTCTTAGGTATATCCTACTCTCGAATCTTCAACTGGTGGTATCCTGATCGCAAATCAATCTTGGAAAATACCTTTGCTCCTTGCAATTGGTCAAACAGATCATTGATCATCGGCAGTGGGTACTTATTCTTGATCATCACTTCATTCAATCCTCGATAATCAACAACCATCCTTAACGACCCATCCTTCTTTTCCACTAGAAGTACCGGCGATCCCCAAGGTGACGAACTTGGGTGAATATATCCCTTATCCATTAACTCCTTAATCTGCTTCTTAATCTCCTCCAAATCCTTTACAGGCATTTTATACAGTCTCTTAGATATTGGTCATGTGCCCGACAAAAGCTCAATAAAAAACTCAATGTCCCTATCCGGTGGCATGCTTGGCAACTCTTCTGGAAATACATCCAGAAAATCCTTTGCCACCGGTACTTCCTCCTGTACAACTCCTATTAGGGAATTTACTTGAGTCCTATTCGGCACATGCCGCGATACATACTTGGTCCTTCTTCCTTCTGGGGTGGTAAGCAAAATCGACTTACTGGCGCAATCGATGTTTCCTCCATACATCGATAGCCAATCCATACCCAGAATTACATCCAAACCTTGTGATTCCAAAATGATTAAATCCGAGGGAAAAACATGCCTACCTATACTCAATGGCACTTGAAAACATCCTCGACTGGCCATATAATCCGCTCCTGGTGAGCTTACTAACATAGGTGTTCTAAGAACTTTGGTGGGCAATTTATACTTATCCACAAATCCCCTTGATATGTATGAATGCAATGCACCAGTATCGAAAAGAACGATTGCAGTAAATGACTTAACAAAAAACTTACCTATTACTGCATCTGGCTGGGCTTCAACCTCCTCCACGTTAACGTGATTCACCCGTCCCCTGTTGAAAGGGTTCGGCTTCTTCTCTGAGCTTCCATTGCCATTTCCATTCTGGGCTTCAGAACATTCATTGGCGTAATGTCCAGTCTTTTGGCACTTATAGCAAGTGACTTGGCTCAGGTCTCTCTTGGTTGGTGTTGATGGGTTGGTACGGTTCTGGCCTTTGCTTCCTCCATTCCCATTACCATTCTTGGGGCCATTATGATTGTGCGAGCTACCTCCTCCATGGGTATGCTGGAAATGTCCTCCCGACTTCGGGGTAAAACATGGCTTCTGCTGAGCTCCAGAATTGTACTTCCATTGTCCATACTTCCTCTTGCAGCTCTCAATCTGCTGCTGCTTCCCTTCAATTATGAGAGCTCTATCTACCAACTCCTGGTAGTTATTGAAAGTTGCTACCATCAACTGCATGCTTAGCTCATCATTCAGTCCTTCCAGAAACTTCTCCTGCTTAGCTGCATCTATAGCAATGTCATCTGGGGCATAACGTGCTAGCTTACTAAAATCATCCACATACTAGCCAACGGTCCATCCTCCTTGGTGCAAGTTACGAAACTCACGCATCTTCATGGCCATAGCTCCTGCTGAAACATGGGCAGTACGGAAAGCCTGCTGAAATTGGTCCCATGTCACCGTGGCTATAGGGTAGGTGATAGTGTAATTCTCCCACCATGATGCTGCTGGTCCATCCAACTGATGTGCGGCAAAGCGCACCTTCTCAGCATCAGTACACCCTGTAGTGGTTAACTCCCTTCCAATCTTGCGGAGCCAATCATCTGCTACTATAGGCTCGATGCTACTAGAGAACACCGGCGGATTCAGCCTAAGAAAACGGGTTAAGTGATCAACAGGTGGTGGCAGTGGTGGGTTGTTGTTGTTGTTGTTGTTCCCCTGATTCTGATTCTGGACTAGCAACTGCATCAACGTATTCTGATGCTGGATCAACTGAGTGAGCTCCGGTGGAAATGAAAATCCATTGTCACGTCTCGGAGGCATCTGATGGGTTTAGAAAAGATGAGAATATAGGATAGAATGAGCTCTAGAGAGAAAACACTACCCATATGCACATGAGGCAAATGCAAGCAAAATCACTTCATTCAATCAAACAAGGGCATACAACGGTCTATCTATCGTTACAAAAGTGCTTGGGCTATACTAGATACATGGGAGAATACTACTACTGATATGGTGGTCGACTAGAAAAACTGCTCCGATGAAGACTCCATGATATCTGCTCCAGCTTCATCAACATAGTCATCATCGCTATCGTCTGGGTCCGAGTCGGTGTCGTCGATGATGATGTAGTTCTCTGGACAAGTGCAATCATCTTCTCCTCCAGTTGCGGGAAATCCCATGAACACTTTTAGCTTCTTCTTCAGATCATCATTCTTCTCCACTAGTGTTGTTATTTCCTCCTCATATCCATCGCGTGTAGACTTGAGTTCTTCCTCCAGCTCCATGATCTTGGTCATGGCTTTCTTCAGGTCTATCATGCCTGTGCACATATGGTTCTCCTGGCATCGAATGTGCTGGTTTAACTCCTGGATGAAAGCTGCAATTGATCTATCCTTCCTGGTGCTGATCATCTCCCATTGCTCATCTCGGCGCCCACAAATATGGTAGATAGTACCCTTGAGATCCTTGTGGTAAACATCTCCAATGCGCACCATAGTGGTGTGGGCTGCCATGCTCTTTCCTAGACTCCAGGTTGGTGCATCAAAGGAAAACTCTATGGGCTCGGTGACTGGCATGAACGTCCTTCCCAGAACTTGAACTTGAATCATCTAGTGCTCCTCCTCGGGTAAAGTGGCGTTGTAGGTCCCGGTGAAGCTTGGTACTCCGATGTTCAGGTATCTGGTGACTTCCTTCAAGTGATGTCCAAAGGGTGTATCTTCATCTGGTTGTGTGAACTTGTTCCTTGCATCCGCCATCCTAAAAGAGTAGAAAAGATGAGGAGTCAGAAATGAGAAGAGTGAGTAGTGATCTAGGACTTTTAGCTTAGTGGTCGTGTCCTACAGTCAGCGTGTGCTCTGATACCATCTTGTAGCGACCAGACCTCAAATAGTCCGATCTTTGTGCTTTAGTATCATCCCTAGATCAGTAATGCTGACACACACAGTACTTGAAGGATTTATAACAAAGTAGCAATCACACACTTATTACATCGAATATCTCAAAAGAGAACTTATTACAATAAATATGACTTAAGGCCATCTAATAACGATAACAACAGAAGGCTTGGAAGATAAGTGAGTCCATCAACTCCAACGGCATCACTGAGTATAGAACCACGACCTAAAGGAACCTTACTCATCGTCTAAAAAGTCTGCAACATGAACATTGCAGCCCGAAAATGGGTCAGCACATGGAATATGCTGGCAATGTAACACATAGAGAGTAATGAAAGAATAAAGCTATGCTACATGCATATTTGGCTGGTAGAAAGCTCTATGGTTACATTTTTGCGTAAAGCCAGTTTTTCCCTACTGCAAAGGAATAAATTTTATTTAACTATCATGGTGATTGTTAAACATTGAGAAGATAGACATCCTCTCAATCCCAATTAAACATCATCATTAAAACCCAACAAAATTAATTAAAGTAACATGATGAGATTCACATGATAATCCAAGTACTAGATACTCAAAACGTCCATAACCGGGGACACGGCTAATCATGATTAGTTTATACACTCTGCAGAGGTTCGCACACTTTTCCCCACAAGACTCGATCTCCTTCGTTGGGATTCTCGCACTACATGGTGTTTGAGAAACGGATGGCCGAGACATAGTCTTTCAGAAGGGCTAGCACCTTACGATTGGCTAGTCTACCACTGTAAGAGTTTGCACGACTTAATCAACTATGATATAGCCCATAGTAGCTTGTGGCTGCACACGGACATTTCTAGCATGAATAATCTCATGATCCCTTTGAGCCTGGGTGGCGGTCCATAATGAAAAACAGGCAATCGCTGGAATACCCGGGTGCCTCAATCCACCCAGATGTGAATTAAAGTTGCCACCTTAAATAAACCATTAATTAACAATCTCACATCTGTCATGGATACACTCACCCAATCCACGTCTACTAGCATAGCATGGCATAATAAGCAAACGTAGAAGTAACTCCCAAGGGTTTGATAATAAAACAGGTAATAGGTACTACCTCATCTACTTCCCAAAACCCACATTTTAATTAGATACTAATCATGCAATTGTTTGAGGATTGATCTAATGCAATAAAAACTGGGTAGTAAAGAGGTATGATCAAAGTGTTACTTGCCTTGCTGATGATTCGCGAAACCTAGAGATTCAAAGTAGCAAGCGCCGCACTCCGAGTACTCTATCGCAAACAAACAAGCATACAATAAGTACTCATCTAATGCATGGGTAAAACTCAAATAAGAAATCTAACCAGAAAGTTCAACTTAAGAACTCCGGTTTGCAAAAAGAATCAAATCAAACGAAGCAACGAAAGTGAAACGGCGAAAGAAACAAGCTTCATTTACTAATCTGGATCTAGGTCAAATTTTATAGATGCAAAAACTTGTTTGAGTTGGTTAAACGGAAAGAGGGTTTCGAGACGAAACTCCAGGCTATTGAATCGCCTGATTCCGATAAACGAGCGAAAAGATAAACTAAAACAAAAATCAGATCAGAAATCACGATCAGAAATAATCGCGGAAAAACCCGAGAAAAAAACTGACGAATAGATTAACGGACGAACGTTCGTTATCTAAAGCTGAACGGTGAACGCGTTCGTTAAAACGAACGATCGAGCGAACGCTCGCTAAACAAATAAACCGGAATAAACCGATTTATAAAATAAAACAAAACTAGGGTTTCTAAAAAAACCAGATCGGGTTTTAAAAAAATGGACCACGGCGGCGGCGGCGGCTATACCTCCGGCTCGGCTCCGACGGCTCCGGTGGGGCGACGAGACGGTGCGGGGTGGCGGGGCTGCGGCGGCGGCGGCGGGAGGCGGCGACGCTAGGCGGCGGTGGCTCGGCGGGGCTGGCACGGGGTGAGGGCGGCGGGTTGGCGGCGTATTTATAGGAGGGGGGCTCGGCCGGCTTGGGGAAGGGGCGACGGCAGAGGCGGCTCGGGGTCGGACTCCCCGAGTCCGGCGGCGACACGGCGGGGCGGGCGGTGGCGCTAGCGAGGCCGGCCCGGCTCGGCTGGGCCTTGGCCCAGTCGGGCTCCCGCATGTTTTTTTATTTTTTTTAAATAATTCCGCCGAATAGAAAATAAATTCTAGAAAAAATAAATAAAAATCTAAAAATTCCAAAACAATTTTTCACCGTCTAAATAAAATATTTAGAACAGGATGAACATTTTCCTGGCCCTAAAATGCAGTTTTGAAATCATGCAATTTTTCCTAAATTCAAATGAAATAGCGAGAAAATCCGAAATAAAATCTTACTTGATTTTTTATTAAACCTTCAATATTTCTTTATTTTGGGAAAGTCATTTTATTCCCTCTCTCATATTTGTATTATAGAAATAATTGAAGATAAAATAAATAAAATCAAAGATCCTATTTTCAAAATTTGAGAGAACCCAAATATGAAAATAGCAAAATCCCCAACTCTCTCCGTGGGTCCTTGAGGTGCATAGAATTTCTGGATCAGGCTAAAAGCAAATAAAATATGATATGCATTGATGATCTAGTGTATAACATTCCAAATTGAAAATTTGGGATGTTACATGTGGTGGCGGTGGATTGTTGTTGTTATTGTTGTTGCCTTGGTTCTGAACTAACAACTGCATCAGGGTATTCTGCTGCTGGATCAACTGAGTGAGCTTCGATGGGAAGGTAAATCTGGGGTCACGTCTCGGAGGCATCTGATGGGTTTAGAGGGGAGAGATTAGAATAGAATGAGGTCTAATGAGAAAACACTACCCATATGCACATGAGACAAACACAAACATTTCACTCAATCAATCAAGCAAGGGTATCCAATCGATCTAACTATCATTACAAAAGTGCTCGGACTATACTATTTACATGGTGGAATACTACTACTGATGTGGTGGTCTACTAAAAATATTATGCGGTTGAAGACTCCATGATGTCTGCTCCAGCTTCGTCTTCATAGTCTGCATCACTATTGTCGGGGTCCGAGTCGGTGTCGTTGATGATAATGTAGTCCTCCGGGTGAATCTCCTTGGGTTCTTCGTCTTCTCCTCCTGGTGCGGGGTCTCCCAGAAATACTCCTAGCTTCCTTTCCAGATCGTCATTCTTCTCCACTAGTACGACGATTTCCTCCTCATAATCTTCGCGTGTAGCCTTGAGTTCTTCCTCCAGTTGCGCGATCCTAGTCATTGCCTTCTTCAGGTCTATCATCCCTACGCACATCTGGTTCTCCTGGCGACGAATGTGTTGGTTTAACTCCTGGATGAAAGCTGCAATTGATCTATCCTTCCTGGTGCTGATCATCTCCCATTGCTCATCTCGGCACCCACAAATCTGATAGATAGTATCCTTAAGCTCCTTATGATAAACTTCTCCAATGCGTCCCATGGTGATGTGAGCTGCCATACTCTTTCCTAGAATCCAGGTTGATGCATCGAAGGAAAACTCTATGGGCTTAGTGACTGGCGTGAATGTCCTTCCCGGAACTTGAACTTGAATCATCCATCGCTCCTCTTCTGGTAAAGTGGCATTGTAAGTCCCGGTGAATCTCGTTTTTCCAATATTCAGGTACCTAGTGACTTCCTTCAAGTGTCGTCCAAAAGGTGCTTCTTCATCCGGTTGTGCAAACTTGTTCCTTGCGTCCGCCATCCTAAAGAGTAGAAAATGGAGAGAAGTCACAAATGAGAAGAGAATAGTGATCTAGGGCTTTAGCTTAGTGGTCTTGTCCTACACTCAGCATGTGCTCTGATACCATCTTGTAGCGACCCGACCTCAAATGGTCAAGTCTCTGTGCTTCAGTGTCATCCCTGGATCGGTAATGCTGACACACACACAGTACTTGAGGATTTATAACATAGTAGCAATTTCACACTTATTACATCGAATGTCTCAAAAGATAACTTATTACACTAAATATGGCTTAAGTCCATCTAATACGATAACAGCGGAAGGCTTGGAAGATAAAGTGAGTACATCAACTTCAACAGCATAGCTGAGCTGCACGATAACGACCTAAGAAACCTTACTCCTCATCTGAAAAGTCTGCAACATAATATGTTGCAGCCCGAAAACGGGTCAGCACATGGAATATGCTGGCAAAGTAACACAGTAGAGCAAGAACAGAACAATACTATCACTATATGCATATTTGGCTGGTGGAAAGCTCTATGGTTATGGTTTTTGCTAAAAGCCAATTTTTTCCTACAACAAAGGAATAGATTTTATTTAACTATCATGGTAGTTGAAACATCATTGGGAAGGTTCCTCCAACTCAATGCCAATTAAAGTAATTATCATCTACTTCCCAACCCACATGTTAATCACATCCTAACCATGCAATGTTTGAGGATTGGAACTAATGCATAAAAACTGGGTGATAAAGGGGTATGATCAAAGTGTTACTTGCCTTGCACTCCGGGTGTTCTATCGCAAACAAACAATAGCATACATAAGCAATCAAGCAAAGAAACATGGGTAAATCTCAAATAAGAGGATCTAACCAGAAAGTTCAACTTAAGAACTCCGGTTTGCAAAAAGAATCAAATCAAATAGAGCAACGAAACTCAAACTGCGAAAGAAACAAGATCCGTTTACTAATCTGGACTAAGGTCAAATTTTACAGTAGCAAAAGCTTGTTCAAATTGGTTAAACGGAAAGAGGGTTTCGAGACGATGATCTAGGCGCTTGAATCACCTGATTCCGACAAACAAGCGAAAAAAATAAACTAAAACGAAAATCGGATCAGAAATCGTGATTGAAAATAATCGCGGAAAATCCGAGAAGAAAGAAAACTGATGAATAGGCTAACGAATGAACGTTCGTTGTCTGTGGCTAACGAGTGAACACCATTCGTTAAAACGAATGTACGTTCGCAAAGTAACTAAACCGAAAAAAACCGGCGAACTGATCTATCCAAAAAAACTAGGGTTTTCTAACGAAAACCGAACCGGTTTTTATGAAAAAACGAACGGCGCTTATACCTCCGGCGAGGATCCGGTGTGGCGGGCCGGGGCAAGCGGGGCAAGCGGCGGTGGTGGCGGCGGCGCGGCAAGCGGCAGCAAGGCGACGGGGCGGGGTGGCTTGCGGCGGCGGGTGGCGCGGGGCGGCTCGGGGTCCAAGGGGGGGGTGCGAGGGCTTATAAGGGGAGGGGGTGCGGCTTTGTAACGCCCTCGATGCGGCTATATCTCCCACGTGTCGAAGCACGACTTAGAGGCATAACCGCTTTGAAAGCAATGTCGCAAGTGAGGTAATCTTCACACAACCCATGTAATACATAAGGGAAAGAGATACATAGTTGGCTTACAATTGCCACTTCACACATATACATGAATAAAGTATTACATCATCCAAATACAATCAGGGCCCGACTACGGAGCCAAAATAAAAGAAGACTACCCCAAATGCTACAAAGATCCCCGATCGTCCTGACTGTGCTCCACTACTGATCAACTAGAACGAAACAACACAAAGGGCAAGATCTTCATCGAGCTCCTCCTTGAGCTTGGTTGCGTCATCTGCACGGACTCAACGACACCTGCAAACTGGTTTTGGAAGTATCTGTGAGCCACGGGGACTCAGCAATCTTGCACCCTCGCGATCAAGACTATTTAAGCTTATGGGTAAGGTAAAGGTATGAGGTGGAGCTGCAGCAAGCGACTAGCATATATGGTGGCTAACATATTCACAAAAGAGAGCGAGAAGAGAAGGCAAAAGCACGGTCGAGGAACTATGATCAAGAAGTGATCCTAAAACAACCTACATCAAGCATAACTCCAACAC
This sequence comes from Triticum aestivum, assembly GCF_018294505.1. Classification (NCBI taxonomy): domain Eukaryota; kingdom Viridiplantae; phylum Streptophyta; class Magnoliopsida; order Poales; family Poaceae; genus Triticum; species Triticum aestivum. The sequence continues at coordinate 310,982,915 of NC_057800.1, read as the reverse complement.
CATGTTCACGTCCCGGACTCCGCCGAGAAGAGACCATCACGGTTACACACGCGGTTGATGTATTTTAATTAAGGTCAACTTCAGGTTTTCTACAACCGGACATTAACAAATTCCCATCTGCCCATAACCGCGGGCACGGCTTTCGAAAGTTCAAAACCCTGCAGGGGTCTCCCAACTTAGCCCATCACAAGCTCTCACGGTCAACGAAGGATATTCCTTCTAGCGGGAAGACCCTATCAGACTCGGAATCCCGGTTACAAGACATCCTCCACAATGGTAAAACAAGTCTAGCAAAGCCGCCCGATGCACCGACATCCTGATGGGAGCTGCACATATCTCGTTCTCAGGGCAACACCGGATGAGACATCCTACGAGTAAAACCAGCCCTCAAGTTTCCCCGAGGTGGCCCCGCAGTCTACTCAGTTCGGACCAACACTTAGACAAGCAGTGGCCCGGGGGGTTAAAATAAAGATGACCCTTGGGCTGGCCTAACCCAAGGGAAAAAGAGGCTAGGTGGCGAATGGTAAAACCAAGGTTGGGCCTTGCTGGAGGAGTTTTATTCAAAGCGAATTGTCAAGGGGTTCCCATTATACCCAACCACGTAAGGAACGCAAAATCCGGGAACATAACACCGATATGACGGAAACTAGGGCGGCAAGAGTGGAACAAAACACCAGGCATAAGGCCGAGCCTTCCACCCTTTACCAAGTATATAGATGCATTAATTAAATAAGATATATTGTGATATCCCAACAAGTAAACATGTTCCAACAAGGAACAACATCTCCATGTTCCAACAAGGAACAAACAAAGTCAGCAAAGAGAAGGATGCGTGCAGCTGCAAGAGCATCTAGGGATCAGCATGTACGTGAAGCTTCTTCATCTACTTCAGTTCCTCCTGGTTTCACAAAGATGTCACCTACCAAGGTCATGAGCCATGAGGTACCAGCAAAGGTTGTTCGCATGACACCCGAAGAGTGGCCCGTTCTTGAAAAACGGACAGGGTCACTAAAGGTGGCATCGCCAAGACAATCTGCTTCAACTACATCGACCAAAGTCGCAGTGCCCCTTACACCTTCAAAACTTAGGGTGGCCGCACGCGAAGGGTTAGGAGAAAGCTCACATAAGCTTATCCCAAGCAACGTAGGGGCAACACAAAGGTCTTGCTCCGCGGACAAAGGAAATGGTGTAATGGCTGAGGACACTGAGTCTTCCTCACTTGAAGGATCGGCTCGTCCAAGAAACCAACTTCGTGTTGATGCACCTGAATTTATCCCCACCATGGGCTATAATCCCATTGGACCATGCCTAGTGGGTGAGCCAAGCAATAGACGCTCGCTCCAGTGGCAGGGGGTGTTTGTCACTTCAGATGACTTCCAAGATGGTCATGTGGATCCAACTGCTACAATATCAGATCCTTTGTCCTCATCAGTGCCAGCACCAAGACCATCATTTGAGGGCTCAATTGACCCAGCACGTCGTCGTCGATGATGATAGAGGGCTCACTGTGCATGGCTTGATTTCCCAATGGCAACTGATGCAAACATGACCAACCAACAACGAAAGCAAGTGGCATATCCCATCAGAAATAGAGAAAGGAAGATCAATGCGAGGATTCGCGGAGGGAGCCATGCTAGCTTCCATGCCGTCATGACACAGAATGTTTGCTAAGCTTTGAAGGAAATACTTCCAAGATGCTCTATCTCTGCTGATAATGTTGGTGGCACCATCATGCGGCAGGTAGAAACTCTATCGAAGTGGCCAGAATATGAAGAATTTGTGAAGGCATATCCACGACGACAAGAGTATGTGAAGCAGGCTGCTCATGCACGCAAAAAGCGGGCCGCCCTGAAACAAAGAGAGATGGCAGTACGAGCCGATTCGGGTCATAGCAGAATGCAAGGAAGAGATTCTCCATCAACAAGCCAAGTCAGTAGAGGAAATGGGGCAAAAGAAATGGCAAGTACAGAAAACAAGACTACCAGAACTCTCGCTCCATGGCCAACTCGTAAGAAGGTCTCATGCAACTCATTTGAAGTATTCAACACAATGCCAGTTGGTGTCAAAGGGGTGACAAACAATAGTAGAGAAACCTCCTCAGCATCAATACACTTCAAGAGGAAGAAGGCACGTAAGACTATTGTAGAAGGTCCTCGCCGCACGACACGGAGCCAGAAGGGTTCAGATCGTGAAGAACTTGGGTCAAGCAATGGGGGGTCTTACAATCCCCTATCAGATAGCAATCCTTGTCCTTCTGAGAATGAGATAGAACTTCACCATGGTGCAGAGCATACAGAACAAGTCCTAGCTGGGAATGAAACTCGTCCCGTTGTGGAGCAATTAGCCAACCTTACGGCAGCACTTCAGCAAAAGGAAGACGAGCTAGCAGCCCTTCGAATTCATATGAGCAATAACCAGAGCAAAGGAAATGAAGGGGATGGTGGCGCAAGTGCTAGCAGCCAACATGGAGGAGCAGGGCTTAACCTTGAGGCGATCCAAAGAATGATCGCTGAAGGGGTAAAGTCGCAATTAATGCAAACTCAGTACTCGATGCGGCCAGGGTATGTTAAGCCGTACCCACCTGATGTGGACCTAGCTCCTTACCCAACAAATTACAGGCAACTGCAGTTTAGTAAGTTCAATGGGAGTGGATCTCCCCATGAGCACATATCACACTTCCTTGCTGCTTGTCAGGATACAGCTAACAACGGAGCACTTCTCTAATAGAGGCGAGGGTGTCCCGATCTTTCGATGAGATGATAACTATCGATTTGGTGGAGACAACTTTGACGATCCGACTACAAACGTGCACGACGTTGCTCCTTACCAATCGCTAAACCAATCTCCTGAGGTTACTGACGATGCCGGAAGCACGGTCAGCCTGACCACGAAGGTCTATTCCTGCAAGCAATCGAAGAACGAGCAAGAATATGATAAAGAAATCTGAATATTGCGAATATATATGAAGTATTGATAATGGTGGGGATCCGTAAGCGGTCTTGGTCTGGTCGTTGGACACAAACGAAGTACATGAAGTTGCAATGGCTAACTTTTAACTAAACAAATCCCTAGGAAAAAGCTACTAGATGGATCTACTTATATAGGAGCAAGGGGTGGCAGCCAAGGAGTTGGAAGGACGTCCCAAGGCAGCCTAAAACTAACCCTAGGTCGTACATGGCTCATGGGCCCAAGTGGAGGTGGTGCAACACCTTTGGACTTGTTGTTTGACTCGGATTCTGCTGCCGCGTCAGATTGTTTCGTCGATATCTCAATGCTCCGGACGAATTTGAAGGTGATTCCAAATGGGTTGGAAATAGCACGAAATCTACTTTCCAACAAAAAAAGAATCACCCAATTCGGAGTCCGTATGAAAAAGTTGTTGACGTTTTGAGTCAGGTATATCTGTGCAGTCCGAATCAAAATCCAAAACGTGAGAGACTTGGACTCTATCTTCTCTTGGCCCAAAAATGACGTGAGGGGACTTTTTGAACAGAACCTAAACTTCTCCTTTTCCCTTATCTTCATATGTGGATTGTACAAATGTCCCATACACCTGCAATTAGACAAAACACAAAAGTGTGTGAAGTATTTTTGTTCTGAATAACATAAATAGATTATTGAATAGTTTGCACTAGAAATCACCTGACAAATATGCATGTATGCAATATTTTGGTCGTATCCAAGGTAGTCATGTCCTCATCATCCTCCCCTTCTTGTAAACAAAGCCGTCCTCGACGTTGCTTAATCTGAAATGTGGCTAACAAAAGAGACAAGGTGTACATGTTGTATATGTATATGTCATCCATTTTTACTTCCCTTGATTTTTGCACATATGACACATGTATACATGAGTAACTTTCATAGTTCATAAAATCTAAAGCCAAAAAATTATCACAAGAATTAGAAGGCATGAAAATATTGCAACCCAGTTTGCACATATAAGTGAATGTCTTATTCGTTTCAAAAGATTGACAATGTTCATCATTAAACCATCCCAACATTGGTGAATAAACCTTACCTGCATCAAATTTACATGCTACAACGTGCTTAAATAAGCAAATATGCAATAGGTCATTGGACATAGAATCATCACCAAGATCAGAGGTCATATCAAAATGATTAAACATTGGTTCTTTTGCATCAACAGTTAATTCAATGGGTGAACTCAAAATTGTTGGTATTTCAGTTATTTGATCACATGACGCATTCATGACAGTAACAGGATTCTCTAAAATAGGTGGTGTGCTCAAATCAACAAGTAACTCAACACATGATGCATTCAAGTTAACTAGGCATGCATCATTCTCATGTGAAGTTATATCATCAATACCTGTATTGTTACCTTGTCGCAAATTCGTAGCTGATGTAGGTACGAACGTTGACAATGTACCATACTCTTGAGATGATGTCGCGCTCACAATCCAAGGTGGGGCTCCTCTATTAGGTGCAACGATGGAGGAACCAACCGGCGGTGGTGAGCATGAATTGGAATAGTAGTTGTTGTAGTCACCCAGTGCATCCTCCTGTATCTGTCTCTCAAAGATACAATCGCAAACATACATACCAGTAATGGAACGAGGAATATACTGAAACCTTGCATGGATATCATGGTTCAAACCACCAAAAAATCTATTCATTGTATCATCCTCAGATTCTTCCATGTCACAATGATGCATAAAAGATTTGAACTCTTGGTAGTAAGCATGAACAGTGTTGTTGCCTTGTTTAAATTGTTCAAATTTGCGAAGCAATTCACGACGATAGTAAGGATGGAAAAATTGTTGTCTCATTACATATTTCAAATATTTCCAAGTTGTGGGTTGGTTTTCAATGTTTTTCTTACAATGCACACTCCACCAAACAGAAGCAAAACCAGTAAATGCTCTAGTGGCAGCTCGCACTCGCTCAAGTTCAGAAAAGTCATGGTGACTAAAAACTTGTTCTACTTAAATCTCCCAAGCTATATAAATAGCAAGATTAAATCTACCCTCTAATGACGGTAAAAAGATAACCTGATCATGTGCTTGTGTGTGTTGTGCCAACTCTCGTGATGGTGAAGATGTGCCCGTCGTCCAAGAACTTCTATCTCCGGAACCTGTCATGATTAGTAGAAACAAGAAACAAAATTCAAGAATAATGTTCCTATGAACTACTAGGATGTGGTTGTAAAGTGCTCACAGTAAAGCAAATATCAATATCTTACAAGTTCTTACCATGTGGCAGGTGGTGACAGGCAACCAGCGGTGTCAAATAACTCCAAAGATTGTGTAAAGCGATTGCCAGGGGAACGTACGTATACACGGTGTAGAAATATGTGGAGCTGGGTTGGCTATATATGGTAGCAAAAGATTAGCAATAATCAATTCAGAGATGCAATGTTGAAATAAACGCTCAACGACGGTACTGTGCTGGTCCTAGGCTAGACCGGACTAGAGACGCGAGCCTAGAACACTAATGAGGTCACAGCGTAGCACAACTAGCATCAATGAAGGATACTAAGTAGCTCTGGAGATCAAGATATAAGTGAAGATCACAACGACAGTAAAAATAATGATGTGAAATAACAGCCAAGCAGGATATATCAACAACTTTGTCTCCAACTTTCCTTTGGAAAAGATTGTGCCAATTTTTTGATAATTTTTTAAAAAATGGTATTGACTCAAGCTTTCAAACGGAAAAGGAATCACTCAATTCCGAGTTGATATGAGGAGTCAAAAAATTCGAAAACTGACGTGAAAACTGGAATAAGCTGTGTTCGTGCACTTCGGAGAGCAAAACGAACTATTTAGAAGCCGATTTTGAGGTGCCAAATATTGCACAAGGTTTTGCAACTATTTAGATGCGCCTCGTCACTAGCTTTCATTTGAGTACTTGCGGATCCAAAACAGACTACGTATGAGAAAGTTATGCCTGTTTTACTGAACAGTGCACAAAACAGATTCCAATCCGAATTCAACTACGAGATTGAGTCTAGATAGATCCGAATTTTGTTTTTTCTCTCTCTTTTTTATCACACTTTTTTTCTTACTTTTTTTTTCTTTTTTTTTCTTTTTTTCTCTCTCCCTCTTTCCAAAACAAACTAGATAAGATGCAGATTGGATCAAGCGAAGAGGTGAACAATCTCAACTATGATTATGACAATAAACGGTGGGTAGCACATGGTGGAAATTGATGGATGGGTGGTGGACAGCGAAAGCAATAACGATGCAGCAGTGGCTTAGACTGGCTTGGACAAAGGATGAATAGATCTAACTTTTTTTGTGGCTTTTTCTTGGACAATAGGTAAGAAAATAAATCTAATCTAGGAAAAACTGGAAATTCTCACCGAGCAACCTGAAAACTGATACCACTTGATAGAGGCGAGGGTGTCCCAATCTTTCAATGCGATGATAACTATCGATTTCATGGAGACGATTTTGACGATCCGACTACAAACGTGCACGACGTTGCGCCTTAGCAATCGCTAAACTAATTTCCTGAGGTTACTGACGATGCCGGAAGCACGGCAGCCTGACCATGAAGGTCTATTCCTGCAAGCAATCAAAGAACGAGCAAGAATATGATAAAGCAATTTGAATATTGCATATATATATATATATATATATATATATATATATATATATATATGAAGTATTGATAATGGTGGGGATCCGTAAGCGGTCTTGGTCTGGTCGTTGGACACAAACGAAGTACATGAAGTTGCAATGGCTAACTTTTAACTAAACAAATCCCTAGGAAAAAGCTAATAGATGGATCTACTTATATAGGAGCAAGGGGTGGCGGCCAAGGAGGTGTAAGGACGTCCCAAGGCAGCCTAAAACTAACCCTATGTCGTACATGGCTCATGGGCCCAAGTGGAGGTGGTGCAACACCTTTGGACTTGTTGTTTGACTCGGATTCTGCTGCAGCGTCAGATTGTTTCGTCGATATCTCAATGCTCCGGACGAATTTGAAGGTGATTCCAAATGGGTTGGAAAGAGCATGAAATCTACTTTCCAACAAAAAAGAATCACCCAATTTGGAGTTCGTATGAAAAAGTTGTTGACGTTTTGAGTTAGGTATGTCTGTGCAGTCTGAATGAAAATCCAGAACGTGAGAGACTTGGACTCTATCTTCTCTTGGCCCAAAAGTGACATGAGAGGACTTTTTGAACAGAACCTAAACTTCTCCTTTTCCCTTATCTCCATATGTGGATTGTACAAATGTCCCATACACCTGCAATTAGACAAAACACAAAAGTGTGTGATGTATTTTTGTTCTGAATAACATAAATAGATTATTGAATAGTTTGCACTAGAAATCACCTGACAAATATGCATGTATGCAATATTTTTGGTCATATCCAAGGTAGTCATGTCCTCATCATTCTCCTTAGGCAGTTTGTACAGACATTGTCTGGGCCTGCCTTCACTTGGTACAGCAAGCTGCCTCCAAGCTCTATAAAAATGTGGGAATAAATGCAAAACTCATTCCTCGAGAGGTTTTATAGCACACAGAGGACGGTGGGCATAACTGAGTTGACCCAAACTGAACAAGGGTTCAACGAGAGGGCGGCTGATTTCATAAACAGATGGAGAAACCTAAGTCTTCATTGCCCACAGCCAATCACTGAGCCGGAAGCAGTGCGCATGTGCATGAACAATCTCCGCTCGGAAGTGGCTGTCCAGTTACAAGGAGTGAGGCCCCTCACGTTTGAAGAGTTAGCTTCAAAATCCATGGATATAGAAAATTTTATGCAGCTTGTCGCTCATCGAACAAAAACGACGTTCAACAAGCCTACAAACAAAGGTGGTCAGTGTGAAAAGTTGCCGATGAAACCCAAGTCTGCACAAGCCATGGAGACTACGACGGTAAAACCTTAGTTCCAGCCTAGAAGAGCACCTATAGGGAATCAAGGGCAGTGAGATGCACAGGTCAGTAGGAGGCCAACTCTCAGCGGGCGACAAAACAGAGAGTATTCTTTTCCTGTAGAAGAAATTAATGACCTTTTTAATGGTTTAAAGGAGTTGAGTCTTATAGAACTTCCCAAGCCCAAAAGGCCAGAAGAAGCTTCAAAATTTAATGACCCAAATTTCTGTCACTACCATCGCATTTTGGGCCATACACTCAAAGATTGGTTTGTTGTGAAGAATATCATACAGAAAATGATCGATGAGGGGACCATTGATATGGATCTCCTCAAAAGCTTAAAGAAAGGAAAGAAGATGGCTACAACAAATGTTGCCACTCTTCAAGATAGCTCGGTGAGTTGCACATCTTCAAATATGAGGCCAACTTATGATGATATGATTTTAACATCAGGATATGAATTTACCCCAATTATCTCTTTAGGCTTCCTCCCATACCTTGGTCATAGGACCACGTCCCAGGGTCAGCGTAAAAGAGAGGCTCACATTCCCTGCAGCCGTAATGGATGGCCAAGTGTTCCAGCTTCTCAAGAACCCCAAGATTGGAGGGAACAGCGACCAAAACACCGTGTACTACCCTAAGTGATGGAAGATGTCGCTTCTCTGTGCTTCGTACCAAAGAAATATCAGCATCTGGCGAAGCGCATGAAGGTTCCACCTAGTGAAGAATTCAATGTTCTCACTATAGGTGTGTTTGAGGATGATAGCGAGTCTCTTCACTTCCCCAAAGAAGATGCGCCAGAAGTGGATCAGGTCCACCTTAGATCAGGTCGCCAGTTAGCTGACCCACATCCTCCACCTAGAAAGGAGCCTAGGAACAAAGATGTAACTAAGAGTGCGACAATTGACCCGCCTTCTATGGTGTCGGTCAAGTAGGATGTAATCTCTCATTTGAAGAAAATACCAGCTATGCTTTCTGTGTATGATGCTTTGTCTCTTTCCTTGGATTTACGTAAGGCACTAGTTACAACATTGCCATTTCCTGAACATTATAGAGTGGAAGACTCACAGACTGAAGCTGAATTAAATAATGTGTCAAATATTACATTCATGGATGAGGACATGTTGTTAGGAGCAAAGAAGCATAATAGACCTCTTTTTATGTTTGGTGAGATTGACGACTTGCCAACAAATCACACAATGATAGATGGTGGATCCGCCATAGATTTGTTGCCTCTGCGTACTTTGAAAAGGATTGGATATTCCCCTAAGGATTTGAGTCGGTCAAATGTGGTCATTCACGGCTTTAACCAGTCAGGTCAAGAGGCCATGGGTACCATTTCCTTGGTACTAAAAATGGAAGCGTTATCTACATACGTGAGATTCCATGTGATTGATGCAGCCACACATTACAATGCACTGTTGGGCCGACCATGGTTGCATGAAAATCAGGTTGTGCCATCTACACTCCATAAGTGTGTCAAGTACAAAGAGCAATCTGGGGAAACAATAAGAATATTTGCATATAAGAGACCATTCACCATAGCTGAATCTTTCTACGCCGATGCCAAATTCTACTTTGAGCCTGTTGAAAAAGTACACAAGCCAAGGCCTGTAGTAGTACCTGAATCAAATATGGTAAAGAAAAATGCTGCAGAATCCTCATCTGGCCGAAAGATTTATCAGTATATACCAAGTGACCAAAGGAAAGAGGGTGACCCAATATTCCGTGTCATCGATAAATCATCTATTAAAAGAGGTACCAAAATGCCTATGGTCTTACCTCCTTTGGTTCAACATAAAATTGAGCAAGATAAAGAGAAGTCACATGAGTGTAAAAACAAAAATAAAAATGTGGTTCATATCACCTTGGAAAATAAAGATGATGAGTCATTGCCTATTTCTCTGTACAATAACCGAGTTTTGTATATGATGCGGAGAATGGGATATGATACTCTCACTGGCCCGTCGTTGTGCGATGGCCGGAGGCAGCGAGCGCCATTTGAAAAGGCGTTGTCCCGAGAACAACTCAAGCTCTACACGAGGGCCAGCCTTTGAAAGAAAAAAGACATGGGCTGGGCTATGAGGTTTGCATGACTTCGACTGAATTTGTAGACCCAACCGAGGCATACCCAGAAATGGGGGATGGTAATCAGCCAACTATCGATGACTTGGAAGAAATAAATATTGGGACAATCGAGGATCCTCAACTGATTTTTATTGGCGCACGTCTGTCCAAAGAAAAGAAAGAGGAAAATCGTAAGCTCCTTTCTGCAAACAAAGATGTCTTCGCTTGGACTTATGAGGAAATGCCAGGCTTGGATCCAGAGGTAGCGGTGCACCGACTTGCCGTGCAAGGCGATGTTCCCCTAGTAAAACAAATACAAAGGAGATTTCGACCTGAGCTACTCCCCAAGATAGAAGTTGAGGTCGACAAACTTATAGCTGTTGGATTCATTAGGGAAGTTAAATATCCTAAGTGGCTTTCCAATATTGTTCCCGTTAAAAAGAAAAATGGTCAAATCCGTGTGTGTGTAGACTTTAGGGACTTAAATAAAGCATGCCAAAAGATGATTTTCCTATACCTATATCTGAAATACTCATCGATGCTACCGTGAACCATGAAATATTTTCTTTTATGGATGGATATTCTGGATATAATCAAATAAAAATGGCGCCAGAAGATGAAGAGCTAACATCTTTCAGAATGCACAGAAACCGAGGAGTGCAACATTCATGAGAAGCCGGACACTACTCGTTACGAGAGGTACTCAGGATTTGGAGAGGAACCCGCCTTGGAATGCCGAAGACAATTTGCGCGCGGGACTCATCGACATTGAAGCCTGGTTCAGGGGCTACTAAGGGAATCCTGGATTAGGGGGTCCTCGGACAACCGGACTATATCGTTTGGTCGGACTGTTGGACTATGAAGATACAAGATTGAAGACTTCGTCCCATGTCCGGGTGGGACTGATTTTTGCTGCAGAGTTCTCTGGTCTTCTTCCTCCTCTAGTAGCAATATTCTACTACACACCATAAATCATATAAATGCACATAGAGAAAGAAGAGGCAGGCATGGTGCGTGCTAGAAGGTTGAAGGTGAGATAAGGCATGAAGAAAAATATAGAGTCATAAGCTTAAACCGTCGTACAAAAAGAGGGTACATACATGCATTTATAAAAAATAGAATAAAATAAATAATGCTTCAAGCCATACACAATGATGGTGTAAATAAATAAGGATGCTTCAACGTCAAAGCTGGCGTACTAGCACATCATGCATAAAATCTGAAGTTCCCACGAGAATATACAAAGTACTGCTACATTTGAAGTGAAACTGAGTACTGAACATAAAATGATTCAAAGGGAAATGATGAATTGAAATAAAAAAAGAGAAAACTAAACGAAGTCTACGCCTTCTCAAGGAGCTCGCCAGTTCTGCAAATTATTCAACAACTGACTTGCTTCAGTCTTTAAATCTGTCGTCTTTTGTTCAAATTTAGCAAGCCTTGTACGTTTGCCAGCATTGGTATCCTGTAGAGTCTTCACCAAGTTCTTCTGTTCAGATTGATGGGCATCATGTGCTTGCCGACACTGTCCCATTTCCAGTTTAAGCTTGTGCAAAGTAATAGTAACCTCTTCAAGCTGGGCCTTCAGTTCTGCTTCCCATGCCTCCATTTCAGTGCACTTCTTTTCTACGGCAGATAAGTCCTCAATATGGCCTTGGAAACCTCATGGCCAGACTTAATCTTAAGTCCTACTTCAGCAACAACATGCTCATCTTGCTCAGATTCCTCCGTGAACTTAGTCTGGCCAACCTCCAACTTCCTGGAAAGGTCAATAAGCCTGACCAACATGGCCTGCACCTTAGCTACCTCAGGCACTTGCGTGGGCACCGTCTGAGAAACGCTCTCAAGCATGATGCATCGCTTGCGATCACCGAGGGTAGAGTCGTTCAGTCCTTCGAGGGCTCGTTTTACCACGAAATCTGTAGCCTCCATAAACGTCTCCTTGACGAAACTACAATCCATCTATGCGTCTTTCCCTAATACTACCATCACCTCAGGGTCTTGTGAGTGGCGAATTTCTTGTTCGCAACCTAAAAAAAGAGAGAGAAGAGTTATGAGAATTGATGATAGTGATGGTTCATAAACACGACCAGTTAAATAAACACATAAAAATAATGAACTACCAGGTGAAGTTGACAGGAGACCAAGAGCACTAGGGGTAGGGGGCACAGTTTCAGCCACACCAGGGCTGGAGGGTGGACGACTTGTGCCACACTCGCCAAAGGTACAATCCTCGACGGATAAATCGAAGAGGTCACCAAGGCCATGGTTCTTTTCTCCCATGAGAACATGGCTAAAATCTTCATCACTAACAAAGTTACTGAATTCAACATCTAAGGACGGACCATCCAATGTTATTGGTTCAGAAAAATTGGATTCTTGGGCGAAATCAAGTTCACGCTTCAAGGGCAGCCTTTCTTCCTGTTCCACATGAGGCGGTGTAGATTGTCTGCGTCTCTTTCCGCTACGGATGGGGCAGTGTCTGAGATATCATTATCCACTAATAGCGGATGAGCGGAGGAGGACCCAGCTATGGCATTCTGTTTCAGTACATTACCTCGCCGTAGCTGCAAAAAAACACAAAAAAAGAGAACTCAAGTTAGTACTAAATAGTACGTGAGACATAATGAAACATGGACACACATGTGCTTGAGCTCACCTCTTTAGACTTCACTAATTGAGCAGCAACAACATCATTTAAATAATTATAGAGGACCGGTCTCCATTGATCTATAATAGGTGACTCTGCCTTCTCAAGGGACTGAACATGTTGGTCAAGGTGCTCCATAGATACTCTCCTCACCACCATAAAATCTTTATCAAACAATGGGCGAGGCCTGATATTGTGTTGTAGTGCATGCTTATTTTTTATCCTTACATCACAAGGGGTCTTCCCAGTCATGTTGGCATTGCAAAGATGGCCTAGAATGTCGGCGAAAGGCTTTAGAATTTTTTCCACCAATTAGCCCATGCTACACAGGAGTTCCCAACTCGATCATCGTCAGGAAAATAGTGGAATTCTTTAGGGGTCAAGGATAATAGGTGTGACCAAAAAGCATAGGCAATTCCAATTTTGTCTTGAGTATACATGCCCGCTAGAGGAGAAAAGGGTACAACTTGGTCAAGACGAAACTGTCGTGCCACTCGATCTGGGTGATATGGTTCAGCTATACACACATCGGCGGTGATAGTACCACGCCTCCACGGCAGCATGCCTCGACAAATAGAAATTAAGAAAGCCCTCTTGGGTTTGAACACACCTTCCATAGTGAGAGAATAGGGGTTCCAAACAATATTCTTATAGTCATCGAGGAAAGCATGTGCCTCTTTAGGAGTAAAATGATGTGGGGTCTTAAACATGGTGTTCACCATATTAGGTTGTACCGCCAAAATTCTGGAGCTCAGGAAATTTGGCGTTTTTGCTCTGTTTCCATAGGGTTTCTTGAGGTACACGCCCATCCATCCAGCAAGGTAGTGGACCGGCCAAATCCTATGTATGAATGAGGGGCCAATCGGATGAGTACAAATTCGCCGAAGTGAGTAATAAAGGGAGCAAAGAGCAGGTGGGCCTAAAGAGATGCGTCATCCTAGGGAAATCCATGCCGCCATCACTAATACCCAAGGGCAAATATATGGCCCACCACCAACAACGACGTAGCGGCAAAGCCATATGGCAAGAAAAGCCGCAGTGTACACGCGCTGGTCTTCTAAGCTCTTGGTAGCAAAGGAGTTTACTCCACTATTGTGAAAGAAGTCATACCATTCCTTGAAACCTACTTTGCCACCCACAGCAAGCTTGGTCCAAATTTCTAGGAGCCGAGGCAGGAAGTTGGGGTACAAAAGAGTCGAAGGATCCAACTCATCAGCTAGGGGAACATATTCTTCATAAGGTTCACCATAAGGGGCAACCCCGCGATCTGATGCATATCAAGAAGTGTGACTATACGCTCGCCATATGAGAACAAAAACGTATTGGTGTTGGGATCCCATCTCTCCAATAAAGACCTTAAAAGAGAAGGGAAGACAGAATAGTCGCCTAAAGAGCAATAAATGGCTCCATAGACGTAATCCACATCTTCCTCACTCCCCTTCAGGTGGGTATGATATTTCTTCAAGACATTAGTACCCCATTCAAGATACCCAAGAGGCATTGGAGCGTATTCAACCTCATGATTCTCCCAGCCTAAACCTTTGGATATCATATGTGTCCCAAGGGTTGAAGCTTCATCAAGTCTGGGCCCAGGTGCGGGAGGTTGATAACAATGAGCTGAGAAAGATGGCCCTGCCGTCCATCCACGTGGTCCAAGCTCAGGATGGCCGTGTGGTACGCCTAACTTCGTAATCACTGGATTGTCCAGCTCACTAGTATCAGGTTCAAATAGGTGTTTTTGGCCAACTGTGATAGAGGCATCCTACATGATTCAGACGAAGATGGTGTCGTGGCTTCCTCCATCTATATGCAAGGAAAATATGCATGTCGGTATACATATGAAATTACAGGAAGTTAAAATAGTACGTGAAAGAGCAAGATTGAATATTATACCAAGGTGCAAGTAATGATCCCAGGGTACACAGTCTGCAACGATAGATAGTATCTACAAAAAAGAATCAATATTTGAATTTGACGCAAAAAAAAGGAATATGAGAAACACGAAACAGGTGCGCGTGATTAAAAATATTCCTCATCCCAAAAAACAGTAGCATCACCGTCGAACGACGGACCAAGCCCATATATAGGCTTGCCGGAACACCGACAGTGATCAAGTCATTAAATTCATATATAGATGAAAAATAATTAGTCGAACGACGGACCAAGCCCATATATTGGCTTGCGGGAACGCCGACGGTGATCAAGTCATCAAACTCATACATATATGGCAATATAAAATCACCATCGAACGACGGACCAAGCCCATATATAAGCTTGCCGGAATGCCGACGGTGATCAATTCATCAAGTTCTCATACATATATGGTAAAAAGAATCAATCATCAACGTCGAGCGACGGACCAGGCCAATATATAGGCCTTCCGGAACGCCGGCGGTGATCAAGGCACCAATTTCATACATACACAATAAACAAAACTGTCACTATCGAACGACGGACCAAGCCCATATATAAGCTTGCCGGAACACCGACAGTGAGCGACTCATTATTTCATGCATATATAAAAAAACCACCGGTTGAACGACGGACTAAGCTCATATATAGGCTTCCCAGAACGCCGACCGTGGGATCACAATATTTGGATGAATAAATACAGATCACACACACCCAAAGACCAGGGCTATATACACCTTGACAAAAAAAAGTTTTATGCATTCAGGGCATTATATCCCTGACACTTCTAGTAATGGGAGAGATGCCACAGCGAACAGACGTAATCAGATAATTTGGAAAGGCAGATTACCCAAGGAATATTCGATCCAGACCGTATCCTAGTGTTCCCGTCTCCCTGCACCTACATGATGAGGAGATGGAATAGAGATTAAAAGCAACATCCAAGATGCTAAAGGATAGATCATTTCTTGGCAATGATAGGACAAAGAAAGAGGCATACCCAATTGGAGGAGTCAACACTTGCCAACACGGAGGTGCATCTTGTGAGGGATTGAAAACAATCTGGGACTGAGGAAATAGCAGACTAATTAGTCAATGAATCAATTTAGCCACTAGCGAAGTCGTATATAATTTGCTAAGCTATCAAAAGGATTGCGGCCGGCCGAACGGAAGTAGACCTTCGTCTCCGTCGTCTTTTGTCTTGCTTTAAGAAAAGAAAAGGAGACTTGCTGTTTAAAGAGAGTTGAGGGGATAGCAGACGCAGTTTGTTATCCGGATGGAGTTTGTTAGTCGGACGTGGCCTCATTTTTAGCCTTCACAATTGCAACATATGGTTAAAAAGCTGTACGTAACTGGCACACGATCGTCTAAAAGTTATAAACCCATTATACTCACCAGAAGTGCTTTAAACAAAATATGTATAGTTTCGAGCTCTAGGCCCGAGTCAATAAAATAAAATAAAATAAATCTCACTTCGAACCCAGACCTTGAGGGGCATCTGTTGACATGGATTTTGACCGAGATAAATAAATGTATAAAATATAAATTCAAAATAGCAAAAATAAAACGTTCGATAATGAAAAGAATTAATTTAAAGAAATCACTCAACAACTCAATCAACCAAGACATCGACGACTGGCAGCTCCAACTTTGTTGATGTACATTGCAAGAGAAAGTTTTTTTTTGCGGGAATTGCAAGAGAAAGTTGCAAGCCTCGCAACGACCTACTCCATCGCAATCTCCGGAGAGCACCCTCCGCTGAAACCGCCCTCATGGAATCATCATTGTCGCAGGGGCCCCGCCGTGCACAGCTCCGACTTCTCTGTCGTAGCGAGAAACAAACATAGGCGCACCCATTGACGCATTGGACCGTCGGGACCAGGAGGATTACCTGCGACCAACTCTGCATGTCCACCCTAGGGAAAGCGCGAAGGGGAACTAGTCTTCAAGATGACGACCACAAGGGAAAAGCGACCCGGGAACGACGCCATCAGCCGACACTGCTACAGCAGCGCAAAAGGCTTTCACCCAAAGACAAACCTCGAAGACGGACAAGGCCGAAGAGTACCATGACAACCCTGCGGAAGGAGGAACAACACCCACGGGTGCCGCGCCGTCGGCGTTGGCCATCAAAATATCACGGCATATTAACAAAATGCATAGACAATATAATTGGTGACTAAATAAAATTTAGCATCAATTGAATCTTTAGTTAGCACGAGCATGCGTTATGTGCTAATGCATGCAGGCTAGGCAGCGTACATGCATGAACGTACGTGGCATGGCCCTCACAGCCAATAATTAATTTTTTTGAGCAAATCAACACAGTCATCATGCATATGCAAAAGCTGCTCCGATTATAAATAATCAAAGTAAGAAGCCCATACGTGCCTTGTAGCAGGGGCCATCTCTAGATAAAGCTTGATTAAGGAAATTCACTAAACTAATTGGACCAGAGGGCCATGTGTGCTCTCGCCGAAGTCCCATCAATCAACTCAGGAGACCAAGTCTACCCATGTTCTACCATTCAGCCACGACTCCTGCTCCCACGTCCTGCACGACAGCGACGTGCAGGCTAACTCCTTGGCGCGTGCGGCAACCTCCAAAGGCCAATGCTCCACACCCTCCCCTATAAATACCAGGCAGATGCACTGCTCTAGGGTCGGCCCTGAGTTCGTTCATTTCCTCTGCCAAAAATCATACACACGTAGTAGCACAAAAAGAGAGAAGGAGGCAGGCGTGCAGGAGGTTTGAAAGGTGAGATTCAATGGCTCTCCTCTAGCCCCTAGTTTGGTCATTATGGTACAGGCCAGGGAGCTTTTTTCTTCTTCTTGTCCTAAATCTCTAGCCCTTGGTCCGGCCATCACGGTACAAATCAAGGGGCATGTTTCATCTTTCGAAAATTCTTGTTCTTGGTTCGGCCATCGCGGTACAAATCAAGGAGCATATTTCATCTCCCCAAAATTCTTGGCCTTAGTCCGGCCATTGCGGTATAGACTAAGGTGTATGTTTAATCTATCTCAAAATTTTGCATTTGATTTGACCATTTTGATACAGACTAAAGAGTATGTTGCATCCATCCCAGAATTTTGTCCTTGGTTCGGCCATCGCGGTACAAACCAAGGAGCATGTTATATCTACCCCAAACTTTTGCCTTTGGCTTGGCCATCGCGGTACGAGTCAAGGAGCATGCATGGTTCTTGTAAGCACGGTTCCCTTAAATGTTGCGTGCACTTCATCCCATTGATCTCCGTCTTGGTTCGGTCCCTTTAGCGATACAAGCCAAGATGAACGTCTCGTTCCTTGGTTTGGTCTCTATACATGGATACAAATCAAGAGAGTACCATAGGTACAAAAACCTCATAAAAATTGAATTAATTTGGTCATCATAAAAAAATGGATATGACTAAGTTGGAATAAAATTACGAACGCACTAAACTGAACTCATGATAATATCTTGTTTGGTTGTGCTACAGGCATTATGTGTCATGCTAGTTGCAATACAACTACGAGCATAAAAATATATTCCCTCACTTGGTTACGCTGCACGTGGGCATTATCTTAATGCCACACGGTGTTAGTAGTAATACGAGCAGGGCAAGACTTAATTAAAAAAATGTGTTCACGATACACACCTAGAAACCAAATCATGCAAGATGAATGATAAAACATGTTGCATCATAAAAAACCAATCTTACTTGGTTACGCTACATGCGGGCATTATCTTAATGCTACACGGTGTTAGTAGTAATACAAGTGAGAGAAAATTAAACAAAAATATTTAGGCCACATATTTGGTCCAAAGTCAAATAAAATATGGCATGAAATGCTCCAATGCTATAAGAGCCTAAACTATTAGTATCGTCATAAATGGATACCACAAACTCACTTTACTTGGGTTATGCTACACACTAGCGCTAATGAAATGACGCTATGTGGAGTAAAGCAGAACTTAATAAAAATAAGTTCACTCCACATCCACATATGCATACAAAATTCATGCAAAATACATGATAAGGCATATTTCATGTAGCCCACATAGGCTTTAACAAATATAAAATATCATAAACAAACTCCATTTGGGTCAAGCTATACGTGTGTGTCATATCATTGCACCGTGTGGTTAATATTGATACCGTGTGAAGTTGAAGTCAACAAAATATGGCACATATCATATGCACCATAAAAAGCATCAAATTGTGTCAGAAAGCTTCAATCCATTATGCTACACACGGGCACCATATCAGTCTCGCGCGGTGATAGTAGTAATGTGATGATGTAAAACTTATTAAAATTGGCATGTCACATGTATCCATGCCACCAAAACCAAAGATGTCATATAAAATTCCCAAAGAAAAGCATACCCATATCCTATGTGCCAAACGTAGGATAAAACTAAGCCTAGCCAAAACCAACCTTCATTCTGCACCATCATATAAATGAGGTTGAACACAAATAAATTTGTTGCATGTTAGGAAAATATATACTCCAACATATCAAACACGAAATTATGGAGAAGTACTTGCATGAAAGCAAACTTCAAGTACCCAAGCAGGAGTGCATGGACGATCGCGAGGAGGATTTTTCTTGTAGCATATTGTAATAGGAATGTGTTGCAACCTTATGTAATAGATATGTTGGAATTCTTAATCAGGGGTTTTCTCTTTGGAGATGTAATTAACAGAATTTTTATGTAAATGTAAGAGTTCTGAAAATAAAGTAGCTGCAATGTTTGATCCTATTTTTATTGTATGCATCTACGCATTTAAATTATTAACTTTGTATCAATGACGTGGACGCGTGTCTCACGCCCGCCATTTTCCCGTCATCAGATTCTGGCACGCTCGGTGGGACTTTTTAGAATTATCAACAAACAGGGAGGGACTGAAAATTTAACGACTGACCGTCCAAAGTTATTGGTTCAGAAAAATCATATTCTTGCGAAAAATCAAGTTTGCGCTTAAGGGGGAGCCTCTCTTCCTCGTCATCATGAGTGGGCGATAAATTTCTACGCTTCTGCCCGCCAGTGGCCGGGGCAGTTTCCGGAAGATCATCACTACCCACTAGCAATGGACGAGCAGAGGAAGAACCAACTGCAACAACAGACTTTGGTATGCCACTTTGCTGCAGCCACATATATAAAAGGATGATATTATTAGTACTCATTAGTACAACAAAGAAATGAACAAGTTGTACGCAAACCATTAATTCACCTCTTTAGATTTCATGGGTTGAGTAGCGACAGCATCCTTAACCTTTCGCTTCTTCTGTTAAAAAGGAGATATAGAAAAAATGAGACAAAGAAAGGAGCAAACCAACTATGGTAGTACCAAATATATATAGATGTATATATCTTACCTTTTAGAGTTGATTAAAGGTTCATCATTTGAGTGAAAGCCACACAAAATGGGGCCCCAGTGGTCCATAATTCTCCTTACATTCAATTTGATGGCTGCAATATGCTCCGCCTTACCCCTGGCAGAGACTTCCTTTATAACAACAAAATCATTCTCCGAAAGCTTGCGAGGAACTATGTACTCCTCTCCGCGTTTCAGAAAATTACGTTTCCAGGGATTATAATTCAGACCATTCGAGATGCCCGGACGAAGAGTATTGAATATGTTGTTAAATGGTTTCATATATCCCACCCACCAGTTGTTCCAGGCCACAGAAGAAAATGCCTCATGGGCATCATTAAGAAGGTACTGGAACTCTCCTTGGCCCGAGCGTAACAAATGTGACCAATACGCATGTGCAACCCCAGTATCCTTCTTTGTGTACACGCTGACCAACGGAGCATAGGGCACTTGTTGTCTCAAAGTAAGTTGTCGTGCAACTCGATCAGGATGATATGGCTCCGCTATGCAAAGATCATCAACATCAGTAGCACGCCTCCATGGAAGCATACCCCGGTGTGAAGAAATGGTGAAAGACCTTTGCAACTGATCCACCCCGACTAAGTTCTTTGGAGTATAAGGATTCCAAAAAATATTGGCTCTGTCATCAAGGAAAATGCGTGCCTTAGCAGGACTGAAAGTTATGGGAACCTGAAACATAGTTTTAACCATGGTTTGTTGCATCGGCAATTGCTTAACATCTGGAAGATGTTTCCCGTTCACTTTGTCCTTAAATGGTTTTCTCAAATAGAGACCCATCCACCCCGCGATATAATGCATTGGCCAAATTCTTTTCTCATAAGAGGGAGCAACGGAGTGCATACTGATCCTTCGAAGAGAATAATACAATGAACAAAGTGCTGAGGGGGCTAAAGAGATCTTGTGACTCGAAACGATCCAAGAGGCCATCAGAAGGACACCGGGACGAATATAAGGCCCCCACCAACAACCACGTAAGAGCAAAGCCAGTGGGCTATAAAAGCCGCAACGTACATGTGTTGTTCCCGAAGGGAGGTGAAAGATGAAGTGCATTCGCGTTTGTTATGGAAATGGTCACACCAAATTTGAAAAGTCACACTTCCATTTTCGCGGCTGAGCCGATAGAATTCTTCTAAAAGGCCAGATAAGAAATTTGGGAACATAAGCTTTGAAGGTTCTAGGTCATCTATAGAGGGAACATATTCCTCGTATGGTTCTCCAACTGAAGGAAGACCCGACATTAGAAGCATGTCAAGCAGAGTCACAGTGCGTTCACCAGATGAAAAAAGAAAAGTATTTGTTTCTGGATCCCATCTTTCCAGTAGTGACCTCAGTAACGAATCTAAAACTTCATATTCACCAAGAGAGCAATAAATGGCCCCATAAATGTAATCGGTGTTCTCCGCTTCTCCTTTCAAACAAAATGAGTGGTTATTCAATATAGAAATGCCCCACTCAACATAGCCTTTGGGTTGCGGAACATACTCAACTATGTGACCATCCCAACCTAGACCTTTTGCTACCATCTTGGTCCCTAGGGTGTAGGCTTCATGATCAGGTTTAGGATAAGGTGCTAGTGGATGAAACGAATAGTCACTAAGAGTAGACCCCACATTCCAACCACGAGGATGGTGCATCAAATCCGCATGTGCGAGCACCTGTTGTCTGATCACTGGGTTGACCTCTTCATTAGTATTAGGCTCATACAGATGCCGCTCAGCTAACTGGCAAATCGATAGTTCATTCGAAGGAACAAACCCCTCACCATGCGCCATCTATATATAAAAAGGCACAAAATGAATACGATGGCATGTATATGTGTAAAAGAAACGCCTAGTTAAATAAAAAAGAGGGGGAAATGTCATGGTGTGTTACCTAGCTCTAGTAGCAACTATCTTTAGCCAACTATTAAATACTTTCCCTATAAAACAAAAATGGAAACATTGGAGTAAATAAAAGACATCAGATCCAATCATTGGTTGTATATGTTATGTGGCACTTATAATTGTTTCCACGGTCGTACGACGGACCAAGCCCATATAGGGACTTGCTGGGACGCCAACCGTAGGAAAAATATATTTTCAACATAATCTATATGTGGCACTAATAATTGCCTCCACGGTCGCACGACGGACCAAGCCCACATAGGGACTCGTCGGGACACCCACCGTGAGAAAAACATATTGCTGGCATAATAAATATACATGGCACTTGTAATCATCTTCGTAGTTGTACGACGGACCAAGCCGATATACGGATTTTCCGGAATGCCAACTGGGAAGAAATCATATTGTAAACATATATGCTATACTTACTGATCTCAACGGTTGTACGACGGACCAAGCCCGCATAGAGACTTGCCGGGACGCCAACTGAAAAGAAACCCAATGCCGATCTCAACGGTTGTATGACAGGCCATTCCCATATAAGAACTCGCCGAGCGAAATTCGTGAGGAAATTATTGGCATAGGTTACATAAAAGAAAATCGATCAAAGATGAAAGGGATTTATACTACACACATGAGTCTTCACGGCTGTACGACGGACCAAGTTCAAACAAACTTGCCGGCACGCCAACCGTGAAACCAAGATGTTGCTTGATCACACATACATCCAGAAGAGACACCATCCTCATATATAAACAAAAAATCACATGTTATGCGTTGTGCGTTGCGTGCATGACTACAATATATATCCTACTTTCAAACAAAGACAGGAAGGAGACGAGTCTCGAAGTTATGGTACCTGGCCGGAGAGGAAACGTCCGATCAATTCTACTAGATTGTAATCAGCTCACCTAAAAAAATAGAAAGAGATTGGGCTTAGGATAAGGTACATGAATCACGTCCTCGGAAAGCAATCACATACTCATCGGCATCTGAGGCAGGAATTGATCTGCACTTCTACGCGGGCTGCTAGCTTTTGTGCCTAACAAAAGATAAACTGGAGATCAGTTGCATGACGGAGACGCAAGACCAGATGCAATCGTTGGTTTAATCACGATACAGACCGGAAGTCTCCGAAGAGCAAAGCTAGATTGAGATCGCCAAGGCGTCGTAGTAGCACACAAACTGAAGCTAAAGGATATAAGGAAGAAGAAAATACGCTGGTTTGGTTACCAAACCAACAACGAGAAAAGTGCTGCTCAGCACGCTACTGAGATCTAGGCAACAACGCTAGCAGTTCAAACCATTAGCTCCTTATCCTTTGGAGTTTCAACTAATTCTCAAGCCGGCAAACTTGTAACAACCCTCCAGGATTAAGGCCTTATCCACTTAAATGATCCAAACAAACTTAAAATAACATACATACAACGCACCTAGCCGACTATCAAGACCGCTATTTCAATAAAACATGCGTACACCTCTAGCGCTAAGCCAAATCTCTGAGGCACGTTAAAAAAAGATACATATACTTTCGAGCTCTGAATCCGAATTAAAAAAAACATTCACATTCAGACCTCGAGGGGCATCTGTTGACACCGATTTTGGCTAAAGTGAAACATGGTGCTTAGATATTATTAAAATAAAGTAATTTATATAAAAAATAGCATGATGAATTCTGCCGCGCCACTCAATAGAAAATAACAGACCCGGAAATAAAAGGGAAGGTGCAACATCGTCGCATAAATTAGTGGACATATCACTTTCATACACATATACCATCATCAACCACGAAATTCCAACGTTGACACAAATTCAAAGTTTCATAGACGAAACTAATATTGCCACAATGCTATATCATATTTATGAGCATTATTTTGTCATCGCTAAAAAAATATTAGCACAATAATGTTCGCGTAAAATAATATAACACGCGACGATGTATAAAAAAATGTCAAGTCATCATGAATTATATATCAGTGGAAAAATGCTTCCCCATGTCTAAATCTGACCAAGTGCACTTATATGGAATAGCTACGTACATGCATGCATATCCTATTCCATCAGCCGATCGCATGCAAGCATGCCCAGAGCCCACGCATTATGTAGCCTAATTAAGCCCAGCTGATGGGACATTGCCTGTAATTAGTGATTAAACAAATAAAAAAGGGAAAGGAGCCAGCCACGCTCCCACTTTCATGGACACGATCCCACGATCAGAACGTGGGCAGGCGCGCGTCCAGCCGGCCCTCCATTGCTTCCCTTCCTATAAATACCAGACCGTTCGACTGATCTCCGGTCGCTCATTTTCTCATCCGCGCGCCACCGCTGCTCGCTCATCATTCATCAAACGATTCATCCATTCATCATTCACACACATACATACGCTGCAACGCCGCTCTTCGTCGTCGCCGTCGTCGTTGCCGGCCGTTCGTCTCGCTGTCGTCGTCGACGCCAGCCGCTCGTCGCCGGCCGTCCGCTCGCCGTCATTGTTGCCGAGCCGTCGTCACCGTCCGTTCGTGCCATTCATCGCCGGATGCTCACCATCTGCATCACCCACGAGCTGCTCTAAATGGGCGGCTGCTCATCTACATCACCACATCACATGTACGTGACCACATCCAAGGCAAGGTGAGAATTCAAGGCAACCTCCTGGCTCCATTCTTGATGTATCCCTGTTGAATCATATGCCTCAAATAGTATGGGTGTTCTTCGTCACTTCACATTCACATAGCACATCTTGTTTGGTCTCATGGGATCTAGCACCCCTTGTTGATACAAACCAACGTTAGTTTAGGTTGCTCTTGTTTTGGTCTCATGGTGATGTTGTATCCCATGTTGATACAATTCAAGACTAGAATATATCCATCTATGATGCTACCATTTCACCGTACACATCATATATGTTCGGTGCTGCCTAATTAATTCTCTCTTGGTTCGGTCTCATGGTGATTTTGATCCCATGTTGATACAAATCAAGATGATAAATGGAATGCTGGGTCTAGTCATATATTGATCCTCAATCCTATAGTGATGCAAAACTAAGTGCACACGATGCAACTAAAAGTCTTCTTGTTTTGGTCTCATGGTGATCTTGCATCTCCATGTTGATACAAGTCAAGACCAAAAATTATGCTCATCTTGTTTTGGTCTCGTGGCGATCTTGCATCCCATATTGATACAATTCAAGAATAAAGATATGTCCATCTTGATTTGGTCTCATGGTGATCATGCATCCCATGTTGATACAAATCAAGGATAGAAATAGAAATAAAGCTTATATTGATTTGGTTTCATAAAGTCCTATTTTGTTGGAAATTCACACATGTTTCTTCCATATAATTTATAGTCTGGCTAGACCCCTAAGTGCATCAGTATAGGGTGTAAACTTGGAGCATACGGCTATATGTTCATTATTCTCAAGAAGCAGGAGTATACGCTAGTGAAAACCCAAGTGAAACAAAGTCATGACAACTCAATATCCATGACTTTTGCTCTTCGTAGTTTAGGGCGATATATCTAGATTGCGAGAATTGTCATATACTTCATCATGTCCATGCGAAACATACACTAATATATATTTCTGTTTGGTTACACCACAAGCATACGATCTATGCTATGTTGGTGATAATACAAGCAAGAAGAAGTACCGACACTTCATTTGGTTATGCTACATATGGGCACGAAGTTGCTACATGATGTTAGTACTAATACAAGTGAAGTCAAACTTTATAAAAGAAATATTCTCATTCAAACCCATATAAATATTTGACTAGATCCACTTAGTCGCATGACCATATATGACATGTTTGAGACTAGCAAAACTAGTGTTTAAGCATAACCCATATGTTATAATATAATCTCTCATACGGATTAAAATTGTACCATGCATAGAAAAGTAGCTAGGGTCATAGTCTATGTTACCCGCACTAAACATAATATAGTGCGATCGAATATGTCATCAACAAATTTCATATAGTCCTCGCATATAATGGCTCGAGGCAACGCTATATACGTTGCTATAAAGTAAACCTAACTCATAAAAATAGTTATGCCCTATATTGCATATACACCGTTAGCCCGGCTAGTCAACCATTAAATAAGACAACTACTACATATTCGCTATGGTTAATGAGCTAGGCATAAACGTGCCATATGATTGAACATTGTCAAATCATGAATGTTGTGCAACGCATATGTTATCATAGACGAAGTTCAAGGCTTTCTAAGTACGCCGACGTTGAAGACAACAAGGAGGATTTTTATTTCTACATTTTTTAGTTTTCTTTTAATTCTACATTTTGTAGTACTCATGTATTGTGATGCTATGTAATAGATATGTTGGAATTCTTAATCAGGGGTTTTCTCTATGGAGATGTAATTAACAGATCTTTTATGTAAATGAAAGAGTTCTAGAAATAAAGTACCTGCAATGTTTGATCCTATTTTTATTGCATGCATTTATGCGTTTAAATTTCACTCTGTATCAATGACGTGGACGCGTATTCTCACGCCCGCCATTTTTCCCGTCATCAAGGGTCGAGTAAACATATCCCTTCGAAGGGAGTTCGTGCTCCTGCAGCCGCTTCCAGGAGTTCGGAGGCGCCGGATACATTAATGGGCATGTTGCAGAATGCGTCCATCTCAAAGGAACATCGTACCTTAATGGGTATGGTAGTTGAGAGGATTCTATCCGCAAGAAGCGGATTGAATGAAGCCTTCATGGGCCTACTAAGAGGCTTTGAGGTATGTAATATCTTAACCGCTCTTTACATGCCGAGTGCGCCTGTGTATAGATAGTAGCCCCTGAGACTCTGGTCGGCTTCCACAGGGAGGCGATCAGAGTATCAAAAATATATGCTCAGGAAATGACATGATTAATTTGAAAACAGGCTGGTATGTCAATGGCGACTGCGCATGCTGCGGAAGTTGCAGATTTAAAGCAGAAACTTGAGTCAGCGGATGGGGATATTACTCTTATCGACAGGTGGCTCAACGAGGCACAAGGTATGTTTTGGGTCCGTCGGCTTATGCATGTATACTAATGTGAGCACGAAGCTGAAAATTATATAGTGGGACATGCGTAATTGCAGATGGTGCTGCTACGGTTGAGACCCTTCGGGCGGAACTAGCCTGGGCCAAGGAGCAAGCCAGAGTGAGCAATGCGACTGTCGAGAAGGCCGCTGCTGAGTTAAAGGCCGAACAAGCTGCTCGGCGCCAGTGCAAGGAGAGAATATCTACCATGGTGCGAGAGCTGAAGGATGCCACAAGCCAATGCGAATCACTAGAGAAGGATAACAAAGCCAAGGCATCCGAACTTAACAAGGCTTTACAAGAGGCGCAAGAGGCATGGTCCGAGTCTAGAGCGGCTCGGGAGGAGATCTGGCAAGCTGGGCAGATAGCGGCTGGTATGCCCTTTCTATAACAGACTAAATTTGGCGACCCGTAGTATGCCCTGCTTAATCAATTGTGGAGTTCTCCAGACCCATTCTTGGACCTGCCGAAGAGTGTCGCCGATGCGGCACAGTTTTATGAAGCACAAGACGGACATGCAGTGGAGAAGCTTTTCTGGTCATAGTTCAACATGCCAAAGCGTCTGCCATTGCTGAACAAACAAATGGCCCAGTGGGCCGAGCTCACAAGGTGTCTAGAGCTGCCATGAAGGAAGTCGTGGTTCGGCTATGGCCAACTAAGCCAATTCTGAATAGTTATTTGGGTTTGGTGCAGCGACTTATTAATGCGGTGCTGCATGTCGACGCCATTAAACGGTCGGCGTGCATTGAAGGTGCACGGATGGCCTTTGCCCACGTCAAGACGTACTGGGTGAAAATGAAGGTCGTCGATGTTACAGCAAACAGTCCGCCCGAGGGCAAGGACCATTGCACGCTGGAGCATTATTTTGAAGATGTCCTAGAGGGCGCCTGCTTGATAAAGGGTCAGTGCTCGAAGAATATTATGTTCGAGTGAATGTATCAGAATTGTGATAACAATATTACGGTATATTAAGGTTGTGTTATATTTATGCCTTTTGCCTGAAAGGCATTTCCTCCTGTGCGGCCATTTTTTTTATAATCTGAAGGTTTGCCAGTTTTCGGCTTCAGCCCCCTCGCATATAATGCAGGGGTGTTCAGAATAGCAACTGACTACACTTGACCCAACGTCTTGGTCCGTGAAGGAGGTGCCAGTGCGGCGAACTAGGCAATCAGACTATAGGGTTTTAACACCTTCACTTAGCTATAGGAGTTTGACATTGGGTCTATGATATAGCCCCTTGTATGTACGCGGTTATCCGAATACGGCTACGCTACATAGGTGACCAGAAAACGGTACTTCGTGTTATACAGAAGAAATCACAAAAGATTTTAATAAGTCGCCGAGTGGTTGACCAGCTCTCGTCGTATCATGATAGTCAGTTTTTGGCTTTCTCTAGTGAGGTGCTTAACCAGGTGAACTAGAAACACAATCGCAGTAGTTCTCCCTTTACTACCCTAGCCGATAGAGCGGAACGTAAGGTAGTAAGCACAGGAGCCGCGCAACCCAACTATTGACGAAAGACATGATTTGGAGCTGATGCATATAATGCCAAAACTCGTGACGCCGAAGTATGCTATAGAGTTGTTCGGACTCATTGGCAATTTAATATGTTGTCGTATCGAGCCCCTGGTGATTAGTGCCGAGGTGTGTATGTGAAACCACCGAAAAGGTACAGTTCTATAAAAATAAATACTGAAGATGGATTATGTCCACTGGAATCTGATTGATATGTCAAGCGCAATTTTACAGATTATAACACCTCTACCCAGGTCATTTTACATGCCAGGGGTCGAAGGCTGAGGAAAAAGGCTATATCCAGGTTTTAAATAGAGTGTTTGATCTACAAAAATCTTTTGGACCTCCTGTCACATGTCTGTGCTGCCTTTGCCTTAGCAAAGAGGATTCCTTAAAAGGAGCAATCTTTGGTTGCCTAGACGAAACTGGGTTCCGAAAGAGTCCTTGCAGGTCCATAGGACGAACATGTTTTGATTCATCTGTGACAAAAGATAAGAAATAGTTTAAAAAGAAGGGAGAAAAGCTATAGGAGGACGAACCGTGCTGTAGGTCTGACCGCATTGTGCCTCCACCGACGACCAAGGTATGTTAAGTGCATAATTATGCATGCGCGATGTGAACTTCGCGGGCATATGCGGTGAACGACGGAGGCAGAACTGCTAATCCAGCTCGAAAATTGACCGGCCTTGTATAGTAGAGGCCGGTGGCTTAATGGGCGATAAGGTTTGCGGTTTAACGAGTCTACTTTGTACTTCGGCTGTGATGGCCGTGGTATACTCCTCGGAACGGAGGGGTTGTTCCGTTTTTCCAGTGATCGTTATGACGCCGCGTGGTCCGGGCATCTTAAGCTTTAGATAGGCGTAGTGTGGGACCCCATTGAAACGAGCGAACGCGGTCTGCCCAAGCAGTGCACGGTATCCACTGCAGAACGGAACAATATGAAGATCAAGGCTTTGCTTCGGAAGTTGTTCGTCGAACTGAAGACTACTTCCAGTGTGATTGAGCCCGTAAGGTGAGCTTCTTCGTCAGGTATTACACCGTTAAAGGTAGTTGTGGTGGGCTGGATCCTTGAGAGATCAATGCCCATTTTGCGAATAGTGTCTTGATAGAGCAAATTAAGGCTACTGCCACCGTCCAGAAGGACTCGTGTGAGATGGAATCCATCAATGATTGGGTCGAGGACCAAAGCTGTCGAACCCTTATGACAGATACCTGTTGGGTGGTCATTGCGACCAAAAGTGATCGGACAGCCTGCCCATAGGTTAAATTTTGGTACTACCGGCTTTATGGCGTAGTCATCTCGTGGTTCATGCTTGCGCTCCCTCGTAGGGATATGCGTCACAGATATCATGTTTACTGTTTTTTCTTCGGGGGGAAATTGCTTGTGTCCCCCGGTGTTTGGCTGGCGAGTCTTCTCGTCTTTGTTGTCACTAGGCGGCCCCTTCCCTTTGTGTTCAGCATTGAGCTTGCCTGCTTGTTTAAAAACCCAACAATTTATGTTGGTATGGTTGGCGGGTTTGTCAGGGTTGCCATGAATTTGACAGGGCCGATCCAGTATCCTGTCTAAACTGGATGGGCCATCTTTGTTTGCATTGAATGGCTTCTTCTGTTGACCGGATTTGGAACCACTGAATCCGGTGTTGACCGACATGTCTTGGGTTCCTACATAATTGTTTCGACGCTTGTTTTTATTGCGTCGAGGCTTGCCATTGCCGTCCCTGACCTCAGAGGTTCCAGGATTGCTGATGCTATTGTTTCGGCGGGCCAGCCAGCTGTCTTCTCCCGCACAGAAGCGGGTCATCAGTGCGGTAAGAGCTGCCACAGGATCGCTGGTGCTATTGTTTTTTTGGTTGAGGTGACGGGCCATCCATTCATCTTGGACACTATGTTTAAAATCCGCTAGGGCTTCGGCGTTCGGACAGTCGACGATTTGGTTCTTTTTAATTAAGAACCTAGTCCAGAGCTTCCTGGCTGACTCTCGGGGCTGCTGGATGATGTGACTGAGGTCATCGGCATCTGGAGGCTGGACATATGTACCTTGGAAGTTGTCGCGAAAGGCGTCTTCCAGGTCTTCCTAGTTGCCAATAGAGTTTTCTGGGAGGTTGTTTAGCCAGTGCCAGGCTGGTCCCTTTAATTTTATTGGGAGGTATTTGATGGCATGGAGATCATCACCGCAGACCATATGAATATGGAGAAGGAAATCCTCAATCCATACCGTGGGATCTGTTGTTCCATCATACGATTCGATATTCATAGGCTTGAACCCTTCTGGGAATTCATGCTCCATTACTTCATCAGTGAAGCAGAGGGGGTGTGCGGCGCCTCTATATCAGGCCAAGTCGCGACGTAGCTCGGATGGAGTCCGTCTGCGGTTTTCGGCCCAGGCGTGATTATGCTTGTCACGTCTGGCTAGATAGCCATCGTCGCGCGTTGGGGCATGCCCTCGCGATCCGTAGATCGATCTGGTCTGACCTGCTCTACTACCCAGGTCTTGCCGCAGGTCATATGTGTATCCCCGAGCTATTATACCTCTACCTTTACGGCAATGTAGTATGGGTTGGTGTTCGGCTTGAGTCGCCGTTTTGTCCCGACCACAAGGTGGTCGGTCAGCCGCATTATGTGCTGAAGGTGCAGGCTCGAGGGCCTCGTCGTCAAATTGGGGTAGCAGTTTATGCTTCGGGTAAATTTTGGTTGGGCGTTCGAGGCCATATTCCTCGGCTGCTAGGACATTAGTCCATATATCGTTGAGCAGATCTTGATCAGTTTGAAGCTGCTGCTACTTCTTTTTGAGGTTCCTTGCAGTGGCAATTAGCCGGTGCTTAAAGCGCTCCTGCTCGAGAGGTTCCTTAGGCACGATAAAATCCTCGTTGCTGAGGCTCACCTCATCCTCAGAGAGAGGAAGATAATTGATGTCCTCCGAGTCTTTGTTTTCAGCCTGTTCGTCGGGGCTAGCTTGCCCATCTTCCCGGTCGTCCTGTTCGGAGGTCGGCTCGACGGGTTCTTCTTTGTCTTCGGCATCGTCCGCAGTGTTGTTGCCTCCTGTGCCGGTATTGCAATCTTTTCCACGGGGTTATTTAGAGCGGTGCCGCTGGCATCAGCGCTTTGGCTGTGTCTCAGGAGGTTTATCCTCGACTGGATCTTCTTTATCATTGCTGCTACCTTCTTTGGGTGTGTCCACCACGTACACGTCATACGAAGAGGTGGCCATCCAGCGTCCGGTAAACAGCGGGTTTTCGGCCTGCTCCTCTCCGGCATCATTGTCCATACCGTCGATGTCTTCGGAACCATAGTCGAGCATGTCAGTTAAGTCTCGACGGTGGCTATGAAGTGGGTGGTGGGTGGGACGTAAAATTCCCCGCTCATAGCCCCTAGTCCGGGTTGGGCGTAGTTCGGACATTGCTCCTCTGTAATGACGAGGGATCGCATCAGGTCCAGAGCCTCGCTTAAAGGTGAGGTTTGACCAGGGAGAAGGAAACCCGTGGAGTACGGCGAGATGGAAACTCCTTGCCCGGGCTCACACGATGCTAACTCCGATGGTTCCGAGCCAGTGTCCGGAGAAGAGTCCGGCTTCATGATGGTTGCCAGTGACACTACTTCGTTCGGTTCTCCCGTGCTTGGCTTAGCGGCCACAGATAGTCCGGCGGGCTCAATAATCCCGTCTTCGGATATGGTGACGCAATCTGGATCTAAAGCCAGAGCGGAGGTTGGGGTTGTGAACCCTTGGAATATCAAGTATGCTCGGATATCAGCGACATAATCCAGATTTCCAAAACTAATCTGGTGACCTGGGGCGTAGCTGTCGATCTGCTCTAGATGGCCAAGCCAGTTGGCCCGTAGTGCGAAGCCGCCGAACACAAAGATCTGACCGGGGAGGAAAACCTCCCCCAGGGCAGCATTGTTGTAGATGATTGATGGAGCCATCGACGCAGTGGAACTCTCAATGAAAACAACAATGCCGGTGTCAAAACCGGCGGATCTCGGGTAGGGGGTACCGAACTGTGCGTCTAAGGTCGATGGTAGCAGGAGGCAGGGGGCACGAAGTTTTACCTAGGTTCGGGACCTCTTGATGGAGGTAATACCCTACTTCCTGCTTGATTGATCTTGATGAATATGAGGATTACAAGAGTTGATTGTCACACCCTAGCTCGTTCATGCATTAGAGTGTTGCATCATGTCTTCTTTTCCAGAAAACTGAAATGGGGATGACAGAACCCCCAGCACCCGCTGGAAACAACTAGGGTTTACTAAATTATTTTCAATGAACCGAAAATGCCCTTCATAAATGTTCACCATCTTTGGTCCTGGCTAAAACCTCTGCCAAAAATGGTTTCATACGTTTGGAGGCCATTCTGGATTTTTGCACCAAGCCATAAGTATTTGCATTTGGGAAATTTAAATCCTATAAATATTTTAAAATGCCCAAATAACCTTGAAAGTATTTTTAAACTGTTGAGAATATTTTCAAATGTGCCTCTGAATATTTTCAGGTTTTTCCTAAATGGAATTGTATTTTTACTATTTCAAAACACAGAACAGGAATAAATAAAAAGAAAAACAGCAAGCAGAGAGAGTAGAGGATTACCTGGCGCTCACCTAGCAGGCCCACCTAGCCGGCCCAGCCCAGCCACCGCTCCAGCGAGCTGCTTGGCTCGGCCAGGCAAGCAGGCAGGTGCTCGACGCCGGCACCAGCGCGCGCCACGCAGCTGCCCACCCCCTGCTTCCTCCCCTCGTTGTTCTGCTGCCTTGGGTCAGTCACCCATTCCTCCCCGAGCTCGCAGACACGCCTCTTCCTCCCCAGCTCCTCTCCCTCGCTCTCCCGCACCATGGCCGACGCTGCCGCGGCCGCGCCACCGTGATAACCGCGTCCGCTGTCGTCCCCGTGCCGCGTCACCGTGTCCGTTCGCTCCGCCGTCGTCAACTATGTCGAGCAGGCCGAGCCCCGAGTGCTCACCCGCTCTGGAGTCGCCCTGACCCCGTCTCCCCCAACGCCGGCCGCCGGGATCGCCATCGTCGCCCCGCTCAGCTCCGGCCTTCCCCGAGCCCGCTTCGACGCTTGCTGCAATCGCCATGAGCTCAGCTCCGTCGTCCCCCTCTCCGTTTACTATCGCCTGCATCGTATGCACCGCACCACGTTTACCCACACCCGCCGCCGCCGAGCTCGTTGCCGACATGACTCCGGCCACCCACCGGCCACACCACCGTGACCAACGCACTCACCGCACTCGTAGGAACCCGTAGCACTACTCCACACGCCTCGCCGTGCCCCGTAGCCTCGGGTTCGACCTCACCCGAGCTCCGGCAGCCGCACAGCTCGTCGCCGGCGACATTTCTGGCCACCCATTCACGGAGTTCGCTTCATTCACGGAGTTCGCTTATAACAATAGTTATCAAGCTAGCTTGGGCAAAGGTCCTTTAGAAGTTCTCTATGGACGAAAATGTCGAACAAATCTTAACTGGTCAGAAACGGGGGAAAGACAACTCTTTGGCCCGGATATGATTCAGGAAGCAGAAGAGCACGTTTGCGTTATTCGTGAGAAATTGAAAACAGCCCAATCTCGTCAAAAGAGCCAATATGACCGTAAACATAAGCTCATGACTTATGAAGTCGGCGAGAAGGCTTACCTTCGGGTTACTCCTTTAAAGGGAACCCATCGTTTCAGTATCAAAGGCAAATTGGCTCCTTCTTACATTGGACCCTTTTGCATTCTTGCCAAACGAGGAGAAGTCGCCTACCAATTGGAACTACCTCCGCATCTTTCCAGAGTTCACGATGTCTTCCATGTTTCTCAATTCAGGCGTTGCTTCGCGGATCCTATCCGTGGAGTGGGCCATGAAACGTTTGATCTCCATGATAATCTCACATATCGGGAATATCCCGTTTGTATCCTTGATCAAGCCGAGCGCACCACTCGACGCCATAACACCAAGTTTCTCAAGGTTCAATGGTCACACCATTCTGAGAAAGAAGCCACTTGGGAAAGGGAGGATCGCCTTCGACTTGAGTACCCCACCTTCTTACCAACGGATCCTAAATCTTGGGATGAGATTCTTTTGAGTGGGGGTGAGTTGTCACACCCTAGCTAGTTCATGCATTAGAGTGTTGCATCATGTCTTCTTTTCCAGAAAACTGAAATGGGGATGACAGAACCCCCAGCACCCCCCTAAACAACTAGGGTTTACTAAATTATTTTCAATGAACCCAAAATGCCCTTCATAAATGTTCACCATCTTTGGTCCTGGCTAAAACCTCTGCCAAAAATGGTTTCATATTTTTGGAGGCTATTCTGGATTTTTGCACCAAGCCATAAGTATTTTCATTTGGACAATTTAAATCCAATAAATATTTTAAAATGCCCAAATAGCCTTGAAAGTATTTTTAGGATGTTGAGAATATTTTCAAATGTGCCTCTGAATATTTTCAGGTTTTTCCTAAATGGAATAGTATTTTTACTATTTCAAAACACAGAACAGGAATAAATAAAAAGAAAAACAGAAAGCAGAGAGAGTAGAGGATTACCTGGCGCTCACCTAGCAGGCCCACCTAGCCGGCCCAGCCCAGCCACCGCTCCAGCGAGCTGCTTGGCTCGGCCAGGCAGGCAGGCAGTTGCTCGACGCCGGCACCAGCGCGCGCCACGCAGCTGCCCGCCGCCCTGCTTCCTTCCCTCGCCATTCTGCTGCCCTGGGTCAGTCACCCATTCCTCCCCGAGCTCGCAGACACGCCTCTTCCTCCCCAGCTCCTCTCCCTCGCTCTCCCGCACCATGGCCGACGCTGTCGCGCCCGCGCCACCGTGATAACCGCGTCCGCCGTCGTCCCCGTGCCGCGTCACCGTGTCCGTTCGCTCCGCCGTCGTCGACTATGTCGAGCAGGCCGAGCCCCGAGCGCTTGCCTGCTCTAGAGTCGCCCCTGACACCGTCTCCCCCACCTCCGGCCGCCAAGATCGCCATCGTCGCCCCGCTCAGCTTCGGCCTTCCCCGAGCCCTCTTTGACGCTTGCTGCAATTGCCGTGTGCTCAGCTTCGTCCTCCCCCTCTCCGTTTACTCACTCCTGCACCGTATGCACCACACCACGTTCACCCGCACCCGCCGCCGCCGAGCTCGTCGCCGACGTGACTCCGGCCACCCACCGGCCACACCACCGTGACCAACGCACTCACCGCACTCGCAGGAACCCGTAGCACTACTCCACGTGCCTCGCCGTGCCCCGTAGCCTCGGGTTCAACCTCACCCAAGCTCCGGCAGCCGCACAGCTCGTCGCCGGCGACATTTCCGGCCACCCCGAGCTCCACCACTGCCACCAAACGATGCGGCTTGCTCCCAGCTACGCGTAGATACTCTCCGCCACCCATTTGGTCGCCGGAGCATGAAACCCGCGCTGCTCCGCCGTGTCTGGCCTCGCCGGCGGCTAAACGCCGGCGAGTTTGACCTCGTTTGACCCTGGTTGACCCCGTGTGGGATGCTACCTCTTGAGCTTCCATTAGATTTCCCCGAAGAGGAAAGGATGATGTAGCAGAGTAGCGTAAGTATTTCCCTCAGTTTTTGAGAACCAAGGTATCAATCCAGTAGGAGGCCACGCTCAAGTCCCTCGTACCTGCACAAAATGATAGCTACTCGCAACCAACGCGATTAGCGGTTGTCAATCCCTTCACGGTCACTTACGAGAGTGAGATCTGATAGATATAATATTTTTGGTATTTTTGGTATAGAGATGCAAAGTGAAAAGTAAAAGGCAAAGTAAAAAAGCAAAGCAATATTAAAGTGATGGAGATTGATATGATGAGAATAGACCCGGGGGCCATAGGTTTCACTAGTGGCTTCTCTCAAGAGCATAAGTATTCTACGGTGGGTGAACAAATTACTGTTGAGCAATTGACATAATTGAGCATAGTTATGAGAATATCTAGGCATGATGATGTATATAGGCATCACATCCATGACAAGTAGACCGAAACGATTCTGCATCTACTACTATTACTCCACTCATCGACCGCTATCCAGCATGCATCTAGAGTATTAAGTTCAAAACAGAGTAACGTTTTAAGAAAGATGACATGATGTAGAGAGATAAATTCATGCAATATGAAATAAACCCTATCTTGTTATCCTCGATGGCAACGATACAATATGTGCCTTGCTGCCCCTTCTGTCACTGGGAAAGGACACCGCAAGATCGAACCCAAAGCTAAGCACTTCTCCCATGGCAAGAACTACCGATCTAGTTGGCCAAACCAAACGGATAATTCGAAGAGACTTGCAAAGATAACCAATCATACATAAAAGAATTCAGAGAAGATTCAAATATTATTCAAAGATAGACTTGATCATAAACCCACAATTCATCGGTCTCAACAAACACACCGCAAAAAGAAGAAGATTACATCGAATAGATCTCCACGAGAGAGGGGGAGAACTTTGTATTGAGATCCAGAAAGAGAGAAGAAGCCATCTAGCTACTAACTATGGACCCGAAGGTCTGAGGTAAACTACTCACACTTCATCGGAGAGGCTATGATGATGTAGAAGCCCTCCGTGATGACGACCCTCTCCGCCAGAGCTCCGGAACAGGCCCCAAGATGGGATCTCGTGGATACAGAAAGTTGCGGCGGTGGAATTAGGTTTTTGGCTCCATCTCTGTTCGTTTGGGGGTACGTAGGTATATATAGGAGGAAGAAGTACATTGGTGGAGCTCCGAGGGGCCCACGAGGTAGGGGGCGCGCCCTAGGGGGGGCGCCCCCCACCCTCGTGACCGCCTCTCTGATGCCTTGGCGTAGGGTCCAAGTCTCCTGGATCACCTTCGGTGAGAAAATCACGTTCCCGAAGGTTTCGTTCCGTTTGGACTCCGTTTGATATTCCGTTTCTTCGAAACACTGAAATAGGCAAAAGACAACAATTCTGGGCTGGGCCTCCGGTTAATAGGTTAGTCCCAAAAATAATATAAAAGTGGAAAATAAAGCCCAATATAGTCCAAAACAGTAGATAATATAGGATGGAGCAATCAAAAATTATAGATACGTTGGAGACGTATCAGGTATCCCCAAGCTTAATTCCTGCTCGTCCTCGAGTAGGTAAATGATAAAAAGAGAATTTTTGATGCGGAGTGCTACTTGGCATAATTTCAATGCAAATCTTCTTAATTGTGATATGAATATGCAGATTAGAAAGATTCAAGAAAAAGTTTATATTGACAAAAAAAATTAATACTTCAAGCATACTAACAAAGCAATTATGTCTTCTCAAAATAACATGGCTAAAGAAAGTTATCCCTACAAAATCATATAGTCTGGCTATGCTCTATCTTCACCACACAAAATATTTAAATCATGCACAACCCTGATGACAAGCCAAGCAATTGTTTCATACTTTTGACATTCTCAAAACTTTTTCAATCTTCAGGCAATACATGAGCGTGAGCCATGGATATAGCACTATATGTGGAATAGAATGGTGGTTGTGTAGAAGACAAAAAGGAGAAGATAGTCTCACATCAACTAGGCGTATCAACAGGCTATGGAGATGCCCATCAATAGATATCAATGTGAGTGAGTAGGGATTGCCATGCAACGGATGCACTAGAGCTGTAAGTATATGAAAGCTCAAAAAGAAACTAAGTGGGTGTGCATCCAACTTGCTTGCTCATGAAGACCTAGGGCAATTTGAGGAAGCCCATCATTGGAATATAAAAGCCAAGTTCTATAATGAAAGATTCCCACTAGTATATGAAAGTGATAACATGAGAGACTCTCTACTATGAAGATCATGGTGCTACTTTGAAGCACAAGTGTGGTAAAAGGATAGTAACATTGTCCCTTCTCTCTTTTTCTCTCATTTTTATTTTATTTTATTTTTATTTGGGCCTTTTCTCTTTTTTATGGCCTCTTTTCTTTCTCTTTTTTGGGCTTCTTTGGCCTCTTTTATTTATTTTTCGTCCGGAGTCTCATCCCGACTTGTGGGGGAATCATAGTCTCCATCATCATTTCCTCACTGGGACAATGCTCTAATAATGATGATCATCACACTTTTATTTTTCTTACAACTCAATAATTACAACTCGATACTTAGAACAAAATATTACTATATATGAATGCCTCCGGCGGTGTACCGGGATATGCAATAGGACAATGATGGAGTGTGTCATAATAAACGGAATGGTGGAAAGTTGCATGGCAATATATCTTAGAATGGCTATGGAAATTCCATAATAGGTAGGTATGGTGGCTGTTTTGAGGAAGGTATATGGTGGGTGTATGATACCGGCGAAAGGTGCGCGGTATTAGAGAGGCTAGCAAAGGTGGAAGGGTGAGAGTGTGTATAATCCATGGACTCAACATTAGTCATAAAGAACTCATATACTTATTGCAAAAATCTACAAGTTATCAAAGCAAAGTATTACGCGCATGCTCCTAGGGGGATAGATTGGTAGGAAAATACCATCGCTCGTCCCCGACTGCCACTCATAAGGAAGACAATCAATAAATAAATCCTCCTCCGACTTCATCACATAACGGTTCACCATACGTGCATGCTACGGGAATCACAAGCTTCAACACAAGTATTCTTTAAATTCACAACTACTCAAATAGCATGACTCTAATATTATCACCTCCATATCTCAAAACAATTATCATGCTTCAATCTTTTCTTAGTATTCAACACACTCAAAAGAAAGTTTCACAAATCTTGAATACCAAGCATAATATTATTAAGCAAATTACCATGCTATTAAGAGACTCTCAAAATAATTTAAGTGAAGCATGAGAGATCAATAGTTTCTTTAAAACAAATCCACCACCGTTCTCTAAAAGATCTAAGTGAAGCACATAGAGCAAAATTATAGCGCTCAAAAGATATAAGTGAAGCACATAGAGCAAAACTACTTAGCTCAAAAGATATAAGTGAAGCACATAGAGTATTCTATCAAATTCTAATTCATGTATGGCTCTCTCAAAAGGTGTGTACAGCAAGGATGATTGTGTCACACTAACAAACAAATACACAAATAATACAAGACGCTCCAAGCAAAACACATATCATGTGGTGAATAAAAATATAGCTCCAAGTAAAGTTACTAATAGAAGTGGACGAAAGAGGGGATGCCTTCTGGGGAATCCCCAAGCTTTGGCTTTTAGGTGTCCTTAGATTATCTTGGGGGTGCCATGGGAATCCCCAAGCTTAGGCTCTTTCCACTCCTTGTTCCATAATCCATCAAATCCTTACCCAAAACTTGAAAACTTCACAACACAAAACTTAAGGTAGAAAACTCGTGAGCTCCGTTAGCGAAAGAAAATAAAAGACCACTTCAAGGTACTGTAATGAACTCATTCTTTATTTATATTGGTGTTAAACCTACTGTATTCCAACTTGTCTATGGATTATAAACTATTTTACTAGCCATAGATTCATCAAAATAACCAAACAACACACGAAAAACAGAATCTGTCAAAAACAGAACAGTCTGTAGTAATCTGTAGCTAGCGCAAGATCTGGAACCCCAAAATTCTAAAATAAATTGATGGACATGATTAATTTATCTATTAATCATATGCAAAAAGAATTAACTAAATAGCACTCTCCAAATAAAAATGACAGCAGTTCTCGTGAGCGCTAAAGTTTCTGTTTTTTACAGCAAGTTCAACAAGACTTTCTCCAAGTCTTCCCAACGGTTCTACTTGGCACAAACACAAAAAACACAACCAAAACAGAGGCTAAATAATTTATTTACTACTAAACAGGAGAAAAAAATAAAGGAATAAAAATAAAATTGGGTTGCCTCCCAACAAGCGCTATCGTTTAACGCCCCTAGCTAGGCATAAAAGCGAGGATAAATCTAGGTATTGCCATCTTTGGTAGGCAATCCATAAGTGGCTCTCATGATAGTTTCATATGGCAATTTTATTTTATTTCTTGGAAAGTGTTCCATGCCCTTTTTTAATGGAAATTGAAATCTAATATTCCCTTCCTTCATATCAATAATCGCACCAACGTTCTAAGGAAAGGTCTACCAAGAATAATAGGGCAAGAAGGATTGCAATCTATATCAAGAACAGTGAAATATACGGCCACATAATTCCTATTTGCAACAATAAGAACATCATTAATCCTTCCCATAGGTTTCTTAATAGTAGAATCCGCAAGATGCAAGTTTAGAGAGCAATCATCAAAATCGCGGAAATCTAGAAAATCACACAAAGTTTTGGGGATAGTGGAGACACTAGCACCCAAATCACACAAAGCATAAAACTCATGATCTTTAATTTTAATTTTAATAGTTGGTTCCCACTCATCATAGAGTTTTCTAGGGATAGAAACTTTCAACTCAAGTTTTTCTTCATAAGATTGCATCAAGGCATCAACAATATGTTCGGTGAAGGCTTTCTTTTGACTATAAGCATGTGGAGAATTTAGCACGGATTGCAACAAGGAAATACAATCAATTAAACAGCAAATTTCATAATTAAATTCCTTGAAATCCAATATAGTGGGTTTAGCAACATCTAGATTTTTATTTCTTTTAATCCCACTTTCATCAATTTCATCATAAAGATCTAATTACTTCGAATTTTTAGAACGCCTTCTAGGTAAAGGAAGATCATATTCAGTTTCATCAAGATTCATATTTCAAAACAAAGATTTAATAGGAGACACATCAATAACTTTCAGATCTTCATCTTGATTTTCATAGGAATTGGAAGAACACGCTTTAATAAAGGCATCTTTGGAAGCACGCATCCTAGCGGTTCTTTCCTTGCACTCATCAATGGAAATTCTCATGGCTTTGAGAGACTCATTGCTATCATGCTTAGGAGGAATAGATCTAAGCTTTAAAGAATCAACCTCAAGAGAAATTCTATCAATGTTCCTAGCCAAATCATCAACTTTAAGCAATTTCTCTTCAAGCAAAGCATTAAAATTCTTTTGTGAATTCATAAACTCTTTAACACTATTCTCAAATTCAGAGGGCATCTTATTATAATTTCCATAAGAGTTGTTGTAGGAATTCCCATAATTATTAGAAGATTACTAGGATATGGCCTAGGATTAAAATTCTCTCTATAAGCGTTGTTACAAAATTATTTCTACCAACAAAATTCACATCCATAGATTCATTGTTATTCTCAATCAAAGTAGACAAAGGCATATAATTAGGATTAGAAGAAACACTCTTAGTAGCAAATAATTTCATAAGTTCATCCATCTTTCCACTCAACACATTAATTTCTTCTATCGCATGCACCTTTTTATTAGAAGATCTTTCAGTATGCCATTGAGAATAATTAACCATAATATTATCTAGGAGTTTAGTAGCATCTCCTAGAGTGATTTCCATAAAAGTACCTCCCGCGGCCGAATCTAAAAGATTTCTAGAAGAAAAATTCAATCCGGCATAAATTTTTTGTATAATCATCCACAAGTTCAAACCATGAGTAGGGCAATTACGTATCATTAATTTCATTCTCTCCCAAGCTTGTGCAACATGTTCATGATCAAGTTGCTTAAAATTCATAATATCGTTTCTAAGAGAGATGATCTTAGCGGGAGGGAAATACTTAGAGATAAAAGCATCTTTGCACTTGTTCCAAGAATCAATACTATTTTTAGGTAAAGACAAAAACCAAGCTTTAGCACGATCTCTAAGCGAAAAAGGAAATAGCTTCAATTTAATGACATCATTATCGACATCTTTTTTCTTTTGCATATCACATAAATCAACGAAGCTATTCAGATGAGTAGCGACATCTTCACTAGGAAGGCCGGCGAATTGATCTTTCATAACAAGATTCAACAAAGCAGTATTGATATCACAAGATTCAGTATTAGCAAGAGGAGCAATCGGAGTGCCAAGGAAATCATTATTATTGGTATTGGTGAAGTCACACAATTTGGTAGTATCCTGAGCCATCGCGACAAACAAGCAATCCAACACACGGGCAAACAAAAAGGCAAGCGAGAAAAAGGCAAACGGAGAAAGAGAAGGAGATTGGGAAAGAGAGGGCGAATAAAACGGCAAGGGTGAAGTGGGGGAGAGGAAAATGATAGGCAAATGGCAACTAATGTAATGCGAGAGATAGGGATTGTGATGGGTACTTGGTATGTTGATTTTTCGCGTAGACTCCCCGGCAACGGCGCCAGAAATTCTTCTTGCTACCTCTTGAGCTTGCGTTGGATTTCCCTGAAGAGGAAAGGATGATGCAGCAGAGTAGCATAAGTATTTCCCTCAGTTTTTGAGAACCAAGGTATCAATCCAGTAGGAGGCCACGCTCAAGTCCCTCGTACCTGCACAAAACGATAGCTACTCGCAACCAACGCGGTTAGGGGTTATCAATCCCTTCACAGTCACTTACGAGAGTGAGATCTGATAGATATAATATTTTTGGTATTTTTGGTATAGAGATGCAAAGTAAAAAGTAAAAGGCAAAGTAAAAAGCAAAGCAAGATTAAAGTGATGGAGATTAATATGATGAGAATAGACCCGGGGGGCATAGGTTTCACTAGTGGCTTCTCTCAAGAGCATAAGTATTCTACGGTGGGTGAACAAATTACTGTTGAGCAATTGATAGAATTGAGCATAGTTATGAGAATATCTAGGCATGATCATGTATATAGGCATCACGTCCATGACAAGTAGACCGAAACGATTCTGCATCTACTACTATTACTCCACTCATCGACCGCTATCCAGCATGCATCTAGAGTATTAAGTTCAAAACAGAGTAACGCTTTAAGCAAGATGACATGATGTAGAGAGATAAATTCATGCAATATGAAATAAACCCTATCTTGTTATCCTCGATGGCAACGATACAATACGTGCCTTGCTGCCCCTTCTGTCACTGGGAAAGGACACCGCAAGATCGAACCCAAAGCTAAGCACTTCTCCCATGGCAAGAACTACCGATCTAGTTGGCCAAACCAAATAGATAATTCGAAGAGACTTGCAAAGATAACCAATCATACATAAAAGAATTCAGAGAAGATTCAAATATTATTCAAAGATAGACTTGATCATAAACCCACAATTCATCGGTCTCAACAAACACACCGCAAAAAGAAGAAGATTACATCGAATAGATCTCCACGAGAGAGGGAGAGAACTTTGTATTGAGATCCAAAAAGAGAGAAGAAGCCATCTAGCTACTAACTATGGACCCGAAGGTCTGAGGTAAACTACTCACACTTCATCGAAGAGGCTATGAGTATGTAGAAGCCCTCCGTGATGACGGCCCTCTCCGGCGGAGCTCCGGAACAGGCCCCAAGATGGGATCTCATGGATATAGAAAGTTTCGGTGGTGGAATTAGGTGTTTGGCTCCGTCTCTGTTCGTTTGGGGGTACCTAGGTATATATAGGAGGAAGAAGTACGTCGGTGGAGCTCCGAGGGGCCCACGAGACAGGGGGGCGCGCCACCCTCGTGACCGCCTCTCTGATGCCTTGGCGTAGGGTCCAAGTCTCCTGGATCACGTTCGGTGAGAAAATCACGTTCCCGAAGGTTTCATTCCGTTTGGACTCCGTTTGATATTCCGTTTCTTCGAAACACTGAAATAGGCAAAAAAACAGCAATTCTGGGCTGGGCCTACGGTAATAGGTTAGTCCCAAAAATAATATAAAAGTGGAAAATAAAGCCCAATATAGTCCAAAACAGTAGATAATATAGCATCGAGCAATCAAAAATTATAGATACATTGGAGACGTATCATGGGCCCAGGTTGACTCCCCTTGAGTCTATGACAAGTGGGACAGCTCTGCTAATTAACTTAGATTAGCACTAACTAAATTTAGTTAGTTAATTAACTACTGACATGCGGGTCCCACTGGTCAGGTTTAACCTGGACCGGCTCCGTTGACCGCTGACGTCACCCTGACGCAATGCTGACGCAATAATTCAATTACTGGAATTATTCTTATACAGGAAATTCTAGAAAATATTACAAACTTAAAAAATTCATAACTTTTAATCTGTAACTCCAAATGCAAAGATTTATATATGAAATTTGATCAGAAAAATTCAATATTTCCA
Organism: Triticum aestivum; assembly: GCF_018294505.1. NCBI lineage: Eukaryota > Viridiplantae > Streptophyta > Magnoliopsida > Poales > Poaceae > Triticum > Triticum aestivum. The sequence continues at coordinate 310,938,625 of NC_057800.1, read as the reverse complement.
TCTGTAATAGTTTTGTGCATGACAAAACACTTTAACCTTGCTGTTTAGGTGAAACAAGCTAATGCACTTAAATGGCTTAAGAACATAAGCTTTCATTTGAATCCTTGATTCAATAGACTCAAACGATATTGTTGCATATTGCCATGTGATGATTGTGTTCTGTGGTGTCTTTCATGGTAGGTTCTGCCTCCGAGGATATTTCCGAGTATCCAACCGAAGGGCAGTACCCTACTACTACTCCATCAAGCGAGCAGCCCCAGTGATCATATCGATACAATCCCATGTTCTCGCTCCTGCTCTCATTTACTACATTAAGACAACAACGTTTCAAACTGCTGTGTGATGCGGTAGTTGAACCCTTATCCTCTGCATGACCTGTCATTACCACAATAACTAGATGAAACCCACTAGCATGTGTAGGAGTTGATTGAGCCATGTTTGTGTTTCCTACATTGCTATGCCTGCTATGCTTAGAGTTGTGTCAGGTCTGGTTCATCTGGGTGATGGGCTAGAGTGAAATGATTACGTCAGTAATGTGAGGGATGTGTTGAACATGATTTGGTAAAGGTATCAATGAGAGGACGTGTAGGAGTACATGGTGGGTTGTTTCATTGAGGCCGTCCCTAAGAACTAAGATCTGTATGTGTGATTTAAGAATCAGTTACTACCATGCATTGGGATCCTTAATTGACCCTCTCGGCTTCTTAACCACCCTAGTACTCTGTCCAGGAGTTGCAACTAGTTTCTGGTGTTTGTAGGTTATGTGTTGGCGGCCGTGCGTAGCGCTGACCCTAGGGGTGGGCTATAATGCGGTAGATACACCGTGGCCGGGTATGCCGGGCGCCCGTTTGGCATCTCGGGACCCTGTACACATCATTCGGGGCCGTATGTGGAAACCTTGGCCAGACTCCCTGCGGATGGAACATGGATAGGCGATAAACTTGTACTAGAGACTTGAGTGTTTAGGTAGGCCGTGGCTGACACCCTCGTTGGGCTTCCGCTTGAAGGTTGCCGAGTACATGTCGTGTAAACGGTGGTAAGTGGTGAGAGCGTGTATGAAGAAGTACACCCCTGCAGGGTTAATATCATCTATTCGAATAGTCGCGTCCGCGGTAAAGGACTACTTGGTTGCCTATACAGTTCATAGACAAGTTAATGGTTACTACTAAAAGACTCAAGATAAGTGTGAGTACCAAGGATGGCCCTCTCATAGGATGACGAGGGAGGATCCTCGGTGGAGTATTGTGTTGGTGATTAGTGGACTCGTGTGCGAAAACTATTTTACAAGTGGTGTCTCGTAGGATAGCTTAGCCAAGAGTCAAAACTGGCTTGCTGCAATAACTCCACCACCTTCTTGAGAATGAGCATGTATAGTAGGATCTATTGTAAGACTTGCTGAGTACCTTTGTACTCATGTTGCTTTAATTACTATTTTCAGACGACAACACCGCCCCCTCCGACGGGTTTTACGTAGACCTCGACATCGATGAGTGACTTGCCACCCAGGTGGTGATTCTGGCCATGGAGGGCCCTATGTAGATAGACAGGCTTCGTCAAGCCTTCTTTCTTTCTAGTGTCTGTACTCAGACTAATTTGCTTCCGCATGTGCTTGTATGCTCGTATGACTTGAGTGTCGGGTCATGTGACCCCTACCTGTATGAACATGTTATGTATGGCTCTTCGGAGCCTTTAAATAAAGTACTTTGCCTTGTAGAGTTTTGTTGTGATACCATCTTGTATTTACACATATCGAGCATATTGTGTGTATGATTGAAATGCTTGGTATGTGTGGGATCTGACAATCCAGTTGTTTATCCTTGGCAGCCTCTCTTATGGGGAAATGTAGTCTAGTGCTTCCATGAGCCATAGTAGTCCGCTACAGCATGGTTCACCGGACTCCTGCTAGCCCAGCACAACTGCTCAGGACACTTGACTGGCCGGCGTGTGTTTCACTTCATTCCTGTGTCTGTCCCTTCGGGGAAATGTCACGCGGTGACATCCAGAGTCCTGCCTATCCTGCTACAGCCCAGGTTCCCGGAGTCCTTTTAGCCCAGTGCTACAGCCCGGAATCACATGCTGCTGACCGACATGTTCGATGTGATTCATGTATGCCTGTCCCCATAGGTTAGTGCCGCTTTGGGTTCACGACGAGCCATGTTGGCCCGGGTTCTCTGTCATATGGATGCTAGCGACACTATCATATACGTGAGCCAAAAGGCGCAAACGGTCCCGGGCCATGGTAAGGCGACACCCGTGGGGATACCGTGCGTGAGGCCACAAAGTGATATGAGGTGTTACCGGCTAGATCGATGTGACTCGGAATCGGGGTCCTGACAGCGTTGGCATCAGAGCCGGACTGCCTGTAGGTTTGTTGAGCCAAACTGGTCGATGTCGAGTCTAGAAATGCTTTAGTTATATGTAGGGGAATTGATTGTGGGAGGGAACGTAAGGCTCTTTTACTCCTTTACCTTATGCCCTCTGATCCGAGTCATTCTCTTCTCATTCTACGTGGGTTAAGGACTAGGCTCTCTTCTCTCTATCAGGTTCACGTGTTACTAATTTGTAGTAACTTATAGGATTGTGGGTTCAAGCCTTAGTTCAGTTTCTAGTACTTTTAGTATGTTGTCAGTTGAACCAGAACCTTGATATGATGTTGTTGAGTGGTTTTGCAAACTGTTGTGAATGTCTCAATCTTTTTCTGAGCATTTACAACCGTTATGCTGTCCGATTTCTCCTAGAAAATATTAATGCCTTTGCATTATTCTGTGCTTTCAGATGGCCGCCTGTTCCCAGAACCAAGTGGTTCGTCTGACTCGGTGCCTCGATGTATCTGGTCACACGGCCATGTTGGTTCGAGTGATGGTCGAGACAGGCTATCGATGGTATCCTGAGTATAGTGTCGAGGAGCAGTTCCGAGACTTCAATCAGAGCCAGTACCTTTGTACCGTCAGGATATATCCCTCTTATCCTGGAGCCATTGGACCCTATCAAGATGTCCGTGCAGGATGCAACTTACTCAATGATGACTATCATTCGAGCCAGAACTGCCTTGCTCCAGAACACCGATTTTCGCTACATGCCAGCCTCACTCCCTGGGGCACAGGGGTACTGTCAGGCTTTGTACTATGACTCTACACATGAGGAGTCACTACTGCGCACCACTGCCGAGATGCTCGAGGACAAGGACCGCGAAAATCGGGCCTTGCGACTGGAGCTCTTCAACTCTCGTTCTGATCACTGGGCCACTTTGACTCGGTTTGCACCTGTTGTGCAGGCAAGATACATGGACATGAGGGACCTGTACCCCGTACGGTCTGGGTTGCCAGATTGTATGGACTGGCGTGATGTAGGAGGCATCACCCCTCCTCATGGTCCCCGTCTGGCACCGTTTGTAGGACCAAGGCCACATCTGAGTCCCTATAGACCGCAAGCTCCACAGGACCGTCTGTTCCCAGATGATCATGTTCCGCTTCCAGGTTTTGGTGGTTACTTTTATGAGGATTACTACGGAGCTGTCTGAGCTAGTAGTAGTTTCACTAGCACTGTAATAGTTGTATTCTCCACAGTCCTGCGTGACCCGTGGGATACGACTTGGTGTGTATCACGCTCCGGAGGTGTAGAAAATAATGTATAGGAGCTTGGAATGCCTCCGATGAGATGTAACGTCTTTCATCATAGTTGTACTCTAGCCTGGGCTTGTACTAAACTATGTACGGTGTGTATGACCGATGGTATATATATATGGAAGTTTCTATATTACCATGTCATGCAATGAACATCTCAGCATTCCATGTTATCCATTGCATTCCGCACTTCTTTGCCAAGATTGTGCCATCCTTGTCTAAACCATTGTCTTATTTTTCCTAGGATGGTCAACACCCGCAGCAACCCTGCTGCCTCGGAGCAGGGGGAAGCCAGCGCAGCTAGGGATGAGAATCTGCCTCACCCGCCTTCTCTGGCCGAAGTTATGCTGGAGGCAGAAATAAACAAGCGTGAGACTAACCACTTGCTGGAGCGGATTGAGCAGAACACTGCACATCATCAGTGAAACGACTTGGTGTCAATCAATGACTTTATCAAGTTGTACCCACCAAAGTTTAATCATTCCGTCGAGCCCCTCGACGCGGATGATTGGCTTCGCAGCATCACCCATAAGCTACGTTCTGCCAACATAGCCGAAGCTGATAAGGTTACCTATGCTGCCTATCACCTCGAAGGCCCTGCTAGCCTTTGGTGGGAAAACTTTGAGGCTATGCGCCCGGTCGGCCAAATCACTACTTGGGCTGAATTCAGTGAGGCTTTCCGTGAGCATCACATCCCGGAAGGTCTCATGGATCGTAAGAGGGAAGAGTTCTGCAATTTCACCCAAGGCAGACTGACTGTGGATGCATACAGCCGTGAGTTGGGAAATTTAGCACGTTATGCTCCTAAAGAGGTATCCACGGACGCTAAGAAGTAGGCAAGGTTCCACAAGGGACTTAGCCTGAGCTTCGCCGCGATCTTCATCTGCACGAGTGCACCTCCTTCCAGAAGCTGGTTAATAAGGCCATCGGTGCTGAGACAGGTCAGACTGACTATGACGCTTCACGTAAGCACTCCCGTGATTTTGGTTCTTCATCCGGCTCTGGATCTCAGAAGCGCCGGGTGTGGATTCCAAGCATAGCGCTGCCACTAAGGATGGTAATGGGACGGGTTTGGATCCGGTTGAACAATCTCAAATCCATATCCATGTCCATGAAGACAATCTTTGCCTGCCCATGAAAAATCCATGGGTGAAAAATTGTGTCCATGTCCAAATCCGATGGATATCCATACCCATTGGATATCCCTTGGGTCCTCTCGAGACATATAAATAAGACATAACACAATATTAACATAAACTCTTCCATTCTTCACCTCGTGGTAGGCTAGGCTTCACTTATGGTAAATCAACATCCACTAACAACCTAAGATCATTTAGTATTTTTCTAACAGATGATAATGACGAGTCATTTAAGAAGGAGGTAAAAATAAGGGAAGGGGTGTTGGAGTATGTTACAGAGGGGATTGAATGTTAACTAAAAAATGTTATGATGGGGATTGTGTAATTTCTTATGCATGTTTTAGATAAAAAAAGTGTAAAATTGCTATGGGACATACGGCCGTGGGGCAGGGATAGCAGATTTTCCCCCATTAAGTCATACTATCGGGTTGGGTTTGGGTATATCTATGGGTACAAGATTATATCCATGCCCTATCCATGAACAATCGGGTCGGGTTTGGGCGCCGCCCATGGACAGAAAAGCATATCCAAACCCTATCCATTCGGGTCGGATATCCATGGATATCCATGTCCATGGATAAAATTGCCATCCTTAGCTACCACCCAGGTTCACTCTGAGGCCATCCTTTGAGGCGCCTCGCCCCAACCAGCAGTTTGCACCGCCTAAGCCCTATGGTGGCCCCGCTGCTAATGCTGCTCCACGCCCCAATGTTGTGACATGTTTCAAGTGTGGAGAGCCGGGTCACTACAGTCGAGAGTGTCCCCAGAACAACAACCCCAACGCCAAGCCAGCCACCACTACACGTGGCCATGTCAACTATGTCTCAGCTGAGGAGGCTCATGATGATCCTAACGTCGTCCTTGGTATGCTCCTTGTTAATTGCCATCCGGCATCTGTTCTTTTCGATACTGGAGCATCTCATTCATTCATATCTGAGAGCTATGCTCGATTGCATAACACGACATTCTGTGACATGCCCACTTCCATGGAAATTCAAACCCCTGGCTCTAGATGGCAAACTTCTAGAGTAAGCCATGGGAATGAAATTCTTGTCGATAGACTTGTCTTCCTTGCATCTTTAATAGCTCTCAAGTCCTCAGACATAAACATCATCTTGGGTATGGACTGTATGTCAGCTCATTACGCTAAGATTGATTGTGCCACTAGAACCGTTCAACTTACTCACCCATCGGGCAAGACAGTCAATGTCTTAACTCGAGTGGCCAAGCGCCAGCTTTACTCCCTAAATGTCAACCCCCTTCCAGACCTTGAAGATATTCTGGTAGTCCGAGACTTCCCGGATGTCTTTCCAGAAGAACTGCCAGGTCTTCCACCTGACAGGGATGTTGAGTTCGTGATAGACCTTGTTCCAGGAACCGTCCCAATTTCTAGAAGACCCTATAAGATGGCACCCTTAGAACTAGCCGAGCTTAAGAAACAACTCGATGAGTCCTTGAAAAAGGGTTTCATCCGTCCTAGTTCTTCTCCTTGGGCTTGCCCCGTCCTCTTCATCAAGAAGAAGGATGGAACAGATCGGATGGTTATAGATTACCGACCTGTCAACTTGGTCACTATTAAGAACAAGTATCCGCTTCCCAGGATCAACGATCTGTATGATCAGCTCGCTGGATCCTCAGTCTTTTCCAAGATGGATTTGAGGTTGGGCTACCATCAAATCAAAATCAAGAACGGGGACATTCCTAAACCGGCTTTTGTTACTCGTTATGGCCAATACGAGTACACCGTTATGTCCTTCGGTTTAACCAATGCCCCAGCCACCTTCTCTCGGTTAATGAACTCGGTCTTCCTGGAGTATTTGGATAAATTCATCGTGGTATACCTTGATGATATACTAATCTACTCCAAGAATGAGGAAGAACATGCCGAACATCTAAGGATGGTATTGACGAAACTTCGAGAGCATCGCCTTTATGCCAAATTCTCCAAGTGTGAATTTTGGTTGCCAGAAGTGACCTATCTAGGCCATGTAATCTCTGGTAAGGGTATTGCTATGAATCCCGAGCGAGTTCAAGCCGTCCTTGATTGGACTCCACCTGAAATGGTCAGGCAAGTTCGGAACTTCCTTTACTTAGCGAGTTATTGTCGCCGCTTCATCGAGAATTTCTCCAAGGTTGCTAAACATCTAACTGAACTCCCCAAGAAAGATAAAAAGTTCGAGTGGACTCCACAGTGCGAGTTCATCTTTCAGGAACTGAAAAGACGCCTGACATCTGCTCCCGTACTGGTACCACCAGATTTCTCCAAGGACTTTATTATCTATTGCGACGCCTCGCGACAAGGACTAGGTTGCATACTCATGCAAGATCGTCAGGTAATTGCCTATGCTTCACGACAATTACACCCACATGAGGAAAACTATCCCACGCATGATCTAGAGCTTGCAGCTGTAGTCCATGCACTTAAAACTTGGTGACATTACCTTCTTGGTAATCATTGCGAGATCTTCACTGATCACCAAAGTCTGAAATATATCTTCACCCAACCGGATTTGAATCTCAGGCAAAGACGTTGGGTCGAGTTGATCTCGGATTACGACTTAGGGATAACTTACACCCCGGGAAAAGCCAATGTTATGGTTGATGCACTAAGTCGTAAATCCTATTGTAACAACCTGATGTTACAACAAGGTCAACCACTTCTCCATGAGGAATTTCGGAAGCTTAATCTTCACATTGTTCCTCAGGGATTCCTATCTACCTTGGTGGTGAAACCGACCCTTATGGATCAGATCATAACCACCCAGCGATATGACAAGGGGATATCTCGGATCAAGCAGAACATTGCTAGCGGAGCTGCTACATGTTTCTCGATGAACGATCAAGGTGTTGTCTTCTTTGAGAACCACCTAGTGGTTCCCAAGAAACAACAACTACGGCAACTGATCCTTAAGGAAGCTCATGAATCCCCTCTCACCATTCATCCCGGTAGTACTAAAATGTATCAAGACCTACGCCAGAGGTTTTGGTGGACTAGGATGAAGAGAGAAATTGCTCAATACATTGCTAGTTGCGACGTCTGTCATCGTGTTAAAGCAGAGCATCAACGGCCTGCTGGCACCCTTCAACCTTTGGCTATTCCTGAATGGAAATGGGATAAAATTAGTATGGATTTCATTATTGGGTTTCCTAGGACCAAGAAAGGGAATGATGCTATCTTCGTCGTTGTCAATCGTCTTTCCAAAGTAGCCCACTTCCTACCTGTTCGTGAGAGTATAACCGCTAGCCAGCTAGCTGACTTGTACATCTCCCGAATAGTGTCTCTTCATGGTGTTCCATTGGAAATTAACTCAGGTCGTGGGAGTCTCTTCACCTCTTGATTTTGGGAAAGTTTCCAGAATGCTATGGGAACTCGTCTCTCTTTTAGCACCGTCTTTCACCCCCAATCAAGTGGTCAAGTAGAGCGAGTAAATCAAATTCTGGAGGATATGCTCCGAGCTTCTGTCATCTCTTTCGGTATGGAATGGGAGAAATGCCTTCCATTCACGGAGTTCGCTTATAACAATAGTTATCAAGCTAGCTTGGGCAAAGGTCCTTTAGAAGTTCTCTATGGACGAAAATGTCGAACAAATCTTAACTGGTCAGAAACGGGGGAAAGACAACTCTTTGGCCCGGATATGATTCAGGAAGCAGAAGAGCAGGTTTGCGTTATTCGTGAGAAATTGAAAACAGCCCAATCTCGTCAAAAGAGCCAATATGACCATAAACATAAGCTCATGACTTATGAAGTCGGCGAGAAGGCTTACCTTCGGGTTACTCCTTTAAAGGGAACCCATCGTTTCAGTATCAAAGGCAAATTGGCTCCTTGTTACATTGGACCCTTTTGCATTCTTGCCAAACGAGGAGAAGTCGCCTACCAATTGGAACTACCTCCGCATCTTTCCAGAGTTCACGATGTCTTCCATGTTTCTCAATTCAGGCGTTGCTTCGCGGATCCTATCCGTGGAGTGGGCCACGAAACGTTTGATCTCCATGATAATCTCACATATCGGGAATATCCCGTTCGTATCCTTGATCAAGCCGAGCGCACCACTCAACGCCATAACATCAAGTTTCTCAAGGTTCAATGGTCACACCATTCTGAGAAAGAAGCCACTTGGGAAAGGGAGGATCGCCTTCGACTTGAGTACCCCACCTTCTTACCAACGGATCCTAAATCTTGGGACGAGATTCTTTTGAGTGGGGGTGAGTTGTCACACCCTAGCTAGTTCATGCATTAGAGTGTTGCATCATGTCTTCTTTTCCAGAAAACTGAAATGGGGATGACAGAACCCCCAGCACCCCCCTGAAACAACTAGGGTTTACTAAATTATTTTCAATGAACCCAAAATGCCCTTCATAAATGTTCACCATCTTTGGTCCTGGCTAAAACCTCTGCCAAAAATGGTTTCATATTTTTGGAGGCTATTCTGGATTTTTGCACCAAGCCATAAGTATTTTCATTTGGGCAATTTAAATCCAATAAATATTTTAAAATGCCCAAATAGCCTTGAAAGTATTTTTAGGATGTTGAGAATATTTTCAAATGTGCCTCTGAATATTTTCAGGTTTTTCCTAAATGGAATAGTATTTTTACTATTTCAAAACACAGAACAGGAATAAATAAAAAGAAAAACAGAAAGCAGAGAGAGTAGAGGATTACCTGGCGCTCACCTAGCAGGCCCACCTAGCCGGCCCAGCCCAGCCACCGCTCCAGCGAGCTGCTTGGCTCGGCCAGGCAAGCAGGCAGGTGCTCGACGCCGGCACCAGCGCGCGCCACGCAGCTGCCCGCCGCCCTGCTTCCTCCCCTCGCTGTTCTGCTGCCTTGGGTCAGTCACCCATTCCTCCCCGAGCTCGCAGACACGCCTCTTCCTCCCCAGCTCCTCTCCCTCGCTCTCCCGCACCATGGCCAACGCTGCCGCGCCCGCGCCACCGTGATAACCGCGTCCGCCGTCGTCCCCGTGCCGCGTCACCGTGTCCGTTCGCTCCGCCGTCGTCAACTACGTCGAGCAGGCCGAGCCCCAAGTGCTCACCCGCTCTGGAGTCGCCCTGACCCCGTCTCCCCCAACGCCGGCCGCCGGGATCGCCATCGTCGCCCCGCTCAGCTCCGGCCTTCCCCGAGCCCGCTTCGATGCTTGCTGCAATCACCATGAGCTCAGCTCCGTCGTCCCCCTCTCCGTTTACTATCTCCTGCATCGTATGCACCGCACCACGTTTACCCGCACCCGCCGCCGCCGAGCTCGTTGCCGACATGACTCAAGCCACCCACCGGCCACACCACCGTGACCAACGCACTCACCGCACTCGCAGGAACCCGTAGCACTACTCCACGCGCCTCGCCGTGCCCCGTAGCCTCGGGTTCGACCTCACCCGAGCTCCGGCAGCCGCACAGCTCGTCGCCGGCGACATTTCTGGCCACCCTGAGCTCCACCACTGCCACCAAACAATGCGGCTTGCTCCCATTTGGTCGCCGAAGCACGAAACCCGCGCTGCTCCGCCGCGTCTGGCCTCGCCGGTGGCTAAACGCCGGCAAGTTTGACCTCGTTTGACCCTGGTTGATCCCGTGTGGGCCCAGGTTGACTCCCCCTGAGTCTATGACAAGTGGGACCGCTCTGCTAATTAATTTAGATTAGCACTAACTAAATTTAGTTAGTTAATTAACTACTGACAGGCGGGTCCCACTGGTCAGGTTTGACCTGGACCGGCTTTGTTGACCGCTGACGTCACCCTGACGCAATAATTCAATTACTGGAATTATTCTTATACAGGAAATTTCAGAAAATATTACAAACTTCAAAAATTCATAACTTTTAATCTGTAACTCCAAATGCAAAGATTTATATATGAAATTTGATCAGAAAAATTCAATCTTTCCATCTGTAATGGTTTCGTGCATGACAAAGCACTTTAACCTTGCTGTTTAGGTGAAACAAGCTAATGCACTTAAATGGCTTAAGAACATAAGCTTTCATTTGAATCCTTGATTCAAATAGACTCAAACCAGCTTGTTTCACAATGCATTAGGCATGACACCTCATATTGCCATGTCATAGCATGCATCATATTGTTGCATATTGCCATGTGATTATTGTGTTCTGTGGTGTCTTTCGTGGTAGGTTCTGCCTCAGAGGATATTTCCGAGTATCCAACCGAAGGGCAGTACCCTACTACTACTCCATCAGGCAAGCAGGCGCATTGATCCTATCAATACAATCCCATGTTCTCGCTCCTGCTCTCATTTACTGCATTAAGACAACAATGTTTCAAACTGATGTGTGCTGCGGTAGTTGAACCCTTATCCTCTGCATGACCTGTCATTACCACAGTAACTAGATGAAACCCACTAGCATGTGTAGGAGTTGATTGGGCCATGTTTGTGTTTCCTACCTTGCTATGCCTGCTATGCTTAGAGTTGTGTCAGGTCTGGTTCATCTAGGTGATGGGCTAGAGTGAAATGATTACGTCAGTAATGTGAGGGATGTGTTGAACATGATTTGGTAAAGGTATCGATGAGAGGCCATGTAGGAGTACATGGTGGGTTGTTTCATTGAGGCCATCCCTAAGAATGGAGATCTGTATGTGTGATTTGAGAATCAGTTACTACCATGCATTGGGATCCTTAATTGACCCTCTCGGCTTCTTAACCACCCTAGTACTCTGTCCAGGAGTTGCAACTAGTTTCTGGTATTTGTAGGTTATGTGTTGGCGGCCGTGCGTAGCGCTGACCCTAGGGTGGGCTATGATGCGGTAAATAGACCATAGCCGGGTATCCCGGGCGCCCGTTTGGCGTCTCGGTACCCTGTACACATCGTTCGCGGCCGTATGTGGAAACCTCGGCCGGACTCCCTGCGGATGGAACCTGGATAGGCGATAAACCTGGACTAGAGACTTGAGTGTTTAGGTAGGTCGTGGCCGACACCCTCGTTGGGCTTCCGCTTGAAGGTTGCCGAGTACATGTCGTGTAAACGGCGGTAAGTGGTGAGAGCGTGTATGAAAAAGTACACCCCTGCAGGGTTAACATCATCTATTCGAATAGTCGCGTCCGCGGTAAAGGACTACTTGGTTGCCTATACAGTTCATAGACAAGTTAATGGTTACTAGTAAAAGACTCAAGATAAGTGTGAGTACCGAGGATGGCCCTCTCGTAGGATGACGAGGGAGGATCCTCGGTGGAGTATTGTGTTTGTGATTAGTGGACTCGTGTGCGAAAACTATTTTACAAGTGGTGTCTCGTTGGATAGCTTAGAGAAGAGTTAAAGCTGGCTTGCTGCAATAACTCCACCACCTTCTTGAGAATGAGCATGTATAGTAGGATCTGTTGTAAGACTTGCTGAGTACCTTTGTACTCATGTTGCTTTAATTACTGTTTTTAGACGACAACACCGCCCTCTCTGACGGGTTTTACGTAGACCTCGACGTCGATGAGTGACTTGCCACCCAGGTGGTGATTCTGGCCATGGAGGGCCCTATGTAGATAGACAGGCTTCGTCAAGCCTTCTTTCTTTCTAGTGTTTGTACTCAGACTAATTTGCTTCCGCATGTGCTTGTATGCTTGTATGACTTGAGTGTCGGGTCATGTGACCCCTACCTGTATGAACATGTTATGTATGTCTCTCTGGAGCCTTTAAATAAAGTACTTTGAGTTGTAGAGTTTTGTTTGTGATGCCATGTTGTATTTACACATATCGAGCATATTGTGTATGATTGAAATGCTTGGTATGTGTGGGATCTGACAATCTAGTTGTTTATCCTTGGCAGCCTCTCTTATGGGGAAATGTACTCTAGTGCTTCCATGAGCCATAGTAGTCCGCTACAGCCCGGTTCACCGGGGTCCTGCTAGCCCAACACTACTGCTCAGGAGACTTGACTGGCCGGCATGTGTTTCACTTCGTTCCTGTGTCTGTCCCTTTGGGGAAATGTCACGCGGTGACATCCGGAGTCCTACCTAGCCTGCTACAGCCCGGCTTCCTGGAGTCCTATTAGCCTAGTGCTACAGCCCGGATTCACACGCTGCTGACCGACATGTTCGATGTGCTTCATGTATGCCTGTCCCCATAGATTAGTGCCGCTTTGGGATCATGACTAGCCATGTCGGCCCGGGTTCTCTGTTATATGGATGCTAGCGACACTATCATATATGTGAGCCAAAAGGGGCAAACGGTCCCGGGCCATGGTAAGGCGACACCCGTGGGGATACCGTGTGTGAGGCCGCAAAGTGATATGAGGTGTTACCGGCTAGATCGATGTGACTCGGAATCGGGGTCCTGACATTGATCTACCACGAGATCGTAATGGCTAAACTCTAGATGTCTAGCCTATATGATTGTGATTGCCTCTATGGACTAAACCCTCCGGTTTATATAGACACCGAAGGGGCCTAAGGGTTGTACAGGGTCAGTTTACAAAGGAAGGAATCTACATATCCGAACGCCAAGATTGCCATCCACGCAAAGGAGAGTCCCATCCAGACACGGAGAGAAGTCTTCTGTATTGTATCTTCATAGCCCATTAGTCCGACCCATGTTACATAGTCCGGATGCCCGTGGACCCCTTAATCTAGGACTCCCTCAGCCAGCGAGAGCTCCGGCGGAGCACCGCCACCCCTCTGTTTCCCTCTCCCTCTCTCCACACCCGACAAGCGGGGCCCACTGTCAGCCTCTCCACTCACGCCTGAAGCGGTACAAGTGGAGGCCTATTCTCAAAATACGTCTTCAACGTCACCCCCTGGTTTTCTTTTATTTGAATTTAATTCAAATATTTTGACCATCAACTTTGACCAGCCATAACTTTTAAACCATAAGTCCAAATGAATTGATTCTTTTTGCATTGTGTTTGTACTGGAATATTCTAGCAGCACACCAATTTGGAGATTTTTCTCTGTTGTCTAGAATTTCTGGTGAATTTCAGAATGATTCTTGATATTTTCTTTTGCTGTTTTTAATTATTTTCAGAGGGAGAAGCTTGTCTTGAAGAGAACCAGGAGGAGTGTGAACCTCCTCTGCACTAAGGAAATCCGCACCAAGATTTGCATGGTGTGATTTCAATATCTATGATTTTCCAACTTGAATATAAGTTATTACATGCATTTAATTATTTAAATGAATATTGCATAAGCTAGTTACTTTGTCATGTTTGAGATGCTTAGTTTACAGTAGAGTTTGAATGCTTGGACTACTATGAGGCAGTAAAAGTAGTTTTGAAAGTATGGTTATGATTTGGTTATGATCGGTTGCATTTTCTTTATGTGATTTATGATTTTTAATATATAATGACATAACTAAAAATGATGAGTGTTAAAAATGAGTGAAGTGAAATCAGTGAAGTTAAGTGATGATTAGTGCAAGTAGAAATTTTTGATGATGTTGATCTGTTTACTTTAAGTGATATGTGATGCATGTTCATGGCATATTGTGACTCGACTTATTTTCATTTCAAGTTAAACCTAATGTTAATTCAACTTGAACATAATGTTGATTGAGTCATGGAGCACTGAATCGAGTTTTTCCCAGTGCAACCGCATTTGCCTTTATGGGAAGGCCTTTATTCAGCCCGTTTTCATGCCTATGGTCGGTACTTTCAATGAGGGAAGGTTATGGGCGTGCGGTACCCTGGCCCGGTAAGCAGACATAACCTTGTGTGCCCGTTGTTGTTATGGTACCTTGTCCCCGTTTGGGATCATTGATTTGTTTTTCCACGACGGTGGTCGTTGGATGTCTTTGGTAGACATTGGGGGCCACCCATGACTTAGCCCAGAGGGGAGTTGGTCGGAGTGGCCAGGAGAGTGTCATGGCAATGGGAGGGTTCTGTCGGAATGCCGTTGGTCCACCCGAATGGGAACGCGAGTCCATGGGTTCTGTGATGTGGGTACAGTGTGCTAACCTCTGCAGAGTGTTCATTAAATCTATCGATAGCCGCATCCTCGGTTATGGACATAGCTTGTGAGTAAGTCACACCATGGATCAACATGATTAAGTAATGTTGCACACTAAACTTATGCTTGGCACTGATTATGTGATGAGATTTTTGAGACCATGAAGATGGTTGTTATTGTGGGAACCAAAGTGTTGGTTCGTTTGTGATGCGGGAGTGATCACTGTATGATGATGTTGGTTACGAGGTAACCCGTTTGGTAAGAGAGTCCAAGAGACTCGGTGCACAAGTTTGATTCACTGCATAAGTAGTATGTTATCGCATTGCATTTAAGTTGATTAATTGTCATGACATTGTTTACCATTATGCTTATGCTTGTTGTGAGCTTGCAAGTACATTCAATGTACTGACCTGGCGTGTCATGCTAGATTTCACGAAAGTCTTACCGGATTGTAGTGCTTCTCATGTCTAGATCGTGTCCACATCGGTGTCCTAATGCTATGGAGTTCCGCTTCGTCATTGTAACACCCCCAGTGTCAAGCTACAGTAATCCTCTACTAATGAGGCCACGTCACCACTGTTACTCTTGCTAATCTCGCTTAGATTCAAATCCGTTCGAATTCAAATTTAACTTCAAGTCGAAATTTGAAGTTTTCATAATGACGATACTAAAATGTGCAAATGTGGCAAATAATTCATAAGTATTATTAGTGAAGTAACAGAGTTTTTATAAAATGTTTAAGTGCTCAAAATTAAATGAAACAATGGCTTAAACAATTATGTAAATTCCCTTTATAATTTCTAAAATATCAAACTATTTTATTTGGGTCGCAAACTTTTTGTGGCAGAGGGTTAAACTAAAACATTGATTTAGATGTTGGTCTGCTTTTTCTATTAATCTAAAATAGTGTAAAATATAAATAAAACAGTAAAACAAA
The DNA here is from genome assembly GCF_018294505.1 of Triticum aestivum. Taxonomy (NCBI): domain Eukaryota; kingdom Viridiplantae; phylum Streptophyta; class Magnoliopsida; order Poales; family Poaceae; genus Triticum; species Triticum aestivum. The sequence goes on along the minus strand of NC_057800.1, from coordinate 310,923,058 downwards.
TAAACAGAAACATTAAAAGAACAATAAAAGCAAACGTTAAAAAAAGAAGAGAAAAGCCCCTCCCCTCCCGTGGGCCACTTGGCCTAGTTGGCCTGCTGGCCCAGCAGCCCACCTCCACCCCTCCTGCTACCTCGCTACAGAGGGCAGGGGGCATGGAGGGCATCCGTCGGCCGACCGACGCTGTGGAGGCCATCTGCCGGCTCCCCCTCACCTACAAGACCACGGCGCCCCTCCCCCTCGAACCCTAGGACGCCCCTGCCTCGCCCCCTTCCTCCTCGCGCCGCGCCTCGCCCTCCCTCGACGCGCCCGCTCGCCCGAGCTCGCGTACGCCATGGCCGTCGACACCATCGCGGCCACCGTGCTCCCCGCGCCGTACGAATTTGTCTCGAAGCATCCTCATCGTCGTCTCCTTCTTCCCCGACAATTGAATCAAGCCGGGAAGGCCTGTACGCTCGCCATCAAGCTCGAGTCATTC